>NW_020291889.1:0-600000 GCF_003184865.1 Aspergillus homomorphus CBS 101889 | reverse complement strand
GCTTAGACCGTGCGAAACCCGCTATTACCCTCTCCATAACAGACTGCATCTCTCGTTTCGGTGTTCAGGATCAATGTGCGGTAGCACAGCAGTAGAGTAAGCACGTACAGTAGCATCCAGAGCTAAAACCATCACCACCATGACGACAACTACACATAACCACCGCAGTGCAACCCACTCGCAGCAAGGGATGAGGGGAGGCAACAAAGCAGCGAACGGACTCCTCCCGTCCCTTCTCCCCGGGCGCTCTCCACCGCACCACAAAGCCCAACCTGAAACCAAGCCCACACCCAGAAGTACCACATGTACAGTCCAGCCCAAACAAAGGGAATGTCTATGACGTGCAATGAAGAAAGCTCTCCCTATGGTGTGGGTTTGTGTGTTGTATGGTCCATCCCGAGGCGGGGGTTCGTTAGACTTGCTTCATGGTCAGGAATGCGGGTATACCTAGGTCCTATGTATTACTGATGAGGAAGTTGGTTCTCTTCTGGGACATGCGTTAGTACTGGGTATTATCATGATGGTGGCGATGAGGGATGGTGATGAGGGGTTGTTATGGCGGACTCGACTCGGAGGATTGATACTTACTCGATGGGGAGTTTGTCTGCCCGAAGGGGGTTCGGTGCTGGAGGACTTAAGGCTGGGGTGGAGTTGGGGTTGGGGTGCCCTTGGTATGCTGCGTAGACCGTGTAGGATTGGTTACTGCCTTACCGGCTTGGTGGGTGCGGTTGTTGCAGTGGTTGATGGTGCATGCGGGCTGAGGTGCATCTGTTTTGAACTGGATCTACCTCGGTAAGGGGGTTGTTTTGATGTATTCTAGTTCGGGGGGAGGTATTTTGCCATGCTTTTGGGTTGGTGTTTTTTCTGAGGTTGGAGGTTGAGGTCTACGTCCGCGGATTGGGTCTTGGGTTGGACCATTGGGGCTTCTTAGGGATGTTTGTCTTATGGCTCTAGTGGTATTTTCTGTACGTGATGAGAAGTATGAGGTGGATTCAGTGTTGACGGATGTTGATTTGGTAAGGTGAAGTTTGTTTACTTCTTCCAAGATACTAAATAGACAGGCCTGGCTCTATGTGGTCGGGTTGCAGGTGTGACATGCACGTGCCTTGGGAATCTGCTATCAAGTCTTGATTGCTGCTACTACTGCTGCTGGTGGCTTAGGATGGATACAGATACAGAGTATAGCGTGCGGAGGACGGATGAGAAGAGAAGAAGCAATGGGCGATAAGCTTAATGGGTCACGGATTAACGGTGCAGGAGGATTTTCGGCAGGGATAGACGAAACTTGACGCTGGTTAGTTCTTTGCTCCTTAATGCAAATAGCTGTGCTTTCTTGACACAGCGCTTGGTGGGAAGCGTAGTCAGTGACGGACTTGCTATGTTGAGGCATGGAAAATCAAGCTCAACCAGGTTCCGGTAAATGCTGGGAACCGTTCTTGATCCCTGGAGAACAGCCATGGATGATGTCTGGTTCGAGCTGGACCGATCCAGCGACCCAGACCCCGGTAGCAGTAAGCGTCTTCGCTCGGAAGTACCGGTCCCTGAGAGATTGAATCCGCCAGTCCCACTTTCACAGTCCGGCCATATCAGTTCCATGCCATCTGGTGCTCAATGCGCTCGCCTACCCACTCCAGCATGGACATCATAGTAGCGGTGTCTAATTATAGTCGACTCAATTGGACTTTTCCTTGTTCCTGGATTGTAGTGCTCCATCCCCAGCCATCTGAATTTCGGTGCTATTTTTGGGCGGGAAAACAACGATGGAGTTAAGTGCGGGCTTAGTTGATTTTTTAGCCAGGAACCGATATCAAATTTACATACAGACCCCTCCAGTAGCGGTAAACCCCGTACCCTGCGATGCACGTGCTGAATGGTGGAAAGCGAGACAGATACGGTCACTTACCAGACGCGCGGATACGCGTTGATCACGCGGTAAAGTCGCGTCTACCCCACCTTCCGACGCGTTGAGAATTTGCTGATAAGCCCGATTCGGACGGAACCTTGAAGGGTCACGTCTTTGTCGGCGGGCAATTCGATTCAATCCCCTTCTGTGGTTCCCCTTCTTCATGAATTGACTTCTTAGGAAATCATAGAGTGCAATTCGGTGGGTAAAGAAGGACGCTATCAGCCAAACAAGGGGGAAATTAGTATATAATGGAGGAAGACCAGCAGAATCTTCTTCCGGCTTCTCTCCTCACTCACTGCCCACTCTCTGTCGAAACCGTACCATACGGCGCATACCAATTGAACTACTCCGTAGTGCTCGGCCATCTCCTTCTGCTACTGGCTGCGGGTTGGGATGCTAATGCATGCCCAGTGCATCGGGGTTCGTTTGGCCAGACGGTGGAGAACGCTTCTGCAGGAGACTGGAGTTCATTATTGCCTCGGGGGAAGTGTTCGCCTATTCGCGCTGTCTCACCGTCACACACAGCCCCCGAGTCCTCCTCCCTCGTCCCTCGACTCTCCTCCGGCTTCGAGGAAGCCCCCCTGGTAGAGGACGAGCCACCTTGTTGGACAGCAATCCAATCCAGGACAGAAAAATTCCTTCCCAGCCACCTGACTTTCCTTCACCTGGACACTAGGGCATAGACCCGGGAAAGTCGGGACGGGTACTGTGGTCACTTGCGGGATTCACGCACGGGTTGTAGATCCAATGGCGGACCCGCTGATGCCTCGTGAGTCTATTGAAGTTCGGGGTCGTGGAGCTTGTCATCACCAGAAAAGAGAAACCTGGAGGAGCAGCTGAGCAGCGGAGGTACTCCTAGTAGTACTCAAGGAAAACTACTACTCCCAGTAGTAAGTCACACTGCAGTGGGAAAATAATTCGAGCCCATCACACCGGACACCCTTGCAGGGTCGAGGACGAGCAATGTTGCGAATAGAGTAATGGGGAAATTAATTCTTGGGCGTGGCCCGACATGACACCAGCGCTGCAGCCCATGCAAAGGTACAGACAGTCAGTCCCCTTTTCGGAGGGGCCAACAACGATCCGCCCCATCAGCGGGACGGCCATTTGTCGAGTCAACTGCAGGCGCTCATCTTTAGGAGATCGTTGGGCAACGCGGTGAGGCGGGAGGCCCTTTTGCTCACTATCAATCTATCTTCTTCCTGACGCAGGGTGATGCCGGCCTCACTTTCAGGTCAATAAGTGAATGATGCGAAGAGGACTGACCAGCGACCAAGCTTATCAAACAAGTAATCAGACCAAGAACAAGAAGAAGAAGAAGAAAAAATGCCAGTGAGAAAACGATCATGACACAAGAGGAAAAGACAAAAAAGGGGGTCAGCACGATGGCTGAGTGGCTCACGAGGATGGGATGTCCAGCGTAGCATGTCTGTCCAGCATATCAATTCTCCGCATTCCAGAGCCAAGGTGACGCGAACGCCTTTCCCTTTCTTTTTCTGTTCTGGTCTCTTCCCCTTCTGCTTTGGAGAATGGTTGCATATGATAATGAGGAAAAGAGAAAGAAGTGCAAGATTAATTGAAAAGAATGGGGTTGAGATGACATGATATGACATGATCTGACCTGACTTGACATGACAACTATTTCCGCGCATGGGGACGGGCATCCATGGAACGGGGGAAACAGGGGACATGGAGATCTGGAGAGGATCGAGCCCAGGAAGCTATGTAAAGAGCCAACCTAAAGAGCTAAAGAGCAACCCAAAAGAGGCCCTGACGTGGAAGAAACTCCACTGTAAGTTAGTGGTGGTTAGTTGGTATTTGTTGCGCTTCTTCTTGTCTCTCGGCTGTCTCTCCCTCAGGCCTAAACTTCCTTCCGAATCACTCCCTGCCCTTGCCTCGTTCCTCCTACTCTTACTCTTACTCCCTCCTCCCCTCCCTCTCCCTCTCCCTCCGACTCTCTCTCTCTCTCTCTCTCTCTTCCTCTCTTCTCCCCGTTTCTTTCTCGCTCACCCTTTCTTCCTCTACAGCCACGTTGTTTCTTTTCCTTTTTTTTTTTCTCCGATAGAGCCTGTCGCTCGTCCTTGACCATCCCTTCCCCCCATTTCCTTTTCATTTTTACTTCTTGTGTTGGTTTGGCTTGTTCGGGTGGTTGATGTCCGCCTCCTCTTCCCCATACTTCAACTAAATCGACGATCGGACAATGGACCGCGCCAACCGATCACTGTGATTCTGTCTCAATTCCAGCGCATCGCTACATTCCAGAACGTCGCGCTTCACATCACTTTCGCCCAACAGTTCCCCGGACCACTCACACCTCGACGTACTTTGTTTTTCCTTTTCTTTTGCTCGCACCTAGTGTTACGATTTACGACCCTCCGCAACCCCCCCCCCAATCCTATAGCGCGCTTAACCGATCTCCCTCGAGTTCGACTCAAGACGTTCAACTACCAAGTGAAACGTATTTCCTACTTTAAACATCCTTTTGGACACTGTCATAATCTGTCTGCCTGGATCACGCGGAATAACGACCACAGTCTAGTATCAGCGCGACCAATTGGTGTCGCTTATACTGCGCGCGACCTCGGATTCTCAAGTCCGCGTTTCGATTCTTGCTTAGGATAATCTCCTTCGACCGCGCATAACACATCACAGACGAGCGACATGTTATAGCGTCAGAAGCAGTGTTCTTGTTAAGAGTACGTACTGATTCTTCGGACCAAGCCGTCGCGATCCAGTCTGTTGCCACTCTCCGCTGCGCGAGATCGTCACCTGTACACCATGGAGTCTCGACAGCTGGGTCTTTCGCGCACGCTGCCCAAGAATTTCACTTTCCCTTCCACCAGCATAGGGGAGCCCAGGACACCCGAGCGCACGTCAGCGCACCTCGATGTCCCGCCGCCGCCGCTGCGTCATTCCAGCTGTCGCCTTCGCCGGTCTCGTGTGCGCTCCGGGACCAACGTCTTTGCGCAAGCCGAGTATGACCTCAGCACGGCTCATCCAAATCCCTCCGACATTCCCCTCCCCTCAATCGAATTTCCCACTTCCCGCGACACCTTCGTTGCCAACCCAGGCCCAGCGATCCCGTCACGCGATGACCGATTCCTGGCGCCTCCTCGGGACCGAGTCGCCCTCAAGACCCCTCCAGCCCAGATTCGTCCGGATCTAGACAAGCAATTGGTTGAGCCGTGGTCCCCCGAAGATCATCGGGACCTTGGAGAAAGCATTCAACGTCCTGGATCCGCCTGCTCGCAAGCATCGGATTCCTCTGTCTCGTCCATTGAAACATTCGGGTCGCGGCGCTCGGCGGGCGGAAGCTGTACGAGCATGGAAAGCGATTCGTACGATCCATTTTTCCATCTTGAATTGCCCCCAAAGCATGTTACCGAGACGCCAACCATGCGCCCAGCACACAAGAACAAAGCCCGGGCTTTTCTGGCAAAGGAGCGCTGGACAATCGAGATGGACAATCATCTGTGGAACACTTATCAGCTATACCTCCAGGATCCAACGATCACTCCTTTCAAGATGACTCCGGGTAGTATTCCGCCCCTAGGTGTCACTCATAGAGTTGCACGCGACGCCAAACGGACCTGGGAGAAGCGCCGTTTCAGACTGGACAAGCAGTTCCCGTTCGCCATACTCCAATCACGTTCAGGCGGAGACACAACGCCGACCCCCAAGGCCGATACCGCAAGACCAGTCTGGCCCAAGTCGGAGGCGTCGACCCGGCGCAGGCTGAAGCTTCTCTGCAGAAAGAAATTTTCCATCGCACCTCATTACCAGCGAATGATGCAGTCGAAGAGCCCGACACCATTTTACGATTTGTTCACTCGGGCCTCACGGGAAACTTCTCAGGTCGATGCCCCTAGTAATAGTTCAACGGCCTATGCAACACGCGATCTGGGCGTATCCTTGGTGGCTAGCTCGGTCCACGGACCTCTCGCTCAACTGACGGCAGAGCATTCTTCTTTGCCGAAAAAGGACGATGGGTGGTTCAACAATCCGAGACTCGGGGTGGCGCAACCTGCACCAATGGAGCCACACGTGCGGGACTTTGCGAACATCAACGAGCAAGAACCCATACCCCGCCTGGGGTCCCCATTTACGTATAATACCTGGGGTCCCCATGGCTCGAGAAAACGACACCAGCGTCATACGCCACGGAGTAGACGAGATACAATCCACGTTACTGGTTCGCGCCTACGCTCCCCGCCGACGTTCCCCACTGTGGACCGTGAGACCACGAATGCCAGCAATGCGGCTGCCATAGAGTCGCCTGTAGAACAGGATACGTGGAATCAATTGGAAGAGCTTGTCCGCCAAGGAAAGTTGAACGAGATGGATCAACGCCGGATACGAATTCGCAATCGTGGAGCGACAATGAGTGCGGTGAACCCGAGGGGTATCGATCAGCTATTTTCTCCACCGTCATCTTCGTCTCGCCAAGCTGATAGCCTTGCGGAAAAGCCTGTCAACCCTCTTCTCAATTTGGTAGGGGACAGTATCAAACGACTGGGCTCACCGTTCAAGGTTGAGACCGTCAAACGGCCCGAAACCTCGCCTCGGTACGTCAAACATGCACCGTCTCTCTCCGACCCGTTCGCAAGTGGGTTACTCCCACAATTCAGGCCGACCAATTCTGGCACCCCTCTCAAGGCACCAGAGACGACTAGTCCGCTCCCTTATGACCCGACAGAAGAAGGCATATCTGATGCAGAACGAATTCGCAGGCAAATCCTCAACATGCCCTACACAAGGCGATAATTGCTGGTGACAATTATCTCACTAATGATCTGGACGATTGATCGATAGCGATATTGATCGCATTCGATCAAATAATAATGACAGAAACGGCATTGACGATCTTATGACCTTACCTTAAATTCCACTCCCAGAGTCTTGCCTGTTGAAAATTCTCGACATTGGCAACATACGAAAAACCAGCAAACATTCATTGCTAAAGTGCATTCATGTCTGTGGCTCTAACAGCAATCACCGTGGTGTTATGCTCCGGAACCAGGGACCATGGTGTACCAGCCAAACTGGCTGAAGCGGATCAAATCGACAGAAATGGATTCTTGTTTCCTTATTCTTGTGAAATTTACCTCGGACTATTGCAGCACTGGTCTTGTACAGCACCCATGAGCGGCTCAACAAGACCATTCGCCTCATTTGCTGCAAGACTTCCAAAGCTCTCTGCACAATGCTGTTGACGGTCAACCACACATTCCTTCTTTTCCTTTTTCCTTTCCCTTCCCCACCTACCGAACCAAATTCATTCTTTGAAAGGTCAACTGAATCTCCGACTACCATGTAGGGCAGTTGCTAGCACCACCCAACCGACAGCTCGCTCCCTCGTGGTTAACTGCACTCTTTGACAATTTCCCTTTTCTTTTTCCTTTTTCCTTTTTACCTATCTCATCACCACTCACCTCACCGACCGACCGACAATCGACCTCCTGTGCGATCTATCTACTCTTTTTGCTACGACAATGAAACCGCGTGTACCCACAGGAAACACGACGACGATTGGAACGGAAGAGACGCGCTATTGACTGAAATGATATTTTTGATAGATGATATGATCATGCTCCATCGAATTTGACGTTCCTGCTTGGGATGAATGGTTTTATCTAAACATCACATGGATAGCAAAGCAAGCGAAACGATGGCCTTCAAATTCTTATTCTAGCGTTCTTTTCTTATTGTTTGTGTGGCATGTGAGCCTGAGGCCCCTTGCCCCCTCTTTTTTTCCCCCCTGAAATGTTGAGCAGAAGACTGTCTGTTTCTTGATGTTCCCATCTTGCAGCACCCCCTTTTCATCTTTCTATCTATCTCTAGAGAAACTTGCATGCTCAGTCTGAGTTATGCCTGAGTCCTGCGAAGGATAAGCGTAACATGTACTCAATTGATCGATTGAATTGACTTTTATGAATCCAAGACTGTAACAATAATTCTGGGTGGTTGGTCCTCCTTCGGAGAGGACCCTAACTCAGATCTATGAACCTTCCGGCTGTAGACTTGTTCTTACTCTTCGGCGATGCTCATCACTCATCTATGATATCAAACACGGACAGGGCCGTACAGCCAACGGCACGAAGACAGAGCCTTGGCCTTGACCTTACTAGGGACGGGAACTGTTGAATCCCAGTGCATACGCTCAATCTCAATGCCGGTCTCCAGAAATACGTCGAAAAGCCTACGCTACCTATCTCAAGATGCGCAAACCAGCAAGCAGAGGTAAAGAAACATTATTCCGGAGAAATGATACAGTAGTTACAGTGATGACTGATGTGCAGCCAGCCCCTGTTTCATTACCGATAAGACAAAACCAGAGGGAAGGAATAAATTAAAACCGAGTAACGAGAGACAGGGAGTAAAAGTATCCCACCTAACGCCATCGCTGTGAAAACAAGACCAAAGACCAGATCTCAAAGCACACCGCACAGATAGGAGGGGTGGGGGGGGGTATAAACTAGGGATGGATGTGAGATTAGATCATCATGCAAACACCAAGACCGAAACGCGAAGGACAAAAAATGAAGGCCAGGGCACTGACTAAAAAAAAAAAAAAAAAAAAGGTCCAAAGGGGACAAACAAAAGAGGTGCAACAGGAAGGAAACGTTTGTTAGACCTTCTCCAGACGCTTCTTACGCTCAGCGAAGATCGCTTCCAATTTACGGATCTGCAGACCTAGGCCCTTCTTCTCTGCGTTCAGCAGGAGCCAGGCTTCCATTCGCTCGCGCAGAAGTCTCATCGAGTTCGTTACGGGCAGGATGGGTCCGGTCGACGTGCTGGCGGCGGGGTTTGGGTTCTCGCGCTCGACGTTGACCCAGCGCTCTGCACCGGGGTTGAGGAGGAGGTCGAAGACGTCGGTCCAGATCTCGCGCTCCCAGTAGCGTTTGAGGGACTCGCGGATGCGGTAGGTGCGCGTGGTCGAGGAGTCGGGACTGTCCGAGTCGGAGGAGGCGCCCTCGCTGCGGCGGACGGGCATCGATTCGATGTACTTGCCGAAGAGCATCACGTGGATCGTCCCGGCCAGTCCGTACAGATCGATCTGGTGGGTCCAGGGTCGGCCCTCGCGGATCTCGTTGCACTCGTGTTTCCCGACGTCCCAGTCGGCGAGAAATTGGACCGACGGGGAGAACGCCTGCATGTCAATACCGCGGCCAAAGTCGATCAGGGAGAGACCCTTGTTGCACCAGCCGTGGTGACCCTTGGGGGAATAGTACACTTCGCGCGGGTCGGAATAGTCATTGCCCAAGTCGATCAGCGTGGGAGACAAGGCGGGCTTGTCGTCGAGACGGACAAGACAGTTGTCCGCTTTAATGTCTCCGTGCAAGATACCGCATGAGTGCAGAGCTTCAACGGTCCGGAAGAGTTCAACCGTGAAGAACATGGCAAGCACCTCGTCCAATCCACACTCACTGTTGGTGGTTGTTGAGATGGGTTCGTGGCGGACGAGGTTGACCAGATCCAAAATTGTTCCCTGACCACGATAGTCTTCCACCAGGATGTTTTCGCCCTTGTATACATGAAGCTCGTGAGCACGAATGATGCTGTCTGTGGCGCGAGATAGCTCAGGGTTTCGTGTCAAGCGGTCGTGTGCAGTTCGAATCATGTAAAATTCCCATTCACTCGGTGGGCCAACCTCCAATTTGAGGGCCTCAAACCCATATCGCGGGGTGTTGTAGCTGGAAATGGTCTTGTTGCGGGAATCTCTGCTGGAGTTTTCTGTTGATTCGTTCTCCGAGTCGGACGGTAGCCCTTCGATGCTTTCGGCGAAGTATACAGGGGCATAAGCTCCAGCACCAAGTTCACGTCGGATGATATAACTTCTGTCGGCACCTGGAAGTTCAAGAATAGGCAAGTCAAAAGCCGCTTCATCCCCACTCCTCCCACGCTTACTATTCGCCTTGAAAAATCTCTGGACCTCTGAGCCGTAATGGGTTACCATCTGCGGGTGGTTGTGGTAGCCTGAGTAAGAGGCTAGTGGTGGCTGTAGAGATCGAAGAATTGTGTTGCGAATGTCTTTGTTCGTGGGACTGCATTGCAATTGCGCGATAACAGGCTCCTGGCGACTGCTCTCACTCAAGGGTGTTAGTCTCATGCTCGACCGCACTTCATCCACATTCGGGCAAATGGTCACATCCTCAGGGATATCAGCAAAGTGGTCCTCATGGTAAGGCGTGGTAGCAAGCAGCGGGCTCGACAAGAGGTTGCCCATCTGGGGTTTGGAAGGTGTCTTCGCATTATACATCTGGGCTCTGGCTGCTGTCATCGAAATAGAGTACTCCGTCTGCTCAACGATGGGTGTCATAAATGGCAAGCGGTTCTGAGCTACCATTGCAGGATCTCGGTAAGTGCCGTAGGGCGCAACGTAATCCTCGGGCATTTCTGGTACAAATCGTTGTCTCTCAGGCTGCTCAACACCGGAGTTTTCGTCCAACTGCTCTTCTTCGTTCTCTCTCCCGCCGTATGACGGACGTTCATCAGCGAGTGAATGAGACGTGTGTGAGTCAGGGACGTCACAAGCGGAGAATTGGGTCCATTCACCATCGATAACACTTTCGGCCCGTGTGTTATCCTCGAAACCATCTTCGTCAAAGGACTTGTGGAAGGTTGTTGTTTCATCGTCGCCAAAATCGCTCGAAGCTGCGGAAATATGCCCCGTCACAGTACTCTCCCCAGCACTAGTGTAATCATCATCATCGAAGTCACTTTCGGCCGCTTGATCAGTCTCTGCCTTCAGAGGCTGATTAAATATACTATAGATCTCATCAGTCGCAGCCCGTGTGTGAATGGTCATGGTAGGCTCGGCGGTGCTTTTGCGACGAATCTTTCCTCCTGTCGGAGAGTCGAACTTCATTTTAACTGCGAGCTGATTAGCACTCATGAATAGTACAGTATCACCTGGGCCCGAGGGACACGCTTACTCGTCTGAGTTTCTTGCTTGACCTCGCGCATTTTCATTTTTCGTGCCTTGGCTTTGTTCTCCTGGACCGTATTTGCTCCAGCCTGTTCCTGCGCATGAGTATCTCTATCCTTCACGGTCAGTTTCTGCTTGAATTCTGCAGGCAGTTCATTCTCTATGCCGACTTCGAGCGGATTTTCCGGGGCAATTTCAGCATTAGCATTGCCAGGAATCTCCCTGAGCGGTGCCTTGCGCACCCGCCAATCCTTCTTCATCCACCCCCGGTTGATCGCTCTGAGCTCCTCGAAGCTAACTTCATGGTTGGGATTCTTATATTCAGGATATACAGCATCGAGGTTGACGAAGACGCGTTCTCGGCGTCCGGTACGTGGGTTGATCGCTTCCCTTACACGGTGCTCTGGAACTGAATCTGGAGTGTCTTGTTTGACTTGGATTTTGGATTTTGACTGAATACATTAATCGTAAACCAACCCGGGTTCATGCCACCAATTAGTCCTGTGATCGTAAATATCTGGAAAGTCAGAGAGAATCGGCAAATTCACATACCTCATCCCTGAATATCGTCATCTTCTCCTTCGGCACGGGCTTTTTTCCGGCCTTCAACGTTTCTCCCGCCCACGGTTTCGCTTCCACCTTGTTCTCCTTGCGTCGATCATGCAGCGATCCGATGTTGTCCCACCCTTGCGCCGGTCCACTGACCGCCGGCTGGCTCGCTGCGCCAGCATCAGAGAAGATGGCCATCTTCGGTTTGCCGGACTTCGTCTTCGGGGCGGCACTCCGCGCGGGTGCCGGGCGCTCGGCCTGCGGATCAGGCGAGGCGGGTGTAGCCGACGCAAAAGGATCAACCTTGGCAGCCAAGGCTGGGCGGACGGCGGGCAAGGCCGGAGACGAGGGGCCATTGTCTTGCGTCCGTTGCTCGTACCGATGCTGAAACTCGCGGTATTTGCGGGCCAGCCGTTCTGCTGGCCGAGCCTCCCGATCGATCCCCAGGTGGTAGACTTCGTCTGCCTGTGTCCATCTTCCCGCCCCTTCGAGCCAGGCTGCGAACTCCTCATAAAACAAGGCAAGGTTCTCACCGATGCGGTGGCGCGCCAAGAATGCGAATGTCTCTCGCGGTGAATCCGAGAAAAGTCTGATGTACTGCAACCATAAGCGCAGGTAGCGGGGGTCGTTCTTGTAGTGAGCTGAGGAGAGGAAGTGCTTCACGGCGCGTTCCAGGAGAGGGAGAAGACCTGATTCTGAAGTGGCCTGGGCCGAGGGGTAGGCGTTGAGTGTCCACTTCACATATCGATCGTAGACATCGAGGGGGTCGTCCGACTCGTCAATAGCCTGCAGCTCCGCCTCGTATTCTTGTCTGATAGCATCATTGACAGTTTTAGTCTCGTTTGGCGATGGGACAGCGAGCTTGTCTGTGGTCTCCCGCGGGCTGAAGATACGGGCTAGTTCCCGGGCAGATCGGCCCCCTGGTAGAGATTGAATGTTCTCCTTCTGGTTTTCGATGATGTCGAAATCAATCAGGTCGTCGGAGGCCGCCATGGCGGCGATGAACAGCGAAATAAGGGTCTCCCACTTCGCGAGATGGGTTCAAACTTGGCGTCAAGGGTGTTCAGGTCGGTGCAGTAGTGTCGGCGATTTGGTGGTTGGCGTTGGGCGGCGGATGGCGATGGTCGTCGTGGTCAAAACTGGGGAAGCGAGCCAAGTCAGAAGTTGAAGCAAATCGAGTTTATCGATAAACATCCGCTAATTGAGGCGCGGTTGCCCTGGCGACGGGTCACATGCACGCTATGCCTGAAATGATAATATTGAATCTACCACCAGCTGGTCAGCCATGATGCGAAGGCTCGTCATGTAGCCAGCTTGAAACAGCTCCGAACAGTATCTAAAAGCTATCTCGCCATAGTAGTTATACTAGAAAGAAATTTAGAGACTCAATGCCATGTTTGCGGTGTGTTGGTGGAACCGTGTTTCTCTATGAGGCAATAAGGCCTCGACTTCGCGGACTCCGCTCCGCTCCGCGCCTCCAAATCGCCGGAACCACCAGTTTTGACAGTCTTGCACGACCCACCCGCGCAACTCTTAAGGTGCATAGATATTTTGCCATTCCCAAATCATCTTCATTGACTCTTTTGAGTGTGAGCTCGGCGCCATGCCTCCTCGTGCTACCCGTAAAGCAGCATCCAGCGCTGTCGCCGTCTCGCCACCGCACTCTCCGCAGGACCACAAACGCAAGCTCGTCGACGAAGTCCGCGAACAAACCTCCCCACTCCGTCGATCAAAGCGTGTAAAGCCAGCCGAAGGCTCCGTTACGTCATTGTCAAATATTCCATCGAAAGTGCAAGTCAGTACTGCGTCTGCGCAAACTCCGAAAAGCAATAGAGCCCGCGGAGGCAAGGCCGCTGCCGCCGTTACAGTAAAGAAGGAAACCGAGGAGGAAGTCGAAACAACGATCACTGTCGCAACTACAACAGAGGATAAAGACATTCCAGCGAAGGAGGAGGAGATTGAGGAGAAGCCGACGCAAACAGTCAAGGTTTCGAGGAAACAGAAAACCAAAGAGGAGGCAAAAATGTTGCCCTTGAGAGCTCGGACGCCGGGTTTGCGCATGCTTGTTGGGGCGCATGTCAGCGCGGCCAAAGGTTCGTCGCCTTGGTCGTCTCTCCACTCTATGTGTACTGGTGTCGATGCTGATGGTCATTACAGGTGTCTTCAACTCGGTGAATAATAGCATGCATATTGGGTGAGTCGGCCACATCCGGAGTTCGTTCGACTACGAACTGACCCATTATCAGTGGAAACGCATTTGCTTTGTTCCTCAAGTCGCAAAGGAAATGGGACAATCCCCCTCTCCAAGACGATCATCGCGATCAATTCCGAACGCTCTGCAAGGAGCACAAATACGATGCAGCGAAGTGAGCTCTCCCACCACAGCGCATCATGTATCGGCCTATTAATGGATACCAGACACATCCTCCCGCACGGCTCCTACCTTGTGAACCTCGCTCAAGAAGACAAAGCCAAAGCCAAGCAAGCCTACGATTCATTTCTTGACGACCTGCGGCGATGCGAAGCTCTAGGGATCCAACTATACAACTTCCAGTACGCCAGCCAGCCAGCCAGCCTCATTACCAGCCCAGCCCTCCCTTTACCTTGATACTAACAAGCTTCACAGCCCGGGCTCGGCCAATTCTACACCCCACGCCAGTGCGATAACTCGACTCGCCACGGCGCTTACATCGGCTCTCCGCGCCACCACGACGGTGATCCCGGTCCTCGAGACCATGAGCGGCCACGGCAGCACGATCGGCGGTTCGCTGTCAGAATTCAAGGACTTACTCGCGCAGATTCCCGCGGACCTTCACCCGCGTATCGGCATCTGCATCGACACCTGCCACAGCTTCGCAGCAGGCTACGACCTCGTCACCCCGACCGGGTTCGCGGCCTTCATGCAGGAGTTCGAGGACCTGGTCGGCATCCAACACATCCGGGCGCTCCACCTCAACGACTCCAAGGCCCCGCGCGGCAGCAAGCGGGATCTCCACGCGAACATCGGCACGGGGTTCTTGGGACTTCGGGGGTTCCACAATGTGATGAACGAGAAACGGTTCGAGGGGGTGCCGATGATCCTGGAGACGCCGATCGACCGGCCGGAAGTAAAGTCTGAGCCTAAGGATGAAAGCGGAGAGGATGAGCCGGCGAAGGGCAAGAAGAAGACTACAAAGAAGCCGGTCAGCGCCTCGGCGAAGTTGGTTGCTGATCCTAGTGTCTGGGCGAGGGAGATTGAGCTCCTCGAGTCGTTGATCGGGATGGACCCGGAGGGCGAGGAGTTCCGGGCTCTGGAGGCAAAGTTGGCGGAGGAAGGCAGAGAGATGCGCGAGAAGCAGATGGAGCAGTATCTGCGGAAGTTAGAGGCGGAAGAAAAAAAGGCGGCCAAGGGAACGGGTGCGAAGAAGAAGGGCCAGAAGACGCTGACGGAGATGATGAATGGAGCGGGCAAGAAGAAGGGAAAGACGGTGAAGAAGCGCGATGAAGGGAGTGATGATGATGAAGGGTGTCAGTCTCATGCGGAGGATTAGTTCTCGTCCGATTGTTCAACTCAAAATGAAGTATTGAAGATGTAATAGTGTAGCATGAGTCCGACCAACCAACTCCAAGAATCAAAAGCTATACAGCATGCTAGTAAACAAATCAAACCAGCCCTACCCTCTAATCACCGGTTCCATAACACGTTCCGGGGGAGAACCCCCGGACCCCCCTTTCTTTTCAGCTTCCTGGACCACCTCAGTCCCTAGGTAGACCAGCGATAAACATCCTTAACCCACTCGGAACTAGCGCCGGCAAACCGCCTTGGTCTAGCGGTACTATTCTTGTTCAAGGTTGTTGTTGTCGGCGCATCACCGCATTTCCCCAGCCACCCGCAATAAACCAAGGCCAGCCAGGAAAATCCACATGGCTGGGGAAGCACTCAAACCACCACCCACTCACTTATGAGCGCCCAGGGCTGTCGTCGGACAACCTTATAACCCAAACATGCCATCCGTCTCCTTCTTCCATTCCTCTCTTCCCCAAACTCTCCCTTGTTTGTCCCCAGAAACCAGGGGGATCTATACCCATCCTCAATCTAGCCCCACAGATTGATTGATACGATAAGCCGCTATCCGCCCACTCGCTCTACTCTATATCAAGCTCGCTCTCTACCCAACTCTATACAAAGCCAACCAACTCAAAACCAAAAAAACCACACCCCCAACCGAAGAAAAAGACCCCACCTCAAAATGCAAGAAAACATCGCGATAGCAGTAATCATCATTGTGCTATTCATCATCCTCGCCATCGCAGGCTACGGCATCCACACCATGAGAAACCGCGTCAATTACCGGAAACGGGCGATGGACGAGGAGAGCGGCGAGGAAGGCGGCGGCGGTTGATGTCAACCACACCCCCAAATCCACAGTCTCGCGCCAGGCTGTTGTTGGATCCTTCTACGCGCGATGGGATGGGTGGTCGTTATGAGTGCTATGAGATATGCATCTGATTCCAAGTTTTCGCTTGCGGGCTGCTACTGAGTGAGGGATGGGGTTCATGGGTTATGGTTTCGGTTATGTTATGATTTACGATGGGTGGTGATGTTGATTATGTTTGTGATGATGCCACGGCTGTTAGTGAGGAGGGTATGAGGATGATTGGGATTTATATGAGGACTTGATTCGGGTCGTTGGGAGTTTCAAGTTCTTTGAGGATTGGGGTTGGGGTTTCTTTGTATATTCTGTTCGGTTGGACTGGGAAGGTCGACTGGTTCTGACCTACCAGGGTGTTATTTATCATAGGAGTTTGTTCTATATCATATATATATATATATCTTTATTTTTGTTGTTATCATTATGTCTGAGATTGAAAACGAGGGTATATTGCGTACAATTTCTGATTTGAAGTTAAGAATGCTTTCTTTCTATCATAATATCCCCGAGGCCGTAGCATAATCCAACTGAGAGGACCGAAGGCAATCCACCTTGTACACTCCGGACAACCCAGTTACCCGAGGAGCTTCAAGCCACCCTTAGTTTTCCCATGCTTCTTGACTCCATCATGCTTGACCTTGCCCCCACCAGAACCGCCCCCACCCGAGCCGCCTCCACCGCCGTGCTTCTTCCCATTCTTGTTGTTCGACACGGGCCGGACCTCAGTGGTGGCCCGCCGCAGCAGCACCGGATGGGAGCCAATGTACTTGCCTTGCATTTCTCTCGCTGCCTTGAAGTAGTCGTCGCCGTCGCTAAAGCTGACGAACCCGTAGCCCTTGCTCTTCTGCGTGCGCTTGTCCCGGATCACCCGCGCCTTCTGCACGGACGTGTACTTGGCAAACGCCTTCAACAAGGAGTCATCCGTAACCTCGCCTGCCAGATTTCCCACAAACAGGCGGAAATGCGCCGGATCCCACTCCAACAGTGTCGTGTCGGTCCAGCTCTGTCCACCACCGGAACGAACAACGGTCTTCGGCGCGGGCTCGGGAATCCCCACGATGGGTGCCGGGGTATTAGCTCCTGTGGCGGGACCAGACGGGGTATTCACTCCGGACGCGGGGCCAGCAATGGGGCCCTGGTTAGCGTCGCGCCGTCCGGGAATCTTGCCGGCAGCCGGAACTTCCTCTTTGTTCGCGTAGGCGCTCTGCCACTGCGCAATTTGCGCCTCGGTCTCCGGATCCATGCCGGAGTCGTTCCGGCCGCCGTAGCCCCTTCCGGCAGCGGGCTGGAATGGGTTTTGGATCCGTGGGACGGACGGGCCATATGTGTTGCCGTCATTATACTGGCCGGGAGCCCCATAGTAGGCCGGACCGCTCTGGTACGATGCTTGTGCTTGTTGCGGATAGTAGCTACCGTAGCCGGTGGTGGTTGGGGTCGCGTAGCCGCTGGCAGTGGTGGGTGGAGCGGACACAACAGGACTGTTGGTACGGTAGGGTTGAGTGGAGGCTACTGAACGCGGTTGAAAGGCTGTGGCGGCGCTGAAGCCGGGTCGCGACGGCCCCTGGCTGCCATAACTGCTACTTGCACCGGGCGGCGCATATGACGGCGCAGCCGAGTATGTGGATTGGTAGGTGGAAGGCGAAGCAGCGCTCGCTGGTTGTGGCGGGCGCGCAGGGAGCGACGATGGTGCTTGCCTAAGACCTGGAGGTGGCGGAAAGGACATGATGAACGGAGAGTTCGTATAAAAGAGAAACGGTGGATAGTGTGATGCGCCGTTGAGCAACTAGCAGCAGACACGTACCTTCAGGGCCTGACTGACGTCGCAGTCATACGCCAGACGTCGCGCCTGAAAAAGGTCCCGAACTCGGTGAGGAAGAAGTACGCCTTCGAGGTGCGAGTTCGTATCTCAGGCTAGACCACAGAGCCTGGGAAAGTGAGTAGAGACTTGATGCTGGGGTGTTAATGGCGCTGGCTTGGGAAGGGTCGGTCGGGTGGTGAGAGAGATAAGAATAATGTATCAAGGAACAGCTGTCAGTGAGGAAAGGTCCGGGTTGATGGACATGGGCAGATGGTTCTAGATGCCTGAAGCAACAGACGCGACCGACGAAGAAAAACTGCCCCTATGGATTTTGACATTTACCGTATAGTGCAAACATGCTGTTGCAAACTGATCTAACAGTGAGGCTTGCTCACGTGATTTCATACTGATGCATGCCTGAGTATGAAGAGCATCGTGCATAAGAAGGTCAATCCATAGCCTGCAGACGCATTAAATGCAGACAATCAATATAATCCGATCGAACCTCGATGTGCTTGTCAGCGCCAGCCCCTCGACTCAGAATCCAAAGAGGGAGCTCTCATCTCCAGCAACGACAACTGACAGCACAACGAATCGGAGTTTCCTCTTTTTGAGGATGCACACAATCTACACAAAGACCATTCTGTTATCATCGTAGAACTATAGATATTCTTGTGGCCTGCAACAAAAAGAATATTACTGCATGATATCAAGAACCAAAGACTCCCCTGGGCGAGTCAGTTAGTCTGGCCCTGATCCTCTTACTCAGCGTAGTCTAACTAAATAACTAGCCTCACTGGTGCTTCTGAACCCCCAACGGAATTGGCACATGATGTGATGCAACGGCACCCCCACCCTAAGCCTGACTGGGCAATGCAGTTGCCGACTAAACAGCCCAGGCTGCCTAGCAACGGAGGAAAGAACCTCCTTTGATGAAGTTTAGCAGATGCGGGATGATCAGAGTCCCCGGAAATGGAGTATATTTCTCCGGTGGAAATCATTCAATCTGTCGGCGTGAGAGGATGGATGGCTGCATGGGTGTTCCGCTCGAACTACCGATGACCAATCATCCCGATATTCCCGCCCGGACTGATGATGAGCCTCGTCCTTCTTAGTTTAGCATTTAGGTGAGTCGGAGAGTGGGATGGGTGGAGGAGAGGGGAAGGGAGGGGAGGAGAAAGGAAAGGGAAGAGTTGGTAAAGGCGGTCCAATTTATCCGTTCCCGAAAGTGCTTCACCGAAAGCGCTGCTCTGGGACAAATTCCTTTTTTCAGGGCCGATGTAGGCCGGATTACTAGCGGTTTTCTGCAGTGCCGCTGCCGGTTGCTGTGCCCCTCCATTGATTTGCCCCGCCATCATCATTCATTGGTATTGGCATCATGATTACAGCTTCATAGCTTCCTCTGGGAATGTTGTTCTTTCTAGCTGGATGATCGTTCGAGGTAAAAGACATTTGACTACAGTATTGTTATCCCGGTGCAATTGAAGTCTCTCTTACCATCATTACTTATTATTATTAATTGAGTAGACCAACCCGTTGACTACTACTTACTGTGAACTTGTACCCAAAGTAGCTGGCCGGTCTCACCGGAGGACTCTGCTCCTCAGGGCTATCCTTCTCTCTCCCTCCTTCAATCACTGAATGCCCCTCCCTCTGTTTCCGTCCCACCCATGACGGAAGAGCTGCTCCGTAAGCCCCGTCCACATTGCGTGAATCCTGCTCTGACATCTTCCAATGCTTTCCTTCTTACGCTGCTCTGCTCGCTTGCCCCGTTCCCTTCTTCCTTTTACCCTGTCTCTTCTTCTACTCTCCCCTCTTCTCTTCTTCTCCCTCTAAACCCTTTTCAATCTAACTCCATCTTCTCGTAATCTGGAAACAGTTGGTTCTTCCTGCTGTACATATATCCTCTGCGCCTCCCACTTCCCTTTCCACTAACTCATCCCTTCTGCTTCTCTTCCCAACCACACCTATCCTCCTCCCCCCACCCCACAATTTCATCATGGCCGACAAAGCTGTGTAAGTACTCTAGCCTTCCACCTGCTTCATCATCGATGCTTCCTTTCATGCATGCTTCAATCCTCTTTACCTTGCGGCTGCCATCAGGGAGCGCATGCTAGCTTCTAGATGATCGTCGAGTCATTGCTATGAGCTCGATCTACCCTTCATCTGTGTACTCATCACAATGAGGAGGCCGTGGTTTCGGGAGGTCTGCGTCACCCAACATGATGTTGGGTCGAATGCAGTTCCCCCAAATCCTTTATTTTCTTTTCTCTCTACCCACCTATTGACATAGATCTGGCAACTGACTGGTAGCGCCCGCCTCGCCGGCATCAATGTCGGCGCTCCGGCGCGTCCTTTGCCTAGTGCTGATTTCGGTCTCATCGGTCTGGCCGTTATGGGTCAGAACCTGATCCTTAACGCCGCTGACCACGGTTTCACTGTCTGCGCCTACAACCGTACGACCTCCAAGGTCGACCGCTTCTTGGAGAACGAGGCCAAGGGTAAGTTCGACGCCAAATCCCAAGGCTGTCGAGACATCGGAACTGATATCGTGGTGTGCCATAGGCAAGTCCATCGTTGGTGCTCACTCCGTCGAGGAGTTCTGCGCTAAGCTCAAGCGTCCCCGCCGCATCATGCTCCTGGTCATGGCTGGAAAGCCCGTCGACCAGTTCATCGAGTCTCTCCTGCCCCACCTTGAGGAGGGTGATATCATCATCGATGGTGGTAACTCTCACTTCCCCGACAGCAACCGCCGCACCAAGTACCTGTCCGAGAAGGGCATCCGCTTCGTCGGCAGCGGTGTCTCCGGTGGTGAGGAGGGTGCCCGTTACGGTCCCTCTTTGATGCCCGGTGGAAACGAGGAGGCCTGGCCCTACATCAAGGATGTCTTCCAGAGCATCTCTGCCAAGAGCGACGGTGAAGCCTGCTGCGACTGGGTCGGTGACGAGGGCGCTGGTCACTTCGTCAAGATGGTCCACAACGGTATCGAGTACGGTGACATGCAGCTCATCTGCGAGGTGAGTCGACAAATCTGCGGCAAGAAATCTTCGGATTGTCACGTTTGGATGCTAACCATGCTATCCGTCTGTAGGCTTACGACATCCTCAAGCGCGGTCTGGGTCTCAAGGGTAAGGAGATCGCCGATGTTTTCGCCGAGTGGAACAAGGGTGTCTTGGACTCCTTCCTCATTGAGATCACCCGTGACATCCTCTACTTCAACGATGATGATGGAACTCCCCTCGTCGAGAAGATCCTCGACAAGGCTGGTCAGAAGGGTACCGGCAAGTGGACCGCTGTCAACGCTCTCGACCTTGGCATGCCCGTCACCCTGATCGGTGAGGCCGTCTTCTCTCGTTGCTTGTCTGCCATCAAGGACGAGCGCATTCGCGCCAGCGGCCTCCTTAGCGGCCCTACCCCTGAATTTGACGGTGACAAGCAGGCTTTCATCAAGGACCTCGAGCAGGCCTTGTATGCCTCTAAGATCATCTCCTACGCCCAGGGCTTCATGCTCATCCAGGAGGTAAGACAGTGCACAGTCCTGTTATAATGTCCAGCTTCTGACCACACATACGATTAGGCTGCTCGCGAGTACGGCTGGAAGCTGAACAAGCCCTCCATTGCCCTCATGTGGCGTGGTGGTTGCATCATCCGCTCTGTCTTCCTCAAGGACATCACCAACGCTTACCGCAAGAACCCCGACCTTGAGAACCTTCTCTTCGACGACTTCTTCAACAAGGCCATCCACAACGCTCAGAAGGGCTGGAGAAACGTTGTCAGCAAGGGTGCTCTCTGGGGTATCCCCACCCCAGCTTTCAGCACTGCCCTCAGCTTCTTCGACGGCTACCGCACCCGGGATCTCCCCGCCAACTTGCTGCAGGCCCAGCGTGACTACTTCGGTGCCCACACCTTCCGCATCAAGCCCGAGCACGCCAGCGAGACCTACCCTGAGGGCAAGGACATCCACGTCAACTGGACCGGCCGTGGTGGCAACGTCTCTGCGTCGACCTACATTGTTTAAATCAAACACGCGATGTAATACGCTGGACGTGAAGCCTCGCACGGGTCTAGTAGGGGACAGTTGTACTGAGCTCAGGGAGTTTGCAATTTGCGCCTTCTGAGTGAAGAATGATCATTATGAAAACAAGAAGCGAAGCAGGAAGCATACCTAATTACGCTTCATAGTACTATGTATCTAGATGCTTACTGTTACGTTAAAAAACGTTTAAAAACGTATGGAATGAAATGAACCTTTTTCTTTTCTTTTACAGTGTTGTTTTGTTTCCTGGAAAGTATGCCTTGGGGGAAGTATAGTGGTCTGGTAGAGTGCAGTTTCCCATGCAATGTGCCCAGTAGTCAATGTCCAGTGGACATCAATCGGTGCTGCTTTGGAGGTTGTGTTCCGCCTGAGCTAATCCCAATTTGGTCATTCCAACATCGCCGCTCCCCGACCTCTTTCTGCATCCTGCAGCCAACCTCCGTATCTTGTTCCAATACCTTACATGTGCGGCGTTGACGGTGTTCAACTCTTTCTCCCTGTGATCGGTTGAAGTAGTGGTGGGTAATTCTATGGTTTGCTATTTTAGCACCTTCTATTCTTGTCGTTCTTTTGGTCCGACTTCGTTCCAACTGCGGTGCCCGCACCGTCCCACATCAGCTTGATCCGCGCCTGAGTTCCATTGTCATTGTTAGTAACGACCGCGGTTTCACTACCTCCTGGCCTTACCACTTCAATAGTTTGATTGCTGGACTGACTTTCGCTGTTCCACAAGCAAGTGTTTCGAAGCCCGGAGCCCTTCACACTTGATTTAGGTTATTCCTCTATTTCGACCGAGTGGACCCTTGCTGGCCTCATCTGGTATCGTCGCTGGTGGGACACTTTCACTGGAATCATTCGTCCCTAGAAGAAGCGGGCTTATGGCAGAGAACAAACGCCAAAGTGTGGGAGCGAGAGCATCTGCGCAAGGACCGACTGGAGGTGCTACTGGACAGGGAACGACAGGTGCCATGGTGCCTTTGGAAGTGGCATTGAGCGGCGCCATCGGCGCACGGTAAGGGCCCCCCCCCCTCTCCCCCGTTCTTCAGCAGGCTATACAATGGTATCCATCAGGCTGCGTGGCTGCGGCTTTCGATGCCTGCTGTTGTCTCAGTGCTATCCGTTGATATGCTGACGCTTTGCCCATCTTCCAGTGTCCGCATCAGCACAGCCCCGGTCGCATCGACGATTGAGGGTACACTCTTTACAGTCTGCCCCATCACGAATCTGGTCGCCATCGACACTGCCGACGGAAAGCAGTCCCAAACAGGCGACTACCGCATCATCCCGGTCTCGCGTATACAGTCCTTCCAGATCCTTTCCCTCGCACCGTCTGCCACCGCCGCCGATGGACCGTCCTTCGCTGACGCCGTGCCACCCCTCCACGCTCTTGATATACGGTCCCTGAAGACTCGGGAGGCCAATGCCATTGCGAAAGCGCTGGAAAGCGAAGCTCGTCGCGGCAAGGGCGTGACTCGCGAAGCGCAGGATATCTTCGACGCTTTCAGTCGAACCATGCCGGCCAGATGGGATGGGGCCAAGATCATCGTGGCGGATGCGGTGTCCATTGCGGCTCCGTACCGCGTGGATGACTGCCGGCCTCTGGTGGCTGGTGACACAGCTGCTCTTGCCCGAGTACGCAAGGTGGTAAGTCATCCTACAGTTTTTCAAGTTTCCGTGAGTGGCGGCGATCTGATGTGAGTTGAATAGCTTGAGATGGAACGCAAGAAGATTGAACTGCGCAATGCCAGCGCCAATATCGGTACGCTTCACCTCCCCGGCCCTGGCCCCCAGAATCCCCGGCATTTACCTAACGCATCATCGACTGCAGGACCTGGCGCTGCAGGCCAGAGAAAGGGCGGTTGAACCGATTTCCTGTTCTATACCGAAGCTGACTACCTCTGTCGACGGCATTTTTGTTTTATATGGTACGGTCATGAAAGCGCGTTTGAGTGGGAATATATGCCCATCCGCATGGACCAGCGAGATGAGAAGAGCATTTGGGGAACGAGTGATCGGCCCCGTGAGATTTAACTATACATGGGAAAGCGGGTCTGAGACTTTTAGATGAGTCGCAAGAAAACGACATGACGGACGGGTGAGGTGTGATATGGGTGAGCTGGGGCGGAAAATAGAAATTTCTCTGCTGTTGCATTGGGTTGTAGTAGGTAAGGCTGGCTGCATTCGCATCTTGCAGATCTTGCTCGCTACACACTTTGGAGAGTGAGTGGGGATGGAGGTCTATACCCTCTGGCTGGTGCATGTGTATGTTGTATGTCAAGCTATAGTACCACACACTTTGACTGGAGGGCAACATGACTTATGATGACCATTTTGACTGTTGTAGCTATACGTTCAAAACCGTACCTCTGTTGTCTTTCTACACCTGCAACCGCCCGTTCAAGCGTTGATGCTACAAAGGACGACGCGGATATTCACAGAACCCCAGGTCCTACCTGAGTACAGGACCGTCCAAGTTGGTTGGTGGATTGGTTGTACTCGTACTTCATCCGATCAACCGCGTGCTCCAAATCCTCCGCATTCCCATCAACATTCGCATCCACGTACATCCAAGTACTGTACACCACCCCCCGCCCTCTCACGAACTCCCCTCCCAAGACCACCGACCATGTGAGCATCCCCCCCCTCCCCCCCGGTGATACGCATGCACAGATCGCATCACAACCGTTCTCCAGGTCTCAGTAGCACAACCACATCACGAAAGACGAACACCTGCCTCAGATCATGAGCCTAGTTCATCCCATCGTAGGACCGACCACTTCAAACCCCTCAAGGTTTGTCCGACGCTATTTCGACCATGCGCTATGTGGGAGCTGGGGGGCGGAGGTTCTTAGTACCTCAGTGGGGCTTGGTATTGAACCTAAGGGCTGTGGTCATTTGTGTTGATTTTGTTTGGGTTTCTTTCTTGGTGCTGGGTTGGTTATGGATTTTTGTCGTCGCTGGTTGGGGATGATGGATCGGATATGTACTTTTTTTTGGGTTTTCTTGTGGAAATGTGGATGTGGGGTGGGGTGGGTGCATGGACTATTCATGCAATACTCATATCACTGCGTGGTGGTTGGGTTACTTGCGGTATAGTATGGTTCAATGAATAGTGGTGGTGGTGGTGGTGGTGGTGGTGGTGAATCTTAACTCATCGTCTACACAACAATCCAGGTGTATACAGCCGGGCGGCAGAAGGTAAGACGATCATGGTCTTTTTCCACGGCCCCGACCGGGCCAGGCCAGGCCACATGGACGAGTTTATTCTACGGATAATCGATAGCCTTAGGTGGTGTTGAACCCTGACATTAGGACACAACACACGGCAGGTGACTCGATACTTCGATGGTGATTGACGGGCTGATACGAGGGTTTCCCGCTCTTGACACTCAGGCTGAGGGGCAACATGCTTATAGTTCGTTAGTTCGTTAGTTAGTAGTATTAACTAGGGAGTAGCGGCGGGCTTCCACTTCATCTTGTCATCATCATGATGATGACATCGATTGGGAGGGACATCACCTGTGGCGAGAAATGAGTGATAAGGATCCAGCCTCGGTTCTTTGGGGAACTATGATCTCAGAGTCTTAGGGGCGGGTTGGTTCGTTCATCATACTATCTCCCTATCTATCTTTCCGTTCTGTTCCAGAAGATGGAACTGACTCGCACTTTGAGGGGAGTGCAGCCATGTGCCTGAACTCAACACCCGGGATCATCTGAAGACAGCAATTGTTGTCGGGTCAGTCCGCAGCCAGCAAGCATCTTACTGTTTTGCTGTCACGTCGACCACCCAATGACCAGCCACAAAGGGCGCGTGCTTAGAGTCGGGGCCCGAGGCTGGTGTGGTCCGCCCATTTCTGAATAATTTCCTGGTCCCATTGCCAAGCAGTCACTCAGTCATCAGTCGGTGTGAGAGGTGAATAAGGAAGTTGGCCCTGACTCAGTGACTGACTGCGCCCCAGGTACAAATGGGAGGATCCCGGTTGCGATCATTGCTGCCTGATTGATGGATCGATGGATGGATTTCGGTGGTTAGGTAACGAGGGCTGCAATGATAGGACTTTATACTACCGACTTGACTACAAGAAGTCCAGAGTTATGTGTATGACTAATGCTTGTTTGCATCCCTGAGATCCGATCCGACCAAGAAACACGGATCTCAACCATAGTACTTACTACTGTGTATACTTTCCAGCTAGTCAAGAACCTCCCCCTCACGAACCTTGAATTTCCCAAGGTACAGTACCACCAACAACTTGCTTGCCTTGTTTGTCTACTGTCTAGCAACTACTAAATCATCTTCTTCCCCCGGATCGTCCGGAAGGGGAAGCGCAACATGCAAACTATGAATTTAATCTCGGCGCGTCGGTGCCATCGCTCGGTGTTCGGTTGGTTCCCCGCTTTCTTTGCCAGCCTTGGAAAAGCAAAAGAGGATCAGGGATTGAATGCCCTTCGATTTGTCCAACTCTGCCCAGCCAAACTAGTTTAAGGCAGACAGGGGTGGGGAGAGAAGAGGAGGAGGGCCAAGTGGCACACACAGCCCAGTGAGTTGGGTGGGCATTGAGGGGTGGGGGGGGGAGGGGGTACAGTGGGAGGAAATTAATATGCACCCCCCCCTCAGAAAGAGTTCAGCACTTCCCCTAATCAAGTCTAGCCTATGGCTATTCTGCCAGCTTCTTCCCATATATTTTAGGCGGTGTGTGAGCGCTTCAAGAAGGCGGTATCTCTAGAACCAAACATTGGGGGAGAGGGGGGGGGTGCAAATTAATTTCCTGCGACTGTAACAGCAAGCACAATTCCTCGGTGCTCCACTGAACTAATGTAGGGAACAAAATTAAATGGAAGGGGGACCGGGAATGAAGTGATGAGAGTAGATTGAGATTATCTACTTGATATTAAGTAGTACTTACTGTCCAGTCAGGTGGTGATGTTGTTGTTGCAAGTAAGTACTGTAGGGTCATTCATTCCATCATCCCATTCGGCAACGGAAGTTCCTGGGTTCAGGCACTCAACTCCGTCTTGGATTGAGAGAGGAGCAGATTCAGATTCGAAAGGGTAAAAACTCCTTCCTGTCTGGATTCTGGAGTGACCCTCAAATTCAATTCCCTGAATGTGGCCTGCAATTTGAGACAAGTCAGGTGTCGTTGTGGAACCTTTGATTAGTTAGTCAGTTAGTGGTTGATGGGTTGTTGTCATCATGATTTATAAACTTTCGGTCGTGCTCGTATTCTGTTTCTGCTGGATGGATGGATGGATGGTTTGGAGATGAATGACGTTCGGGTGGCTATTGAGGAGGAGCTCGCATTCTCTCACTTTTATCGCTAGATCGGTTCATCCAGGGGTGGATTCCAGTTGATAGGAAGGAGAAGAAGGAGAAGAGAAAGCTGAAGACGGTGGAAGGTGAATTGAAAAGTGGAAAGGGAGAAGAAAAACAACAATCAGTCATTCCGTCAATCAATCAATCATCAAAACTATCGCATCGCATCGCATCGCATCGCATCTTTTGTTTGTGTACTTCTTTCTCACTTGTACTTACTTGTACCTACTTGTATGTACTTGTAGCACGGGACCCTGAATTCCTTCCAACCCATAACAAATCTCCATTTCATCTCATCTCATCTTTCTCGCCCAACCGACATCATCTAAAACTCACTTCCCTCCTTTTCTTACTCATTATTCATACTTACTCAGTATTGTCTATTCTGATTCCCATTCTGTTTGAAATCCTCCACTGCCTCTTAACACTCCCCAAGTTTTGAACTATTTGGATATTTCCTCACTAATCTACTTTTCCCCTAGCGCCTGGTTAATTCTCCCTTCCCTACGGTGTCATTCCTCACCCTCTCTTTCACCTCTCGCCCTCTCAGGCTCTCTTTTCTTCTTGCTTTGCTCAGCTGCTGCTGCTTGTCCTCCGCCTCCTGCAGCGGTCGCCCTTGCATCATTCATCCATCCATTCTTCCCCAATACCCTTTACCCATACTATTCACCCCCCTCCCCCCCCAATTTTCCTACTTTTGACAGTTCCTTTTTTCCCTACCTACCTCTTTCCTTGGATTAGTCCTTTTTACTTTCCTTTGTGTCATCCTATCAATTCCTTTTTCTCTCCATTCTCCGAGACCAGTCATTTTTGCTCCTTCACCGATTTTCTTCCCACGCTCCTTTGGCCGCCATCCTTGAAACCCCTCCCCCCCAAAAATTATTTCCCTGCCAAATTCCCTCGATCGTGTGCGCGCGCGGTGGGCCTCTGAGACACAAATCACATTCTCACTGATGGGGCCATCCTCATTGTAGCGAACGCCTTATAGTCCGCTATACATCCAGATATCACCTCGCTTCCTTCCCTCCCTCCTGCCTACCTCTCCGACGATCTGCACTCTTCCAGTATGGGTGTATCCCCGGCCAGCAATCACCATCGACGGCGGAGTTCAGTGTTGGCGGCAGGTTCCCATTCGGCCGCTATCGACCCAAGGGACGACATTTTAAGGGCCACCGGGGACGGCGTCGGTTCGAAGAGGGAAGAAACGAAGTCCTCGCCGGCTGAGGACGCAGACGAGTCGGATCTCTCCTCCATTGCGGAAAGCGTCGAGATGGATTACATTAGCTCGGACGAGGATGTTCACGATGACGAGGAAACCGGTCTGACGGCGAGACAGCGACGTCAGCGACGTCGTAGAAGACAGCAGCGCAGGCAGTTGGATGCCCGGATCGCCGATGTCAAAGCTTCCAAGCTCGACGGGTTACCACTGGGGATGGCGGACAGGGATATCCTCCAGAAGCTCCTAGTCAATGGCGCCTTGATCCTCATGTGGTACTTTTTCTCGCTGTCAATTTCAATTGTAAGTCGACCCACGGGGCGGAGTTGTACTCGTTCTGGACATGTGCTAACCGGGTCGCGTGCTCCCCCTTCACAGTACAACAAATGGATGTTTTCCGATAACAACGTCGTGTTTCCTTTTCCTCTCTTCACCACCAGTCTGCATATGGCCGTTCAGTTCACACTCTCTTCCCTTTTGTTATACTTGATACCATCGTTGCGCCCGCAGCACCCTCACACCTCCACCCCGTCCGGGTCACCCGTCCGAGATCATGATGCTTTGGAGAAAGGGCCGATCCTCACCAAATTCTTTTACTTTACTCGTCTGGTTCCCTGCGGTGCAGCAACCTCCCTGGACATTGGTCTTGGAAATATGTCCCTGAAATTTATCTCCCTCACTTTCCTCACCATGTGCAAATCATCCGCCCTCGCCTTCGTTCTTCTGTTTGCCTTCCTCTTCCGCCTCGAGACCCCCTCATTTAGACTGATAATCATTATCGCCACAATGACTGTAGGTGTTGTCATGATGGTCGCTGGTGAGACCGCCTTCAATGTAGTCGGGTTCGTCCTGGTCATTGCATCCGCGTTCTTCTCGGGTTTTCGATGGGGCCTGACCCAAATCCTCCTCCTCCGCCATCCTGCGACGGCCAATCCCTTCTCCACCCTCTTTTTCCTTACCCCTGTCATGTTTGTGTCTCTCATTATCATTGCGCTGGCCGTGGAGGGACCTACCGAGATTGCGGCCGGTTTCCATGCCTTGGCCGAGGCTCGTGGCACCCTGTTTGGCGTGGGCCTTCTGATCTTCCCCGGCCTGCTCGCGTTCTGTATGATTTCGTCCGAGTTCGCGCTCCTCAAGCGGTCATCTGTGGTAACCTTGAGCATCTGCGGTATCTTCAAGGAAGTGGTCACGATCAGTGCCGCTGGGGTGATTTTCCATGATCAGCTCACCTTCATCAACATCACTGGCTTGTTCGTCACCATTGCGAGCATCGGTACGTACAACTACATGAAGATCGCCAAGATGCGCGCAGAAGCTCGGAAGGGATCGTGGGCGCGGAGCCCCAACCTCGACTCTGAAGCAGACGATTCAGATCCCACGGGCGAGCGCGGCGAATATCAGCGGATCCGCAACCCGGAGACGAGCATGCGATACTCGCCAGATCACGTGGACGACGATGAGGATGTCAACATCACGCCGGCCGACCACCTCAATGGGGGCCGGCGCTCGTTCCGCGTCCGCGCTAGCGGTGCCAGCAGCAACGTGCATGGCCTAAGTATCAATACCTCGAACCTCAGCGACCACGATCGCTCGCTCTCCCCGCGGGTTGCCGGCCCTTCGCCATTGAAATCCGCACCGCCGGTCATTACCTCGCTTGAAGCGGAGCTTTACAAGTCAGATCGGCGGCAAAGTTTCGGGGGCACTGTGCAACCATCCCCGGAAAGACTGCCCCATGGGGAGGGGCGATCCGCCCATTAAAGACCAACCCTGGTGGCTGAGATCTTTTCACGTTATTCTGGGAACCGCTGGTATGGTTCAGCTCACGGCTCCGCTGTTCCACGAACGCACTTTGACGGCAATCTGTCACACAGATCTGGTGTTCCAGATCTTGGGGGTCACCAGCGTCTTCCGTCGGGCCCTTGCATCTTGAATACACACATGTGTGCTTTTGTTCCTTTATCATTGATCTGAAGTCCATATGCCAGAGAGATGGCATGTGTGGAGTACATTGGGCGTTGTGCACATATATTGACAGATGCGGTCTGGTATAGAGGTTTATTTATCGAGTGATACCATGTTATCTATCTCTTAGCCCGCAGCAGGGGGTTTTGTTTTACCATCTCATCTCCCTGCATTTGGCATTGGTTGTTAGTGTTTTACACCGGAATGCATCATGGATACCCATATAAAAATATATTTACCATGATTTGTGTCATCCCTGTAGATCTAGTTGTGTATATTTATGTACTGGGTTGAACGTGTCCTATCAGGAAAGAATCGATTATTGCATGCGCGATAACCAGTTACAGTTGTAGAGGTAATGAGGATGTTAGGTAGGCTGAGCAGAGAGACAGATCGGTTCTTTCTACTTGTCCCGTGCACCCACCCGCCCTATGCGTCTATCACTTGTACTTTCAGCCTCCCAGGTCTCAGAGTCAGGACCCACAGATGGCAGTGAGAGTATCTTCCAAATAGCCCGTTTATATCAATGCCAGACCAGGCAATACGCATTGACTTGATTCACCTTGCCAGGGCTGATCTATCAATCGAATCATACTCGTTTGGTCCCCTTCACCTACGGAGTACAATAACCCGCAGTACACCTTTCATCCAGGGTGCGTACCCGACCTTCAAACTCTGTAAGAATGAACACTCCGTAAACCCCGATTCAGGTTACTCACCCCCCAATCATACCCTTATGTTACATCAATCCAGTCTGGAACTCGCTACGAACCTACGGCCTCTTTATCTTTAGGTGATCCTATACTCTGGAATTTTGAATTCCGGATGAGCTTGTTGATGTGTGCGTGGCTTATGTACTACTGTTGTCGTTGCGGTATGCAATGCTCCCCTCGCTCTGAGATTTTATGGTCGGTTGGTTGGGGGTATGGGGTTTATATACCTGCAAAGCCTTTGCGGGGGGTGGATAGGGCTTTTGGGAGTGGGAATTGGTTTATCGGCTTTGGGTGCATGGAAGGTGGCTTTTTTTTATTCCTTGGGGGGAAGAGTGGAGGGGTTCTGGGGCTGGGTACGGCGCTGCGATGGCGGTGTCATATTGGAGTTTGATGGCGGGAGGGGCAGATTTGATTTATGGGCATGGGATTGGGGCTGGAGCATGTGCTTTGCTGACTGGGGGACTATAGTTCGTTGCATGGACTTATCGAAGGTTATCTTGCACAAATTCATTACTTGTTGGAGGTCTGGTATAGACGTTGTGAAGCTGAGGTTATGTACTGGACCGGACTGATGATGTTGCTATTGAGTTCATTGGATGTATTTCGTGCCTATGCTATGTGTGCGGTTTCATTGCTACAATGATCCCAGTCTGGGAAGATAGACTCTATTGCTTGGTAGAATCGAGCACTGATAGTCGAGCGCTCGCAATCTCATTCCTTGATGTATGTCTTGAACAGGTTTGCCAGTTCGAAGAAGCTGGCTTTGTAGAACCGCTCTTGCGTCGTGAGGTTGACGTACTGTTACCCTGGTTAGTACATCCCTAGCATCCATGGAAGGAACCACTCACCTGCAAGCCGAACTTAACAGTAAACCCCGCCGTCCACTCCAGATTGTCAGCAATCGACCAGGCCAAGCACCCCACCAAATTGACCCCCTCCGCTACGGCCGTCAGCATCGCCTCTACGTAGTCGTGATAGTAGGCCGATCGCACAGGGTCGGTGAGGATATCCTCGCGCTTCGTCTTGTACGCCTCGAACGGCTCCGTCCACCCGAACTCCGTGATCACGATCCCGTTCGCCGGCTTCCACGTGCGCTCGATATAGTGCAGGAACGCAGGGAGCCACTCGGTGGCCTTGTGCAGCCAGCGCGTGTTCGGGTCCGAGGCCGGTCCTATCAGCCAGCCCCCCTCGCTGGCCGGCAACGTGTACGTCGAGTTGTAGCACTTCGGGTAGAGACTGTTGCTCGGGTCTGCCAGGCAGCCCGCGATTCCGGCATCGGGCGCCATGTAGTATGCGGCGGTGTACGCATCGTGCGCGAAGTAGTCGCTCGCGCCCTTGATGAGGGCTTTCTCTTCCGCGGTGAACTCCGGCAGGAAGCTTGAGGTGAAGTTCTTCAGCCGCGAGGGATAGTCGCCCAGGAACAGCGGGTCGGCGAACCACCCTTCGTTGAAGGCCCAGGCCCGCTCAACGGCTTCGGCGTCCTCGCTTGAGTTCGTCCGGGGCAGCTTGTAGCCTCCGTTGTTCTTGACGCTGACAGGCGCGGTGATGTTCAGGGACCGGGCGAGGTGGTACGTCTTCCCGGCGGCGAGGAGCATGTAGTGGCCGCACCAGAACTTCTGCTGCGCGTCCGGAATGCTCGTGGTGCGCGTGAAGTACCCGTCCGGGACGGGATACTCTCCGCAGAAGGAGATGGGTTCGTTGAAGGTGTACCACTGTGCCACTTTATCCCCCCATCGACTCAGTAGCACTTTCGCATACGCTACGTAGTCTTCGACGATTCGCTCGTTGGTCCAGCCTCCGTACGAGAGCTGCAGGTACAGTGGGAGGTCCCAGTGGTAAAGGGTTACCTGAGGCTCAACTCCATACTGCAGGCACGTGTCGATCACGTCGTCGTAGTGCTGCAGACCGGCTTCGTTGACGGGACCATTTCCGAAGGGGAAGATCCTGGACCATGAGATGGAGAAGGAATAAGCTTTGACGCCCATTGCGGCAATCCGCTGGATGTCTGGTCTCAGTGGTCAGGTACTGTATAGGCTTCAATCAAGAATACCAAAGGTATGTTACCTTCTTTGTAGGTGTAGTACTGGTTGATCGCAACATCTCCAGTCTGGTTGTCAGCCACACTCATCGCTCGGTGAGTGAATGCATCCCACAAGCTGGGGCCGCGGCCATCCACTTTGACAGCTCCTTCAACTTGGTATGAGGCGCTTGTAACGCCCCACCAGAACCCTTTCGGGAATGACCAGCTCTCGTTCTTCCCTTGTCCGGGGATCTGGGCCCCAGTCAGGTAGGACGGATAGTATAACTGAGGAGGTGGGATCAGCTGCGAGCTCGGAATCGGAGTGGGCTCCACGGTTGTGTTGACCGTTGCAGTCTCCACGGGACCTATGTAGATGTTCCATAGGTCTATTGCATATCAGCTGAAGGCATACCAAGTATTCCGGTCCGGAGGAGCTAACCTTCGACCGTGATATTGAGGCTGGTGACTAAAGGCGCTGGACTGCGAGTAGGTGATCCACTACTTGAGTCTGAAGCTGCAGCTTCGTAGATGGCTAGAAGCCCGATGATGAGGAGAGCGCGCATGATGATGCTTCACGTCTGCAACCTTTTGAGAAGCGCATGATTGTTCGAGGTCTATGGAAGCTCAAGGCCGCTTTTAATGCTCGAGGTCTTCAACATTTAGCCGAAACAAAGATCCGATTCCAGAACTGGGAGCTGCAGCGTCCTGTCAATCCAGTGATGGGGCCACTTGAAGTCCGGAAAATCTGCATCTACTAGGAGGCGGGATAATTATCCAGCTGCAGGGAGATCCATAATTCACCACATCAGCCCCTCCTATTGAACCGGTTAATCATCCTGACGAGAACTGCAGTGTCTTCCCCGCCTGGTTTAATTTGCAGATGCGGGGTTGGGGAAGAAAGAAGAGTCCCTATTCTGTTTGCGAGGAGATTGAAGAGGGGAAGATGAGAGATGAAAGATGAAAGAGGGAAGAGGAAGAGGAGAGGAGGGGAGTGAAAGGTGTGACTTCGGCCGTGACACCTGACAAACACACAATCAACCCCTCTCCATCTTCCTCATCCATGCCATCCTCTCTCCATTCTCAATCAGTTGTTCAGTCTAAACATTGAATTTCGATCATCCGCAATGCTTAATTCTGGTACTCCATCCATTGCGATTACAGCCCTCTATCCGCCAACGGCTTGTATGAACCCCGACGTTCACCACCCGGCAGTTGAGACGACATAGCACAATCAACCGAGACGAGGCACAGCATAAATAACGCGTACTACTGTGCATTCAAGTTAGGAAGGACTATGAGCAAGTTGCATGGTTCAGCTCTCCTTGGCGATCAAGGTGCTCAGCTCATCCATGGTTCTGGGCCCACGACCGCAGATGATGACTTCATGATGGTCGACGTCAATATCGACCGCACCGCATCATCCGCCACCATACATCCTGGCAGCTCGGGCTTTCACACTCTAAAATTTGGATCCGGCTCCAACTCGTCGAATGGGATGGCATACACGCTTCTCCGCGACATCGGCTTGTCGGAGCCCGACCGATCACCTCCGCATTGTCGCATCTGGGAAGCTCTGAATGTGCTGATCAATAGGCTTTCGGACCACCACCAGTCCTGCGTACATCCGGTTATGTCCGTTATCTGACTTTGGTTGCAGATATAAACTGATGATGTATGTCCATATCGCGTGGATATCAAAATTTACCTCCGACGCTCCCATCAATCTTTGCTATATCTACTAACAAGTGGCTAGAATCTTTGACTGCCATTAGATCAATGATCAGCTTCTTGCTTACAACTAGTCATGGATAAAGAGCAGGGTACTGGACCGAGTAGCAATTTCAATGTCCAGCACGAAGACAACCCCTCGTTGAGTTCTTTGTCTCCGTCGGAGTCACCACCGCCCTCCGAATCCAGCCATCATGGAGAACAATCCACCACCGCCAGCGAACCGGTCGCTGAGAGTCAACGAAGGTTATCTCTTGGGAGACGGCTGACAGACGATGATATCGCGCGCGTACTATCCAAGAGGCAGAGTACTAGGTCAAGCGCCGACCCTGGAGGCGCAGATGACACAGCTCAAATCGCGCGACTGGTGTCTCGCATGTTTGGCCACGAGAGAAAGGCCAACTCAGAAGAGGAGAAGACAAGACATCTCGGCGTAGTATGGAAGAATCTTACCGTCAAAGGTGTTGGGCTTGGGGCTGCCATCCAGCCTACGAATGCGGACATCTTCCTCGCGGTACCTAGACTGATCAAAAACTTCTTTACTCGACGCTTGAAGCATTCTGGCTCAGGCTCTGCATTACGTACCATTATCGATGATTTCACTGTGAGTACCCCCGTGTGTGTGACCGAATCTTATATGGGATTGTTCTCACTGATACTTCGAAAGGGTTGCGTGCGCCCGGGAGAGATGCTACTCGTTCTGGGTCGTCCCGGGTCTGGGTGCTCCACATTCTTGAAAGTGATAGGGAACCAAAGGTCCGGCTACAAGAGTGTCGAAGGTGATGTACGTTACGGAGGCACAGACTCCGACACAATGGCTGATAAATATCGCTCGGAGGGTAATTGACATACCTCGTTCCCGGTCTCGAAATCTTGATGCTAACCCACATAGTGCTATACAACCCTGAGGATGACCTCCATTACGCCACGCTCACCGTTCGAGACACTTTAATGTTCGCTCTCAAAAGCCGAACACCAGGTCAAGAGTCACGGCTCCCGGGAGAAAGCAGGAAGCAATATCAGGAAACTTTCCTGTCGACGATTGCAAAACTGTTTTGGATTGAGCACGCGCTTGGTACCAAAGTCGGAAATGAACTTATACGTGGAATTTCCGGAGGAGAAAAGAAACGTGTATCCATTGGCGAAGCTTTGGTCACCAAGGCCAGCACCCAGTGCTGGGACAACTCCACAAAAGGTCTAGACGCCAGCACTGCTCTGGAGTATGTTCAGAGTCTGAGGAGCTCAACGGACATGTCCCATGCATCCACTCTTGTGGCGCTGTATCAAGCATCGGAGAATCTTTACAACCTTTTTGACAAGGTCATGTTAATCGAGGACGGCAGATGTGCTTATTATGGACGCACGGAGGATGCGAAAGCCTACTTTGAGCGCCTCGGCTTCGAGTGTCCCCCTCGATGGACAACGCCTGACTTCTTGACATCGGTCAGCGACCCTTTCGCCCGGCGTGTGAAGGAAGGATGGGAGGATCGTATTCCACGATCTGGAGAGGATTTCCAGAGAGCGTATCGGCGGAGTGACATCTTCAAAGCTGCTCAGAAAGACATTGAAGGTTATGAGCAGGATGTCGAGGCCAACATGGAAGAACAAGAGCTTGCCAGGGAAAAGCTCAAGAAGAATTACACGGTATCTTTTTACAAGCAAATCGTCATACTTACCCAACGACAATTCCTCATTATGTATGGTGATAAGCAGACATTGATTGGGAAATGGGCTATGCTTACTTTCCAAGCACTAATCATTGGAAGTCTCTTTTATGACCTCCCACAGACTAGGTCAGCCGCCAAACCTTCCAGTTGTCGTTCCCCTTTCTAACCCGTACAATAGTGCTGGTGTCTTCACAAGAGGAGGTGTTTTGTTCTTCGTCCTTCTATTCAATGCTCTACTCGCCATGGCTGAACTGACGGCATTTTTCTCGAGTCGACCCATTATGCTGAAGCACAAAACTTTGTGAGTACAGATTCTACAATCAAGTAATTCCTACTGATGATCATAGTTCCTTCTACCGGCCTTCGGCATTTGCTTTGGCCCAGGTTGCTGTTGACGTGCCCATCATTTTCATCCAAGTCACTCTTTTCGAGTTGGTGGTATATTTGTACGCATGTGTTCAGACCATCCCATTGACCAGTAACTGACCATCATGTGCAGCATGTCGAACCTGCAAAGAACAGCATCGCAGTTTTTTATCAACTTCTTGTTCATATTTACGCTTACCATGACGATGTATTCCTTGTTCCGGACTATCGGCGCGCTGACCGGCTCTCTCGATGTTTGTAAGTATGCTGTTGACAGAAATAATAACCTAAGCTAATTCGCCAAGCTACACGCCTGACTGGTGTCGTGATCCAGATCTTGGTTGTATATACCGGTAATCAGATCCCCCTGAGTTGAGAAATCTTGACTGATCTATTCAGGCTATCTCATTCCTCCGTGGAAAATGCATCCATGGTTCAAATGGTTGATTTGGGTAAACCCAGTCCAGTATGCATTCGAGGCAATCATGTCGAATGAATTTTACAATCTCAACCTACAATGCGTTCCACCATCTATCTTTCCAGATGGCCCTACTGCACAGGCAAACCATCAGGTATGCGCCATACAAGGGAGTACTCCAGACCAGCTGGTCGTTCAAGGATCCAGTTACATACAGGAAGCTTTCACATACAGACGTTCTCACCTTTGGCGAAACCTTGGCATCATCATTGGTTGGTTCATACTTTTCGTCGTGTTGACGATGATTGGCATGGAGCTACAGGAGCCAAACAAAGGCGGCAGCACAGTCACTATCTTCAAAAGGGGCGAGGCACCCAAAGCTGTGGAGGAGGCGGTCAAATACAAAGAGCTGCCGGGTGACGTTGAATCAGGAAGCAGCAATAGTCTGCAAGAAAAGAACTCGGACGAATCGAAAGATCATGTGCAGGGTATCGCCAAAAGTACTTCTATCTTCACATGGCAAGATGTGACTTATACGATACCATATAAAGGGGGTCAAAAGAAACTTTTACAGCACGTGCAGGGATATGTAAAACCCGGTCGCCTGACAGCTCTGATGGGTGCGTCCGGAGCAGGGTCAGTATCTACGAATCAATTATCTCTCTCGATGTCTCGGCTTACAAGCTGCATAGAAAAACAACTCTCTTGAATACCCTAGCACAGCGTGTTAACTTCGGTGTTGTTACTGGTACATTCCTTGTGGATGGCAAGTGAGTATAGCTCTCTCAGCAGTCCCACCACTTGTGCTAAAGGTTGCAGACCACTTCCAAAGAGTTTCCAAAGAGCCACAGGCTTCGCTGAGCAGATGGACATTCATGAGCCAACAGCCACTGTAAGGGAATCAATCCGGTTTTCGGCCCTTCTTCGTCAATCAAAAGACGTATCGATACAAGAAAAGTACGATTATTGTGAGAAAATCATAGATCTGCTAGAAATGCGGCAGATAGCAGGAGCTACAGTGGGAGCGGGTGGCTCCGGGTTGAATGCAGAGCAACGCAAGCGATTGACCATCGCGGTTGAGTTGGCAAGCAAGCCGCAACTGTTACTCTTCCTTGATGAGCCAACTTCAGGATTGGACTCGTTGGCCGCATTCAACATTGTACGATTTCTTCGACGACTCGCCGATGCCGGCCAGGCTATCCTATGCACGATACATCAGCCGTCCGCCGTTCTGTTCGAAGAGTTCGACGATTTGCTCTTGCTGCAAAGTGGGGGAAGGGTTGTCTACAATGCTGGATTGGGTTCGGATTCCAAGACGCTCATTGACTATTTCGAAAATAATGGTGCCAGGAAGTGTGCTCCTGATGAGAATCCCGCCGAGGTATTGCAACCCCCAACTCTTCGTCGATCTGATATACTAACCGACATAGTATATGCTGGACGCCATTGGTGCTGGCAACCCAGAGTACAAAGGACAAGATTGGGGCGATGTTTGGGCGAATTCGGAAGAACGCAGGCAACTCTCAGAAACGATCGAGGGCATCACTCGAGAGCGGCGGAACACAGGTGGGGGAGAAAGAACAGACGACGATAGCGAGTTTGCGATGCCTGTCTGGACACAGATTCTGGCGACCACCACGCGCTCTTTCATTGCCTATTGGCGAACACCCCAATACGTTATGGTACGTAGTCATTAAAGACCTTAACTATCAACCCTAACAAGCTCGCAGGGCAAATTCATCCTTCATATCTTCACCGGACTGTTCAATACCTTCACCTTCTGGCACTTAGGAAACAGCTCCATCGACATGCAGTCCCGCCTGTTTTCAATCTTCATGACCCTCACCATCTCCCCGCCTTTGATCCAGCAGCTCCAGCCCCGTTTCCTCCATTTCCGAAACCTCTACGAATCCCGGGAAGCCAACTCCAAGATCTACTCCTGGACAGCGTTCGTGACTAGCGCCATTCTCCCCGAGTTACCCTATTCAGTTGTCGCGGGAACGCTCTACTTCAACTGCTGGTAAGCCGACCCATCTCCATTCCTCTATCTTCCACAGACTAACAATACGTCCAGGTACTGGGGCATCTGGTTCCCCCGGGACTCGTTCCGCTCCGGCTATGTGTGGATGATGCTCATGCTTTTCGAGGCCTTCTACATCGGCTTCGGCCAATTCATCGCGGCCTTCGCGCCCAACGAGCTCTTCGCCTCCCTTCTTGTTCCCACCTTCTTCACCTTCGTCGTCTCCTTCTGTGGCGTCGTCGTCCCCTACAGCGGCCTGATCCACTTCTGGCGCTCCTGGATGTACTGGCTCACGCCCTTCCACTACCTTCTCGAAGGCCTCTTGGGTGTTGTCACCCACGCCGTCCCCGTCCGCTGCGTCTCCCGCGAGGAATCCCGGTTCAGTCCGCCTCCCGGCTCGACATGTCAGGACTACGCGGGTGCGTACGCCAATCAAGCCGGCGGGTACGTCCGCGACGCGGGCAACGGCCTCTGCGCATTCTGCCAGTATTCAGATGGGGATGTATTCGTAAGTTACTGTCATCCCCTTCTGTTTTTCTGCACATTCAAACCTCCCTTGCTTTGACTAGCCCGAGAGCTAACTACAGTCCTCTCCCATGGATCTAGGCCGCGAGTTTCAATGTCTACTACTCGCATAAATGGAGGGATTATGTAAGTTTCCCCTTTCCAAATTCTGCTTTTTTGGGGTTGGAATGTATAGATAAAGCAAGAAGCTGATATCGCCGGGCGTAGGGGATCTTCTGGGCCTTCGTCGTGTTCAACTTCATGGCTGTGTTCTTCTTCTCGTGGTTATATTTGCATGGTGTAGGGGACATCCGGAAATGGTTCAGTAAACGGAAGGCCAAGGCGAAGGGGACGAAGGACCAGTGATTCCTTGACTATTTCGAAAGGAGAATCGGCTTATCCTGGCCTCTAACTATGGGAGTGGGTGCATAGTACGCATGTCTCGTGCAGATTCCGAAAAGGTGGGTCAGGAGATGGTTATCTGAGAGTCGAGGCTACAAATAGTGTATAATTGAAATGATTTGCTGCGAATCCAGTCTGCTTGCCCGATATAGTGCCACTGTTCTTATACAAGTATCATATAAGTGCTCACAAGTACTCGGAAAAATCAACGATTACTAGGTTATTTTTCTTGTTTTTATGAGAATTCCTATTTAATTAGCTCATAGCTGTTTCTAATAGACATTACAGTTACTATTCTCGGTCATTTTCCTCTTTTGGTTTTCTTCAATAGTCAGATTTCTTTTTATTTTATAAAACCAATGATGTTATACCACCTTAGGGACAGTGATTCCGCCGCAGTGAATCTTTGCTGCTAAACATTCTTCCAGAGGACCTGTGGGTATCTGAACCGTCTCGATCGTTTGGACGGTGAATTTAGATGGCTTTCCACTCCCTTACGTGTTTCACTTGTGATTGTAGGATATAAGTTGATGGATGATGCCACGGGGAATTCGAATTCCGGGCAAGTTGATCCACAGCTGCCTAATTGTTCCAGGCTAGGGCAATGAGCTTGGCTCTTCGTCATGCAAGATAAGACGCGGTTAATCAACTTCCCCATCACTTTGATTGTCTGATGTGAACCTGATATTGATAAGCCCGGCAATCAACCTTCCAGAAGAAATGACCTGAGCCTCTGAACCTGGAAAGGAGGGACTCACCGGTAGTCCCAAAGATTTAGTCAAAGCAACCGCTGGATCAACAAGAGGCAGCAGCTAGTACTTGATCTGCGGTGTGTTGGAATTACGCTGGCTGATTACTATACGTCGCTTTCAGACAGTACGGTCGGTAGTGATGATAGCTGATATTACAAATACTAGCACTTGAGTTCTCATCAAAGCTGCTGTTAGGAAGTATCGCAATTTCATGCTGTTCCTCAGCGCAGAAATTGATCTACTTGTATGTATGAATAAAAGGTGTAGACTACAACTATAGCTACATATCTGAAAGCATTATAGTCTGTACTAGCGCTTCAAGGATCAGCAGTACAAACCTTAGTTACTAGTTCATTTGAGCCCAATTCAAACCTTCTGAGACGATGACCAGCCTTACTCCATAACAGGAATAGATGTCTTCTCTCTGGAGTATATCTTACTCGGTCAGCACAGGGCAAGGCTGCCCAGGGATCGTCGTAATAGAGTTGAAGGGTGCAGAAAAGATAACCTAAATTCGCCTCGTGGCGCTTGTTGCTGGAACAAGGTTATCGACCACTGTACTGGGTATCTTAAATATCATTAGACTATTTCTAGGATCTTGCAGTTTGCGAAGCCACAATGGCCTCTTAACGAAACTAGAATCAACGATAACCCTCTGCTCTCAGAGATGTCAGTAGATTATGTATTAGAGGACGAATTGCTTACTTCTGGTTATATATGTATATGGGCCCATGCCACTAGGCACGGCAAGAACTTGCCCGACATGGTTGGACTAACGGCTATGGAGGTGCGCTGCTCTCTTACCTATCCAGGATCTATATGTCGATTGATGTACAAAACGAAAAAAGAAAACTAACATCATAAGTTCAAACGGTTTCATTGCTGAAGTACCCAAGCCAGCGTGTCTGATTCAAGCACCGGTTTGATCATTGTTTGTTAAGCTTATGGACTATTCAAGCAGGGTTACTGGCCTTGCCAACGGGTTGAAATATATCTACAAGGCAGAGTGCCTAGCACCGCTTTCATATTCATCACTGGATAATAACACAGTAGATCAGTGAGCTCAGTGGTTTCAATGCAACTAAACAATCGTGTTTCACTTGTAAAATATGCTTACTATCTATTTGTCATCAAAATCATATAATGTAGTGTTTCTATCCAGCTGATCCAGTACTACCTTATAGTCTACACATATATATCTCCTCCCACAGCCACACGCAGATACCCGATCCAACATCCCATTCATTCCCCGCGCAGTGCTAAGGTCTAGATATACAGGCACCGCATCTTTACTTATGGACGAAGGTTCGCTCTTCGAGTACTAGAAGTTGATATCATTTCGACGCCTTGACGCTTCTGATCAAGAGGAGAGTCGACGAGAACCCCATGGGATCCGATTGGATGAGTTGTTTTGGCCTGGCCCCATTGCCATAATTTTGAGGCCGCAGAATACCATCGAGAAAATGACGACGACGTCCTTACCCAGGAGACTGTGAGGCGCTGCTGGAGTGAGAAAGCGCATACTTCGACTGGTATGGAGGTGTATCGATCAAAGCAGCACCGAGCTACGGCCGCGAAGGCTCGACTGTATCGTAGATTGTCTAGTCATCACTGAAAAGATCCACGGACAATCTTCATCGCATGATTGCGGACGCTCAAGTACTATAGACCGTGAATGGATTTTTCAATCTCAAGGATCATATATATAAAGACGTATGTACATACAACAACACACAACATAGACAATCCTCAAGTTAACCGATCACGCTTCGCAAAGAGTATTTCGGTTTTGCTTTCTTCCTCTTGATCATACTCATACTCATACTCATGTAGCCGTGTTAATCCCACATTTTGTTTTCCAGCGCCGAGATCTGATACATTTGGATTCAAGAGTGAGATAGATAGATGAATGATTATGTTGTGACCCGGTCACTGATGAGAATGAAATAAAAAATATCCCCTTGCTCCTTTGGTCTTGGGATGAGCTTCGTCTTCTTGAGAGTCCGTCGCGGCTTCTCGCCAATGGGTTGGGAAACTGACACAAGGTAGGCCAGATGTCTAATACAGCCGGTTAAGCCGTCTCTGAGCAAGGTGGAGGCAGAGTCGGAGCGGAAGGACCGGAATTCGCACCCGTGGGGTTGGAGGGTATACCGGCTGATTGGTGCGCGGTAGCCCACGAGTTGGAGGAGCCAGTCGAGTGTTGATTTGATGTGCTACCAACACCAGCACTTGCTGTCGGTGAAGACGATGGCGCAGGTAAACCAGATCCAGGGACATGACCTTGTGAGGAATTGTGTCCGGTGACGGATGGTGCCGTTGTTGCTGCTGTCGTCGTATGATGCCCGTTCATCAGACGGGGGCGTTTCGCCTGGGGACCTGTTTCAGGGCTGCGTGCCAAAGAATCATGGTGGTGGTGGTGGTGGAGGTGGTGATGTTGTTGCTGCTGCTGCTGCTGCTGCTGCTGCTGCTGCATGTATGGTGATGTGGGTTTTGCTTCAGTGGTGGGGCCGGGATTGGTTGGGGAAGGGTCGGGGCTCAATGCAGAGGTACCCGTCGGAGGATGTAGCAGTCTGTTTGTTGATCTGTCATCGCCCGTGCCGGTTGTGGTTGTGGTACTGCGCTGCTGTTTTGTTTCCGAATGGGAAGATGCTGCTGGGCGGACATCATCCTGCTGTTGCTGCTGTTGGACGGAGCCTGTGTAGCCTACCCCTACACGACCCATCCCCTTATCGTGCATGACGACTCGCTTCCATTTCGCGACCACACTATCGTAGTCCCATCTCGATGCGGAGGGCGAAATCTGGCTTTCTTTCGTATCCAATTCCCTGGCGATATCTCGCGGAAGAGGTAGGGTGTCCGGGGGAAAGAGCGCAAATTCCCTCGGCCATTGGCAGGAACCAAGCCGTTCAACCTGGGCGCGGAGTTGGTTGGCTTCCTGTTGGACGCGGGCGAGTTGGTCGTCTAGGGATTTGCGCTTGTCCAGTTCGCGGGCGAAAGCGCGCGTAATCTCGAGTTGCCAAGAATCTTTGCGCGCCTCCTGAGACATAGTGGCCCAGTGCTTGAAGGCGAGTTCGAGGTGGCGGAGGCTGAGGTCTTCGTGTTGTTGGGCGCTGCGGCTGATCATGTTGGAGTCAAGCCCGAAGGTCGATGGGCGGCCGGAGTGTGGGTGAGAGCTAGACTCGACGGAGGAGAGCTGGTCAGATTGCCATTGTTCAATCTTCGCACATAGAGCTTGCCGGACTATTTCGAGGTGCTCAACACCCGGAGGTTGAAGGGGAAATGAAGTCGGCGATGGAAATGGGTTAGTCGCGAAGAGGCTGGGTGGAGGTGGAAGAAGCTGCAGACAAAGGGAGGGAAAGGTTTGCGACTGAATGTCAAAATCGAAAGGTGAGAGTCGGGGGCGCATTCGAGAGCTAGAGGGATGAGAAAAGTCAGAATGCTCGCAACAAAGTGCAAAGGGTCTGATGAGAGTCACGATGGTGGTCGTACGTTGCAGCCTTGATGTTATCCAGCACCTCGCGCAAAGCCAATTCCAGCGCCCTCATTGTGTCCGGATTGCTCGAGCTGTGCCTGTCCGTAAAGGTGAATGAACCGGCTCGGGACTGCGAAGGCGTAATGCGCGAATGAGCGGAGCTGTTCTCCTGCGCCTGGCTCGGATTTGGGATGTCGTTGATGACACCGGTCGCATGCCATGTGGGGGTGTTGAACATCATCCTATACGCGCCGTCGCGTGGCTTTGGGCCCGAGTCTCCAGCACCGAACAAGTCTTGTTGACGTTTGCCTGGGGTTCGTTCGGGGGTGTCGCGTCTGCCGGACGAGGTGCGAGCTTGTCGTCGCGTGATCTCACTTCTGATGCGTCGAATCTCCTCGACATCGTGAATGCCATCGGGTTTCTTCTTGAACATAAATTGATCGAGGTGGCGGCCGAGGGAGGAGGAGGTAAAAGCCTGGCGGCAGTATTGGCACTGCCGATCTTTGAGAGCAGGGTTCTTCGCGGAGCTCGACGGGTTGTGGTCGTCTGCTCCGACGGAACCCTCGGGGGTGTTCGTCGGACGCGATGAGGCGGTTTCTTCCATGATTAACGAGGTTGATTGATGTTGACGGTGGTGAAAAATGGAGGTGTGGTGCGTGGTGACAGTGGTGTAGAGACGCGGTCGCTGAGGAGATTATTGGGATATGGCGTTTCGTTCACTGGGAGGGTATAGCTTAATGCATGGCACAAACCGAAGGGACGAATGGAAAGAAGCGAATGGGTTGAGATATGCGAGGGAATTGAGCAAAACCTGCGACGAGACGCGAGGTGAAGCTGGTCGAGCCGGGAAAAGAGATGAAGAGGGGAAGGGAAAACACGAGGGAGGAAGAGAAAAGCAAGAAGAAGAAGAGAGAGAGAGAGAGAGAGAGAGAGAAGGAAAGGAAAGGAACGTGACGATGGATGGAGGAAAAGAAGCGCCAAGCCAAGCTTTGGGTCTGTGGGGGTTTTTTTACTTCCCTGACAGATTCTCTCTCTCTGTCTCTTTCTCTGTCTCTCTCTTTCTCTCCCTCCTTCGACGACGTGTTTCAATTTTGGCGTCGAGGGGTTATCAGAGCTCAGTCTTTATCTGAACTGAAGTCTCAGAAACAATTCCTTGGTGATGAAAGCTTGTTCATTGTCCGAGAGCTGCAGGGTACACCCCCATCGGACGACACCTGTCGGGTTCCGAGGCATCTTGTCTCTTATGCCTTCTCGCAGACGCAAGTATACATTGGAAGAAGAGCTGTATCTGTACCTAGAATGTACTGCGTGTCATAGAGAATTCCCCGAGATCTAGAAGACAAAAGACAAGGGATCGACAAGAGGTTTCAGTCAGTCGATGTCAGACAGCAAACAGCCCTGTACAGTACACAGATCAGCATTCGGCATCATGCGTCGAGCTTGGCTGGTATTCTAGGACATTCAAGCTTCTTCTTCCGAGCAAAAATTATCTCGTGCAGTGACTACAGAAGCCCCATCCGAAGTACATTACTTGGAAGGAAACATACTATTCATGGTGCTCTGTCTAGACAGCCTACCTATGTCTACTATTGAACTTGTGCCTGCCAGTTGGCCAATAAACCCCACCCAACCTGACCACCCGCCGTTTCATGTCTTTTCTCTTGGTTTCTTATGTCTCAAGTGACAGCGTCCTCACTGATTGACTGATTTAAACCGACATAACCTACTCAATAGGCTATATGAATGCCTATGCTTTTCTCCTTCGAGTCTAACAACAAGGGCCGTTCCATGGTAGGCGCAAATGCTATTTGCTGCTCCGACATGACCGAGTGATGATGATAGTGGCCGAGTATACCAACATCAGCACCAGCACCACCACTAGCGTCACCCTCTATCTATATTCATCTCTAAACACCATCACCCTCTCGACCTCCTTCCCATCGCCTAAATCCTCAACCCAAGCCCTCCACATGCCCCCACAGTTGAAATCAAACACCACCTTGCCCCGCCTGAGCGTCGCCATGCCGTCATCATCCGGCACGGCGTCCTCCAACTCAGCCTCGATACCAATAATGCCACCTTGACCCTCACCGGACGTGCCCCATCTCTCCCCAGCCGAACGCTGCAACTCCCCCCCGGGCCCAGCAACGGCAGCCACCGCCTGCGCCAACGAGGGACTCGGCGTGGAGAAGCGCGCGATGGCGCAAGCGGTGCGAGCTGCCGCAGTGCGAAGGAACGAGTCGCCGTTGCCGGTGCCGGACACCGCAACGGCACGCCTGGTTTTGTGCCTCTGCACCACCGTCGTAGGCTGCCGAACAATCAGCGCTTCCTTCTCCGATGCCCGCCTATCGAGCCAAGCCTCCGTCCCCGTCCCCAACACCGCACCGAACACGCGATCCATGCCCTGCCTCACAAACCCAGGCACACAATCCCCCAAACTCATATCCCAGATCTCCTTTTTTGACAGCCCACCCTCCCTCTCCTCAATCCCCTTCCTCGCAAGACCCATCCCAATCCCACCCTCGACCCCAACCCTCATCCCCTCCCACCCCTCCGCCCAAAACCCCGCCCCAAGCGTCGGCGTATCGCCCACGCGACCAGGCAACTTATTAGTCAAACCACCGGTACTAGTCGCAACAGCCAAACCACCCCAGCGATCAAGACAAACACACCCAACAGTCCCCTGACTCAAGCTAACCTCCTCAGGAAGGCCCTTCAAGCCCCGCAGATGTTCATCCCAGCGGCGCTGAGTGAAGAACCACTCATCAGGCATGAACTCGAGACCCCAGCGTCGAGCAAGCACGTCCTCGACATACGGCGCGACGAGCTGCGAGTGCATGCTGCCGCCACCTCCACCTCCACTTTGGCCCTGGCCCTGGCCCTGGTCATCAAGCCCATCCCGAAGCAGAACCTCCCTCGCCAACCGAATCGGATGCTGGACGTTCCGCAACCGCATCACGCCCGCGCCGCGCTTGACCACCCCCGGGAACGAATCCCCATCAACAACGGACGTGACCATCAGCGAGGCTTCCATCTCGATGGTGCCCGCGGCCGTGAAGACGCTGCCGCGGCCGCAGTTGAAGAGCGGGTCGTCCTCCATCAGGGCGACGGCGTGGACGGCTGCGTCGAGTGCTGAGGCGCCGCTCGCTAACAGGGCGCGCGTCGAGCGGAGGTAGGTGAGAAGGGAGGCGTGGTACTGCGCGTAGAGGTCCGGGGGGAGGGTGGCGCGGTGGATGGCGCCGGCGCCGCCGTGGAGGATGAGGGTGGGGTGGAAGAGAGCGGGGAGGTTTGGGTCGTGGATTGTGGTGGGTGGTGGTGGTGGCATTTTTGTAAGATAAGTTGAAGGATTGTAAAAGTCGTAGAATCACGATGGGATAATTGTTGGTAGAATTGGGAATTGTTCTAGACACAGCTTCCGAGTCGGTTCTCTCCCCTCTTTCTTGATTGTTGTCACTGATAAGAAGCGCTGAAGGACGAAGGACAACGGGTTTAGCCGCAGTAATGAATTGTCGCGCGGCTTATCGGCAACGCTCTTGGCCCCATCGGGAAGCTCTTCCTGCTGAACACATCAGACGGACAACAAGTCACTACCAATTCCCAAAGAATCACTGCGTGTGTGTACTAAGTATCACATTATACCTGTTATCTGCATGTTAATGTACAAGAAATAAAAAGAACAGTCTCCGACCGATTCCGCTGAGACCTCTTTTTTGGGTGACGGGGATCTGCCCTCTCGGCAGAAGTAAACACGAAAAGAAGACAGAAATACACAAGGATGCGAGGTTGTGTCATCCAAAATCGCCGACAAACCCCACTTTCTTTATAAAGAAAAGAAGACATCATAAGACAGAGGGGCGAGGATCGAAGCAAGGAACTGAAAGGAACCTCTATACCATGCATCCTAAAATGATATGAACCAGCCCAACACCAGAGAAGAGAGACCACGATAAGGATATGAAGGAAGATGGGCATATTGCTGACAACGCGGGAATTCGTACGTTCCTAACTAACATGAAAGAAGAGATTGGGGTCGATTTGGAGAGAATTAAGCGACGGCCTTCTCGGGAGTCGGAGGAGGAGGGGGGAGCTGGAACCGGCGAGAATCACAATAAGTTAGCCTTTCTCAAAAACTTCCTAAAGTGACGCGTTGCCCCAATTCTCCTGACCAGCGAGAGAAAAAGACAAGGCGGGGTGGGTGCAAATGATCTCACCTCGAGTTTTGTGTTGTCGGCCATCATTCTCTGGAAACCGATACCGACACCCTCGATGACAGCCAGGAAGACAGCACACATGATAGCCGAGTTACGGGCAGCCTTGACACCACCACGGACAGCCAGGGCACCACCAGTGAAGAAACCAGCGATAACTGAAAACGTGAACGTTAGCTTATGCGTCATTCCTTGTAAAAGGCGCGCGATCCGCCGCAATGTAGACTCGCGTGGGCATCGTCGACGCATTGAGTCAGATTGAACGTACTGGCATTGTAAGGATCCTCCTTCTTTCTGATACCCTTGATCGCACAGTCGAAGGTCGAGAAGAGACCACCCCAAACACCGAAGTTACCACCGAGAACGGGCGCACGAGCCTTGATGGCTGTGATGGCACCTATCCGACGCTCTCCATAGGGGCTGTTTCTGAAACCCTTGACACCGTGCCAGACGGCACCACCGATAGCCTAGAAGCAAGATTGGTGATCAGCTTTAAAGATCCAGAGCGGATGCAAATGCAGCTGGGAGATTTTTAACTCTGGGGTCCAATGACGTACACCCATACAGAAAGCACCACCAAAGTCGCTCAGGGCAACCCAGGGGCAGGGATCTCTGGAGTGATCCATTTCGAAGTCTGGATAAGGAGGGAAGAGGAGGAGGGAGGAGAGCTCAAATGGCTAGCGTGCGCGGAGTGTCGAGTAGCTGTTGCACGAGCTACAAGATCGAGGACGTAAGAAGATAGAAGAGGGAGACGGCGGTTCCGGGATAATGCAACAAGCTCGATTGCGATGCGATGCGAGCTGCAGGAAGAAGTATCGGGTCGTGATATCAAGTCGAGGTGGTGCACGACAGGCTGGCTGAGACAGTCTTTAATGGACAAACTCTGGGGTCGCGGACGGAGAGCGAAGGCGGATCGCAACAATAAGTTTCTGGCTTTTTTCGCCGGGAAAACGTGACTTGGTTCGGGGAGTGGAGTCACGTGCCGATAACCAGCCCGGAAACTCCCTTCCAAACAATGTCCAAACAACTCCGTCAGTGGCGAGTCGGGAAGACATGGAAGGAAATATGCATCCCAACTGGCAGGGATTCGATCAAAGTTTTTTCTCTCGTATCCTTGCATACTTTTCTTACCCTTGAGGACCGAGCGCTTCGCCTGGCCGACTCATCCGGACTAAGTTTCTGACGCCATGCTGATGATGATAGTTCAGGGCCAGTTGTGCTGGCGATATGATGTAGTTCTCTTTCTACTTTACAGAAGGCTGCAGATGTGAACGCACGCTTCCATTTGTGTCTGATTTCATATACTCCAATGATGTTTCTCCTTACTTTGTGTTGCTTCGATTATACTTTCCGGCGAAAAATGGTTATGTTGCGGCATACTCGAAATCAATGAAGTCGGAAGTTGAAAGTCAACATTCTAGGCAAGATCATGCATGATAAAGTTTAATCATTAACAAGCTACTTATCGGGGACATATGTAATGTATAGCTAGTGGGCCCAGCCCTTCACTGCTCATACCAAATCACGACGGCAGATTCCAGATGAAGTTCAACGCACCTCCTCCATAAGCAGGAAATTGCCCACAACCATTGAGCCCAAATGGTGCCATGGACGGATCAAAAGGCAGCGAAAGCCAGTCATCCCCGGCTAGATCATTGAGCGGAGGAAAGAAGCTCACATCTGCCAGACTCTGTGACACCGGAACATCGACCATGGGAGTAGGATTGTCGCTTTCGGTGCTCTGTTGAGGGCCCATTGAATTGCGATTTGTGGTTCCATGACTGTTCTTAACGGACTTGGAAGATGCAAGCAGGTTGCGACGCAGGCGCGACACGTGCATCTCTAGTAGTTCGGCGTAGCGAGTGCTCAGGTGAATATCGTCGAGCGCATTCGACTTTAGTGCCTGTACACAACGCTCAAGTATATCCAGCGATTCGCGCAATTTGGCTGGACGAGTTCCTAAGCTTAAAGCTTTCATCAAGAAGATAGAAGAGCTGGTGATTCTCAAGAAGATCCGAACGGGAGAGAACCGCAGAGCGCCGGCGTCGCCAAGTTGGATGACCTTCTGCAAAATTTGACAACATCCGTCGATCACTTCCTGGATATAGTTGTAGTCGACAGGGTCAATGTGCATTGCTCGGACTTCTTCCACGTTCGAATCATTGTCTGCGACTATACGCTCCACGACAGCCTGCATCCCCACCGAGTGTGTGTAGACCCGCACAAAGTTGTATTCAATAAAGAGGATATCATAGAAGTGTTTGCTGAGCACTACATGCCCAAGTTATCAGTATCGAAGGAGTATAAAGAGTACCACATTGAAAAGAAGTATACGTACCGTCATGTCTGAGATGCTGTTCCTTCCATTTCAGTAAAAGAGGGCAGAAGTGGTCTAGCAGGTTGATATAACGTCCACTATGCAGCTGTTGCCTCGCGAATGTTATCGAAGGGAAGAACATATCCGTCACGTTCTTGGCTAACTTGGTAAGATCCATCCACGAGTCCATCAGAGCCAGCCATTCGTCTTCCGAATGGCTCACATCCCTAGTCGTTTGCCGACCAAGAATGGTATGGTTCAAGCTCTGTGGCATGAGGGAGACACATCCGATTCGCCAAGCCAGCTGATTGATGTAGACATAGAGAAGGCGTTGCACCCGGAGTCTGCGCAGCTTGATCTGATCATTCGAGATGAAGCCTTCGTACAGCGACGTATAGTCGCATTTCTTATCATCAAGTTCAAAGATCCCCAACTCGTGTGCTAGCGACAGCGCGGAACCCAGGAGCATCCAGGACATCTGGTCGGATCTTCTAGCAGGCTCAACCATGTCTTCAAGCCATCTATTGGATGACGAATCATCTTGGTTTTGGGGTTCAGGGGCCAACACTAAGTCAGAGTCCCATCCGTCACTCTCAGGTGGAAAATGAAGAGACCTTGGGTGCCATTCTGACATCAACAGGAGTGCTTCAATTGTCCCGATGCTTCGATTCTTCGCATGCGACGACCTTTCCTGCCCGAACATCAGTCGCATCACAAGATGTTGACAGTGTTGCCACAGACGATGGTGGATGAAAAAGTTTCGGGACTCGCCTCCAGCCCCAGGCAACACATGATACCGGGACGACAGCATCAATATAGCGCAGCACAAAGCAGGATCGCAAGTAATCAGGTGATGGTGGGTACTATGATCAGCATAGAAATTGGTCAAGATTGGAGATAAAGGGACCATATTCTTAAAAAACCTGCACCCGTCAAAATACGTTTATAACAAGGACAAGGTAGCTATACGAACAGATCAATAAGAGTTACCGCTTCTCTGGAAGTGAACCACCCCATCTTGACGAATCGGCAGGATTCCCAAACCTTGAGAACTTCCTCCGATGCCGTCGAAAGCTGTACTGGATGCTTCGCCTTGGCCAGAGCTTCCGTAGGGTACATGAATTGCGGTTGGCTTATGGGATCGTTGTCCAGGCCTTTGTCGTGCGCAACATGACCCTGTGTAGTTCGTGACTGCGGCTGGTACTCATTTGCAAGATTGTCCTGACTATGGGCCACGGCAGCCTCGAAGAGGATATTGAGAGCATCATTCCCACTGGAGACCACAGTGCGCATCATGGAGTTCGCCAAATTCGAGGTTGCAGGGTGCTGACTTGATCGTGCATCCGCATTATAAGACTGGCGGAAGCTTTCGTCGCCATGGTCGTGCTTGCTGCTATTATCGTCTAGTCGCCGATATATCCCCCGTGGTAAACTCTCCGGCACACCCCGCATCCGATTTACATATAAATCAGAAGCCGGGGAGTGGCGTGATCTTTTAGTGCCGCGACCATGTCTACTACTCTCACCACCTAGCCTGTCATCGAACACTTGTAGAACATCGTCTGGTACGCTCCGGCGCCGGGTCCGTCCAATGTCAAAGGGATGGGGCTGCAGTAAATTTCTAGTACTACCTTCAGTAGTGCTATTGTTCACGGACTGGTCATCAAACACCTGTAGCACATCATGGGGTAAATCACTGCGGCGGGTCATCGTCTCAGAAGCGAGAGTCTGGCGTGAGCTTCCGCGTTCATTCTCATGACTACTCCCATCTTCAAACGGGCTGTCTGCGCCGACTTTCAAAACATCGTCCGGTACCTCCCGATCCTGTCTGACATGGTCCGACAGCCTGCGACGTGTGTTCGGTGACCGCAGGGGAGTATCCTCCGAAAGACCTGGTAACGAAAATCAGCCCCTGCCCGTTTCGAAACCACGACGCGTTTCCCAGTTCAGAAGAAAACAAACACCACAGCTCGCGCAGTAGAGGCGGTGACATCAGCAGCCCAAAAGGAAGGGGAAAGAAAACTCAAAAGGAAAAAGAGCATACCACGCTGATTGCTTCTTTCCCACGCTCTCTTCTCACTGAATATGCACTCTCGCTGTTCCCTTCGACATTTCGCACACGGAGGTCCTATAGGAAAGCCATCCTGGTCGGTCCCCAGATTGCATTTGGCCTTTCGTTGGCGACAAGAGAGACAGGCCTTGTAGGTCCGTTGGTAGGTCCGCGTCGGAGTGTCCCCGTAGCGGGCGGACGGCCTCCTGACTTCCATGATAGGCAGAGTTCCAGCTCGACCAATAACATCGCAGAGAGAGACCGGGCTTCTTCAAAAGCAGAGTCGAGAGTCTAGCAGCAAAGCCGGATCGCAGACCGTGGGGCCATGAGTCAATCCAGATGGAGACTCAAGTTTGATGGGGAAAACATGGGCAAGAGAGTGTGAGGACCGGAGCGGAGCTGAGAGAGGGAAAACGAAAATAGCCGTCGATTCCCGCCCCAGGCGGAGAATCGAAACATCCGGGACTGCTTTCGATGTTTGTATGGAGATAAATGCGGAATCAATCCACGAGTGTCGAGATGATGATATATTGAGTATGATACATAAGCTTACTTACTCCATCTTGAGTATGAGAAATTGGTTTATCACAAGTGACTGCTCCGGGAACATTCTCACAGCCCACAAATCTTGTTCTATGTTATCCTCGGCATCTACGCGATGCGCTACAGCAACAACAACAATAATGACACCAGCAACCATCATCACAATGAAGCACCTCTTCGACCTTTGGCTACAGCTGCCCGACCTCATAGTGCACTCTTCAATGCATCATATCTTTCACAGAATCCAACACAACCCCCTCCACCAATCCGGTGTCTCTACCCCCGTAACTTCAAATAACTCATCAACAATATGCCTCCGCGAATCCCGCTCACTCGTCCCATGTTGAAACTCAAGTGTCTCAACAGTCAACTCCGGAGAACCCCATATACTTCCAGCATCACCCATAATTGGATCCCACAAAGGGATGCTCTTCTCGTGATGGGATTCGGTCAAACGCTCTTCGATAGGATTATATCGCACGTGGGTCGCATCGCCGTGTAGATTCTCCTGCATGGCAGCGTAGTACTCGGTGTCCCTGGACTCGACGAGGTCCATGTGTGTGGAGGACTTGAGAATTGCGGAAACAGGGAGGACGAAGAAAGGTTGTTTTGGGTAAGGGTCGTTCATAGCGGCTTGAGGAGGGTCATGCTTAGGTAGTGAGTAGGATGCAGCTGCTTCTGAAGGTATCGTCGGAAGAGAGGAAGATAATAAGAGCTGGGATGGAGGTGTTGAGATGACCGAGGGACCGAGGTTTGCGACGTTCATTGTTTAGGCTAAGCAGGATGCATTTGGTGAAGTTGGACAGCATTGAAGACAAAAGGACTGAGTATAAAAGCGCCAATCCATTGAGGTTGATTTAAAAAAGTAGTAGGCAGAAACCTAGATCAGGCATTGCTGCCTGGGGCTCTGTTGCCCCGGCACATGGTTCCAACCTCGCGCTAGATACAACTGTATGTTCCCATAGGTAACCAGTTAAAAAAAGCGCTTGACTACTTTAGACAGGATAAGCATTGCTATCATAGCTCTTAGCCTTAGAAACCGAAAACCATGCATTTCATATTCATCTACTTTTGCAGAAGACTGAAGACCTATTATAATCTGTCTTGATTTGTAATCTTTTGAATTCTTCTTGACATCCCAGAAACCCATGCAACAAGTCATCATCAACTATACTATCGTCCGAAATCATTCATCAAAGTGCATTTATTTGTGGGCTAAACAAGTTATTAGCATCGTAGTCTCATAATAGAAGTGGAGATAACTTACGAATTCCCTCCTCGGGCTGAGGCTCAATGCCAACAACCTCGGCGGCAGTCTTGGTCTCAGAAGCCGTCTTGTCGTCCTTCATGAAGGGGAAGGCCAGCACCTCCTTGATGCTGTAGTTGTCCGTCAAGAACATGACCAAGCGGTCAATACCCATACCCCAGCCACCGGTAGGAGGCAGACCGTACTCCAAGCTGGTACAGAAGTTCTCGTCGATGAGCTGGGCCTCGTCGTCACCCTGGTCCTTCTGACGGGCCTGCTCCTCGAAGCGGAGACGCTGATCGAAGGGGTCGTTCAACTCCGTGTAGGCGTTGACAATCTCCTTCTTGCAGACGAAAGCCTCGAAACGCTCACACAGACCGACGTTCTGGCGGTGGTACTTAGCCAGAGGGGACATCATCTGGGGGTGGCCAGTGATGAAAGTGGGGTTGACGCAGGTCTCCTCAATGAATTCACCGACCAACTTGTCGAGCATACGGGCGTTGGTCATGGGGGGAGAGCACTCAACACCGGTCTTCTTGAGAACGCGCTTCAGGAACTCGTTGGTCTCGGCGGTGTGGAGCTGGTCACCAGGGGGGAACTTCTCGCCGGTGGCCTCCTCCAGAGCGGGGATCATCTCCACCCGACGCCAAGGAGCCTTCCAGTTGACGTTGTAGACCTCACCAGACTGAGTGTGGAAAGTGGTCTCGTAGCCTCCAGTGACGTGCTTGACCAAGCCGGAGACGAGCTCTTCGGTCAAGGTCATGACATCGTAAACATCGGCGTAGGCCCAGTAGAACTCGCAGGTGGTGAATTCGGGGTTGTGGGTCAAATCGATACCCTCGTTACGGAACTGACGGCCCAACTCGTAGACACGCTCCAAACCACCGACGATGAGCATCTTCAGGTACAGTTCGGGGGCGACACGCATGAACAGGTTCATGTCCAGGTCGTTGTGGTGGGTGATGAAAGGCTTGGCGGTGGCACCACCGGCGATGGCGTTCATCATAGGGGTCTCGACCTCGACGAAGTCGCGGCTGTCGAAGTAGTTGCGAATGTAGGAGACGATCTTGGCGCGGGTGAGGAAGACATTGCGGGACCGATCGTTCATGATGAGATCCAGGTAACGCTGGCGGTAGCGCTGCTCCTTGTCCTGCAGACCGAAGTGCTCGGAGGGGATGGCGTGCAAGCAGGGGGCGAGGAGAACGACCTCAGAGGCGAAGATCGACAGTTCACCATCGTCACGGTTCTTGGGGTTACTGCGACCGGGGAAACCGACAATACCGACAATGTCACCACGGCGGAGATGCTCGTGCTGGGCCTCGAAGGAAACGTCGCCGGCAACGTTCTGAGCCTGGCAGACAACCTGCACCTTGACACCCTCAGCGCGGATATCGTAGAAGATCAGCTTGGAACCGGATGCGCGCTTGGTGAAGATACGACCGGCGACGCGGACGGTGACATCGGGCTTCTGCTCGCCCTTGGCGAGACCCTCGTATTCCTTCAGGTACTTGCGGAGATCATCGGTAACCTGGAACTTGTGGGGATAGGGATCGGGCTGCTTGGACTCGCGGAGCTTGTTGATTCTGTTGCTGCGGATCTCAAAGTATTGCTAGAATCGAATGTGGTTAACAATTATTGCGCGACGACGCAGCCCGGCGATGGCGGGGTACAACTCACGTTGGGGGTCAAGTTGGCCTCGTCGTCTTCGGCGGAGGTCTTCTTCGCAGGCTTGGGGGGAGCGGCGGCTTCACGCTCCTTCTTCTTGGCTTCCTTCTCACGCTGCTTCTGGCGTCTCTTGAGTTCGGACTTGGACACCTTCTCTCCAGTGACCTCGTCGAGGATGAGGTTGGCCAAGGAAGCCTCGGCCTGTTGCACGGCGGTGTTGTCGGCCATGGTGACTTAGTGAGGATTGCAGTACCGGAAAAAGGACTCAAACTCCCCTATGACAAATGAAGGACGTTGGGAAGAAGGGAAGAGAAGAAAGAAGACAAGCCGATGATACGGAGCGGGTTTGGTGGGTTTGAAGTCGGAGAGAGAGAGAATTTTGGGCGGGAGAGAATGCGGGCGACGGTGATTGGGTAGGGAGGGGCAGCTCCCCACGCCCGCCCCTCAGCTCAATGACTCAACTTCAAAGGTCTATTGCAGCCTCAGGCCAATTTCACTGCGGTCTCTGCAGAAGAGCATGTGAGATTTGAAGGCCACAGAATCAAAAAAGTATCACCCCTTACTTGGCACTCTAATCACTTGACATGACAACTTGCAATTCGGAGCACTGCACCCTTCCAATGCTATCAATCTTATCACTGCAAGGGCTTAGGGCTTAGGGCAGACGGCTGGGGTTTGAATCAATCGCCCTCTGCTTCGAGGCTGGAGGGAATTGACCTACCCCGCCTTCCAACCTCCATTATTCCACTCTTCCTAACCAAGTTGCCCTCAACCTCAATCAACCGCCCAACCCATGTGTACTGCGTATGACCCCTTACACAGACATATCCATCGTCGGGCCAAAAAGGTTCCAATCATCCTGGGGCTGCGATTTGACCGTCATATCATCGTAGACGTCTTCGACCTCCGCTTCCTTCTTGGCTTCCGACAACCATGTCTGCGCCTTGGCGATTTTCTCTTTCTCGCGTTGCAGATCTAGTCGGCGACGTTGGCGCTCTGGATCTTCCGCCATGAGTTCGCAGCATCTTTCGGCCACTAGACATTGAAGTCTTTGTTAGCAGCAGCTTGGTCTCAACTAGGACTCATCACTTACTGTCATAGTCATCGATATGCAGCTCTTGTTGAATCTCGTTGATCAACTGGTTACGGCACTTAGCAAAGAGCTTAGTGTGTACACTTTGACAAATGGTGTCGACGAATCGAGAATTGGCAATATCGTAGTAGCCTCGCGTGGCCTAGAAGAGCACGGTCAGTCAGCCAGTCAGTCATGCGGACACGAATCTCGAGGCAAGGTTCAACCATACCGCCATCATTTTCACTTCTTGGAGGAAATTATCCGGGCCGAGCATCGCCGCTATGTCCGCCGTTTTCTGGCTGATGTTCTTACATTCGTTCTGCTCTCCCTTAACGTGCTTGTTGATCTCCTGATATAGCTCAAGCCGACCCTTGTTGCGGGCGGCCATCAGAATATCGAACGCATTCTTCGTGGCTTGATCTAGTGTGACTCGATCCATTGTAAAAGGCTTGGTGTATTCCATATCGTAAACCTCTTCTGCCCAGCTAGTATGGTCCTGCTGAAGCTTCTGTAGGTATTGCTCCAAGATTCGCCGAATCTCGCGATAGAGAGCAGTTCGCTGATACTGCGCGAATACCAGGTCCACTTGCTCAAAGAGCTGGCTCTTTACAAGGTCATGGGTTTTTTCTAGAAACGCCAGCATAGGGGCCTTCCAATGTTCCAGGCTCCGCTGATTCAGTATCTCAATCGCCTTTGGGTCAATTTGATCTGGAAGACAACCCCGTGATGCAGTTTCGTTGCACGCACGAATCTCGTCCCAGGTAAACTTCTTAACATCCAGGAGGTGTTTCGCAAATGCTTGAATTCTGCCCTGTTCCGGCGTGGTCTTCCTCTTGGGGACTGGGGTACCACGATGACTGGAGGCCTTGCGCTTCTGTGGTGTCACCATAGTCACTTCGATATCTGAGTCAGCATTCTCTTGAATGCTCCGTTCTTTTGCCTCCTGCTCATCCTTAGATAGCACGTTGACGGTAGGCCGAGTTTTTGACAAGATCTCTCTGAAATCGGATGCTAGATGAATCCACAACCTCAATAACGGGTAGTTTTCAGAGCCGCCGTCTATATGCGCTTGAACGGACTCCTTGAATTGGTTCAGCATTTGACACAAAATAAACGGACTGCTTGCTGAAGGAGGATCCGGCAAGGTTTGGAGCTCGGAATCAATACTTCGGGACTTGGCTTCAATCTGTTCCATCACCTTGGGAAGACACTTTTGAATCTGGTCCAGTAAGAGGCTCGACAGCGCTGTCTGCAGCTTTCGGGTGCCGAACTTCTCTTGGTATACCGACAGGTCATCCGTTGCCCATGGCTGTGAAGCAAAGAATGCGTCTTCTTCTAGGCGAGCCTGAGTATGCTTTATTGAGGGGTCTGGGTTGTTGCGGATAACGTAGTATCCATGGCCAAGCTTGAATTTGTCTCCATCCAGAATCTCAACCCATTGTTTGTAGGATTCTCCGGTTTGGATGCGGTCGGGCTTTGTGAGAACTCCCAGGGTTCTTGCTTTCGCCCCCTTTACCTCTCTCATGAGGCGAGCAGCGGCAGAGTTGGTCGCATCATTGGTCATAGGCAAGGTCAATAACACAATGCAGTTCTCCTGAGTAATGTAATCTTTGACAAGGTTCTCAACCATGGTAACCAGATACTTGTCCTTCTCATGTTCAGCCTGGCTGATGACGCCAGGAAGATCGTAGAAGGAAAGATTCGGGAACGCGGGAGCAGAGATGTCAAGACGCACTACGTTCGGGGAGAACTTGACCTGACAGTAGTCTTCATCGGTTTCAACATTCTGCCCAGGAACATACTCGCTGGACGGTCTCCCGGGGTTCAAGATAGCTAGTTGCGCCCATTTGATGGCCAACTCGACATCATCTCTGTTACTCAGGGTGATGAAAAGCTCATCCTCTTGATTTTGCTCATGCCAGGGACCGAAGGGATGTGATTTCTTCGTGACTTTGTCAACCCGGTGATTCCAATCATACATGTATTTCCTCGACAAGTAAACACGACACGTCCAAGGTTGGCCTGGATCGCTTTCGCTGAGGTTGATCTCCATCGGACATCGAGTGCAGGTCCCTGCCGCCCGAGGGACCTTGATCTCACTCATGCCCTCGATAAGGGAGCTCTTGCCCGCACTCTGGTCGCCGATGACGCAGATTCTGGGGAGAGCGATCTTGCTGCTAGCATCTTCAATACCAATGTGCCTCAAATCCTGGATTTTCTTCACCAGAGTCTTCATGTCTCGGGTGATGATGTTGATCGAATCGTTCTTCAGGGTAGGCAGACCGGACATTTCGAGAGGTGTTCCTCGTACCAAGGCTTCATAACGTGAGTCAAAGGCGAAGCTCTTCATGAATAGGAGCAAGTACTCACGAGAAAACGGTTCAGATGTATCCACGTGAGGTGAGTGGCGTACAGGTAGTACTGACATGGAGATAGTTCAATAAGAAGACTGAGCTAGAAGAAGACTTGGAAGCTTTGTTGAGGAGCGAGGGAGAAGATGTGAAGTAGAGCGAGGACTGTGGTTTTTTATGATGGAGAGGGATGTTTTACAGTCAGCCTCCGGTCAGATAGTGATGGGAAGGAGAAATTGGAAAAGAGAGGAAAAGAAAAAATTATGGCTCCGCAGAGTGTTACTACATTTGCAGGACGAAGAGTGTTTGATGTAAGATACAGAGATAGGGGGATTTATACCTAAGGAATATCAGAGAGAGGGATTGAGCGAACAGAGCAAATAGCTATACTCTGTGATTTCACTAAAGTGCGAGGACAGAATATTGTATTGCATGCCGCCAGTTTCTGTGGAAAAGATACAGCTGGCTGTGAAGTTGATAGATCAACTTACAAGATCACACTTTGCATTCTTAGTGTCAGCGGCTGCCAATGGAAGCAACCAAGTAGCCTTTTCGAAAACGGTGTCACGTTAAGAATTTCCAGTGCTTCTCTTTCTCAAGAAATGTATTAACCACAATTTTTATGTCAAGGAGAATTCAATAGTAGTACTAAAGCGCCCCCTTTGTGAAGGATTGTGTCACGTCAAACTATTTACAACTCTCCCTGATCTTTGTTTGTTCCCCACCCACGTAAGACATCCTTCTTCCTCTCTACTTCCAAAACTCATCCACCACACCACTTGAGACTTCCTCAACCCATATCCAAACGAGATCGGTGCAAGACATCTTAACCCTTTCTTTCCTCCATCTTACATTCTACGCAGGCAGCCTGGTAAGTCAAAATGCTTTCAGTCGCCTCCATCAGAGTCATCAGAGATGTGTTGACTGGTTGGTAGCACCTATATGATCACTCACCACTTCTATCGATTTCAACTCCCAAGGTCCTGGATCTACCGAGAGATATGTAACATCAAGGCGTTTGGGGTGACTCAACGCCATGTATCATGCTCGACCGTGGAAGAGGAGCCTCTCGTGGATCTACCTTGAACTATTTAGGCTATTTGAACGTAAGCTGAATTCTGGCTACCGTGTCATTCTTTGGCTCAATGAAACTAACTTGAATCCTAAGCATGGTAGATTTTTAGGTAACGCTTTCATGGATCTCCGGGAACAGAAGACCAAACTTTCGGAGGGAAATTGCCCTTTACAAGATCAGATCAATATTTCGAAAGGCTACATCTGGCGGGAATGTCCGCCTCAGTGACTACTGGGTATTTATGGCCATAGCACTCACAAGCAGTGCGAAGCGAGGGGTTAAATGGCCCTTTGATTTTACGAAACAGGGCAACGTTCGTGCCAAATGGGTACCACACAGTCCCACCATGTGGGTCTGGCACGCCGGTCAGCCTTTTTTCATCACATATCGTGGCTACTATACCCTCGACGGCGTCACAAGCTTTAGCTTGGCTAGGCGAAACTTCTTCTTCACTTTTAATCCATCCCTTGATGTAGGCCACCACAGTTGTGGTCCGGAGACCACAATCCTGGTCTCTACTGATAATGACATGGCTGCTACTTTCCGCGCACAGAACTTTGGGGCACTATCAGAGTTCGTCATACTGATCCGCGATGAAGACCCCCAAGGAACTGGAGGCAAACAGCATGATTCCATTGAGGAAGTGCGCGTTCTCAAGAAACTTCGAGCGCTCGTTCTTGCCGGAGACGTTCGCTAATTAATGCCAAAAGTTCTATCAGCGCCTGAGGCGCCTAGTTCGAATGAGTTTGGCCAGCAACTAGAAACGTCTCTAGTTGCTAGGCACTCGCGCATGAAAGAGGTCTTGGTCACGGCTTTTTCTCTGTCGCTGCCCATTGCATGTACATACTCCCTGTGAGACAATGACTCGAAACCCTTCCGGAAATACAATTTGTGATTATACTCGATATCGAGGAGGATCTGGCACCTCGCACTGCTCGGAGACAAGACAAAGCATACAAAGCCTGTATGCAGCAGCTTCTTATGTCTTTTGGCAACACTTGCGGACGAGCCCAGCATGCAGAATACTTTAGCCCCCGTTTACCAACTGCGAATCCTTTGACAGTAAAGTAAGTCTTTCAATTTGAAAGAGTTTCATGAGCATGTACAAACGGAAGATTGGGTCTTTGCTTTGACAGTTTATCTCGAGATGTGGAAGCGAGGTCGCCGTGCTGTAGGCCATTCTAAACAGCAACAGTGACCCTGTGATTGTAGCTAACATTGACCATGACCAACGGCGCCTATTTCCGGGGCCCGAACTAGATTCCTTGCCCCCCATCTATGCTGGGTCTACGCTGAGATTTGACTCCGTCAGAACTCTACAAAAGCTTTCCAGACCTTGATGTGACAAGAAAGCTTGACATCAATGCTGAGGATCTCCGGCGATGGCTGGTTGGTATAACTTTCCGAGTGACCAAGAATCGAGCAAAGGCCTTCGTCAGACCCAAACACCCAAGGAAGAATATGACATAGAATACTCTTATACAAAGTGGAAATTGATTATAGGGACAGTAAGGTTCTTTTGATCGCAAATGAATTCATGACTCGGCGCTGTTAGTCACTGTTTTCTTGTCTGCCGTCGCCGCTTATTGCTTGTCTACCATAACAGTCCTTATCTTTCCAATCCAGCCGTCATGGTCACTCTTTGTGAGTCCGCCATGGGAGTTCATTGCTTGCAGTTACTAATACCTTAGCAGCCCTTTTTCAATCCAGCAGTTATGGTCACTCATTGCTTGTATGTCAATGCTACTTATCGTTTGTCTGTTACCGGCGCTTATTGCTTGTATCCACCGCTATCTTAGCAGTGCTTTCGATTTTTTCAAGTAGATTCGAATGCAGACAGATCCGTATGTCAGGCACTTGCACGCGAGAATACACGTAGATCTCAAATATCCATTCATCTATCGGGAGAATGTAGATCTCGCCAAGAACGTCAATCCGCATGTAGGTAGAATGGCAACCTGAGGCAGCCTGGCCGAAAGCGGTGAAACGGACTTCCTTCCCCTCGCGCCAACCGTGGATCGTGGCCCGAACCCGACTCCATCCAGGCTCCCTCTCTCCCCCGCGGCGCTAAGAGCAGTCCGGCTTAAGGTACTCTGTTAGTCACTTACTTAGTACTTCGCCGTCTCCTCTTCTTTGTCGTTAGACGAACTAACGAACTAGTCGAGTCTCCATCGCCCCTCCTTAAGTTGCTGGCTTAAAACTTCCTACTTCAGCTTCATCGTGATCGCGCCTGTGAATTCCTCCTTCTCCGCCTTCTCACTTTGCCCTCTCTCCATCGCCTCAATGCTTCAAGTACCTGTCCGGGAGCACTCCAACGTGGCCTCCACCAAGGCCGTGATCTTGGTAGGCGGCATTCGTTACTCTCTCCTTTCATCAATCCATTGCTGACTCAACGACTCAACTCCAGGTCGGTGGCCCATCCAGAGGAACTCGTTTCAGACCTCTGTCTCTCGATGTGCCTAAGGTCCGTCGCTGCCCCTCATCCTTGCGTCTCGTCTGCTCCAATCCCTCTCCGCTTTCGGATTCCAATCTCGGCGCCAGCCTACAGAGTTGCTCACCTTATGTTCTCCAATACAGCCCCTATTCGAAGTCGCTGGCCATCCCATCATTCACCACTGCCTGAAGGCCCTTGCCAAAATCCCTGATATTCGAGAGGTCATTCTGGTTGGTTACTATGACGAAACGGTGTTCCGTGATTTCATCAAGGACTCCGCCAAGGAGTTCCCTCAGTTCAAGATTCAATACCTGCGCGAATACACGGCTCTGGGAACAGCCGGTGGTCTCTACCACTTCCGCGATGCTATTCTCAAGGGAAAACCCGAGCGCTTCTTCGTGTTGAACGCCGATGTCTGCTGCTCGTTCCCGCTCGGCGAGATGCTTAAGCTGTTTGAAGAGAAGGATGCGGAGGCCGTGATTCTCGGAACTCGGGTCAGCAACGATGCTGCCACCAACTTTGGTTGCATCGTGTCGGATTCGCACACCAAGCGTGTGCTGCACTACGTCGAGAAGCCCGAGTCGCACATCTCCAACCTCATCAACTGCGGTGTCTATCTTTTCGCCACGGAATGCATTTTCCCCTCGATCCGCAGCGCCATTAAGCGTCGCACCACCCGCCCCCGTCTGCTCTCATACCCTTCGTCGGAGAACCTGGAATCCTCGTTTGTCGCCGCCGAGGATGATGCGGAGAAGACCGAGGTGCTCCGCCTCGAACAAGACATCCTGTCCGATCTGGCCGACAGCAACCGCTTCTTCGTCCACGAGACCAAGGACTTCTGGCGCCAGATCAAGACGGCCGGCTCCGCGGTGCCCGCGAACGCCCTGTACCTCCAGAAGGCCTTCCAGGCCCAGTCTGAAGAACTCGCTTCCCCCTCTGCCTCCATCGTGCCCCCCGTCTACATCCACCCCTCCGCCACCGTGGACCCGACCGCCAAGCTCGGCCCCAACGTCTCGATCGGACCGCGTGTCGTCGTGGGCGCCGGCGCCCGCATCAAGGACTCCATCGTGCTGGAAGACGCCGAGATCAAGCACGACGCCTGCGTGCTGCATTCGATCATCGGCTGGAGCGGCCGGGTCGGCGCCTGGGCCCGCGTGGAAGGTACCCCCGTGCCGATGACCAGCCATTCGACGAGCATCATCAAGCACGGCGTCAAGGTGCAGAGCATCACCATCCTGGGCAAGGAGTGCGCCGTGGGCGACGAAGTGCGCGTCCAAAACTGCGTCTGTTTGCCCTACAAGGAATTGAAGCGCGTACGTTACTGCCGTCCCCTTTGTCCCTCCGTTCAATTCACAGAGCCACAAACTAACTGGACTGCACAGGACGTTGCCAACGAAGTTATCATGTAGAGGGATGAAGCTTGGGATGTAAAACAGATATCTCTTCATATGATTTTCATGGGCCCTTCGCTTTCGCTGTCACAGAACATGTCCTTCTTGGTCACTTTTCATTAATCAGCTTTCTTTTACCCTTTTCCTCCACTATCTTCGATTGCGAAATCGAAACCTCGCTTCAGCATGTTTAGAGCTGCTTGTTATGCTTAGAGCGGGGGAATATGCGTATGTATCATGTGCTCGCGAGACAAAAAAAATTACAATTTAATATCTTAATACGGTTTACATTTGGATCTGTGTCGTGTGATGCCAGGCTCGTTCCGGCGTAGATAGGCACTGTATGTGGGTAAGAGGTCTATGGGCGTAGATAATGGAGCTGGAAGGGTACCTTAACAAATGCTCGCCTGCAACATCAACCCCACTTTTACCGGTTCATTCATAGCATACGTCCGGTACAGGGCTAGGTAGGTAGAAATAGTATATGATCGATTCAGATAGATAATCTTGTACATTGTAAGGTCGTAACACATGAGATCCATAGACTGGAAGTGTATGGCGCTAACAAAATGCGCGAGTAATTCTGTGGTCGAGCAAGCATGTGCGCACTTCCAGGAGAACAACAGCGCAGCCCCGAGGTTACATGGAAAGCAAACAACCGTTTGTTCATGAGCACAGTGAAGTGGTCTACCGATACGCCCCGGCATCATACCCCGTCTGCTCCGCAGGACGGGTATACCCGGCCGCCGACGCTCCATACGCGCTGTACCTCACCCGAGGCACCTGGTGTTGGGCCCCGAGATCGCCCTCCGCGGGGGCGTCGTCGCCGTACGGTCCCATCCCGTGCGCATGGTAATCCTCATCCGCCGCCGTCGCAGTGGCGTGGTTGCCCAGCCCGCCGTATGACGGGGGCGGCGCCATGTACCCGCCCGACATATTCCCCGGCGCGTCGTGATAGGCTTCGTGTCTGGCGGGGTAGCCGTACGGAGCTTGCTGCGGGGGATGCTGCTGCTGCGCGTACATGTCGTCCGGGTGGTAGGGCCCCATGCCGCCGGACATGGCGCTGCTGCCGCGGTTGTGCATCTTGTAGTCGTTGAGAGCGGCGTTGCTGGCCATGGGGTCGTATTCGCCCAGTCGAGTCTGGCGCTTGTGGACGATCACGTCCAGGGTCACGGCGGCGATGTGCGCGGCTGTCGCTAGGATCGTGAAGGCGAACAGCGCCTTGTAAATCCGGCAGACGTTGATCCCCGTCGACGTGCCCCAGTAGGTTGTCGTGCAGCTGGTCAGGATCGTGTGCGACAGGCTGTAGCTTAGGAGGCCGAGGGCGATGAGCCAGAGGAGGAGGGTGGTCGTGTTAGTTGTTAGGGAGAGGCGCGGCGAGAGACCGTAGAAGCAGTGCGTTAGGGTTGTGAGGATGTAGTTCAGGAGCGTGAGGACAGTAGCGATTAGGAGCTTTGTTCGGGACATCAAGTCAGTAATGTGGTCTGTGTGTCTGGGTGGGTGGGCGTGGGCAGGCGGATCTGGGGTAGGCGAGGCGATATTAGCACTTACGACCAGGAAGGCCCAGGGCAGTTTGTACCCATGGCTGTGGAGATTGGTGATGAACACGGCGAGGATGATGCCTACGATGAAGGTCGAGATGAGGCCCGTCGCGCGAATGAGGTGAAAGGGGATCGCTGGGTAGTGCGAGGGCTTGACTGATGCTGTGGTGCGCATGATGGGTGGTATCGATTGTGTTGAGGCCGCAGTAGGCGTGCACTTATCAATTGTAATTGTTTATTGATTGATAACGAGCTGACGACAACCCGCTGACAGCAACAAGCAAAAGGATAACACTCTTGAGCCTGCAAGAGGGGGAAAGTAGAGTAAATTCAGGTCATGTCAATTCAACAGCAGTGGGAAAACGAAAGCAGGCAGGCAGTGAGACATGAAAGAAACAGGAGCGAGAGGAGAGGGAGGGAGATTGAAACAAGCGCTGGATGCGCAGTGCAACGCCTCGCTGGGTCGATCACAGGCTCCACACCACGGCTGTTGCTAAAGAAAGCAGCGGGACAAAAAGAGAAGATGACGAACTGCGCCGCGTTGATGTGGAGACTGACAGTTAGTTTATGAGTGACTGTTCACCTCAGCATAGCAAGCACGTGCCTCGCTTACCTCATGCAGTTCTAGAAGGGCCCTCGTATCATATTATTGATCCATTGCCATTGTCGCTGCATGGTTCCTTGCGGTCACTGACACCATCCTTGCTGATTAATACTATGCTCTCGCGCCTTCGACATTCTATATTGGTGTCATTCAAGCTGTGATGTCTTTGTTGTTCTTGATTTCATGTTGGCAGTCTAATATCAGTTACCAAACTATCAGCCCAACATGACCTCCATACTTGCAGGTTCCCTCCCCTGGCATGAGGGCGAGCAGAAGATGCAAAATCTACTTCAGATCCCACCCCAAGTCAACCCCACAGTTCCCTCCCTGAGCTATAAGGCCGGTTACCTATTGCGAACCGCTCCCCTGCTGGCCATCGGAACGATCGATTCGGAAGGACGGCCATGGACGAGCATCTGGGGCGGCGAGAAAGGCTTCGCCAGACCTACCTCACAGACCACCGTCGAACTGACTACACCTGTGGACAGGAGCTTTGATCCCCTCTCCGAAAATCTACTGGGGACATCTGGAGGAAAACTGATATCTGGGCTAGTCCTTGATCTGGAGAATCGCAACAGGGTGAAGCTTCACGGCAAGGCGATTGCGGGGTCCCTTGACTCTACAGATGAACCCCGCCACGCAGCATCAGGCTCAGGCCAGGCCGGAATCGCCCACCTGACGTTGCACATTGATGCAAGTCTCGGTGAGTACAAACCCCAGCATTACAGTGTGATCTGACTGACGACTCAGGAAACTGCCCGAAGTATATCAATAAGAAGCAGATTATCCCTGCTTTGCCAAGTCCGAAGCTGGTATCGAATGCGCCTCAATTCCCGCCAATGGCTGTTGACTTCCTGGATCGTGCCGATTGCTTATTTATTTCCTCGGCCCACGGTACGATCGATATGGACACAAACATTCGTGGTGGTCCCCCAGGATTTGTGCGACTGATCTCTAACGAGCCAAATGGGGCTGTCTTCGTTTATCCAGAGTACTCAGGAAATCGACTATACCAGACTTTAGGCAATCTTCAGACGAATCCCCTTGCGGGATACGTCTTCCCAGATTTCGAGACAGGGAATGCTTTATATGTTACTGGTCGCACGCGGATCCTGGTGGGCGCAGATGCTGCACGGGTGCTTCCGCGCTCCAACCTAGCGGTCGTGGTGACCGTCACAGCAGCTAGATATGTGGAAAAGTCCCTCTCCTTCCGCGGTATAGCCGGGGAGCCGTCTCCGTACAATCCGCCAGTGCGGTATCTGGCAACAGAAAAGGTCAACGCCGCTGGCTTGAACGATGATAGTTCTATCACAGCAACTCTTATTCGGAAAGAAAGTCTTAGTCCAGCAATCTCGCGGTTTCGTTTTCGCGTCTCCGATCCAGCCAAGCTTGGAAAGTGGATTCCTGGGCAATATGCTACGTTCTCATTCTGGGAGGAATTAAATCTCGGTTACAGCCACATGCAAGATGATGATCCGACCAGCCTCAATGATGACTATGTTCGAACTTTCACCATATCTTCTTTCCCAGGCGATGGGATCTCTGCATCGGAGTTTGAGATAACGGCTAGGAAGCACGGCAATGTCACTCGCTATCTTTGGGGTGTCAATGAACGAGCCGGTCTCGAGGTGCCCCTCAAGGGAATTGGGGGAGAATTTCAGATCAAACCGACGGCAAACGAGTTCCTGCCATTTATAGCAGGGGGTATCGGAATCACACCACTGCTTGCGCAGCTCCCTGGTCTTGATGTTAGTCGGTTGCGGCTCCTGTGGTCTATAGCTATGAGCGACGTGGGTCTAGTGTGGGATACGTTCAAGCGGTTTCCGGCGTTGCCCAAGTCGACGTCTCTATTTCTTACCGGTTCGGATCCACGGGACGAGTCTACCCGGCGTCAATATGAGACTGTGCTGTCATCTGGAGCACAAGTTTCGCGACGCAGAATCGAGGCAGGAGATTTGGATCTGTCGTTGGCCGATACATGGTATTTCTGTGGCAGTGTGGCCTTGAAAAGCTCGGTATTAGACTGGCTCGCTGGTAAGAACGTAGTATATGAAGATTTCAATTTTTGATTATCATGCTATCATCAATCGAATAATCGCACCTGAATTACTTTGTCTAAACGGTGCCTCGGATAATCAGTTAAGAAAAGTAGTAATTATTCAGCCCGATCGGATTCTCCGCCGCCGAGCGGGCAACGCGTTATCGGCTGCTGCCTCCGCATTCTCCGCCCGCCGTCATATATCGAGCTCTTTTTCGGTGCTCCGCACAACCTCACCCACTCTTCTTGTATTCACCTCTGGGTTCATTTGCATTTTATCTCGATCCCAGCGGGAATTCCCTCCAATCTATTCCTGGAAAACAACATAGACATCTAACCCCAACCCCGCGCAACCCCTCCTCAGACTATCCAACTACCTACAGCTTCCAAGCTACAAACTCAACCACAATGTCCACCTACGAAGGTACATCCCCAGCCCAAGCCAAGCCCCCTCTCCTCATCCAATCTACCTATACTAACTCAAAGAAAGTGGAACACAACACAACGGACCCCTCCACCAACCCCTCCAACCCCTCAAACAACAACACAACAACCCAGCGCCCCCGCCGCCCCGACCTCTCGACCTTCTTCGCAACCCTCTCGGAAATCAGCCCCGATGAAGCCAGCACAAACAACCACCGGCACCGTCCGCACGCCGTCCCAGTGCCCCGCGACATAAGCGCAGCCTTCTACACGCTGGCCGAAGCGCTGAACGTGATGCGGCGCGAGGGGGGCGGGGGTGGTGGTATCGCGGCGGCGGCGGCAGGGGGGATCCCGAGTTTCGGGCCCGAGGACACGGCCGCCACCGACGGGAACGGGAACGAGCTGCTGACGGAGATGATTCAGTCGTTGTTGCGGTCGGCGGAGGTGCCGCCTAAGGAGGTGGAGGGGGTTAGTGAGGGGTTTTGTGATTGTTTGTCTCCCTATCGCTTCGTTATGTTTGGTCCGGGGGTGAAAGGGGGCTGAATTGGGGATTGAGGATCAATGCTAATGTGCCTGTTTGTGCAGTGCTGGACCGGGTGCCGAAGTCGGCGCTAAACAGCTCGCAGGTCTGCCCGATCTGCAATAACCCGTTCCTGGAGGACCCGTACCCGCTTGTTGTGCGGCTGCCGTGTCATTCGACGCATTTGTTTGATTTGGAGTGCGTGCGGCCGTGGCTGAGGCTGCGGGGAACTTGTCCGTTGGATCGGACGGATTTTGCGAAGCAGGAGAGAGAGAAGGAGGAGGCGAGACGGAAGCCTGTTGTTGATGATGAGGAGGAAGAGGAGTGGGATGGGATGTATGGTTAGTTCTTGTTGTTGGTCGCATACGGGTAGGTGGTTGGATGGGGAGTTGGGAAGAAGGGTCCGGGGTTCTCACCGACGCTTATCTTTTCTAAGGGTTGAGGGGGCCAGGAAGCTGAAGGGAAGGGGGGTCCCGGGAGTTCTCCCCCAGGATGTTTATATCTTGTCTAAGGATTGAGGTGCTTGGGAAGCTGAAAGAAAGGGGGGTCCGGGGGTTCTCCCCCGGGACGCTTATTTGTATATGTGAGTGGGTGTTTGTCAGTTATATTCATGGGGGTTTGTGTGGAACTGGTGTTGTGCAGGTAGTGATTGCATAGAAGACGTTTCATTCATCAGGTTTTAGTTCCTGATCTTCTAGTTTATGTACATTTTACAATTTACACTCACGGCCACGAGGGCCGGGCCCGGTCACAGCTCCTCCTTGGGGCGGAGGGCTAGCTTGCCCGCCTTGTCAATGATAGCTTCCAGGCCGCTTCTCTCTAGGACCCCATTGTCATCCTTGACCACCTCTCGCGCCTCCAACTCCTCCACCATCTTCTGGTTCTCGCGGTTACCCTCCAGCAAGAATTTCAGACACATGACAGCATGCTCCTTAATGTAGGGGTTGTGAGCGTCGAAGTTGGTGCAGGACAGGATAGTCTCCACACCCCCGTAGCGCCGGATCTGGTCTTGTACCTCTGGGCACTTCCACACCAAAGACGAGAGAACAAGCACAACCAGCTTCTTAAGATTGCGCCACTCGAATTCGGACGGATCCTCTGTGATTGGGGGCGACTCAGCTCTTGAGCCGGGCCCGGCATCGACGGGGTCGGGGTCACCGGGATCATATGGTCTCTCGACTGCAACGGGTCCGGAGCTCAAGTTGGACTGATGGTCTCTGGACGGACTGTTGCGGCCCAGAGTGAGAGAACTCAGCTGGCCCTTAGGAATGCTGGCCTCAAGCTCCTTGATCAATGTCACCAAGTCATACACAATCTCCCACTTGACAAGCAGATTCTTCCAGTCGTTGTTTTCAGTCAGCACGGCGAAAAACTCCAAGAATTGGTAGACACCTTCGTAGACCCGCTCCATATCCCACAGATTCAAGGGGAAGTCCTCTGGCAAGGCTCTTCCGGCTCGGATCTGCCCCTGCAAGTAAATCAAAGCACAAGTCTCAGGGATAATGTTGCCTCGGAAGATGGTGAAGATGTACCGAACGGTAAGGATATCCACGCGGGACAGAGGCGCTGGGTTCTTGCTTGTGGTATGCTGGGGTGTGCCAGTGACCGACGCCGGAGAATACTTTGCTCGGAAGATATGCGTGAGGATCTTTACCACGACAGCCTGCGCAGGAGAGATGATATCCTTAGGTTGACCGAAATCGGAATACGCATGCGACATGAGACCGTTTTTCAGGACTGCATCCATGATCTGAACCATCATCTTGAAGTATAGCTCGTCATCGGGAAGATCCCAGGCGGCAATGAAGATCAACAACTCCCTTAGTAGGTTTCGACCGGTTTCTTGCGTGAGCAGGATATGGCATCGCAGCGCCTGCATATTCCGTGACCCTGTTCTCTCTCCACCCTTCAGCCCGAAGCTGTCGACAATACCTGCCTGGATGATCATCGGAAGCGCTTCGATCTCTGCTGGTCCCAGTACAAGCGGAATATCCGTAAGCAAGCCGCGCTGTTGATCTCCTGGACGACCACGGTAGTCATCGTCGTCTTCGTCATCATCCTCTTCTTCCTCCTCCATACTTCCATCTGCAACAGCCTCCAGACTGCGCGAATCATCATCACCAACAGTACCCGCATCTCCAGTATCGTAGTCCTGGTCTGCGTCGCCACCGATTTGGGAGCTCTCTTGCAACCGCGCCATCAACTCGTCCTTTGCCTCCTGCAGAGTCTCGGCTGCAGACTGAGCCGACCGGGGCATACTCATATCCTCCTCCATAACAACCGCGTCACCAGCAGAAAGCGCCCCGTACTCGCTAAGATCGGGGAGATCGGTCCAGCAAACCCGCGGGAACCCAGCTGTTGCGCTCCGGTCTATTGTGACGATGGCCTTTTTGCGAGGTGGTTCGTCTTCCGGCAGGGCTGGTGGGAGGTCCTTGGCTCTGTCTTGGAGATCGGACCACCCTTCTACCTTGGCTCCGAGTATGGCAGTCAAAGCTGCGCGGATCTCCTTGACCTGCTCCGGATCCTTCCCCATTTCTTGTATTGCGGTCAAGTCGCGCCCAAGCAGCTTCTCCATGTGATCTTTGATGTTCGCAAGCAGCAGCATTGCCGCCTCCTCCTTGATCGTAGCCGGCTCCCGGGGGAAATTAGAGATCGTTTCCAGAAGCAAGTCCTCCGCGGTCTGGTCGTAAAGGGCCCGGATCGGAGGGTTGACGATTCGTTCCCCGGTCTTGACAATCGGCGCCACCCCTTCAGGCTGAGCGAAGGCCGGATCAAGCGGTTCTCTGGGTTGGATGATGTTCGAGTCCCCGGTGGAATGGTATCCGAACAAGTCGAGCCACAAAACCATCTTGCGCTGCTCGTTGTGCATGATGAAGTTGTGCATGAACTGCAGGCACGTGATCAGAAGACGCTTGTAGAGGTTGACGACTTTCTGCCAGCGCTCCTCATTCCGTGCATTCGTTTCGCCGTCGAATCCCCGCGCGGTGACTCGAACACAGGTATCGACCAAAGCGAGAATCCGTTGGTCGAAGCCCTTCTCCGCTGCCATATTCTGGGCCTTTTTCGTGGTGGCGAGTAGATTGCGGGCGATGGTACATAAGTCGTTGAGGCGCTCGATATCCTTGACGAGCGAGAAGTAGTTGTAGGCTATGAGGTTGGAGGAAGAGTGATCGTAGTTGGCGGTCGGGGGGCTTTTCCAAGCGAAGGACTGGGACTCGAGAACGGGGATCGCCTTTGTTAACACATCTGTGAACCCTTGCCAGATGTCCGGCGACAACCCGAGATTATGCCTATCGTAGAGAAATCGATCAGTCCGATGTCGTTTTTGCAGTGGTTTTACAGTACTGGCGTGCAGAACAACCAAATTATGTGGATTATTGTGAAAATGGAATGGAAACACACCTGACATCGCTTTCTTGGTGCGTCTTGTATAAAATCTGTTTGCCCGCAGAAAGCATGTGCTCCAGCCGCTTGTCGTCGATCATGCCGCGGGTCTCATAGTGGCTCAAGGTCCCCGTTAAAATAACTTTGAGCATAAGCTCGGCGGGGGTGCACTTGGGCTTCATCTCCGCTGTTGCCCGGTCGGCCATCTTGGGCGGGGAATAAGTGACGCTGCGTGCTTGTTGGTGTAGCAGCTGCACCGTGGAGTGTTGTCGCGGGGAAGAAGTCCAAGTAACCAAGCCCGGCGGAGAGAGAAAGAATAACACCCGCCCGCTGAGGGGAATTTTTCCGGCTCCGGAACTATCCCGCCCACCGCCCGCCGGTGCGTGCCCGCGCCCGCTGCTGAATACCGCCTATTCGAGAACATCTATCTATGCACAAGCCGTGACTGCGGACGATGCGAAAAATCGTGATCATTCAAATCCTTTTCTCTATATACATGAAGACAACAAGGCATCACAGTGCCTTTGGATGGATTGAGAGTCCGAACACATGGCGCAGGTTGTTCCAGAACCCGAGATCATAGATGTTGTCGATCTCTCTCATACTATGGACTGGGGTCCACCTGGGATCGATGGCAGCATCGCGGTCCACCGGCCCATCTATCTCATTTGAATTTGGAGACAACAGATGCCCTTCTCTCGGAGGCTCCCCATTGAGAGCGAGGACCTGCTCACTGCTCAAAGGCCAGTCTGTTGGCGGCCCCTGGGATTCTGCGAGTAGGGGCGATTTGGCATAAATTTCAGCCTTGGCCGATTTGTACACGTAGCCATCGGCAACATCTTCCTTCCAGTCAGCCCACTTGGAGCTTTCGTTGGTGGTCATCCCGGCCCAGATCAGATAGGTATGGTACACAAGGAACGCCCCTGCCAAAGGGGCGGTCATAGTCATTAACAGGGTGGTCGCGCCGATGCGAACATCGGCAGCAATGACCACGGCCCAGACGTTGGCAAAGGTGGTCCAGCTCTGGCGCGTGGTTCGCAGAGAACTATCTGCGGGGATCAGTTTGTCGTAGGTCTGGTGCAACAGGGTGTATCCAAGGCATGAGCCATAAACCAACATGACACAGAGCGATAAGATCAGCGACAGAAAGTAGTGGTAGTTGTGCAACCCAACACAGTTCATAAGCCACACGCAGTGATGGTCGTGTCGGGAAACACATGCTCCGCAGGTGCTGCAGTGCTTGCTTCGCGCCGGCTTCAGAAACCGACAAGTACTGCACCGGTGGCCGGGATGGAAGAGAACCCTATCGTAAGGGTAGCGTTCCATTTCCTCCGCATGGTTCCTCAGTGTGATAAAGGACTTGGTGGTTATGCTCGCATATAAGAAGTAATAAGGGAAGATTACGATGAGCGGGATCCATAGGTGATGGACCATGGAGATCCTGGCCCAAGCGGCTGGAATGAACATACACTGGCCAGCTACCAGGAGTGAGGCGAAGAATATCTAGTTCGAGTCAGATGATTGGCGATACGATAACTGCCTCATGGGACGAACAAGGACAAGCGGGTGGTTCTCGTTGAGAACATAGTTGCCAGCTCGACTGCAGCAAGAGAAGAGCCGGCCACTAAACAGTCGGTCATCGAAGTATGCGAGCCCATTCGGGATATGTATCCAGAGAACTCGATTCAAGAACCCAATGGGAGTTTTGCTACGAGCATACATCAGCCGCAATTCATCGCATTGGGAATTCATACATAGCCTACCGAAATGCAGGAAGTTTTCCAAAGAGGGCGACAAATACGAAACCTGAAATTCCAAGGATGACGAGCGCTATGGTCCGTAGTAATCCCATTGTGATTCGAGTCGAATCGGATCTGGCTCCGTTTGGATGATCGAAAGAAAACCGAGCTACAACATAGAAAATGTTAAACTGATGAGATATATCATTGGTCGGACATGAGATCGTAAATGTTCAGAGGTCCATTCAACAATCGCCGGAGGAGCTAACTTGGAAGGCTGTCTGTCATACTAGAATGAGCTGAACCGATGATTGTTGCGGTGCAGTTGCCCACCGGCTTGTCTGAGAGAAGGCCGTACACGTGACCGTCTTTCCTCAAAGGGACGGCGATGGCTGGTTCGAGGTTGTCATGATTACCACAAAAGTACTTGAGCCCGAACCAACTTCTCGGAGCATGATCATACTTTCAGATGGGATTCATGATGCCGCTAGTTTTCATATAAGTAATAAGTTGACTGGCCCTGAAGCATCGAAACCCTCCGGCGCAGTCGGGTCTATATTCAACATCAGAGCACGTGACAGCGCGTCGTTTGAAGCTTTGCAGGGGCGTTCAACAGCTCCGACGCGACAACCAACGAAAGTCCTGTTGAGACCGGTGAGACCTTGATGGTTTTCGATGGCTGAGACACATACGGTAGCCAGCCATGGTGGCGCAAGCGTAGCTGGTGGGACTCTTTTCCGAGGAAAGCATTTCTGGCTCTCGCAAAATGTCCCCCAGAGAAACAGGTTCAAAGAACTTATCGAGGTACCCCCGCCACCCCTGTGATCTATTGCGGGCTTCTACCTGACACGGGACGGGCTCAAGCGCTACGGAGGTAGCATAAGGCTTTTCGAGAAAGACGCGGATATCAAATTAGTTGATCATAAGCGACGGAATCTCCCCGCCGACACGTGAGTTCTCCGGCGTGTTCAAGTAACTCGAGACTCACATATCTATAGATATTCCTTCAGATTTGTTGAAGACTCTATCCGCCAGGGGAGGATGCAGAGCTTAGAGGCTTATCGGGCCGGGCCATCGGAAGCTCGCCCAGTTGGCGCCTCATACATTCCCACTCGAAGTCACAAAGTGCCCTACACGATTGCAGATGACCAGCTTCTCTGGGATTGGGTACAGAAGTATGAGCGGGACCCCGATGCCTCCATCTCTGGGAACAAGATTTATCAGGAACTTGCGGCGAAGGTAGTATACGCTCCAACCCAGTGGACACCGCAACGGAATCTGATCATGCGCACGGCCCCATAGAATCCCAGACATACCTTTCAATCCTACCGTGATCGATATCTGAAGCGACTACGCGGACGTCCGCGTCCGGGTGGTATGCCAAAAGGTCCCACTCAGCAGGAAACAGTCTCGCAAGAGGCTGCTCCCGCACAGTCGACCAGCCCGATAACACAACCTCGGCCACAGACAAGACTCTCACAGAAGCCTGAGGAAGCGCCCTCTTCTAGCAAGCCGGCGGATAGAAAGAGAAAGCGTACTTCGGATTCTAGCACCCAATCGGAAGAGACTGACGAGACGCATCGTCCGGCTTCTAAAAGGATGGCAGCCGAGCATGTGCCAGAAGGCCAAGAAGGTACAGATGTGAGCCCTCAGAACAAGGGCAAAGAGCCCGTGAGGCCTCAACAACCACTCAATTCGACAGTAACCATTCCCGCGGAAATGGCTCCCATAACTACGAACGAAACCGACCAAGGAACCAACCCACGAGAATCCCAGAATCGAGCCGAAGAGCCACCAAATCCCGCTAAGATCTCGCAAATACCCCCCGAGATAGACTCTCTATTCCTTGAACTTCCTTTCTTACCGTCTAGCCCCGAGCCTGAGCCTGAGCCCGAGCCTCAAACAGATCTACCAGAACAAGACATTGACACCTGGATTAATGGACGGCTTCGGGCAGGTAAGGCAACCGAGGAACAGATTATCGAGGCCCTCCGCTGTACAAGTATGGACCCACACTTGGCAGATAAAGTCCTCGAATTTTTGACTGCTGGAAAAGGCATCCCTGACGACATGCCTGGGGTATGGACACCTGGGGATGACAAATGTGTTGAAGGTACGGAGACACGAGGAGTCCAGCGGGTGCTAGAGAAGCATGGCGCGGAAGCTTTCGATGCTAGGTGGGAATATCTAAGCATGGCAAGAGCTGCTGGTCTCGAGACAGAGGCCGTCGAGTGATAAGTCCAGAAAGAAATTTGATAACGTGCAACTAAAGTACAGAGAAACGCTAGGCGATCAACAAGGGACAAAACTCAGAGATAGACCCGGGAATATAATGAAAATGGCAACAGAAGAAAGTAACGGGATGTATTTCAGATGTGTGCAAGCGCTCTTCCATCTTGAGACATTCTGGGGCCTCAATGACTGCTCATGTTCAAGGACTACCCAAAAGAGGGTTTATCTTACAGTCATAAAGTAGATAGTGGTCATAGAAGCTTCCAGAGAACACCCATATGCGCGGTTCGTTGCCAATGCTTCATGGCCACTAATTCCATCGATTAGGGAAAGCGAGGAAAGAGGAGGAAGGCAGATGCCTTCGTGCTCCACCCAGTTTGCCAGGTATAAAATAGGCGGAAAGACTTCACGCGGTACTTCAGCCTTCCTTGAAGACCCTGCATAAAGTTAGCCGATGAGCAGCGTCGTCGCGAGAACGACCGATGACTTACAGATGGGACTCGTAAAATTCAAGCATCTTGCGGAATGTTAGCTGGTACATCCAACTCGGAGATTTATCAACAGCACGTACTTTTCGAGGGCATTTTTCGTAGCAGGTTCCAATGAGGACCTTGGACTTCTTGCCATTCTTCCAGTTCAGGATTGCAAGCAAATTCGATGTACCAGGTTCACGGAAGATTGTGTCGACGTTCTCCACCTCCTTCTCCCAGCTCTTCGATTTGGGTACCCACGAGCCCGAGTCACTATCGTCTGCAGGCTGCGGTTCCGGCGACTCGTTGGCTCGAGACTTTCTCCGCTTGTTCGGTTGTTGTGGCTTTTCGGGGGTTGCAGACTTGGGGGGTCTACCTATGGACTTGCGCTTCTTCGGCTGAGGCTTCTCGGGGCGACCACCTAGTCCACGGAAGTACTCGTCGACCGCCTCTTTTGCACCATCGCTAGAGAACATCCAGGAGGTTAGTCCTGCTTTTAGAATAGTAGAAACCGAGAGCGTACAGGTTATCCTCTGGCTCCAGAGTCATGTCGGCGGGATCGTCATATCCTTTCCATTTCACTTGGAGGAGCAGCTCGCCCTGTCGCATAGTGAGTCAGATGTTCATAGTAGCTTCAATGGCGCGACAGGCTCAAGTGGCGGCAGTGCGCACCTTCTTTCCCCATTCATGTGCAACAATCTTCTCGACGTGGTAGCTGCGCAAGTCAGTATCAGTGGATGTGGCCTTAATCGCTTGCCAATTGCACTGACACGTCTTCCTCCTCCTCCTCATCCTCCTCCTCATCATCATCGTTATCGTTATCGTTCTCCTCCTTGACCTGCTTCTTGGCTGCGGAGGTGTCATCATAAGGAATAGACTCGCCAGTCGACTCGTCATCGGAAAGATCGGGCACCGGAGCTTGAAGGGGTATCAGCTTGCGACGTGCTCTTTTGGCGCGCAGGAAGTCGATGCGCCAGGATTGGCGACTGGCATTACTCACGAGGCATTGCTGTTGTTCCGAAAGGAGATGCGGCGAGATTGAAAAGTCGCGAAAACAGTTTGGCGGTCGAGAAGGAACGGGACCGAGGCGGACGGGGTTCAGGAGTCGATGTCGAACAGGTCACCGTCCGCAGAGGGAGAGAAATTGAAAGATGGAGGAAGGGAGAAAGAGTGGTAGCAAGAGTTGATTGATGATGAGCGATTCTTTGGGCGCAGGTGGAATGGTCACTGGCTAGTCGCGCAGGCGCGCGGTGGAAGATCCGCGCTAGACCATATTGGGAAAGCAGCTCACTAGCCCGCTTTTGGCTCCTCATCTCCAGAATTTCTACATTCGCCCGTCACTCTCAGTTGTGCCGGTAGTCAAAGCATCCCCTCCCCATCTCCGTCCCTCCCCCTTCTTTTACACTTCCCCTCCTCACTTCCTCCTGATAGATCTTCTCTTGGGAGACTTTCTTCTCTACTCGTCTTCTCTCTTTCCAGCCGTGTAGGCTTTCTTCCGACCTCCCCCCTCCCTCCCAGGTTCCTGCCAAGTGGGCAGACCGTCAAAATGGCTATGCGTATGTTTCTGATAACCCCTCACTCTGGACCAAGGTGCTAACGTCTCTTCCCTCGTGGCTACAGAGCTTGATTTGTCTCAAGGTTGAACCCCTCCTCTACGTCTCCTCGTCATCATGATACAAGTTCCGAATCGCTGACCACCATCCTACCAGCCTCTGTGATGAAGGATGAACAAGGCCGGCCGTTCATCGTCGTTCGGGAGTACGTTGCGATCCCCCACCCAGACTGTGGGCCACAGTTCTGTGTGGAAGATGTCACTAATCGCATTTCGCTCCGATAGTCAGGGCAAGAAGAAGAGACAGCATGGTACCGAGGCCGTCAAGTCACACATCGTCGCCGCGAAGACGGTTGCCAACATCGTCAAGACCTCCCTGGTATGAAACGCCGCTCGATAACGCCTACGTGTGACTCGGTTCTAAAACAACTCCAGGGTCCCCGCGGTCTCGACAAGATTCTTATTTCCCCCGATGGCGATATCACCGTGACCAACGATGGCGCTACTATCCTCGGTCAGGTTCGTGCCGCTTGTTACTATCCGCAATCCTCCCTTGGAAGGTATTCTGACCACGAGGGGCTCGACAGATGGAAATCACGAACAACGTGGCCAAGCTCTTGGTTGAATTGTCGAAATCGCAGGACGAGGAAATCGGTGACGGAACTACTGGTGTTGTGGTTTTGGCGGCAGCCATGTTGGAGCAGGCGTCGGAACTCATCGACAAGGGTATCCACCCTATTCGGATCGCAGACGGATACGACCAGGCCTGCGAAATTGCCGTCGCACAACTCGATAAGATCAGCGACGAAGTTCCGTTTACAAAGGAAGATACCTCCAACCTCCTCAAGGTTGCTAAGACGAGTTTGGGTTCCAAGATGTACGCGGACCGTGTGCCAAAAGAAAACTTAGTTATCTCATCTGACTCTTTCACAGCGTTTCCAAGTCCCACGACCAGTTCGCCAAGATCGCTATCGATGCCGTCCTCTCCGTGGCCGACCTCGAGCGCAAGGACGTTGATTTCGAGTTGATTAAGGTTGACGGAAAGGTCGGAGGTGCTCTTGAGGACTCTCTTCTCGTTAAGGGTGTCATTGTCGACAAGGACTTCTCGCACCCTCAGATGCCGGATGAGGTTCGGGATGCTAAGTTGGCCATTTTGACTTGTCCGTTCGAGCCCCCGAAGCCCAAGACCAAGCACAAGCTCGACATCACATCCGTGGAGGAGTTCAAGAAGTTGCAAGACTACGAGAAGGAGAAGTTCACAGAGATGATTCAGAACCTCAAGGATTCCGGCGCCAACCTGGTAATCTGCCAGTGGGGTTTCGATGACGAGGCCAATCACCTGTTGCTGCAGAACAAGCTCCCCGCTGTCCGCTGGGTCGGTGGACCTGAGATCGAACTCATCGCCATCGCCACGAACGGTCGGATCGTTCCCCGCTTTGAGGACTTGAGCCCAGAGAAGCTTGGAACTGCAGGTCGTGTGCGCGAGATGACCTTTGGTACTACGCGGGAGAAGATGTTGGTGATTGAGGAGTGCGCCAACAGCCGTGCCGTCACGGTCTTCGTACGAGGAAGCAACAAGATGGTCAGTTCGGTTTTCAATACGGACCCGACGTGCCATAATGCTAACGGTGACCACAGATCATCGACGAGGCCAAGCGTTCGCTACACGATGCTCTTTGCGTTGTGCGTAACCTGGTGCGCGACAACCGTGTTGTCTACGGTGGTGGTGCTGCCGAAATTGCCTGCTCCATCGCGGTTGAGGATGCTGCTGTCAAGGTACGTGAACTCTGACCTCTTCACCAGAGACATCCCCTCGGAATATCGGCTAACACCCCCGCAGAGCCCCGGAATCGAGCAGTACGCTATGCGCGCGTTCGCCGATGCCTTGGACGCCATCCCCTTGGCGCTGGCCGAGAACTCCGGTCTGAGCCCCATCGAGACCCTGGCCTCGATCAAGTCGCGCCAGGTCAAGGAGAACAACTCCCGGCTGGGTGTCGACTGCATGCTGACTGGTAACAACGGTACGTCTTCTTGAGCTGCTTACCTCGTTCATATCACTAACTAGCTATTTCTTCCCCCTCCAGATATGAGAGAGCACTTCGCTATCGATCCCCTGATTGGCAAGCGCTCGCAGCTGTTGCTCGCTACCCAGCTCTGCCGCATGGTCCTCAAGGTGAGTTCACAGCTCGACTTTCATCACATATCTACAACCACTGAACATAAAACACTAACAATCACCCTACCTAGATCAACAACGTCATCATCTCCGGCGACGACGACCAGGAATTCTAGATTTCTTGTACACAGAATTTAATTTTTTTGTTCTCATGGCTAAATAAAAAAAAGGTCCCACTCCCTTTGGCGTTACTGTCACGACGGGACTCGAGATGATAATATATTTACTACATACAAGATATGTTTCTCAGCAGGGTAGTTTAAATTGAGGTGGTGTGGCTGTATGGGAATCATGATGGTACTTAGACAGATCGGGAAATGACCAAGGAACAACCGACCACACCCTCATTTGTAGTCTCTCGGATGAGTTGTGGGATTTTGGTGCCGGGGAATATGATCATGCGATAAGGCCATCGTAGTACGGAGATCCCTTCATGTTCATCCGCCTGCCTGTTGAGGCCTTCTTTGGAAGAAGTTCTCTCTGACTTCTGTCGCCTCATGGGAAGTTCATGATTCTCGTAGCCAGGTGACGACCTTTATTGCGCGCTGGGTGTACTGTATTTCAGTATGCCAGATATACACATCAATAAACAGGCCTGACATTCGTCAAATGCCCATCTCCATGACACAACTCCACATATGCATGTTCCAAAATCCTAGGTTACAGACCTTGTTGGGCAGCTATGGTTGGTTGTGCCTATTGCCGAATGAGCACAACCTTCCATGAAGCTCCCGGCTGCAGCCAATTGGCAACTGGACAATCAGACATGTCTCAACCGTAAGGGAATATTCCCTCGCACAACGCGTCGTCGTAAATCCATTCATTCCCTTTCTCCACAGCGTAAAGGAGGGGGGTTAAACGATAGAAAGATGCTTCCGCATCATATGCAGCAGTTCCTCCAAATCAGATTGGAAGCAAGCGCGCAACCGCTCAATGAAGCGCATAGCTTATGCATGCCCATCTCATTACAGAATCTTACTCCTTCTGCCTCTGTAGACCTGATTCATAGGCTTCACGATCGAAAGCTTGATCCTCTAAGTCTTCTTCGATGAACCACCGGGCGTCGTCCCACCACGGCGCTTATACTTGCGTGGATCTAATTCGGAAGATTGTTTCTGCGTTAGCATAAAACTTCAAATAGAGGCAATCCAACAAGCTAAGTGACATACCTTTGCGACTCATCAAGGCTTTGTTCCGGGTGCCTTTGCCGCCTTCCCAGAAGCCACTGCCGGCCTTACCGATCAGGACGGCACGGCAGATCCCGCAATTTTCGGGACGGTAGATTTGTTCACGGGAGCAGAAGCCGCTATTTGGTATTGTTAGACGGAGCGATTCCATGCTTTCTCTGTGGGGTGGTGGTTGCTTACCAGATCATGCGGTTTGCGTGTTCGTTCGGGTGGTCGGTGGCTGCGTCGTGACATCTGTGTCAGGGTTTGTTAGTATGCGTATGGTTTAATGAGATTGATGTAAGCGGAGGACATACTTGTCGCAAGGGAAAACCTTTGCGCAACAGCTGAATCTGTAGGTTGAAGGACGTTAGTTTTGTTTTCTTGGGCACGCTTTGCGGGTCGATGGCATACCTGAACCAGCGATAGCTTTTGCCGTAGTGTGAACAACGGCCGCGACGGGGGAGTTCTTGGCCCGCGACGATTCCGAGGACTTCCTTGGGCTAGGTTTATGGATCTTAGTATTCATTTGCTGTGATGAGAATTAAATGGTGCTGCATACCTTCTTGCGGGGAGGAGGGCGATCACGAGAAGAGACTGTTGTGATTGAGTGAGCGGGTTGATCCTACGTGTAGACACTGAATGACCTACATGCAGCAGATCCAACTTTCAGGAACTTCACCTCCGGAATCTTGAAAACTAGTACACGTAAGTATGACTGGTTCCTTCAAACGTGCACAACAGCGTACGTACCCATTTTGCGGTGGCATTGACGGCAATTGGCCATTGCGCTTTCGCCACGGACAGCCACAACTCCAGGGTTAGGAAACGGCGCTGAGCATTCTGCGCAAGTCGGAATGAAGCTACTGCACTGGTTGTTAGTACGAGACTTGAGTCCTTGGATTGCCAGTAGGAAGGGAATCTTACCTGGGAAGAAGATCAACTACCGTACACCCATCCAGGTCCAGATAGCCAGCTCGAGTGGCGGTGGGATGCATCAATTGTCGGCGGAATCCTGCAAATCAAGATCAGGAATTTTTCAGACTCAGGGAGAGTATGCTGGAAGAGATCTTCTTACCCATGCTCATCGTGTTTGTGCATTTCTTGCATGTCTCCACTTTAAGAGAGAGCTCATCATTCTTGTCCTTCACTTGGGGGATGTTTCTCACGTCGACTGGTTCCTTGCACCGATCGCATTTCACCGTGATGTAAAGCCCAACGAGTTCCAAGAGCTCGATTCCGTAGAGTTCCAAGAAAGGAAATGAAAGGGCAACACCGCGTTCGACGTTGGTAGGCTCGGGAAGGTCGGGAACAGGAGCACCCCCATCTTCGTCATCCTCCGTAGGTTCCTCGTCAGACTCTGTGAAATCCGTTTCCTCAGAAGCACTGCTGTCACCGCCCACGTTCCACTCAGGAGGTCGAGGCACAACATGAACGTGTGGTTTGTCCGTTGCTATAGATTCCGGGGCTGGTGGCCTTGTCGCAGCTTCTTCTAATGGACTAGATTCAGTAACCTCGGGTACTGCAGTTTGAATAGAAGAGTTTTCCACTGGTGTCTTGGAAAAGTTGAGCATGTTGCTCGTGAGGTAGTTGACCTGCGACATAAGGTTCAGATTGAGATTCTCTTGAACCCACTTGGAGAAGCCAGCTTCAACAGCCCGAGCTTCCGGGCCTTCAATACTGTTCAGCTCAATGGCGCTTGGCTCGAGCGGGTACAAAGGAGGCACCTGCAGCTTAACGGCTTTCACAGACCGAAGGGAGACAGGTAGCCGATCAGCCTTGGCCGGCTGAATAGGAATGAGAAAAGCGAGACCGTCGTTGAGCTTCTGAAATGAGGACAGTCTCCCGAGGCGAGCTTCCAGCTGTTTCGTCTCGACTGCTCTCCGCTTCTCCGCTTGAGCCTTCTCTTCCGCGCTGTAAGTCGGAGCCGGAGCGGGCTTTGGAGTCGGCAGCCCTGGGGCTCGAGGCTGCGATGTTGACGAAGATACAGCTAGCGACGCCATACCTCGTGTCAGCTTCTGATCTCCTGCTTGTGGTGGTTTGCTAGCCGACGTGTTAGGCACAAACTTGAGCGTAGGGCCCCGTTCCAAGGTAGTCAGTAGACGCTCGAGATGTCGGTCTAGGCTGTTCATGTAGCTAAGCAGAGTCCCACGACTGCCGCTTCGGATGGTGCTGTCAACGATGTCGTCGAACCCTCTGGCAACATTCTCCTGGAATGCGCTTCCCATTTCGGCATTTGTGACCCTGAGGGTCGGACGTCCTTGAGTGGGGTAAGATTGCGGGACATGTAGAATGCATTGTAGTTTGTCCATCTCAAAGGGAAAGTCAGGATCGGATGGCGATAAGCCAAAAGTCGCCGTCGTTCCTGTTTCATCGCCGGTTTCCTTTGGGCGAAAGCGTCGCCGGAGCTGATTGAGCTGGAACTCTCTGGGATTGGACGCTTCTGCTTTGGAAATGGGTCTCTGGGGAGGGCCCGAACTGGCGGTGCCGGAGCTCCTGGGCTGAGTGGTGTCCATGATGTATTCCAAAGATGAGTTTTTTGCAGACAGAGTCGAACGGGCGTGAAGATTATAGTTGATATCCCAAGGCAGCTTGGATGGAGGTATTCAAGTATAGGTATTGGCGGGCGGCGATAAAGCTGCTGGAGAGACTAGTCCTGAACGGGTAAGACCGGCGTCATTATCATTTCTGCTCACGATTACTCATTGAAGGTCATGGAGTGACTCATTAGGTGATGCTTGCCACAATATATTATGACTCTTCCGTTTTGTGACTTTTGTCGCTTTCCAGTCCATGCAGAGCTATCTCGTGTTCAGTTTATGCTGCTATGCTGTGCTGTTATCCATGATGCTTTATGCTCTCTGTCTGCCTCAGGCAGTTACCCTGGCCAGAACAGTGGATGGCCCCAGGCAGCCTTTCCAGTCAACCAATGACGGGCGGGCGTATTCAATACGAAATCACTGCTTCAAGCTTGGCCCAAAAGGGCAATTGTGGAGATTCCGGGAATCTTCCTTCAAGACAGTTGGAAACTCTTTTGGAGGATCCTTACTTTCTGTTGCATGGGTCGATGTCCAACAGCCCATTCAAATCTCCCAAGATGACAAGTGAAGTGGTCTGATTCGGCTCAGGAACCATCTCCATGCCGGTTTTCTTGTTCGTTGGTTCGCTGGTTCGTCCCCAAGTGGCTAGAGGATCCAATATCAGGGGGGGCTGGGTCGGTGCCTGGCAGCTCGGACTAACTAACGAAAATCAGAAAATCAGACCTCTTGATCGTTTGCCCAGTGAGATGCTGGGTTACTTGGCCTTCCCTCTTAATTCCCTTCTCTCCCGCACTCCACCTTCCCCCCAGCTGGAGATGATGATTTCTTGTCTTTTATGACCATCTCTGCCCTGTGTCCGATCCAATTGACTCTGAGCACGTCGCCATCATGGCTTCCTTAGCTGTCATCAGCACCTACGCGACCGCTGGTTTTCTGGTCATCATTGCACTGAACGTATTGCGCCAATTGCTGTTTCGCAATAAAAAAGAACCCCCCGTGGTCTTCCACTGGATCCCTTTCCTGGGAAATACGATCAGCTATGGCATGGACCCCTACGCCTTCTTTTTCTCCAACAGGAAAAAGGTCAGAGACTTCCCACCGATCGCGATACCGCGGCTGTGCAAGCTAACCGGCAGTGGTGTAAACAGTACGGCGACATCTTCACATTTGTGCTACTGGGACAAAAGACCACGGTTTATCTGGGAATTCAAGGCAACGAGTTCATCCTCAATGCCAAACTCAAGGATGCAAACGCTGAGGAGGTCTATTCCCCTCTGACCACCCCCGTGTTCGGAGCCGACGTTGTCTACGACTGTCCCAATTCCAAGCTCATGGAACAGAAGAAGTTCGTCAAGTACGGTCTGACCCAGACCGCGCTCGAATCGCACGTGCATCTCATTGAGCAGGAGACGCTGGACTTTCTGCGCACCTCGCCCTGGTTCCAAGGAACCTCCGGAGTGTTCGATGTTCCCGCCGCCATGTCCGAACTTACAATCTACACCGCAGCGCGCGCCCTGCAAGGGGACGAGGTCCGCAGCAAGCTCTCATCCGAATTCGCAGACCTGTATCACGACCTCGAGAAGGGATTCAGTCCAATCAACTTCATGCTGCCGTGGGCGCCGTTGCCGCACAACCGTAAGCGGGACGTGGCGCACGCCCGCATGCGCGAGATCTACACGGAGATTCTGCGCGAGCGCCGCAAGAATCCTGATGAGGAGAAGTCGGACATGATGTGGAACCTGATGCACTGCACGTACAAGAACGGACAGCCGGTGCCGGATCACGAGATCGCGCATATCATGATTACTCTGCTCCTGGCGGGCCAGCACTCCAGTGCCTCCATCAGCGCCTGGATCATGCTCCGCCTGGCCTCCGAGCCCCAGTGGCTCGATGAGCTTTACCAGGAACAGGTCTCGGCTCTCCGTCGTGGAGCGGATGGCAAGTTCGCGCCGCTACAGTATGAGGACCTCGACAAGCTGCCCCTTCACAAGAGTGTCATCAAGGAGACCCTGCGCCTACACTCGTCCATCCACTCCATCATGCGCAAGGTTAAGAACCACATGCCCGTGCCCGGTACCGATATGGTCGTGCCCACCGGCCATGTGCTGATGGCCTCGCCCGGTGTTACGGCCCAGAGCGACGAATTCTTCCCCAATGCGAGCAAGTGGGACCCCCGCCGCTGGGAAAACCAGGTTGAGAAGGAGGAAGACGGCGGCGAGCTGGTCGACTACGGCTACGGTGTTGTCTCCAAGGGCACCGCCAGTCCCTATCTACCCTTCGGGGCAGGCCGTCACCGCTGCATCGGCGAGAAGTTCGCCTATCTCAACCTAATCACCATTGTCGCGACCATGGTGCGCCATCTGCGTGTCTCGAACCTCGAAGGCAAGAAGGGTGTGCCGGGAACAGACTACTCGACTCTGTTCTCGGGCCCGCTGAAGCCAGCCGTGGTGCGCTGGGAGCGTCGTTCAGAAAAGGCTCTGTAGACACCACGGTCTTGTACCCTTCTCCTTCTCCCAGACACAGCTCGTGAGACGCTCGCGCCTGTCGCCTACCCTGATGGATTGACGACTATTCTTTGTTCTCACTTTACTGCTATCACCTTGTAATCTCAACACCAACACCTTCAATGTACCATACCATAAGAAAAACACCTACACTACATACACTTACATCAAACAATATGACCTTCTGAACCAATAGCTACACTGTCAACAGTATACAACCTCAACCCATCGAATCACACCAATCTGCTGAACACTTACCGTACATCAAGCGCCCATCCCAAAGTAGAGACCTCCCTCCAAATTGGAACCAAAGCATAGCATGTGGAAGCAACAAAAAAAGACGTTCCACCTCGGAACTCTGCTCCCTCGTCGCACCTGTCCAACACTCCCTCTTCTTGACAAAAAGCCAAACCAAGTCTATTTCCGAACCCCAAGTCTGGAGCTACGTCAATGGTCTTTTCATCGACCCCATCCACCTTCCCAACCCTCACCCACCTAAGCCCAAACCCAAACCCTACTCGTTATAAGAACAGGTCAGACTGCAAAGAACCCACCGTAATCCCTAAAACACCGTATTCGAAATACCAGATAGATACCCCGGTCCCCTGCATTGGGATAGGACGATAAGATTGGGAGCCGGGGACGGGAACGGGGCGGAAGAGCAGAAAATAAAAAGGATGCAATGCACGCGGTGGTGGCGTCCATAGGGGGAAGGGAAATTGGCGTTGGGTGACAAGTACAAGCAAGCACGCAAGCAAGCAAACACGTTAGCTAGCTAGCTTATTCAAGCAAGCAAGGAAGAAAATGCATTCTTGGAGGGTTCTTGCTTTTCGCTTCTTTACTTCTCCTACCTTTAATTGTACTAGTGAATCGGGAGTCGGATGAAGAGAAGGGAAATTCAAGCGTAGCTTTTACTTGAGGATTCCTCTTTTCGTGAATAGGATGTGATGAGAATCAGACAGATAGGGACATCCTGATACTTTACTTACCTTGACCTCGCTGGGTCTTCTGCTTCCGATACCCTACGACGCATCTGGCGACCCCCTTCTGGTTGATTGAGCCCTCTTGAGGCTGAGTGTGAGCGTGAGTGTGTGGTGTATGTATGGTGTATGTGTCTGCCAACTCAGCAATTCAACCGCAGCACTAACCGCGGGAAACAAGAAAAAAAGAAAAAGGAAAGAAACGGCATATGTCAAAATAAGAATTTACCCATGGCGTGTGACCCAGAAAGGTTGCGGGCCGGTATGTCGGATTCAGGGGAGGAGGGGGAATTGAGAATGGTGACCAGAAGAGAAGAGGGTGGGCAAGATGTCCTCTGGGACACTGGGTAATAATTTAGATGTATTCTTCTTTCGTTTTTCATTTTGTTCTTCGATTTTTCAGGACGGAAGAAGGAGGGAATCAAATCTCCATGTTCGATGATGACATAAGGATATGTGGACAGATAGATTGCACATGGGATGTGACGAGCATGGGCGTCGATCGATCAGGCCTGGACCTTGAAATACGAAGCAAGGTGCATGAATCTAGAAAAATGTCGGGGGCGCCTAGGCCAAACTGGAGTGAAAGTACCTTCTAGGTATAGATAAACTACCTTGAGCCTAAGAAGAACTGGAGGCTCATGACGCGACTTATGTTGTGCAATCGTATGTTTTCGTTGAGTATGCTGACTTCATTGTCTGCATGATATTCGACAGGAAAGGCAATGACGGACGGACGGACGGGTTATGATCCTCGTTTCTCGAGATCAGATCCAAATGTAGTGAGTATGTGAGTGAGTAAGTAACTGAGTGAGTGGTAAGTTGCCCAAGAATCAGAAGCAAGGGAATCCTGTCGTCCCCGGCAGCCCAAGAGATCACGCGTGAGATCGAAGGAAGGGCCGAGAGGGGAGACAGATGGCGTATCGATCGGCGCGAAGGTCGCTAAGCAACATTTAATGCTAACGAGTTTGACGATGACTTGTCAGCGCGTAATTCCCGGGAGTTTAGTAGGAGAGCAAGGGCTCACACCCACACACACACCTCCTCGGAGGATCGAAATGCCAACGCAGAGATCTGGTGACCCGGAGATCGACAAGTCGCCAGGGCCTGACCAACGAAGGCAAACCCGGGATCCAGTAGCTGCAGCTCCTGAAAAGTACCTGATCCGGTTTAAAAGGCGGGAGGCGTTGTTTTGAGGGAAGCAAAGAAAGAGGGGAGTACAAATGACGCTGACTGTTGCAAGAGATGCGCCGCCATGTGACCACGTGATGGCCTCCGCCTGTCTCTTGCTGATATCACCGAGTCACCGTCTCTTCGCGACCCCCGTGACATGCACCGTTCTTGTTTTCATCCTGGCTTCTCGAAATCGATGGGATGCTGAATTGTCGGTAGAGCCGATGATCATCGGACAACATCGCGGGGAAAGAGAGTCTGGGGAATGTCAACCATAGTGGATCTGTCAGAGAAGAATAGCTGCAGCATTTCTGGAATTTTGGACGTGAGACTGGTCATGACTGCTGACTCCAGAATACAGTTGATTTCGTTTGGTCACGATTGGGTCTATCAATGTGGGTTTCCCTCCGCAATATCCAATCCTAGAAATCTCCCGGTACGCAAACAGGCAACCTTCTTGCGAAGCTTTCTCATACAACAACAACAACAGTCGCACTCAACCCCCCATTGGAACAGGAAATAGATCCGAGATGAACAGGATCGTCAACGAGAAGTCGATGGTGCAGTTAGTTTCGGTGCACCGTTAAGTGTTGCCACGTCGAGGGGCACCACTTTTGTTTCCCAGTCTCCCAATTCATGCGTTGTTGTCCCTTCTGTTGCAAGGAGGGCATATGATGCCTGCCTGCCACCTAGGCTATGTGATAGCATTCAGGATTGTGCTGTAGTCACCCACCTTGGAGCGAGAAACACTTCATCCTCAATGGAGAGATTCGAGTGTTTCCTGCTGCATGAAAGATAAGAGTGCACCCGACAACCCGGCTGACCACCACCATTTGAATCTGGCAATTGCCCTATATTTTACCTTCCTCGCGCTTGGTCTAGATGCAATGGATTCCAGCCACCAAGCAAAGCTATAATTGCTCCACAAGGCGTAACGGGGGCGCTCCTATCTGCCGCTTGGGTTGAGAGAGCTTTGGGTTCTGTATGTACTCCGTGCACCGAACTCACAGCACCGTTGCATGCAGGAGGTGGAGAGTCGGGTTCTCCGGCTTGCATATGCAGTAACAGTGTGGTTTGAAGAATGAATGGCGAGGACAGAGTGGTGGACGTCCGAATCTACCAATGCTTTGTGCAGACGGTGATGATAGAGAGGAACAGTCTGGTTGGCGCGTAGACAAGGTGCAACACTCCATTGTACAAGAGTCCAGTCGATCATCGGTGACTTCATTTTTTTTCGCCATACCAATAGATCTCTAGGGCCAACCAACCAGCAAGGTAAGCAACAGCAGCTAGACAGACTAGTAGCCCTCCGTACAGCCCAAGTACCTCTGTTTGTAAACGAGACCTTCAATACGGAAATGAAACCAGACTTGAGAAAACCAACACGAACTATGTAAAGAACACGATCCCCTTACCCCCCCTCCTTAACGACCCCCCGCAGGCGTACCGATGGATTGGGATCCTTCCAGGACAGAAAGTCCCGATCTCGATTGGCAGGTACGACAATCGGCGCAATCCGTATGTATCACTAAGTACCGACAGGTGACCCCTTTTCTTGCTGATTGCGATCTGCTTGCGAATCCCTGATTCTTCAATTCAAGAACCAGAACCCATCATCACAAGCCACAACATCTGAAATCCGGTATTTCGAGATTGAACTTGTGGTGAAACCAAGCCAGGGGATAGTAGGATGGAGTGTTGGGGGAGGGGAAGGGAAAGCCTCACTAAGCAAACGAACCGGTCCCTCCAAGGCTCCCCGCCAAACCATTATTGTGCTTTGTTGTTTTAGGGCCCTCACTCACGGCTGGACCTCCTTTTTCCTTCTCTCTGTCTCTCTCCCCGCCCGCCGCATTTCCCCTCATTCCCGGAATACGCACAGGGCTCTCTCCGACCATGATTCGCGGAAGCGATCTCTGGGAGCACCAATTGAGCGGACGGTACCTAACTTCGTTGTAGTCTAGGTCAATACAGGAGGGAATTCGACCCCACTGACGAGAATTATCAGGAACAGACCGGTACACACACGAGGTAGATCCTGAACTGCTACATAAACTAAGGTACTTCCATCGACACACAATCCCACCGGCTAGTCAAGTACCCCGGTTCACGAGTCAGCTGACTCGAGCCATAAGCCCCTCAACAATGGGTAAGGTAACCAAGGGAAACAACAACGTGTACTGCCATGTGGGGAGAGCGAGAGGGTTACCGAGAGTATACAAAGCCTTTACGTACACGTTACAAGCAGATGGTAATCGGGGAAACATCGATGGAGTCTGGACGGTTGATCTACGTGTGGACTCCATCAGTCTGGATCCATATCGAATCCAAGATTCAACAGAGGAGCAAGACAGAAAAAGTCACCAGACCCTTTAATCAAGGTACGTACATACAAGAAACGAAAGGCAATTTCGTGATTGATTGATTGTCAGCAGCACATCCGTCGACTAGAGCTCTTCTGCAAGGAAAAGCCCACGGTCCAGAACGCTGACTGAAGCTGAAAGCCCTGGACCTAATTGTCGTAGGGACCGATTTCTCCGTTATTACTCCGTCCATACACAGCAGTCAATCTGCTTTGGCCGCTCAGTCTGTCATTGCATTCATTCATCCCTCTCACTCATCCATAATCCTCGGTCGGCCCTACCGAGGTAAATAGCCAAATAGCCAGCCAACCGATGAAAGAACCCATGCCATCTCCCTCGAGCCGGGCGGCACTTTGAGGATGAAACCAAGCCCAATCGCAGCTCCCGATATAGAACTCTTGTTCGCACAGGAAGAAAACTAAAGTTGGTCCCTTGGACGCGGGTGAAGAGAGCCGATTTCCCCGAACAAACTCCCTACACCAATCATCAACCAAGCATCCGACCAGCACAAAAACAACCCGCACTCTAAATTCTGTATCACACAGAACAAATCCCACGGTATATCACCGAGTCAGTCGGAGCATAGGTACCGTTACCTTTGTTGGTTGTGTTTACAAAAAAAAAAGACTCAAGTCAGGAAGAGAAGAGGAGGGGCTGATCAGTGGTGCGCTCCCCTTCCTTCTTCGACAGGTACATACATGTCAGGCCATGCAAGAGAACATGCAAAGCAATAACATAGTTGAACAGTATGTGTTCCACATTTGGTGGAGAACAACCATCATCATTCAGTTTGCATGTAGATACATGTAGAGAGTAGCGGGGGTTGCTTGGTGGTGTGCCGGGCAGGCAAGCACGGCAAACCTCACAATCGGAGCAACGTCCTCCGTTTTCCCCTCCTCATCCTCATCACCATCATCATCCTCCTCCACCACTCCCTTCCCCACAAGATAACTGACGTCGAATGTGAACTATTGACTCCTATACGTAACCCCCTAAGATCAAGAAGGGCCGTGTGGTGTTTCTATACTTGGTAAGAAATGATATCAGAGTTATGACCATAGTATCTCCAACCCAATATACTCCATGGAGTATATAGACCGGATCGGCCGGTCGGACCATTAATGACGGAAGCCAACACTATAGCTGGAAAAGCTTTGACAAAAAAGCAAAGGTAACGGCGCCCAAAGAGGAAGCGAGTTTAATCGAGAGGCAACAATAGCGAGGTCCTTCGAATGGGGGAGTTCTCATTTAAAGCACCATGTCAATCGTAACATGCATGCTTATTATGCACGTCCTACAGCTAGTTAGCCAGTAGGCCGGTCAACCAGCCGCGGTTCACCTCAAACCCAGGAACCAACCGTCCAAGGCGGTCTGCAGCTGTCTGTGAGGAGGTAGGCGGTCGGGGGGGTGCAGCACGACCAATTTTATTCAATTGCACAATCACAACAAGATCCGACTCTCCTAAAAAGCCGATCGATTGTTCGTAGGTAACTAACTACTTAATCTACCATATAGAAGCACAATTATCATCGCTGCGATGGGCTCAAGCCAACAGTCGGACAATCCTTCTTCCTGAAAACTGCATACAGCACAGCGTACTGTGCAGGAACACATGATACATACCGCTTGTACGCAATGTGAGGCCCCGCCTAGGTACTGGATGGTATGTATGTACCTGACTGACGTCGGTTACATACAAAGTATCCGGTAATACAGATACGTCCCGGTACCGCGTTAAACTGGTTTAGTCTTCCGAGATTCCAAGCCTAAACCTCTTCTAGAAGACTTCTCGAAACGCCCGACCTGGGAATGGAACTTTTTCCCAGGTTTGTCAGAAGAGAAAAAGTCAAAAAAGCCTTGCCGGGGGCGTTTCTGGGGGTCTGATTCGTGTACGCTGAACTTGTCTTGGTTTGATTTTGTTTGTTCGCGTACTTGCATAGGCACCGTGGACTGACCTGAATCTGACAGAGATGGGAGTTGCCTTACGCGGAAGATGCTCGGGGTTTTACCAGTGAGTGAGTCGCTGGAACGCATGAGATCTAAAGATAACTATACCTCCGGGAAAGGGATTTGCCTCTTCTCTCGGAAGGACCATCGGATGCGGATTTTGGGGAGGGGGGCGGTTAGGCGTAAGTTCCGGGGAGAGGGACTGGCGGTGGTGGCTTGAAGGATGTTCGGCTCATGTGACCATCCCGCGTCTCGGGGCCATCGAATCGCCGCTTCGGGTTTGCCAGCCGTAGCAGGTTTCTGTTCTGTGTCGTGAACGTGCGAGGTAGTCGTTGACACATAGGTTGCATCGAGCTTCGGGACATATGAATGTGAGCATGGAGACTCGTTCAAATCGAGATAACTGAAGATGGAAGTGTATGAAGAGCAGGCATCTATCTGTGCTCGAAACTGCTTCTTACCAATCGTTTCTGTATCTGAAGCCCGAGGTGTATTACACAGTTACACTGGGGTGGTATCGAGCCAGGGCCACCTTGATTCGGACACGTTACTAACCATCTCACAATACCATTGTCCGAGCTTGACTCTCGGCGCAACGCGGCATACCCCAGTGGCTGGTGTAGTATTGATTGCAAAGTGGACACTAGAACGATAGTCAAGTCCGACCGAATGGCATGAAAACATCCAATGCTGCCCAATGCTCGGCATTGGCCCGCTCAAATCGGGCTGCTTCAAGCCCGCTAGCTTGCAAGCCTTGTATAGTGGCATATCTTCCTTATTGAGGCGCAACGGGACTTACACCACCCAAGAGAAACCAAGACAGGCAAGGACTAGAAAAAACATTATGCCACGTGATACGGCAGAAACGGACACAACGCGACGCGCAACCGGCCCGTTGTAAGCGGTGTAATGCCACACGAGCGGCGGTTTTACTGGTGTTTGAGGTGGCGGTGCTAAGGAACATGGCCGTCGGCGACGGTTTCGATCACCCCCGAGACCTTGACACGTAGGAACAAGGAGCGATGTGCTCCGTCGGAGGCGAAGAACCTGTCGTCGGCCTGGTCTAGAAGGCCTCCGAAGAAACCTGATAACAAGGAAGATGATGAGTGGTGCGGTTGTGCCGAGAATACCCCATTCTGCAATGCAGAGAAGGGATGATGTGCATCGGCATGCCGAACTGAAAGGAGGAGCCGGGCCGAGTCTTACTTTTCCCTGCCTTGCAAGGAAGGGTAAAAAAAAAAAAGAAAGAGTACGGAGTTGAAAGGAACCAGTTCGTGATGACATACCTACCGGGGGCAGAGTGGGCAACGACGTAATTGTCTTCAGAAGTTCATACATTTGTCGAATTTCGAGAGATTAGAGTAGGGGCGCACTGCTTGTTTGCTCCACTTCCAGCCCTCGTGGTTTGAATCAAATTATGATGATGAAAAGAAGGTAAACCCTTCTCGGCCGCGGAAGGTTGATGACTCAGACCTCCGATGAGTAGCCTCCAGGCTGAGTGGTGATGATACCACAGTCCTTGTCAGGGCTGATACAGCGTTATTGTAAAACAGCGAGCACCGTACCGGTGAGGTGAAGAGCCCCTCCAGCTACGAATCACCTTGCTGCCCGACCTGAAGAGACCTGCCCCACTTGGTAAGGTAGGTTGACCCGCAATGGAAGGCAGAGACCTGGCACAGGTGGTTCTGAACTTCTGACATATGGAGGAGGGAACGAGTCCAGCGAGTCCAGCTGAGTACAAGTCGCGCTGCCCCGACCTTCTGTGAGGGACGGTAAACCCGAACAGGCAAAGTTCCCCTTCGGCCTAGGTTTTGTTGCTGGGGTTCGGGATCCACCGGCTTGGTCTGGAAGAGGAAGATGGGAGGGAGAGAAGATTTCACCAACCAGCCGCAAGCACGATCGCTGCCCCACGTTTTCGGGCAGAGTCGGACTGCTCCCCTCGTGCCCTTTCGCCCATCAATTGGTTGCAGAGTCCTCGGGAACTTCAGGAATGCATCCAGAATCTCAGCTGGTGGTTAATGTGGGGGCTCTGAAGGCTTTCTCGGGCTTTTGATTCGAGGTTCTACTTTTTGTGCCTTTTTTTTTTTTGCTTTGTCTTTGTCTTTTTTGCTTCTGTTTTTTGTTTTTTTGTTTTTTTTTTTTTTTCCATTGTTCGATTGCTTCTAAAGGGAAGTCTCGGAGAGGGGAATGGGAAGTTGAGTGGATCGATCGACTTAACTTACAGGCTGGCTGCAATCAGAGAAAGTCACAGACCAGAGACATCAATCAAGACAAGCAGCGATCAAGACAAGAAAACGGAAGACAGCGATCCGGGTAGAATTGGTTGCAGCAGTTAAAGACACGATTAATAATCGATGTCAACAAGATCCTGACAGGCCGGTTACGTCATGGGAGCTGAAGCAACCAAGATGTCAGTGCGCACGCGGACATCAAATTTAGATCCCCCGCTTAAGTCACTATGAAGTTATGAAGTTATGAAGATCCTGACTGATCAAGTAGTTAGTGTGGGAGACCCAAGTACCGGGGTCGAGAGGAAGAGGGGGAGATGGTGGGCTTCGGCAGATCAATGGATCTGATCCAAAGCAATCTCTTACTCTGTACAGTAGTAGTAGTTGGTAAACTTAAAATACCCCATGCAACACGCACGCCGACGACTATCTCTCTCGCTCAACACTGCATATCAGATGCAATTTCTCCAGTCTAGAACATGTGCAATCCACATGAGACACGAATGATTCAATGCAATCCAGAGCACAGACTTTCCTATCCAGCTTCTTGTAGCCCGTGAATCAGGATCAGTAGGTGTATCTGATCGGCATCTGCCTTTCTCCGCAAAACTCAACTCCTACCCCATCAGCAACGAAAAGCACATGCCAGTCGCATTCAAGAACCTAACACCGAATAAGCCCACCCACCCAGTGCGTCCCTGATCTTAACCAGCGGTGACGCAAAGGAGAAAAAGAGGAATCGATATCGAAGAGGTCCACGGTTCACCCCCCTCAGCTGATACCCCAAGACTCTGGGACGGCGACCGACATAGTAACAACCACAATCCGGTAGACTTCCATCTCGAAACCGAAACCGTACTCTCGCGGACATTCCGACCAGAATCGATCGAGAACTATAATACTAAGTATGTACACTCGGTAACTCAGTAACGTCGAACTTGATACGGACGAAGAGTCATTCTCATGAATCTCCCCGACATTGAAGAAACGAAGCAAGCTTTCTTCTGCCCACCACCACCGCCACCATAACCACGTATATCTCCGCACTCTAGGTATCATAACACGCGCGATTACGAGTACTATAATTATCCCCCCGGAGAGGCGGTAAGAAAGATACCCAGCTCAATAGGATACCCGACCGGTCCTGATGAACCAGGCAGTCTATGTGGCTGGTTGCGTTCAACATCGTCCACCATCTTCAAGCTGTCTTGTCTACCCGTCATACCCTTATGTCAATGACAGTTCATCCATCAGTTGCCTCCGGTTCGTAGCACTCGACACATCCCCAAGCTTACTCCCCAAGCACCTTAACCTTTACAATCGAACAATACCCTACCCAAACCGCCAGTACGGTAGTAGATTCTGACCAACTAAAAAGGCATTACTATATATGGAAACCACCCACCCGTCCAACACAAACAGTATATACTATACAAAATAAAAGAAACACCAAACGAGTCACACACCACCACTACACAATAAAAGAATGACAAACTTTCTTTCACGAACCGGAACCGCTACAGCTCCTTACCCATTCGCAGACCCTGGTTATCTCTTTCTCCTTCGTCAACAACTGGGAACCCTCCATCTGTCCTCCACCATCATGGATCCCATCCCGTCCCACCAACCCGGTCACCCCTTCCTCCCTCCCTCACAATATCCCCTCCTAAAAGAAACAAAGATAGTGCGATCATAAAATCAACGAAACAGAAAGCGTAAGAACAAGGACCCCGACCACAAAGCACCCACCCGCATGTGAAGCGATCAGTGCGGAGATTCTAGATCCTTTTTCTTTCCCCTAGGGATCAGACACTAGACAGGGAGGGTAGTGGGCACAGGGCAGAAAGCAAAACAAAACAATGATGGTGTTTTGGGTGGGCCGGGGGGGGGGGGGGGGGGTGGGAGTTGGATCTAGGCTGTGATAGATGGAAGGCGTGGCTAGACCCCCTCCCTCAGCTTCCGTCCTCTCTTAACCTGCCTCAATGAGAGCGGACTTGGCCTTGTCGGATGGGTACAATAAGTTACTATGTAACTAGCTAAGGGGCGGGGTGGTTGGTTAAAGTTCTCCAGACTGCCTCGCTGGCGCGCTGGCTAGACTGGCTAGGCTAGGTAGGTTACGTGTCAGTGCGCTGCCGGCCCCGGTGTTTCCTCCTACTATACTTGGAGGAGGGGCTGGCTATGAACTTCAGTAGATGGCAGAGCCTGTGAGTCGTCGTCGAACTTAACTACCTAATATTCACCTTTTGCTTCCTACACTACTACAAACAATGGCTTTCTTGTACGGTCTGAAACGTACAGCGTAGTCTTACTTCTCGGCAGAAAAGGGGTTGAGGTTCTTTGTTATAATTTTTATTTTTGTTTTGAGGTGCTTTCTCCATACATCATAACAGGTAAATGAAAAAAGTATCAAGTAGCGTACATGGCATGTGCAGGCCGGCTTCTTCAATGTTCGGCCGGGAAAGAAAGGAAAATTCGGGGAATGTGGTATCTGGTATCAGCGAGGCATGAAAAGTCAAACAACAAGGGCTATTTCAAAATATGCAGAAAAACGGGTAAGCAGTTTTTTTGGTTCCGCCGCCTGGATCAAAAATGATGAGGAATCCCAATGGTCCATCAGTTCCACCCAAAGTAAGCATCATAAGAGATAAAAAAAAAAGTAGAGACCCTTTTTTTCAGGGTGTCTCTGCCGACTGTGCATCGCCGTAGAAGAGAAGTTCATCTGTACAACAAGATTAATTGTGTAAAAGACGCTTGATCCCCCCACCGGTGGCCCATGTATAATGACAGCAGATAGCCACACAATGCAAGTAGAGATAGGAAAGATAATAGCATGGACCCGGAAAAAAAGAAAAGAAACGATTAGGTCGAAGAGCAAAGCCAGATGATTCCGAAGTGCGCCAATATGCAATGCAGTCGTGATGGTACGTGTCACAAGGATGATAATCAATCGATGGTCTTTACATGTTGGTGAAAAGAAAAACGAGAAGGCGTTCGACGATCGGGTATCACTGCCAATGAACCATATCCAGCAGATAATAGGATATGTCTTGACACAAAACTTAAGGATGATAGAAGATCGAAAGGTAGCAATTAATAGCTCCAAGGCAGGTCTTTACCATCCTTTCACATGGTATTCCCAAGGCCCAAAGTCGGTGTAGTTATTCCAGGAGCCGGTCTTGTCTTTGCCGTGGCTCGTAGACTTCATTGTGGAACCTGCATTCTGACCCGCGGCTTGACCCTTCTGGGCGCCCTTGGGACCAGGATATTCTTGTAGGTTTGCCATATCGTGAGCGGTATGGCGTCGCTTCAGGAACGCATTTGCAGTGGCACTCTTCTGCTGGCGTTCCCACAGCAAGTGGCGACGGAGAGACTCCGTCAGTTCCGTGGCCAGCATATTGCGTCGAGTGGTGCGTGGCGAGTGAGCAATCGCTTGAGGGGTAGGCTTCATGACAATCGGCTTGGAACGAGGCACGTCGGGACCGCGCATCGTAAGGTTCCCATCGTCGTCAGGCGGGGAAGCCGGGATCGAGGGGCCGTTGGGTGAGGTGAGACGGGAACGTTGAAGGGCCGGGGTGGACCGGGAGGCCGCGCCCATTTTAGTGGGTTGATGCATCATCATGGTCAGCATCGAGCGACGGGACACGAGATTAGGCCGAGAATCGACCCGCTGGAACAGCTCGCGCTCTTCAACACTCGACCGGCCACTTTCCGTAACCGAGTCCTCCCAGTCGGAGTCTGAATCATCCTCGATGGCGCTTTCGGAAACCTCGTCGTCCGTCTCAATGGCGTCTTCATGTTCCGCAAGCCGTTCTCGAGTGGGTTTGATGATTCCGTTCTCATCCCTGAACGAGGCCACCTTCTTCTTCGGACTCTGATTGCTCGACGTGGGCTTGCTCAATTCGTCAGACAGTGAGCTCCGGTGTGGGCCCCGCATCGTGATGCGATCTTCAAATGAGCTCTCGTCATCTCCAGAGGACCCTCCCAGTGTGAACATGCCCCCTTTCTTCTTATTGAAAGGCATGGGTTTGAGCTGTCCTGACTGCTTGGCTGGTCCAGGTTCGGGCGCCAATCTGGGCTGCGACCGGTAGGATGAGGATACAAGCGAAGGAGAGAAGCCACGGACGATGCTCGGCGACTTGATTAAATCACAGCGCATGGGGATGATGCCGGAAGACGAAACACTAGTATCGGAAGCAGCAGCACCGGCACTGTTGTCGCTCTCATTGCCTTCGGGCGCTGTAGTCGAGCAGGACTCCGTGGATTGGTTCTGTTGTTGGCGGAGAGGATATGATGGCGGGGAGGGCGTCCGCTTCACTGTGGAGACGGTAGGGGAGGAAGAAGTCGGAGTGGACGGACGAGAGGTGATGTCCACGACAGGAGGAATGGGAGCGGTCAACGGTTGAGGAGGAATAGGCTCCAAGCTCTTCTTCTCCTTGATGTTCAGTACCATGCGTTCCAAGCCTTCGGATGTGATATGTTTCTCTTTCCCGCGAGCCAAACTCAGAAGAGGGCTTGAGTCTTCACGGACCACCGCAGGTTTGAGATCAACCTTCGGCCGTCTGATGTGCTGCTCAATCCTGTCGGCCTGCTCAGAGGCGGCAGATTCGACACTAGCAGAAAGTTCTGGCATATCCGCGGTTTCTGTGCGGAGGAGTGGCAAGACCGAGGTATCGCTGCTAGTCTCCGGCTCCACGCAGAATGTCTCGCGGGTCCAGAGTCTCCAGCTGAGATTCTCAAGTCGACGTCCTTCTTCCATGTAGTCGGCGCATTTCGAGAATACTGGCGAGTGAAGACCTAGTCAGCCATCACACAGCGAATTGGTATTGAGATCGAAGTGCTTACCCATCCACATCCCATGTAGGCTCTGTGCATTGGCGGTATCGACCTTGTGGATTTTGGCCGTGTCCACCGTTAGTACGGGGGTTGATAAACGCGAAGGCATTTTAACGACGCCACAATTTCGAATGTTGAGTGAGTTGTCAATTGTTCCTTGTTCCCTCCAGGGACTTTCGGGGTCGCCGTCTCCCCCGAGCGTGGTCGTACGGCGCGAAGAGTAGCGAATTGAAACTCCCTGATCCTCCACGGTGTCGCTGAGATCAAGTATCTCGGTTCCGAGGACTGCAATGCAAATTGCAGGTTGTGTGGTTGAGCTAGTAGTGGCGCCTCAGCTGCCGTTTCGCGAAGCAGCAGATCAAGATATCAGCGATTGTGGTGTGGGATGTGACACGGCGCAGTGTGCACAGTCGGATCCTGAGTCCGTTCCGGTGTGCTAATTCCTTTCCCGTCCGGGTATGGTCAATTCGAGGGGAGGTAGAGACCGGCAACGACGATGGGTCGAAGCAATTGGGGCGGAAGTTGAAGGTTCGGGGTGGGAGCCGGTGCAGAGGAGGATACGTCGAAGGTGGGAGGGTACTGAAGTTGTCGACCGGAGGAGTTGGTGAGAGTAAAGAAGGAAAAGAGAAGGGGAAAAAATCGAGCGTAGGAATATGGGGGAGGAGAAACTTAGTACGCGGTGGAGCGGGCGAGAAAAATGAGGAAAGGGAAGATAGTTAAACGACGGGTCGGTGGAGACACTTGGGATTTTGGGACGGGGGGGAAGGGGAGGAAGAGGAGGGCGTGGAAAGGAACAGTAATTCGGTAAGAACTGGTAATGGTACAAGGGGAGAAGGAGAAAATAAAATATGGAAAATATGGGGAGTTGTGACGGTGGCCACACAGGGAAAGGGAAAGAAAAGTCCGACCAGGGAGTACAGTACCGAGGGTCAGGAAATAATAGGTAGTAGTAGTTAGGTAAGTAAGTAGATACTACTAGATGATGGCGGTAAGAGAGAGAGGTCTCTTTCTCCCTCCATTTCCGTGGTCCGGAACCTATGTGTGTGTGTGATTGTTTTTCTAATAATTCAGGAAACAAAAATTCTATTCTTTTTATTATTTTTTGCATTTTTCCATTCTTGGAATGGTAATGGTGGTACTTCCGGAGTACCCCCGCAGGGCGTCTGGTATTCCATACATTGTCATGACTGGGTAACTTTACCGGTCTGTTTCCGGAGTGGGGCTCCGAAAACAAAGTACGAACTCGTTACTCTCTCGGTATGGAAATGATACTCAATCCAGTCTCTACCGTCCAGAAAGGTTACTTAGGCCGGTGAATGCGGCTTCTGCTCTCCTTCTCCCCTTCTCCAAGTCTTCTGCAAACGATTGAGGCTTGACTCTCTCGCTTAGTTCCAGTACAAGGTACAAAGTATGGAGAAGGACTTTCCCCCTCAAACCCCAGACATACCTTCCCAGTTGCTGGAGGCAGGTATTCCTGCTAGACAGTTACTTCAGCTACCACCCATAACTACAATTTAAGATGACTGCATTACGTATCACAATCAACAAAGCACTCACAGCGCAGGGGATGTTCGAGACAAACGTTCAAACAAAGATCACCTTGTCCTGTGACCAGCTTTCCCCCGCTGACTAAGGCAGCGAAATACTTTCGCAAAACCACGTACCTACCTAACCTACATACAGGTCAACCCCGTCAATTCCGTCGGGTCACTTGACTCTCTCTCAAAACTGGATCCCGAACGATTGGTTCAGACAGAATACTGCTGATATCACTCCGCACTTGTCAACTCACCTACTACTATTGATGGCCTAATGAATATAGCCACTTCCATCATTGTTTGTAGTCCCTTTCAGTCCCCCTTCAGGCCCCTTCCCTCCTCTTCCCCCCTGTCGCTGTCAATTCTAGGCACATACTGCCTAATCTCTCGCCTCGTCAGGGGCATTTGACAGTTCACCTCTCACCTGCCTCATCGGTGGCCATTTGGTGTCTGCTGACTGTCACTCTTCTGTCGACTACTTTCGCCACGGACCTAGTTTCGGGTACTATCGATAGATGCTGTCTGTCTGGCCTGTCTCCAAAAGACCCGTGGGCCTGCTACCCTTGACATTCGGGTCTAGCCACGTTTTCCACCCCAGAGATGAACCAATATCATTTATCGGTAGGCAGTTTCGTAGTCGGCCCCTCGATCTGATCCCGAGGCATCTCTGCCTGATCTCTCATTGTTCCATATCGTCCATAGCTCTAGCTCTCTGGATTCCTTTTCCGTAATTTCGCTTTCGTACATGGCCCATGCCATCTGATCTATCGAGGTACGCTGATACAGTCCGATCATTCTGGCTGAAGATGGCCTGAGCACCAGCGCCCCTCGATCGTCCTTGCTGCTACGGAATACGTACACTCTGCAAGTATTCGCCGATGGTATGTAGCATCAGAAATACCCCCCCAGGGCGGAGGTCGCATACCGGGGAAGAGTGCCGCGGATCCGATCTGGCTGATCGTCTTACCTACCTAAATAGCACTGACCTTATCTCAGGCTGGGGTTGTTCTGTTCCCTCTGCGGTGTGCGTGCAAGTTATGTGTCAATCCCGGGGTTAGTCCTCTCTCTGTGTGTCTGTCTTTCTCTGTCTGCAGGCATTGAACTACAGTACATATTCTTGTTATCATGTGGCCACTTATCAAACTACCGACCAATCTTCACATCGCCAAACGAATCAAAGCCAAGCGATTCTTTTAACTGAGATATATCGTTCCACATGTGTGCTAGCTAGATACGTCAATGACAGCGAGAGTATCACAGTGGCTTCTTCCATTCCACTTCCATGGCCTCCAAAAGAACCACACATAGGTCACAAGATAAGAGCCAGTTGTCATTTTCTCTGGCGGCGATGATAAGAAAGAGCCAGCCCAACATGGATAATCCCTAGGGAAGGGGGTGGGAGAATGATTGTGTAGCACCAACGGACATCAACAGCAAGCACACTATCAGGCGTTCTATAGATTGATGATGATGATCTGGTGTTAGATTACCCGGCCATCTGGTTTAGGCTTCTTTTCCTTCCCCCTTTACTTTTTTTTTTTTTTTTGCAGGTCACGGGGTCCTGAAAAAAAAATCCATTAAGGATGGATAAGAAATTCCAGGAGGGCAAAACTCTCCCCACCGAAAAAATCGAGTGATTATTTGTTTTCTTTTTTGACCCTGGTCACAGACTTAAAACGCCACAGCTACGATCCTTCGTCGCGGATCTCCAGGTAAGTGGTTCGGGGAACTGGGATGCAGAAGATCCGCCCGATTCACTATCATCAATCATCAATCAATCATCACCGCGCCGCACACACACACAACCTTTGTGATAGAGAGGTGGGGAGAGGGAGGGAAGGGAGCGGAGCGCGCGAAAGAAGACGAAGAACTGACTGACAACATTAAACCCAAGTAAATCCCTACCCCTACCTAGCCCGTCAGCCCACGTTGTGCAATCATGTGATAGTCCATTTGGCAGGTTCTAGGTCTTGAGTATTCTCACATGGGCGATTTTTCTCCAGTAGCTACGGAGTGACCTTCGGTTTCATCTTTAGGGGGAGGCGAGAGAGAAACTAAACGCGGAGGTGTTCTCGTTTAGCTTATTTTGTCTTTGCGAAGCTCTTCTAAGCACCTATTATGATGTGCCCCCTCCCTCCGTTATTTTACCGTGGAGGGTGAAAACAGCCGAGTAAAATCCGACGGAGAGGGGGAGGGGGGCGATAGCGTGTGTGTGTGCCTATGAGGCGCTTGTAGGAATCTTAGCCTCGCATTTTGACCCCCGTAATGCTTGAGGGTTTTAGTCGTAGACGTTGAGAAAGCAAAAATGAAAAGAGCCGATCTGCATGGCGTTTTGAAATCTTCTGGTCATTTGCCGGGACCCTTGAATCGAATCATAGTCCCTGAAAAGTCGGCATCTGAAGGACTTTTCCGTTGGGAATTGGCTGGATGAATGGAATTGAAGCTCTACTCGCTTCTCAAAGATTTACGGTGAATGACTCAAGTAAAACCTTCAAGCGGTGGAGGGGGGTGAAAGAAGAGCAAAGTAAAAAAGCACAGTGTACTATCAACACATTCGGCTTCCCACTCCTCCAACGAGTGCCAGTGGCCGGCGAGAAATATACATCCAAATTTATGGTCCCCTTTGACAGTTCAGACATTGTTTGGTCGAGTAGCACGATCGGCGGGTGTCAAAGCAAGATTCTCGACCTAATAATTGGGCCTTAAACTGCATCTTTCCTGCATACTGTATGCAACTCGAATGCAGACCATAGCTCAAGAAGAAAGAGGGACCACGGGCATTCGGTCTCTTCAGCTGTGTCTCCAGTGCGTGGGTGCGTATATGCGTTCAGTGCGCCGGCGGGCCCCCTCCAGGCCCCCTCCACCCGCTAAGTCCCTCCAGGCTCGTCCCCCCAAGCAACTGCCCCGGGAAGATAGAATTAGGTAACCGCTAACATCTCCAGGCCCCCAGGAGCTTATTGTTACTATTGCCCCTTCGCTTTGCATGCCTCGACCGCTTCACCTTAGCCTACAACTCAAGTGGGAAAGAAAAGTGGGCACCGCTTGCCAGGCGATGGTGATCTTTGGCAAAAAGTGTGCAGTGCTCAGCTGCCATACTGTCCTGCAGATTATCGTTCCACAATAGCGATGGAGGGAGAGCCACGTAGCTGCGCCCCCTGTACCCAGCCCACTTGACTGAACCTCTGCCCCCCTCAAGCAGCCTGTGTGGCAGGGCAAGGAGAGAGCGCCGATAAGGTGGATTTTACGGGGTACAGTACATCCACGATACTTCGACCCGGGTAAGCTTATGATAAGCCAGTCCCATGCCGAGAAGATGCTCCATACTCTCCGCATTTTGTCAGGCAAAAAATCTTCCGGGTGGATGATCAGGAAGGCATCCCGCTGTCCCATGATATCCTACGGACTTAGTATATAATGGGAACTGAAAGACGAGGCTTTCGGATAGGGCGATCTGTCGTCAATTGGGCGTCATGTTCAGGATGACCTCGATAACAGTTGTTCAAACCGGACGATGAGGTCGTGTAAGGCGTAGTAGGGACCAAATAGCGCTCCAAACCATCAAGCCCTGAGGTGGAACGCGGGACAGGAGCAGGTTTGTGGAGGTGGGATATTCCCCGAGCGAAAAAAAAAAGGGCACATTCAGCCGGACCTGACGTCGTTACCAACGAGAAATAGCCGAGGAACCAACGGGTAGATGGGTAGGAGAGAAGGAAGAGATCACGCTCCTACTGACTACTGACCGTGGCGTCAGATTTGGGGCTGTTGGACTCGACACGGGACTTCCGGTGGAAGTTCTTTTCTCCTGCGGGCCCTGCCCCTTTAACGTTGGGAGGCAAAAGGTACACCCAGTCAGTCAATCAGTCAGTCAATCGAACAGTCACAGTGGCAAAGCAGCCCGCTGAGCTCCCGCAAAAGTCACAAGACAAGCTCGGGAGTGAGTGTCACATGATGTGGGGTCGAACCGCCCGACATTTACCTTACCTAAGAGACCATGGGCTTAAGCTAGCTAACTAAACTCTTACTAGGTTACGCGCCGCCACCGGTCGGCGGCTGGAGAAGAAACCCACCGAGGAAAGTACGGGGTAATTGAATCCGGAGATCGCGCAACAGAACTCGGGGTCGCCCTATCTCCCCCACTGACCAATTTACTGATTCATCATCATTCATTGAGAGTCTCCCCCGCGTATTGGATTTGCATGTATTGAAAGCTTGCCTCATCAGCTTTGCCATTGGCAGATGCCCCACTGCTACATACGCCCCCGCCGCTCCCCAACAATATATACTCGTATCGCTCTGGAGATACCTATTACTAATGAGGACGCCTGTCATGGTAGCTGCTAGTACTCCCGCTAATGTTACAGAAGGCTGCTGCATCATGTCAAGCAGCAACAGAAGCGAGCGACACAAGGGGGAAGGACAGGCACCATGCATCAATCAATGCGGCCCGCGAGCGAACAAAGGAAGGCGAGGAGAGAACCTTACTAGGAACTGTACCTTATGGTGCGGAGTACCCCTTCCCGGCTACAGACACCCGACAAAGTTCGCTGCGCGACCTTGGATCTAGCAACCACAATTGATGCTGTACCATGTTCTTTTGCCAATTCTGGGGTCAAGTCCCGAGAATTTTCTTTTTAAAGGTGGTTTCAAAGACCAGGGTGATCCTGTATACCCCGAGAGGACAGGGTTCTTTTCAGTCAACGGCGCTATGTCGATCGATAATCCGCCTGGGATCGCTTGCAGGGACCCATCGAAGCTATGTGGGTAGTGTAAAGCTGGCATTCAACCGTTGATTCCGCCCTGGGGAATTCGGTCTAAGTATGGTCTAGAAGGTACTTTTTCTCTTCCTTTGCAGACTCCGGCATTCGATCAACCGCTGAGATTGATTGATATATGGAAGCGAAACGCTGGTATGTGTACACGTAGGAGCAACTCGTCCATTCATTTTTGTCTTCCCCTGCTCCCTGAAGCTCAGATTCAACTCTTGGGAGCATACTCCGTATCCCCTACACTTACAGTGCCCCAGATTCTTTATACTTACATAGCTTCAAAGCTTGCGTTGGCGCACGGATAACAGCTTCCCAGGGTCATGGTTTGGAAGGAACACAAAGCGAGCTGAAACATACAAAGAGCAGTTAGTGCCCTTCAAACCAAGACCTTGACTTCCCTGGAGCTAGTTATCTACTAGACTACGCAAACTTACCAAACTGCTCTTTCTCCCTCTCTTCTATTCTCTTAGCGATTCGATGCATTTTTGTCTTTTGCTCGCACCTCAGCCTGTGCCTTTTGTCGGACGGTCGACCCTGGTCCGTCCTACCGGGTCTTCTGAGAGATCACATTCCATATTCCCCGGCCCGCGTTCCCCGACCAGCCAAAACCCTGGGGATGATCATCATCCTGTAACCAGGGCGGCTACCAGGAACAGGTAGTGAAATGCTCATCACCCCCGTTCCCTCCACTTCCTCCTCTTCCCTCCATCATGTGGACAGATTCAGAATTCGGCCTTTTTTCGAGAACCAGACTAGCAGTTTCTAGATTATGCACCGAGCCTGACCAAGCTACCCGGGCCACAGGCCGCACCCAGTTGGGTTGGAGACAGGATGGTAGCATCCCGTGAAATGCAAGGGTAATGGATGGAGGGGGTTCGTGTTGTGCTCAAGGATTTGGAACTTGATCGGCGATCGATGGGGCAGTTCGTTGGATTCATCGACCATCATCGATGCAGTAGGTACGGAGTAGTGTCTTCGATCAAGGATGACCTCGTCAACCCACCAAACTTTCCCCCGTCCTCTGTTGCAGCCCGTTACGAGTCGATCAAACCAAGATCAAACATAGCCTAAACCCTATGTCAGTTCTGATCGATGAAGAAAGACGCAACCATCCCCCTGTCGACATTTCAGCGGCTCTTTTGCCCCCATTCCAGGACAGAGACCCCCGGCAATAATCCTAGGTTCATGTCTCGTGAAGCTGACCCCGGTGCAGTCAGTGCTTGCAGCCCTGCAAGGAATTTCCATTCATCCTTGTGATTCGTTTCATTTGCAGCGTGCACATTGCTCACTTCATGGGACTGGCCCGGAGGGTGGAGTGGGGGAAAGACCGCACGTTCAGGTGGGCTTACCCCAGACTGAGGACGAGGGACCGGTCGGGCGGGCGAAAGCACGATGTAGGTAGTACGTATAGCGACGGTGTGGTGTGCGCCTTGCCCACAGGTGAGCAAAGTCCCTGTCTATGTCCGGTACGAACTCGTGTGTCTGGCTGTCTTCTGGGGGATGACAAGAATGGCGATGCCACCCTACCTATCTATTCGGGGTAGGATGTCCATTGGGGATGAAAATCGCGCAATGAAGCAGGGGAGAACACCCTAGAAAAGACAGATTCAACAGAGATTTTGGAGTTTCCACTTTCATCGCGTCTCTTCCTGGTTGTTCACTGCTCGCTGGCACTATGTTGATGCTTCTTGAGCAAGCTACTATGGTAGTATCCACACACGCGAGTCTATTTACACCTGGGCAAAAACAGGTATTTTCCAAACAAACTTTCTCGCTTGCTGGGCTTACGTCTTCGGTTCTTTCAAAACTTAGTAGAAGACTTAAGTCTTCACTGGCAACTGGTCGCTCACACTACTAACACTAACCAGGCAGACACAAAAAACACGACGAACCCCAAAGAAGCTATTCCAATAAATCTAATCGGAGCTGCATGCTCTTGCATGTCCCGGTATCTGGGACGGGAAGCATGCCAAAGAAAACCCATCCCCTTGACCATTCACCACCCCCCGAACGCCCAGTTAAGTCTAGATCTATTGATGATCGTCAGTCATGACTCGAGAGGGTGAGTTCAAGGTTCGATATACAGTAGTGTAATGCTTCTTTGTCCCTCCCTCCCAGGAGCCCCCTTCGTATAGAGAAAGCATAGGCAAAATGTGTGTCGTGTACCTGCTTACTTCGAACTCACTTCCACTTCCACCACCGCCCCCAATTTCAGAATAGGGGAGGGGAGGGAGGTTCGCTTCGGCTGAGCGGAGTGTTCATGTGCAAGGGCCACCGCTAGCAGCAATGCATGTCACCCGGTGGGTGGTGGGTGGGTGTGGGTTGAACATGTAAGGGCGTCTAATGTCGCTCGTGCTACGGGCGTGCTTGCGAGCGTCAGGATCGATATTTTTTTCTAGTCCCTGGATCGCATTCTTAAATGCTTGGTCTTAGGGGATATCGGATTCTAGAAGGCTTTGGTGAATGAGCTGTGTTGTGGGCATCCCTTGATACCGGAAAGGCGTGTTGGGTGTATCTATCCCGAAGGTCGCTCCAGTTTGATGAAAGACTATTTAGACGCGACATAGAAGAACAAGAAGCCCTCTAGCCTACCAAAAAATGATAACATCATCACTGTAATAATAGTTCTAAAGCGGCGGTTCGGGTTGATACACCGCCCCGCCTTACACAAATTAATCAACCACCTCCAAGAAAACGCTAAATGCACTGGTCATAAGGAAGCGAATATCGCTTCCTGAAAGCATATCAAGAGAATGATATCACCAATCAACAAGAATGCGAGATTGGCTCTCAGCTCCGAAACTGCCCTGGACGCCTGTCCGGTGTCATAAATCGTATATGCAACTTTCTCCCCCCTATCCCGCTCATCATCACTCGATGATCCCTGGGCTGGGCTTCAACTGTATACTTTCCACACCAGCCAATCAATTCGAACTTGTAACTATACTAGGTACCGCATAAAATCAACACAAGTGATCTATCTACATCCTTTTTAATCAACTCAGCATGAGATACATCTAGACCTTCCCTGCAATCATTAAGGCGCTGCCAGAACTAAAAGATCCGATCAGGCCCAGTCTAGTCTGATTTAGATTTTTTCCCGCTCTTTTCTTTTTCTGACATATTGACAGCACCTTTACAAAGCTGACGGACAGGGGTGAGCGGGAAGGCTCATGTGATAGTTTAGTTTTTTTTCTTTCTTTTGCTGATCGCTCTCGGATGAGTCTGGTTCCTGAACCCCAGCGCTAAAGCTGATGTTTCAGCTTTAAGGGGTAACCCGGGATGATTATTGGGTTTATGGTTCGGGAGGGGAGGGTGGACGTCAAGTGCAAATTGGAGTATGATGATGCTGATGATGATGATGATGACTCCGGATCGGTTTTGTTCGGGTTGCTGGTTTTGGATTGGGGAATGTGTTGAGGCGAATGGAGAGGCTCAGTGTTCTGCTCTGGTATGAATCTATTTTTATCTTGTGGGATATTCTGGGGAACTGGGGAAACTGGGGACTGTTGCGGGTTTGTTGGCAATTGGGCTGGGCTGGGCTGGGCTGGTTGGGTTCTGTTCGTTTGGTTTGGGAGGTTATGTTATAGATCGTGGGTGGTACCTAGTACAGTAAGAAGTTATGTTGTGGCCGGTTTGGGTCTGGGTCTGGGCTCGATTGAGATGTCCGATAAATAGGGTGTGGACGTGAGTTCCTTTGTCTATCTAGTTCATGTTCGGGGCTCTTCAGGGATGATAAGGTGGTTTGATATGTTGATGGTTGGTTCGGTCTTTTGCTTCTTCACATGGAGCGAAAGGAGTACCTCTGTACATACAGGTAGGTGTTTCAGCGATGAGTCCCGACTGGAGTTGCTGATTTCCCCGGTATTGAGTCTTGTACCTGGCTCACATGTACGTATGTACTTTTCTACTTCGGGTCTGTGTGTCTTGCTTATGATGGTACACAATACGAGTACACGGGGCTTGTATAGACAATTTGGAATTACAGGAGATACTTACAGGATAGTATAGCTGATCCAAAATAACACACGTATATACGCCAGAAACCACAAACAAAGTAACAGAAAGTAAGCGCAAACGGCCACGGACCAAGGCGAACAACATCGACTCCAACAATGAAGATAGAAAAAGTCACCATCAGATGCTAGGGTCACCTCTTGCAGTCGTGTGATGGTGAGGCCAACGACATCCGAAGTAGCGGTATAGAGCGAAAAGGCAAGTGTACCTCGAAATGGTTGCCCAATTTCCCGCCGCCATTGTTGCTGTTGTTGTAAGGCAGCTCCTCTTCTTTTCCTGTCAACCTGCGTCTACAAACCCTATCAAGAAAGAAACTCACGGGCGATTATCTGGCGGCAACGCCTCGTTGCTTCAATCATTCTCATGCTGTCATGAGGAAGGACAGGAGTTTTTTTTATTTTTTTATTTTTTTTTTTTATTTTGTTAGTTCTGTTTTGGTTTTCTGGCTCTCGTCCCACGGGACGGAATCACGAATTCGGCAGCCGCGAACAGAGGGAAGCCACGTCAATGAAACCTCCCCATGTGATGTGAACCGCCGCCGCACACAGCCAACACTAGTGACTATACTTACTGACTGGACTTTCCCCTGATTTACTCTTCGATGGCTAAAAATGGTTACTTTGACAGCAGTGGTAATACTATCACCGGCTGAATGAAAAAACCGGAGGTAGCCTCACCCTGGGGATCGATCAGCGAGTGACGTACTACCGACACCGACTTACCATAACGCTCTTGTGGGCATTTCGTTGTTTGAAAAATCTCCGGTAACTTGGAATCTAGCTAGCAAGAGGCTATTTCTCGTCTCACATGTTCCTAGGGTATATCGTCATGAGATAAACTGTAGATACGGACGGAAGAACAGAGGGCACAAGCATGCAAAGCCTCAATCTCGCCCTATCTCTTTCTCTGCGAACAAGGTGGGTACAGAATGTGCAGGTGCTGTTTTAAAGCCTTGTCTGTCTGTCACGGGCACTAGCAGCAGCAGCAGCAGCACCCAGATCACATGATAACCAGCGGTGGACAACTTCACTCTTGGTGTTGTGCTTTGACAAGTAAAAGCTCACTCCTATCTATACGCATCCAAACTCATATTCTTTCTTCGTGTAAGAAAATGCGAAGTACCCTAATCCAAGCCAGAAATTGAAAAAGACCTCGTTCATTTCTCAGTCCCCCCACACCCCCTCGGCTGCCAGCTGCACGATGCTTCTCCACCGGTAATGCACAGTTGCAGGATAGGAAGTCCCGGGAAAGGCAAGCCGCAACGCAGGAATGCAGCACATCTATCTTGCATATTCGGTGTGCATCGTTGCACCAAAGTTACCCTGCTTCTCTTTCCAAGGGTTCGTTGCGCGCCAGAATGGAGGTGAGCGGAGCTATCTCGACCGAGGGGAGGGGGTGGGCAGTCGGGCAAGGAAAGTCGTTGAGGGTTCTAGACGTCTACCGAGCTGCACGATGCTGATACTTCTGCAGGAGTCTGCATTGCAGCTGGGGTTTTGTGTTTTCGAGGCGCTCCGCTCTAGGCTTCGTTGCTACTATCTTGGGGCGCGATGACGTTGGGTTGCGGATTGATATACCTAGCTCGAGAGTGGAATTTGGGGGGATGTGTGTGGGTACGATTGGGGTTGTTGCTTGCTTGGCTGGTGAGGGAGGGTACGGCACTGCGCATAGTGAATCTCATCATTGCAGGTGTGCTATATTGGAGGGGATCGGGGATTTTGCTGTTGTTGCTTGGTGGGTATGAACTCTCTGAACGTCGGTGACTACCCTCGTGTTCGGACGATGGGAATGCTAGGAGTCAAGGGACGACATGGGGGGGTGCCTCGTTTTGATGGGTTATTTCTGACGTGAGTACGTTGGGTCTTTTGCACTTCATTCAGTAGTGTCATGATAAATGCTCGTTGCTACGGGCTCGTTAAGTCTGTCTCTGCACTATCATGTCATTAGAACTGCTATTGCGCGCTGTTGAAGTGTAGAGCAACATTGGAATAGTATTCGATTGACACGCTCAGGCTAAGGTCCAAGATGACTTGAGAAGGATTTCGCTGGATAATCAGTAACCCCCGAATGTTGGAGATGTCGTAGATCAGCAACTTCACGTCGCCATGAATGGGGCTGAGCTTGGGGCGGTTAGATCAACTAAGATGACCGACTTTCCGATCTTTCAACGGTTGCAATTGTGCCCCTCAGATCCTCAGATCAGACCATTCTCGAAGGTTATCACAGTGTGTCTGAATGGAGAAGTCACTCCTCGTCAAAGAGGTACTGTACATAATGCTTGTGCTGCCATTTAGAGCAATTGCTCTGGAGTAAGGTATTCCAGCTTTGTCGGCTGATCAGAAAAACATAAGCCCGTGGATGCCTTATTCCTGCTGCAACGGTGAATTTCCTCAGCACGAAGTGGTCCAGACTCTTTGCTTTTTCTCGTTTCTGATTGCGATTGCCGCCGATTGCATAGATTGGCCCCGAGTGTCTTCCCGGGAGTCATCTCGTGTCGAACCCAATCTGCGACTCATAGAACAGCATTCCCTGTGACAGGGCGAAGGGCTGACATGTTACAGTTATGCATTTATCTCTGCATGCGAGAGACAGAACAGCGATCAGCTGCGTCATTCGACATGGGTGGGGGAGAGTAATCGAAGTTGGGTCTAGAAGGCAGAATTGCTTCTGCTGGCGATGCATGGCGTTTGGGTGTTCTTACCCGGTGAGGGAAGGCGTCAGTCTCAGGCGCTGGTCAGCTGAGCAAACGTCGGCTGCTTTGGGCCTTCCGACTCCTTCCTATCGACTTCCTTCTCATTCTCTCCCGAGAAAGACACAGAGAGAGAGAGAGAGAGGGAGGGAGAGAAAAGACCTCTTCAGCGTCGTATTGGCATGCTTAATGTTTAACAATCTGACTCATTAGTCAATTGAATTAACTAACACACACAAGGCTCACAACACCCATCTCCTTTCCCACCCGCCCCCCCCCCTAACACCACGGAACATATCCTTGTCAACAGTCGAAGCGAGACAGCCGATGGATAATCTCCAGTGGCTGATCAAGCGAGCGTCACCTGGTGCAGTGGTTGGATCTTTACAACATTCCCACTATGGAAATCATTCCCATTCTCCCCCTGATTAACCAGACTCTCGGAGTTGGGTATATAGACTATCGCTAATTTTAAGGCAACCATCATGACAGCGATCGACGTCGTATCGCTTCACCCCCGATCCTCGCTCTGCGCACTCTATCGCACAGTGGTCGATCGCATCCAGATCGAGCCATCGATCATGGTGTGATACCCAATCGATTTGGACGTCTGTGCCTGACACTCGAAAAGAGTCATCTTGACTCGGCGCTTAAGCCGGCTGATCCATCTATGCTTTGGCCGAGCTTCAGTCATGGGGTCGTCTGACTATTTTGGTCATACATCTTCATTGACTATACATCACAGTGACCTGGCATGTCCAAGGGATAAACATCAATCTTACTATGTACAATGCTCGCATGAGGTATCAAAGCAGCCAAGGACAAAAAGTACAGAGACAGAAGTTCCAAATGGATCTGACAGCACGCTTATTCTCCGATGACCACTCCGTTCGACAGCTTCAGGCCGACGGGCAGACCTCGGATGTATTTCTTGTCGAACGAAGATCCATACTCCTGAGCCATAGTTTCCTCGACATCCATGTACATGTCGTATCTGGTTGAGAGGTTAGGGCCTGCGAATGATGCTCAGAGCGGAAAGATCCACTTACGAATTCATTTCTTCGATCGTGAGCTTCTTCTTCTCATCCTCGACCTTGTATTTTGGAATGTCGGTGTTGCTGGAGAAGCCTGGGCGGTCTTCGTCAGTCACAGATTAGGAAATGTGAGCTCTTTCAACAATTGCTTACCGATGCGCTCGTTGATATTGTATGCCGCCTTGGCTGAGGCAGCCTGAACTCTGGTGGCTCGAGGCAGTCGCACTTTCTGGTAGATCGAGAGCGCAGCCGCGACATCACCGGAGAAGTAGGACTTGCTGAAGATAATTCCGAGGGCTGCGGCGTCTTCGATGGCCATGCAGGCACCTTGGCTTTGATGGGGCATCATCTGCAAATACTGAATGAGTATTATTTCATGAATAATTCGTGTAGCAAAACGCCTTACCGGATGTCCTGCGTCTCCCAATAGGCAGACCATGTTGCTGGTGATGTACGGGTATGGCTGACTAGTCGCAGTAATCCATATGTCAGTCACAGATTCAGTGCTACGGAAGTTGTAGACACGGTTCAGGAGCAAGACTTACTGTACCCACAAGCGCCAAGGCCTAATCTCTATGCCGATGGCCAGATGCGAGCGGACCTGTTCATCCAGTTCCGGATAAGGTGCAAGCAGCTCTTCAACTGGACGATCCGCTCCACCCCAAGTGTGCGTCGTGAAGTCCCCCTTTTCGCGAGGGAAGAAGCAGTAGTAGGACAGCAGTTTCCCGCCGTTGCAGGGGGACAAGACGATCTTATCCCACTTGCCTTCCTGGCCGCCCCAGTACTCTAAGGCACTGTCCTTAGAGTAGTCGACCAGCCCCAGACGGACAGCATCCTCTGTCAAGACATTGGCATGCAAGCAGCTGGACGCCGCAGGGGTCTTCTCGGGATGCAGCCCGATGATGCCTCGCACGACCGAACCAATTCCATCCGCTCCAATGATGAGATCGTGCCTGGCAGTCTCGCCATTGGCAAAGGTAATAATACCCGACCCGAGATCGATATCCTTGCACTGGACGCAACAACCACATATTAGTAATCGTGGCTCCTCATCTTCATCTTTGGAAGAGCAACAGGAGCATTGGGGATTTCGACATACCTGATGATTCACCTTCAAGGTAACCGGCGTCCCTGGGCCTTCCTCCTGCAGTGCGCAATCCCTCAACATGGCATGCATATACTGGCGATGGAACATGTTGTAGACATACCCCCAGCGCTCTTCATAGTCGTCCAAATCATAGACACTGACCGGCTCTCCCGTCTTCCAGTCCCGGTTGATCAACTTCTTCAGCACCACGGGGTCGCCCTTAGGGATATCCACCCCCCACTCATGCAACCACCGGGTGCCGTTCGCCGCGCACGAGATGGACGCACCTACCTCGCCCGCAAAATCATGTCGCTCATAGATGACCACCTCATGGCCAGCCCGCCGCAGCGAGATAGCAGCAGCAAGCCCTCCGATCCCGCCGCCCACAATCCCGACACTCAGTCTTCGCCATCCCGATCCAGTTGAGCCCATCTTTGTATCGCGCTCTGAGAGTGAGAATGAAAGAAGCAATAAGAAGGAAGCGAGTCAGAGAAGAATGGAAATATACTTCGTTGAACAAGAGGATCCCAATAGCATACAACTGAGGAGGAGGTGGGAGGCTTACTCTCCCTCTTTAAACTTCTTGCCATCCACCACTCTTACCCACCCCTCCTTACATTCTAAGCATGCATCGCTACATCATAGGTTTCCCGTCAAAGAAAGATACGAAAAAGTATCGTGACCTCAACTCGCGAATCATCCGCTTCCCAAACTTATCGGGCCCGCTGGTGGAGGCGGGAGGCGGCCCGCGCACTGGAGGTGCATTATCCGCCTCCAGTAAGTGTTGTAGCCGACTGATTGACTGACCGATCCACATGGGATGGGGGCGTATCTCGATCGCGCGCCGCGTCGATCGATAAGCTGATCTTGACCTGCTTATCTGTTGTGGGAATTTTTTATTATGTTATGTCTAAGTGGTATAAATCTTGGGTTCTGGTTTACAAACCTGGTCCGGGCTGATAAGGGCTGATGGTGTGGGTTTGTATGAGTATGAGCGAGCGGGAGTCAGGCGGATGTTGCACCTTCCTTCGATGCCTCAGGAATTGTCTTCGCTTTATTGATGAGAGGATTTGCGTATTCGGATTCAGATTAGTGAAAAGACTGGACAATTGTTTATCCTTGTGCTGGTGTTCCTCTAGGATTGAGTGTGGTGGTACTATAGGCCTAAGGCACATCAACATAAACTTCTATTGTCTTCTACTCAAAAGCAGAGAGCACTCGTCACCAGAAAACCTCTAAATCGCGTAAGCAGCCCATCGCATAGTCGGATCCTCATAAGGCAATGCCTAACTATAGCCAAAAGACTCTATCTATCTTCGAGTCAGCAAGCCCCAACCCTTCGATATAGCAAAACTCCTCAGATCCCCTTTCAACCATGGGAACCGGCTCTCCATGTCTACATGACATGTTAGAAACATGATGTCCGCGAACACAGTACCAAATACTACTCCACCTCCACGATACTACACAAGATCTTTTGATAGAAGATCACATAGACCGCAGGCCATAACTATAGCCCGAGCGTGTTTATTGGACTCCAGTATTGGCATTCACCCACCAGTGCACGACAAACTGTATTGTCGTCTTGTCGTGCGTGCGTTCAGAAAGACCCGGTGTCTTACGATTGTACGTATTATTCGTCGTGCATTATGGAGACCGTAATGTGTTGCTTCACTACGGTTTCTTTTTTTCTTTCTCGTTTTAGTCTTGTCTTGTCTTCTTTACTGGGTAGGGTGTTTTAACATGGATTCTCGTCGCCTGGTGAATTTGGTTATGGAATGAGAGCAACTGTTAATCAATCATCTTCATCTCTTTTGTATGAAAACCAGGAGATTGTGATGTGGTTTTATTCCCAGTGAAGTGCAGGATATTCATTTGGGATCAATTCCTGAGAGAATCCAAGGCTTTTCTGGGAAGATTTGGTGGTTTCTTGATAGTGAGCGTGAGCGTGTTCACAGACTGTGGATGAACTCAGTATGGCTGACCAGGGTATGTGCTTTTTCCAAATTGCTGGGTATGTTGAGGAGTAGACTTGCGTGAGAGGTTACCTTTGAGTTGCGGACTAATATCATGTTTCTGAGATGTTCTCGTATGAGTCTGCTTATCAGGGCTGTGCTTTTGTTGAATCCGGAATCTGATGTGGAAGGAATGAAGATTTTATACATGCTGCGAGCTTTCCTTGTCCGTCTTTATTGAACGGCTTTTGAAGAAGCCATGATGCTCTAAGCCTCTGGCTATGCATACAGCTGACAGAGATAAACACAGGAAACGGCATGTACCGGGAGTCGATCCCGCGGTTACCAGCTCTTCCAGAGATCCTCAGGGGCATTGAGCTGGAAGAGCCAATCGACCGTCTGCCTTCGATTCGCCAGATCCTCAGCAGCAGCAGCAGCAGCAGCAGCAGCAGTGGTGGCCCAGCTCGTTCTGCCACAGCCACAGACGCGGTGGTCCGCAGACAATCCGGCACAGTATCGCATCCGGTAAGTGTAGATGCTCTTCCTTTGCTGAGCTTCATATCAACTGAGGCGGCGACCTTTGTCGACCAGGGCGAGTGACTTACATCTTCATATCAGACTCCCAGTGAGGCCCGCGCGCACCCTTCCTCCGCATCCCACCATCGTCCCGGACAGCCCAGGTTCCATCGACTTCTTCCGCCGCCATACGGCTCGTTCTACCCCTCTAGAGCTGCAACAATTCCTACTCATCCCCTGCTACTGCAGGCGCCCCGCCACTCCTCCGTTTCCGCAACAACAGCTGGCCCAAAGCTGACGGCCGTACCGGCGACTCCTGTCATCTTCGTGACCAACCCCAATGGCGATCATCGAGCCTTGCGCGCGGACGAATACATCGCTACTTTCCCCGATCCACCTCCGGTATACTCATCCTCTCAACCTGGCAGATTTCGTAGTGCAGCAGCAGCAGCAGCAGCAGCAGAAGAACAGCATGGACAAGTCTACGACATCCTCGCAGAACTCCGAACCAGGAACACCGCGACAGAATGCCAGTCTTCTCCACCACACCCCATACTCACCGCGAGTACCTACAATGCATTCCCCGCCGAAAAAGACCCAAGAGGCAGGATGCGCTCAGGAGACTCGCTGGCAGCACTTCCACGCAGGGAAACGGTGACCCAATTCGTAGACCAACCCGCACGAGCGGCGAGATGCGAGCTGTGCAATGGGCGGAATGAATCCGGTATGAGCAGGTGCACGGCGTGCCCGTGGCAGTGCTGTCACGGTTGTACCGTCAAGGAAGGCTATCTGCGAGAGCACGTCTGGCTGGGTGAGGTGCATATCGGGCCGATCACGCGAGATGAATTGCTGGGCAGTGGCGCTGGGAAGGTGACGCCAAAGAAGAAGAACTGGAGAACATCGAAGAAGAAGGTAAAACCGGAGAGCAGTCAACGCCATGGTAACGGGTCTGCCATGCAGAGTCAGATGCTTGGAATTGGCACCGGCACCGCTGTAGCCCGGCAGACCGCATGCGCGAACTATCATCCGACTGCAATTGGAACCAAAGCCTCAACTACTCCGTCAATCGGCTTCATCGAAAGTCCCAGCGCACCCGCCAATTTCAGAACCGCCGAACCGACAGCTTCGACCTACAATGAGCGCGAGCTGGAGGCCGCCAGCGGTATACTCGCTCTCCATCTGAAGACACATGCCCTGGCCAGCGAAGGGAAAGGTATGGCGCGCACTGCAGCTATAGAACATAAGCCGGAGGTATAACTAACGAGAAATATCATAGACTTACGCTTCACTGACAACGCCCGCCACCACGAGGCTTCCTGCGCGATTGCTGACGCAGTTGTTGCTGAGTACAAGCTAAGCCATGATGTGAAAGAGGGCGACTAGGCTCTCAGATTGATGGGGGAGGGGGGGTCTAGCTAGATGCATATAGACCTCAGCAGTTTAGCTCAGAGTTGGATGCAGCTTGGACAATTGATGGTTTCTTGCCGTCCCATACTTTCGTTATTAACCCCAGGCCCTCAATTGGCTACTCTTTCTCACATTTGGCGTTTCCATCGTTCTTTCATGCCCAGTCTCCCTGGGTTGACTGTAAATAGAGGTCTGCGTCGGGGGTTGGAGGAGCTATCGGTTCGAAGACCCGACAGTCAATTTGATCATCCTTGGCTATGCTAACTCTGGTCCGAACCGAGGCTGAATATTGAAAGATGCAGACAAGACTGTGTTTTGATCGTTGTCGGTGCCCCTGGGTGGGTGGTCAAGTGGTTGGAGGAAGGCATAGTGGCTGGCTCAAGGCTAACCAAGATGTATCACTGCTCGCTGTCTAATGCTTTCTCAATCACGGGACCTGGACATTTGGCTCATAACACGGTTATGACTGCATACTTCAAGACCCTTCTCCCGTTATTCTTTCTGTCCTCTTTCCTATTATTGCAAATCTTTTACCTGCATCTTCCAGTTTTACCAAATGATCTATCGAAGTATCATCAGCGACGATGACATAAAAATGCGAATTTATTGTACAAAAAAATTTGAGGAAAGTAGAGAGGATGAAACGTCGTAGGTATAATACAGGAGCAGGCTGGAAAAAGCCAGCCGAAGTCATTTTGTGGCAGGGCTAAGAAACACGTAATTTGTCTACGTCAAAAGCTTTCCCCCCGTGATTCCTTTGATCGTACAGGGTATATCACGTCGAGGTAGACTTGGGTCGACGGACTTTCTTAGACAAGGCAACGGCATCCTTGAGCAGCTTTTGCGTCCGACTTGGGTGCCAGACACGGCTACCAAGGACCAGCACCCAGGTGAGCAAGAAAAGACTTCCCGCCTGGTGAGCGGAGGCCAAGGGGGTGGGGACCAGGTAGAGCAGGGTCGAGATACCCAGTCCGACTTGGCAGACGGCGAAAGCCACGACACCGTGGACACCTCTGCGCGCCGCATAGGGCAGGTAGCGCTTCATGTTGCGGGTCTTAGTGTAGGCGAACAGGGCCATGATGCTGGTGAAGGTGGTCATTGCCAGGATGCGGTGGTCGAGCTGGACCAAGGAGGGGTTCTCCAGCATGTTGCGCCACCAGAGATCGGAGCGGTCTTCGCGACGGGAATAGCGTTCGTCAAAGAGCTCGTTCTTGGGAGGGGTAAGTCCGTTGCCCATGTAGGGGAATTCGTTATAAATGAGGCCCGCGTCCAGACCGGCGACAAGGCCACCGGTCATGGCCGTGACGAAGACCAGCACAGCCAACCCGGCGACGGAGCGGCGGAAGACCCTCAGATAGGCGGAACGAAGTTTTTTGAGGTGTTTGAGGCTGAGTTGCGGATCATTGAGGAGGAAGTGCGTGCGCAGGATAGCAAGGCCGTTCCAAAGCATAGCAGTGTAGCAGACGAAGGCAGCGCCGAGATGCGCGGTGAGACGATACTGGCTGACGCGGGGGTGGCTGCCTGGAGCGAAAAGGTCGTCCTTGAGTCCGGATTTAACCATCCACCAACCGAGGAATCCTTGGAAGCCAATCAAACCCGCAATGCCAGCAAGGCGCAGAGTCATCGGCTTGCTGACCTGCTTTCTTGCGACAAAGTAGACAGCCGGGAGCACGAACGACAAACCGACAAAGCGGCCCCAGAGACGATGAATCCATTCCATGTAGTAGATCGACTTGAATTCGGAGAGGGTCATGTTCGGGTTCAGAAGTTGGAATTCGGGGGAGGCACGGTACTTGGAGAATTCAGACTCCCAGTCTTCGGCGTTCATGGGGGGAAGGGATCCGGTAACGGGGCGCCATTCTGTGATACTCAAACTATACACAAGACCAATTAGTATGAAACTTGATATAAAGTCCAGCAATTCATACCCTGATTCCGTTAACCTAGTAAGACCTCCGAATACGACGATTCCAAAAACGCTGGCCGCACTGGCCAACAACCAGTAGGCTACTTTCTTATCGGTGACCGGGGGAAAGAACGATTTCTTCGCCTCTTCACTAGAATTGAGTCGGGCGGCATATCCAGGACGAGAAGCAAGGGTGCTCTGGGCTCTGAAGCGCAGAGAAATTGTGTTGACAGCATTGCGAACGCTGGGCGGCGTCAAGAATTGCTTGCGGGAAAAAGCGGATGTGGATACATAATTTTGGGTTCGGACAGCGCATTGACGGCAACTGAAGAGGTTATTCGATAGACGAGGGGCAAAGCTCCGCAGCAAAGGAGCGGAGGGCCCCAAGAATGCCATGGTGACGGATATTGCAGAGCAATTGAGACTCGCTTTGAATGGATGTTGATGGATGTTGCGGCCGATCAAAAGATGTTCGGAAGGCGGAGGGGAGCGGCCGGAGAAATCAGCCAATCAGAGCGGTAGGATTTGTCGCGAGTCGATCAGGCCATACCAGGTACGGTCACGGTGCATATTGAAGAAACGTTCACGACTTATAATGGTTGTTGATTCTCAGGGAAGAGCGGATACGGCCATTCCATCTCCCTGCTGACTGCAGCATACGGATTGGAGCACAGCTTGGAGGTGTGGTAGGAGATCCAACTATAGACTCGAGCCTCAGGCACTAACTCCATGCCGAATCGTGTATAGTTCATGTTCTAACGAGGGTTCCACATCTACTGCCAATCGATACAATCATCTCCTTATCTGTCCCTGGCTTCAAACTATAGATTCTTGCTCCAATCAATACAATACATACAAAACAATCACATGTCTACCCACCAAATTAGCCCAGCTTCCTTCCAAGTCGCCACCTCTACTATTCTATCTCAGAAAGCCATATCATCGCCCTTGAGAGTGACAAACCGACCACCAACAAACTCTCTCGTCGCACCATCAATCTAGGCAAATGGCACGTTAGCGACAGCGCTTCAACAAACATCCCAAAGATGGAAGCAACAACCTACCAGCCTGATAATCCCTTCCGCGCACTCATCAACCTCACTAAACGCCGAATCCAATCCAATACTCCTAGCAGCTGCATTCCCCATAACTGTCTTGACGAACCTGAAAAGCAAACCCAAAATCAACAACCACCAACCAAACGCATCCTCTGCCTGCCTCCCCATGCACAAAAAAGCCAAATGCAACTCACCCCGGATGTATCATAAAGCTCACAAACCCCTGATTCTCCACATGAATCTTCCTCGTAATCCAATTCGCCGCCGCTTTACTGGCACCATAACCCCCACCGGGGAAGTACTCCATCGTCAGGCCAGCGATACTGCCCATGAAACTGCTGATGGTCACGAATTTCGGCGACTGTGTGCTTCGCCCCAACGGCTTGAACACCGCCTGGAAGAGACGGACTAAGCCGACGGTATTCACGTCCAGGTGGCGCTGGACTTTGGAGATGGGTACGTCTTCCAGTCGGTAGTCGTCGTCGTAATAGCCTGCGTTGGCGACCACGACGTCCAGGTGGTGAATGTTCTCAGTTTCCTGGAGGTATCGCATGGCCTCGTGGGCGTCGGTGTCGGATTCGGCGTCGAGCTTGACGAGGATGAGTCGTGAGCCTGGGCCGGTGGGGAGAGCGCGGAGAGTCTGGGCTGGTTCGGCGGATGGGTCGCGGATGGCGGCGATGACGGTCGAATTGCTGCGGGATAGGAGGGCTTTGGTGAGGCCGTAGCCGATTCCTGGGTGTTGTTTGATGGGCGTTAGTGGTTCAGTGTACGTGAGGTCGCTAAGCACAGCTCTTGACGTGGGGGAAGGGGGTGCGTAGTGAGATACGAACCTCGACCCGCTCCGGTTATCAGGTAGGTTGTTGAGGTCATTGAGATGATGAGATTGAGCCTAGTAAGCTCTCTGGTGGGTTTAAATACCAGTTTCAAAAAGGATTGGGGGTAGAAGTGTGTGTGAAGAATTGGGGCCTGGCTTATATACTTCGCATCCTGAGCCGACTAGTTGCTTATGGCTAGGCTGTTTTGGACTAGCGGCGGAGTCATGTTCGTTGCAAGCTGACACTACGCCTATGCGTTCGGTTAAATGACATAATTCTTGTTCAGATGCGACTCTCCAACTGATTAGGCCTTGAGACTTGCCTGGAATCTCTTTTGAGGTTGTTGTGACAACCGGCAGGAAAGCTAGTTCATAAGTAGCTGCTAGCCGAAGTGCTTATACCTAGACACAACTAGCGATCAAATCACTGATCGAATCGGTAAATCACTAATTCTTATGTTTGTACATGCCAAGACGCCTTGTGTGAATACATAAACCCACCAGCACTTTTAGTCCTAGAGCGTCATTCATGCCGAATCGTGACTAGCTAACATGCCAAAAGAAAAGGGCACAAAGGGAAGCAAGAAAATAGGCAAAGAACTGAGATTTTGATAAATGTAGGATCACATTCAAGGTTGACGCTCAGGTCTAAGGTTGATTGAGAAACCAGTTATGTGTAAATTAGAAGAATGCAAATCAAACGAAGAGCCTATTCCCAAACGTTAGAGAACAGATCATCAGCCCCACCAAACCCGCCTGCCGGTTTGGATGGATTGGAAGAATTAGTGCTATTAGAGGTAATAGTGGTCGAGGAGATAGGTGCCGCACTGGTCCAGCCGCCAAAGTCCTCGTCAGCGGCGACCGTTGGAGTCGGCTTCGAAACAGCGGCCGGAGATGTCGGCGCTCCCCAGCCAGCACCAACATCGTTGGCGGTGAGTGTGTCAGGGATCTTCATCATTGAAGCTGTGGATGATGCTGCCGGTGCAGGGGCTGGGGTGCTCCAGGCATTGCCTCCCCACGGGTCAATGCTGGATGGGGGAAGGGCGCTCGCAACAGATGCCGTGGTGGCCGAGAAAGCCGGTTTTGGTGCTGGGGCAGGCGCAGGGGCGGGTGTAAGGTTGAACGCAGATTTCAGTTCTTGTTGAGGATTGGAGGCCGATACTGGAGGCGGTGATGCAGCAGGCTTCGAAGGAGGGGGAGACGAGAAGCCGAGCAAGTCGTTCGAGAATGAAGACGGCGAGGGCTTAGGCTTGGATGGAGCAGCAGAAGCGAAGCTGGTGAATCCCGAATCAAAGCCATGGGACGACAAAGATGCATTCCGAGACTGGGGCTTTGCTGGTGGAAAAGTAGGAGAAGTAAGACTATCGAAAAGGCTACCGCCTCCTCCGGTACCGATGGAAAGAGTTGGTGAAGTAACCTTCGGAGCTGCTGGGGTAGACTTCATGCTGGCGAAGTTTGTGAGATTGGCGAATGGCGAAGGCTTCTCAGCTGGCTTAGTAGGCGGGGGAGAAGTGGTAGAGGGAATGCTCAGCCCGCTGAAAGCATCAGTTAGACCACCAAAGTTGGAAGATGATGCCGACTGGGGCGGCGGGGAAGCCAAATCTCCAAAGGAGGATGTGCGCTCATGTTGCATCGGAGCAGCCGTTGGCTTGGAGTAAAGAGAGAGGATGGATTGCTTCAGGTCAGGTCGAGACATCCCGGTTGAACCAGTAGGGGTGGATGCAGTGCTGGCCGGACGGCTGGTAGGAGCAGGTTGAGTGCTGCCGAAGAAGTCGAGTCCCAGCAACGAATCTCCGGGACGGGCAGCAGGCTTAGCAGCTGGTGCGGATTGGGGCTGCTTGGAAGCCACTCTGGTGGCAGGCTCTGTTGTACTGGGACGTGCGGGGGGAGAAATATCGTCGCCGAAGAGGTCGACGGAAGCTTGAGGTCGATGATGAACCGCAGGCTGACTGGCTGCCGCCACCCGCTGAGATGCAGAGCGCTCGAGTTTAGCCTTTTCTTGGACAACCGCGAGGGGCTGTTACACGCCGAAGTCAGTCACTGGCCTAATATGAGGGGGTGCTCTTGGACCCCTACCACATCATCATCACCATCACTCAAGGTCGAGGGATCGGGCATTGGGCCGTCCATGACCCATCTCTTGGACTCGTACTTAGTTCTGATGAAGTTCTCAATCTTCCTAATGACGTGATGTTCATTTAGAACCGATACAACCGTGGGCGATGAAGGAAAGGTCTTTGCTTACGCTTCTGAGGGGACATGACCGGGCGCCAACTTGGCCTCCCAATATCTTTCAATGACAATTAGCCATTTGTAACACCATGTGGTCCAGATGATAGCGGAGACACGAACTTGTTTGCCCTAGAATTGCCCCATTTCACAACACTCTGAAGTTGCTCATCCGTCCAAGAATCAAGGTCTACGGACTTGACCCGGCTGATATGGGTGCCCATGCCCCGGTGGATGCCCGAGCAACGGATGCAGATGAAGATACCCAGGTTCCATGACGCCCATCGCGGATCTGTAGAATGAATATACGTTAATACTGTCGTCTCCTCCAAGTTGCCCTGCATTGACTGAAACGGTGCACGGAGAAACAGAAAAGCGCCGGGGGATTGCAAAAGTTCCGGAGGTAATCACTTACGCTTGTTGCGCTTGCAATCGGCACACGTCTTATTTTGTTCGAGTTTCAGCAGGCTCTTGATTATCTGCTGGTTCTGAGCAGCCTGAGACGGCGTAGCGCGTCGAGACATCACAGCGGAGGTCGCGATATCAGTGAAGAAGCCGGGAGAAATATTAAGACTCAATAAAGGAGATGAAAGGGGAGTTGAATCAGGGACGTCAATCGGCACCAAGTGGCGGGATGCGGTGGGCCGTTGGCCTGAGGCACAAAGGCGGTGAGTAACCGATGCTGGCTAGCCGCACGTGCCAGATCAGCATTAGATCTGCCCGTTATCACATGACACATGGATCTATAGCGGCTCGCCGCTTCAACATCAGTTTTCCGTGTTCATGTCACTGCAAAGGACAAGAAAAGAAGCCATGGCCATGTATTAGACAATCTATCTTACTAACTTGCTGTTCTATTCCACCAAGGTCAATGGAATGAGCGCCTACTCGACAGCTCGCTGGCACATGGTCTCAGCACCAATAATAGCTATCTCCGCTTGAAATTGAAGCTCTGAGTCACATTGTTCATTCTGGTGTTATCTGATACAATATAGAAAGAGCCCAGTGAAGTCTCAGGCTAATCGAAAAAGCGAGAAAACAATATGCATCGGACAAAATAAAAAAAAAAAACTCTGCTGAGTGATCAACTGAACAGAAGCTCTACTTGGAAAGTCCGATAATCTACTTGCATTCCATGAAGGAAAGTCGACAAGTTCACTAGATACACAGAGAACATCATACAGAAGCAAGAGAAACTCTCTTGTTGAGTCTCAGCTGTGGTAAACTCACTCCAGACTTCCATCACCCACGCACCTCGCCAATGGATATGTATCGCCCAAGCAAGTCGTGACAACCCCCTTAACCCAAGACAGAGTCCCCCCCTCAAGTTTGAAGCTCGCATCAGTAAATGAATCCGCCTGGTAATACTCGAACTGACCGCCCCCAGGTCCGCCGGTAAACACATACCCTCTCTTGCGATGGGTTAATGGGTTACTCACGATCGCTCCCCACTTGTTAGCTGGAATAGTCATAGTGACCGTGCCAGTCACGGTGCTGGTGGCTGTCTCCTGGTAGCTGATACTGGTAGACATGGATAAGAAATCCTTGACGAGGGTGAAGTCGGCGGATGCGCCGGTGGTAATGCTGTTGGCGATTGACTGGCCGGACTGGATGGCCACCGTGGCGGCGGCTTGGTTGGCGTGCACGATGGTCGACATGGCCACGTCCCAGCCGAGGAAGTCCTGATCAGGGAGCGGAATGATCAGTTCTGCGCTGGAACCGCGCTTGGCCATGTTGGGAGAGGATGCGTTGGCTTTGATCAGCTGGGGGAGGGCATTGTCGGATGCTTCTGAAGAGAGAAAGGTGAGACCTTGCAGGTGCGAGGCTAGGTCGGCTTTCTTGACCGTGGTGGTAGAGCCATTGGTGAGGAAAATAACGGCCTCGTCAGGACCACAGAGCGCTGGCTGGGCGGGAATGGCTGTCGCGAAGCATAGTGATGCTGAGAAGAGTGGAAAGAGTGATAGTATCTTCATGGTTGGTACTAAAGCCCAGTTCAGGAAAAGAAACTAGGAAAGGACTGAAATCCGTGGTTCTTGTCGAGAGAGCAAAATTGAGCGATGAAGAGTCGCCGTACTTATACATGCGCGCATCATGTCGACATATAGCTCATGGCTATTGCCGACCTTCACTGGAATTGTAAATAGAGCCAAGAACCACCCTGTCTTCGTCAACCATACAAACAACATGAGTCCAACAGGGAGCCGTTAGCGACGATCAGCACGGCGATTTCCTCCGAAGAAGCGCCGAAGGAACCAAGGATCGACGAGTGTCGGATGCGAAAGATAGATTGAGTATACCATCAGACACTGTATGATCCCACACGAACCGCTCCCGGGCCCACCTGGCGAACCTAAATAGATGAGTTTGTTTCTCCGCCGTTGCCTCAGCCCAGGGGCATCGGGCGAAATTGTTCCCCAGTGTTGCAGCGAAGGGATCGGCCGTCTTGGCTCAGGATGAGACAGCAGATCCATGTATACCTAGCCCCAGGTCGGGCAACGGGAGAGTGAGACTTGATCTATCAACAGAGCAGGATGAGAATCAAGTCCCCCGTTTTCTGTCACGGGATTATGTTCCTGGATATTGTGATCATCGTCGTCGTCAGTCAGGAAGCCCTTGGCGAATAGCCTCACCACGGAGATGCGTGGTCTATCTAGTGGTTGTGATGCAATCGGCAGAAGAGTAAGGGAGCAGCCGACCATGGCAAGGAGTCAAGACTGAGATGAATAGGAGGGACCAATGGATTAGTGCCAACGGCCAGAGTGACCATATATTGGAGGGCATCCTATACCAGTTGCAAGGTGTCACAGGGAAATCAGCTTCAATATACTGTTCTATCTCCCCGTCACTCCCCTTCGTCTCGATACAAGTGACCCAACTTCGAAAGAAACAATGAAGCATTTCATGACTCTGATCGTGGCTACCTTGGCTACTGGGTAAGAATGTTCGTACCGTCAGTTCTTTCCAAACAACCCTTACTGATTTCAACAAGAGCCATGGCCGATCTCCACTACACAGGACTCTGCTACGACTCCCCCGGTCACGATGTGGTAAGTCAAACACGCCTACCTCCAAGCAACACCGTCTAACCAGGAATGCACACGATAGAAAGTCTTCAACAAAGCCGCCACGGAAAAGGCCTGCACATCGTACAAGAACCGCAACACCGGCAGCAAGCAATGGGACCAATGCCCAGACTGTACCCTCGAGAACGATCAAAGCCTGCTATACTACTGCAAATCCGCAGGCCAGCACATTGGGGGCGATGAACTGTCCTACTACTGCGGTCAAGCCGGAGCAGCGGGTAGTCTGGCCTGGTGAGATGGACACTGTCTTTTTTCTTGAACTGTATACAGAACTCTACAACTGTAACTACCTGCCCAATATATGATACACACCACTATACATCATAACAGACCAAAGACATCGTAGCAAAAACACCCCACCCCACGACCCCAACAATGCAGAACAGATCACCAACCCCTCTGAACTCCCCCATTTCAAGAACTATTTCCCCTCCTCCCCCTCAACAAACCTCAAACTAACACTATTAACACAATGCCTCTCATCCGTCGGCGTGGGATACCCCTCCCCTTTGAAGACATGCCCCAAATGGCCGCCGCAGTTACTGCACACGATCTCCGTGCGCTGCATGCCAAAGGAACTGTCCGTATGCCTCGTCACAGCCCCCGGCAGGGAATCGAAGTATGCGGGCCACCCGCACCCGGACTTGAACTTGTGGGTCGCCTTGTAGAGCGGCGCGTTGCAGCCCGCGCAGGTGTAGACGCCCTGCTCCGCGAAGTGCTGGTCGTATTCACCTGTCCCGGGCCGTTCGGTGCCCTTTTCGCGGAGGATGCGGAATTGTTCTGTTGATTTTGTTTGTTAGTGATTTTTCTGACCGTGTTTGGGGGAAAAAGATAACTAGAACGGAGTGGGGTTAGGGAGAGAATCAGGTCTGACCTGGGCTAAGGACGGCGCGCCAGGCATCGTCGCTGCGTTGGTCGGGGTAGGACATGTTGGCGCTGTGGTTGGATTTGCTGCTGGTTCCGAAGAAAGAGCTGAGGAAGGGGATAGCGGGGGCAGCTTGGAGGGTTCGTCGGACTCCAGTGATGGGGAGGGGAAGCGATCGAGAAGACGCAAAGGAGGGAGAAGCCCGGGTGCGGAGGAGGGGTATGTTGAGGTTGGTGCGGAGGAGGGTGGCCAAGCGCTGGAATCGCATCAGGATTGTGGTGGATGATGCGATGGGGATGCAGGGGCAATGCTGTCTTTTGTTTGCTTCGCTGTCTCTTATGACTGGGAAAAGTATTTGTAAAGAAGATAGGTGAAAAGAAGCTATCGTTGATAAATGTTCGCCGCCGTCTCCAATTTGCCGCAGCTTTTACGTCATCCGTGCGGAAGCTCTGTGGAGTAATCAATCAGTCAACATGACAGACATTCACTAGTAAAATTGATGTTGGAGCTGATTGTTGGCAAAATACATAATCGCTTTTTGCCATGTAGATTAGACATGTTCTATGTCCTCCGCAAGATCATATGTCCTTCTAACCCAGACTCTAAGTCGAACACCAGAAAATTCGCCGATAACGCCTTCCGTGCTCCAGATCCAAGCACCAGTAGATAAAACGCCCCAGGGTATCTTCGCAATGCCCAAAACATAGCAATCCCAGAAGATAAGCTGTCAACGTCGTCTCATGGCCCCGACGACCGTGAGTGAGCCCTCGCCGACCTCCACTTTCCAGCCGTCCCGAATCAGCATCTTGCCAACAGCTGGACCCAAGCGGGAGGTCTTATCATGACTGTGTATGCCCTTTCCGGTGACGATATGCAACCCTCCTTGAGTCCTGTCGAAACTTGAGCCCCCCATGTGTTTAGTGTCACCCAGCGAATCCCACCAAGCATAAACTCGTTCGCGACTGATACGGACCGCATCCTGAACAGAGACCCCGTGAAGGTCGAGCCTAGTCGGCGTGGACTGCTGATCGACGAGAGCGTCTGCTGCGGCTGCGGCATTACGCCTCGCGTGTTCAAGATGATCACGACCGACAGAAGAATAGTACGCAGCGGCTCCTCCCATCAGCCGATCAGACTTGCCACGTCTATATGCGGTTGACGCTTTGGAGAATGCCTCAGCTCCTGCAGAGAAATGAACGTTGGCTGTACTTCTCACATTTTCCAAATTATGAGCATAACGCGGTCCGATGAGGCGGGGTTCAGCCTCATCATCCTCTTCGTCCAGGGAAGGAGGAAACGCCGTGATTTTAATCATCTCAGACGCAGGGCGCTGTTGCATTTCCGGAGCCTTCAACATGACCTCAGCAAGCTCCTTAGCTGCAGAGGGGATCTGCCGGGTGATACTGAGTAGTCCCGCGGATGTTTCCAGCGAAACCATAGGAAAGTGCTGTGTTAGCTCAGAAACCTGAGCAGCCATAAGCCCATCGTTCTGAATAGACTCTTTGTCCGCGGGAGCGTGTGCATTCGCGAGAGCCCGGATAGTAACCGGTAGCGAAGCCCCATTGGCATGGTAGGCCGATCGAATCTTTTCCTTTGGGAGGACCGCCGACGTCAACGAGAAGATAAAATTGACATCCTTCTCCGCGATAGCCCAGATATTCGAAGCCACCGAAACGGGTTCGACACAATTGGATGAGCGGGCGAATTGATCTCGTGCAAGAGCCTTTCCCTTGGGCTTGCGCCGGCGGCCCTTCTTTTTGAGCAGGTCGGCATCCTGGAATCCGTCGACGCCTTTCGGGACTGCAACTGTGAGGCCATCCTCACCGGGAATCTTCTCATTGAAAAAGACATAGTTCAAGAGCTCATCCATAGCACGATCGACATCCCCACGGGACTTCTGCAAGGTGTGCTGGATGGTAAAGCGGTCTGCGGACCGGAACATCTCCGCCAGGTAATCAATCTTGTCCTCGTTAGTCGCCCCGTGGAGTGCGAGTGTTCCGTCCGAGCGGACGATATAAGAGACATGATTCTTCCGCCCGTTAGCGCCAGCCTCCTCGAGGTTGAAACCAGACACGCCGGAAGTCAAGCTGGTCAGGTCGGTTTCGCGCGAGGGCATCGTATCGCTGCGCGATAGCGTGCGCTCGCACTCTGCGTCGACGCCATTGTGCTCGGGGCTTTGTCCGCTGGTTCCCGAGGGGTCGAATGGCAGATCCTCCTGCTCCCAAGCGGACAGCCTGAGTGCATCAAGCGTCTCGCGGAGTTGCTGGATTTGAGTTTGATCAGAAAGATCAAAGTCCAGTGCGATCGCCGTAAGCAAAGCTGGGTCCAGCGGCGGGCAGTATGTCTTCTCAAGCTCCTGAACAACAACCACTCAATCATTAGCTGTATGCACGACGAACATCGTCATCACAAGTGAGGACGCGGGGCGAACAGGTGGGTGCGTGTTTCGGCGGTGGTTTTACCTGTAAAGGGCTATCGCTTTGGTCTGTCATGTTTGTCAATGCTCAGACGCGAACGGGCTTCCGTGAGTTTCTTTCACCGATACATTTGTTCATGTGCGCAGATCTAGAATCTCCTAGTAGATTAGATAGCAAATAAAGATTCCGACTGTGTGTTGAGGGGCACCCGGAGATGGATGACATAATCAGTCTGACATCATGAGTCTTTCCGCCTCCGTTGCTATGCTGTGTTACTTGGTACACTGGGAATCACGTGCGAATAGCCGAGGTTATCGCGGAAAAGCTTTGAAATGCATGAAAATATGACCATACACGATTGATGCGAGTTCTTTACTAATACAAAGGCATGGATGCGCGCCGAGTGTCAAGGAGGCACGTCCCAGAATAGAAATGAACGAATTCAAGCTTGAGGGGCTGGAAGCGACAACAACGCAAGAGGAGTCTTTCAAACAGTATGTGCAATTTAAGGACTCCGAGTGGAGAAATCTGATATAGTCTAATTATCATTATAGCATGTATTTTTCAGCTTATTTGTACTTGGCCATGAATTCAGAATGGAATTTCACAATCCGCTGAGCCCAGTCTGTTCCAGGAGCCAAGAAAGTCGTGCGAAAGTGTAGAGTGTTCTCCTTCTGACCGAACCCAGAACCTGGCACCACACAGATACCAGTGGCATCGAGCAGTTGCAGGCAGTAGAATTCGTCTGCAGCCCGGTTCTCTGCAGCGGCGGCCTCGATGGCCTTAGCCGGAAGGTTGATAGTAGGGAAAAGGTACATAGCACCCTGTGAATAAGAAGTTAGATGAGGTCGTAATCTGCGAATTGGTTTGCAAGCGCTTACCTGGGGTTCTTGGCACTCGACGCCCTCCATCTTCTGGAAGGCTTCGTAGAGAGCCAAGGCACGGCTTCTCAGGCCATCCTTGATGCCGTTGTATTCCTTTCGGTACAGCTCGTAACTAGGCTCTCCCTCCGTAGGAGGGTTCACCATCAATTCAACCAGACACTGGCCGATGACTGGCGGGCAAAGCATGATGCTGACATATTTGTAAATCTGGGCGGCGACCTCGGGGTCAAAACCCACGAGCTCAAAGTAGCCACCGCGGTGACCGCACTCGCCAACCATGCCCTTAGAGACACTGTGTAGGGAGGCCAACTCCACGTTGTCGTACTTGCCAGGTACCTCCTGCTGCAGCTGACGAAGTCTCTTCTTGAATGAGATGAACTCGCCCGAGAAAACGTTCGTCTGATATACCTCATCGGCGATGACCACCAATCTCTCTTCAGCTGCGATTTCGAGGACGCTCTTGATGTCTTCAGCACTGAGAGAAGCGCCGGTTGGGTTACCGGGGTTGATGACAACAATGGCACGGACGTCAGTGCCAGCAGCCTTGGCCTTAGACAGGTTCTCTTTGATGGCGTCCACATCAGTGCCCCAAGCCTTGTGCTCATCCAAAAGATAGGGGACACACTGTGCGTCGAGGAGAGACAGAGTGGCCGTGTACAGGGGGTACTGAGGAATCGGGACGAGGACTCCAGCAGAAGGACCATCACAAATGACGTTCAGGAGCGTGCTCACACCCGATGAAGCACCGGCGGTCAAAAAGAGATCCTGGGGGTTAGCCGGGAACCCGTCACGTTGCTCGATGAACTTGGCCACACTGTCTCGAATGACAGGTGCACCCTGACTGTGACTGTAAGCACCGACGCTCTGAACGTCCGCAAGGAGCACCTTGGTCCGGTCGATGACGTCCTGTGGGTAGCCAAAGTTGGTCCGAAGAGATTCCGGGTTTTCCAGCAACAAGGGGTTCTCGAGAAGACTCAGGACCTGACGGAAGAAGCTGATGGGTTTCTGGTCCAGCTGCTGCGGGTTACCGATGTTGGCGAAGATGACGCTGTCGAAGGGCAACGACTTGTCCCCTTGAGCCAGTCTCACACGGTATTCCTCCGCCTTGGTAGCAATTTCACCACGGACGGCATATTTGGCAGCCTTGACGTTGGGGTTGATGTTGTCTAAGGTCAAACGACAGGAGGCAACCGCGGTTAGAGTGCGTCTGGTGGTATGGGCCAATGTCGTTTGGCTCTGCATAGTCGAGTCTGTGATGTAGGTAGGGCCTGATTAGCAACGATGGGTTGGAAGTTGGACAATATTCAGGAAAAAAAGGGGGTCGTCCGCCGGGGATGATATAGTCATCCATTGGTGTCTGGGGAAGCCACCCCGAGCATATGCACCACGGAGTCATACATGTCACGGGATGCGCAAGACGTGGGCGACTGACAAGCCCAGAGATCGGGAGGCAGTTGTCAGGGTGCGTGTGAGGGGAATATCGCGCAGTAGTCACCGCCGAACATGTCCAATAATAGGGGCTGCGGGCGAACCACCGGAGGCCCGAACGGAACTTGGAAGGCAAACAATGAACCTGGGAAAGCACAGCGTCGACTCACCCGGGGAGACTCTGGGGATTCCCGCGGCTAGGCTTACCCGCGAGGAGAAATGGCGCGGGGCATGCTGATGATGGCACGACAGCCATGCACCACTCGGCCGGGAAACTGAGCATCGCAACGGAGATGCCCGCAGGTGCGACGCGAGCTTAAGTTGCCAGGCCATGATATGATCTCAATTCACGGCACAATTCGACCAATTGTACTGTGTATGCTCCACCGATGCTCGGGGAAACTCGTAATGGGCTGCGGGGAAGACTCAGGGCCGAGCTTGAGTCCAGAAGAAGATGCAGTCTGCGCTGACTGACTGACTCCTGATTGCCGGTAAACACTCAAAAATTCCCTTCCAACAACAACTTGGGGATTCACGACCTCAAGGAAGAAAAAAATGGCGGGAAACTCCCCTGGGCGGTGAAAGTCGCGGAGTCCATGATCACGATGAGTCAGCTACCTTATCTTGGATTCCATCCCGGTGGTGGAATTCTAATCAGAATACCAGATAGGGAAACGAGGAATGTCAGAAATGTGACAATGGATGGGTAGAAAGTTCTGATTCACTCGGCCTTTGAGGATGTTGAAAAGTGCGGACAGGCACGTAGGGGCTGAACGACGTTAGTGTCACGGTCTGACATCAGGGACAGCGAATCCCTGGTCAAGAAATTGATTGACTACTGAATCATCCCACACTCGCGTCCACCGGAGCTTCCCGACCGTCGGCAAAATCTCCGAGACGATAAGAGTATAGGGCAGAGGAAGGATCTACTGTTCGTCCCTGGCTTAATCGTACGTTCTCAAGTTGGACTGTCATTCGCTTGTTCGAAAACTGATCTCGTTGAGGTGTCTCAGATCCAGCCATCGGGGATGCAGACTGATTGAGTGTGGCTCCTGTTCGAACTTCGACGCATGGGGTTGTTCTCGAAGTCTGCCGACGCAGTCATGGTGGGTACCACCAGTACCACAAGCCATATGTGGACCGGGGAAGCCACATTGAATAGCTATCATCGCATCTGTTATGTCTGCCTCAAAAAAGGTTGACCGATCGTTATTCCAGTTCGAGGTCATGTTGTCTTATGTCATTAAAATTATGATACACCAGCCTCGCTTGCTCCGGCTCTAGCATGGACCAATAGTCAACTCGGTAAGAAGAGAGGATATAAATGAATCACTGGAACCTCTCATCTACATAGTCATGAACCACGTGGCGATAACATCAGGCCATATCTACCATCTAACTGCGTTCACTTCCCCTCAACCGCACGGCTTGACCGTACTTCTGCAACTTCGTGATCAGAGCATCACCGTGCTTGACCACATCCGCGTACTGTTTGTTCTTGTCATCCGGTCGGTTCGTTTCAATAATGCCGTTGACCCGGTCAATAGTACATGCGATGCGGTTGCTCGCGATGAACTTGGCGAGGTCACTACAATCACCGATTAGCGTTGCGTAGTCGAGAATAATCGCTGGAATGCTTACCGATCCAAGAAGTCTACCGTCACGCCGAAGTCGTTCGCCATGCTGTTCAGGCCCACTACGCGGTAGCTCTGGAGGAGTTGTTGGTATGCACGCAGTCTCATCTCTCGCACAAACCACGCGCGGTGTTCATACAGATAGCGATCCTGAGTGAGGAAATTATCTTCCACGGCCGCCAAGGACACAAAGAATGACCGGTAGTTGCCGGTGTACAGACTGTCAACCAGGTGAGCAAGAGGCGTGAAGTCAACTGGGGTCTCAGCCTCGGCTTGGGCCCCAGAACCGCCGCCCAGAGCGGTCAAATTGACCACAGTCGTAGCGTTACCCGGCGTGACCCGTGAAACAGAAGCATCTTTCATCTCCTCATCTTGAGCGCCGGGTCCAGCTGAAGTTTCGCCGGTCAGGGCAGCCAGACGATCCTCGCCAGATCCAAGAATAGCCTTGATCTCAGGTGCGTCCACAACCTTAGCTTTGAAGTCAACTCGCTTTAGAGACAGAGAACCAGCCAAAACCGAGTATATGACAAGAGCGGAGTAGCTGCACAATTCATAGCTTGTGAATGTAGACAGACTGTCGAGCAGCAGAGGCGCAGCATCGTTGTAGGAACGGATGGTGAGAAGGTGTAGACCCTTGTATGCCTTCAAGCGATTCCGGCGGTCCCAGTCACCGCCGCTCTCGATGAGAGTGTTGGCTCTTTCGATGTTCTTCTTGACAGACAAAGCATCTCCGAAGAAGAGGCCGATCCGAATCATAGCGAGCATCAGATCGATCTTGGTACCGAGGAACGTCGTCTTCTCGAGGAGGGTTTCGTGAGACTCAATAGCTTTGTCCTACATGGACGCACATCAGCATTACATCTCAATCAAGAGCAATAGCTACTCCGTCAGTGTCAGAGACGCACCTTATCTCCCACCCGTGCCCAGAATTCGGCACGTTTTCCCCGAGCGGCAAGCACCTCGGTCTCACCGGCTGCTTCTTCCGCCTCGTCCTCTTCCTTCTGGAACCCCTCCAGCTCCTTCCGGTTGTCTTCGACCAGGGACTGGTATAGGGACTCGTCCCAGGGGAAGTCGATTTTGTGAGATGACTTCCGCGAGGCCAACAGGTTCGACGTGATCGCGGACTTAGATGAGTGTTGCGCAACACCCTCGCCAGAGTGGTTCAGAATTCCTTCGATGGGATGAGCAAGGTGACGGTAGAAAGGAGCCATTTTGTTCTCTTTGATGACATCTTGGATCTTCTTCAGTGAAGTCTGTCGCACTGTTTGGGGACATGCTGCGTTGGAGAGGTTGAAGACATGTTGGGCGAGTGTGAGATCGGGGTACTTTATGTACTGCGGATCGGACCCCATACTGGCGATAGAAGTATAGATGAGAGATCAAATATGGTATAAAGTGGCAGTAAGCGGATGATAAGGTAGATTGGAGAGGTCGATGTGTTCGTGGCCGACGGAATCTGTTGACAGGATGATGGACGAAGGCGGATACATCACCGATGGAGCGTAGCTGACCCGAGCTCAGCTGGAGAAAGTATTCTTCCGGTGCCGACACCGCTCTCCATCATCTGCCAGGGCGATACATCCTAATGGTGTTGATGTCCTGAATTATTATCTCGACAGATTCAACAAGCATCCTTCCCAATGATCATTTTGAACTACATCAGCCTATTATGATAGCGACGGTCTATCTTTTTTTTCCTAGTTCACAAAGCCATGCTGAACGGGCAATGCCTTTGGATAATCAAGCACACGGAGCATAAGCACAAGATGATGAATCAAATCGTGACGGCTAACATGAAAGCTCATCGCAGAAGTGTTTATTCATGACGAACATTGTTCGCTTGCAGATCCCATTGTTCTTGACATGCATCTCATTCTCCATGGGTCCCAGGCCCCGACTTTCAGTCAATGCTGTGCCGTAATTGTAGAGCCCAGTCCTCTTCAAGACTTGGGATTTATGTATCCGAATGCCTTGCCAGTGGTAGAAGAATGGCTCTTTAATGTCTGAAACACGGGGATTAAGACGCGCTCGGAATTAGTTCCGAAAAGATGTACTTCCTAGCCTGGCTCTGCAATTCAAGCCTTTGATGCTACGGCCCTACTACTGTGATCCGCTAGCTTAGAATGCTACTCATCTATCAAGGGAGCTCACATAAGTAGTCTATGCACTGTATGCTTCAAGGTTATCTGCACTTTTGATTTAGAACAGCCACCATTCTGTGGTTGGTCTTGCCAATATCCTTACAAAGTGGCAAGCTTTCGCAGAAGAACAAACGCGACGAGCCAACGCTAGTCGTACCTGAGGCAGGTGAGCCGATGAGATTCTACAATCACAAGCCTGGCTATATAGAATGATGGGTCGGCGGAATTCTTGAATGCAACGTGCGATTCGATAGGATTCGACGAAAAGTATCTGGAGAGGCGTTTCTCTGGCTCAGACCAGCCTAGCTTGCCATTCTGGCTCGGTTGGGCGGCTGAAGACGGGGAAGAGCAACCCCACCTTGGCTCTTCTTCCACCGCTTAACCCGCGGTAATGATGCGCTAAGGCCCGCTAGAGGGGAGGGGCCACTCGGAGTACATCCTTGCCAGTTCGCTAAAGGTTCTACAAGGATGGTAGAATGGCGGTACTGGAATAGCATGGATCTGACAGGAATCCGGATTTCTTCTGCCTCCAGGTGCCCTCATCACGGGCTTCTTTTATTCTCCGCCTGAAAAACTTTTTTTTCTCGCACATTTGTCTTCAAATCTGGTAAACTCCCTCCTTTTTTACTTACTAATTCATAGAGGGGGTGCCATACGTGGGCAATAAGTTGTCGACAACCTGCACGTGCTCACTTTCCCTCCTTGCAGTCAATTGTCCCCCAACAAATAGTTGCACGGCGCGAGTATAGCTGATTCCTCATCACTTCGAACACTCGTTCTGTACGTGGTCGTTTTGCTCGCGTGTACATCGAGATGCCAGGCGACTATAATAAAGGAACCGTGGTGTCGAAGACGGACATTGAGGCAGAGGTGCAAACACCGGGCGACACGGCGTCCTGTGCTCGGGAGGTAGCTCTAGATGCTAATCCTCGAGGCAAGAGCCGTTGGGAGCGCAGTTGGCCCACCATTGCCTGCGGTGCTGGACTTTTTTCGGATGGATATTTGAATGGGGTATGTGAAATTGTGGTCCACAAGTCATGCGTCTTTGCTCTTTATCAAAAAACAATGTTCCAACCGTTCATGCTAACCAGAGGCATCTAGATAATCGGACCTGTCAACACCATTCTCAAGAGACTATATCCAACGGAGTATGCAGACTCGCCCGCGAGCCAGAATGTTTCGTCTATCACTTTTGTGGGAACAGTGGTTGGTATGCTTATATTCGGTTACACAAGTGACCATTGGTCGCGCAAATGGTCTTTGATGATTTCCACAATCATTCTTTTCATCTTTGCTGCTCTCTGTGCTGGTGCGTACGGTTATAATAACAGCCATTATGGTCTATTTGCCGCACTCACGGCCTATCGTTTCTTCCTGGGGATTGGAATCGGCGGAGAATACCCTGCCGGCTCTGTTGCCTGTGCGGAGAACACAGGGGAGCTCAAGAAGGGGCATCGAAACAGATGGTTTGTTATGTTTACTAACTTCCAGATTGACTTCGCTTATGTCATTTCTGCTCTGGTCTCCATGATCTTGGTTCTAATTTTTACCGAGGATCACCTACGTGCAGTCTGGCGCGTTGGGTTGGGACTCGGTGTCATCCCTCCTCTGAGTCTCATGTATCTGCGGTTGAAGCTTGAGGAACCCGAAGAATTTGACCGAGAGCGCATGCACACTTTTCCTATATGGCTGATCATCAAGTGAGTTCTACCTCCATCACGTTATCCCGCTTGCCTTCTCGGCTAGTATCTCTTGAAACGCCCTACGCCACATTTAGACGTTGGCTAATAACTGGCAGGTTCTATTGGAAGCGTCTGGTTAGTACCGCTTTGTCTAGATCTGCAGGGTGTATTGCTAACTGCAGCAAGGCTGTGCTCTCCCTCATCTGGTTCCTGTATGATTTCTCCTCCTACTCCTTCAGTATCTACTCGTCCGATTGGATTGCCATTATCTTGGGTGATAGTGCTCCTCTCTGGAAGAGTTTTGGCTGGACGACCTTGACCTACGCGTTCTATATTCCAGGATCATTTCTTGGTAGTCTCTCCAGTGACTGGATCGGGCCCCGCAACACTCTAGTCATTGGTGTACTTTTCCAGGGTATTGTCGGATTCATCATGTCAGGTTGCTATGAATACCTTTCGACGCCAAAGAATGTCGCAGCGTTCGTCGTGGTTTTTGGGTAGGGCAACTTTGCTACTATCATATGTATACAGCCACTGACACGACCCTCTAGGATCTTTTCCAGTCTTGGAGAATTTGGTCCCGGTGATAACATCGGTCTATGCTGCGCAAAGAGCAGCGCAACCGCCGTGAGAGGTCAATTCTACGCCATTGCTGCTGCTTTTGGAAAGATTGGTGCTTTTGTTGGTACCTATGTAATTCCGATTGTGCAGAAGAACGCCCCGAACGCGATTCGTAAAGGCCAGGATCCGTTTTTCGTCTCGAGTTCACTTTGCATCTTCAGCGCCGCACTAGCCTATTTTCTTTTGCCGCAAATCGGCCAGGTATGTGAACTTTGTCCCGTCGGGGCGATACGCCGTATCTGGCCTGTATCCTGACTCTGACCTCCCTTTCCTTTGGCTAGGACACGATCACAGACGAAGATGCCAAGTTCCGTGCATACCTCGAGGCTCACGGATACGACACGAGCTCGATGGGAACTCACGAGAGACACGAAGAGCAGTAAGCTACACCTACGACCCTGCACTGACTTGTCAAAGTGCACGTTGGGTGCACTACTATCCAGCAGAGAACCTTGCCCAGTGAGCGCCATTCGTTTCTTCGCCTGCACGATATTTGCAGCCCGTTGACGCCCTTTGCGACAATTATCATGACGAGCCCAAGCGACGAATGCAGCGGACGCAGACCTAAGCTTCTAAAAGAACCCGAGAGCGAACCCCAAGCGGCATATCGCGTGAACGATGCCCAGAAGCGAGAAGTGATAAGTTTATGTTTGCCGTACGGTCACCGAAACAACTTGGCTAAGCTCGATGATTATGTATTTATGGATATGCACCTAATGACTATCATGTCCGCGATGTAGTATATAATCCATGATGGGTTGGTTATCGACTGATTTCAATTGAGTAAGCAAAGACAAACAGCCTAGGGCGCTTTGCTGGCTTTCTTAGGTTGAGTCTATATTGACCCCAAAAAATACATATCGAGTTAAGTCGCAGGGGTCTCACAATAGTGAAGCGAGGCGGGAAGTATGAAGCCGAAGACAAGTCTCGTGACCAAGCCATACACACACATGACGGACGGGTACTCTTCATTATCAAAAGCACCGAGCAGCCGAGGCTCGTTGGGTGGGCGGGCAGAGCACAAGACGAACCTTCCCGCCTGTCGATCGCCGGTCAATTACCGACCCCAGCATCCATTCATCCATCCCCATCGCTTCTTCCCCAGAACTTATCCTAGTTTCCCTCCCCTCTCTCGTCCACCTTGTGGTCTGCGTCCTGTTCCTTTCCTTTGTAAAGTGTAACACTCTCCTGCGCATACTCGGTCGAAACCATTCAGCTGGCCCCGCCACCTTCTAGATATTGCTTATCTCTTCACGGGCTGACAGCTTCCGGAACCGAGCTCCCGCTATCGGCCGACATTATTTACCCCCGTCTTCTCATCCTAAACGCACAAAAACACCATCTTGGAAATGGTCGCAGACGCCCTAGTTTATCACCCTGCCGTGGCGCATTATCTGCGCTTTGTTGCAACAACTGGTACGTGGCCTCCATCCACTGTACAGCCCAGAGGACATGTCTCTATGCTGTGAAGATTGAACCTGGAGAGCTGCGAACCCCGACCTCGCCTTCGCATTCTCTCTTGCTTTGAGCAACTTGTCACACCGCACTCACGCGTGCTCATCAAGCATCTTGGTACTAACAGTGTTGTTATCACAGTTGGTCGCGATAAAATCCTCCGTACACTTCAATACTTCTCCCGCTTCTATGCCTGGTACCTGTACCGCACCAACCGCCCGCAGTCCGCCATCGATCCCTATAATGCCATCAAGAAGCAATTCGGAACCACGCGGAAGATTCTCAGAATCGGAAAGTTTGTTGAACACTTGAAGGCTGCCGCGCTCGCTTCCGACAACAAGAGCCCCATCGACCCGGTACTTCGCTACCTTGCGGTCGGTCGGCAGCTTGGTTATGCCGGATACCTGTCTCTTGATACCGTCACCGTCGTGGACGCGATTGGTGTTCGCAAACTTGCTTCCGTGAAGAGACTGCAGGATTCGGCCTATAGGTCGTGGATGGCCGGATTGGTGTGCAGTGCTGTCGCTAGCCTGTACACCCTCTTCCGGCTAAGGGAGAAGGCGAAGACTCTTGATTTGAAGGAAGGCGAGGGTGTCGTGGAGGCGAAGAAGCTTGAGAAGTATGTGGCTTTGCAATGAGACTGGCCGGTCGTAATGTCAACAAGATGCTAACATTGTCTGCTAGGGAACGTTCTACGGCTCGTATTCAGCTGGTCTCCGACCTGTGCGACCTGACTGTTCCTGTGTCTGCCCTTGGCCTCGCTACACTCGACGATGGCCTCGTTGGTATTGCAGGAATGGTCAGCAGTTTGATCGGTGTCTGGTCACAATGGCGGAAGACTGCTTAGGCGGTCGATGTTGGGTCTTCCCATGCACAGAGGTTACCAAGTCAGCCTGGAGATGATGCCACGATTTTACCGAGTTGCAATGACTTGCTGGCGAGGAGCTTGCATCCAAACTTCTTCAGGCTTCTCTAACCATGGTCCGTGCTAGGAAGGGGTACGAAGCGATAGGAAATCTATAGTTCAATTTCGAACATATTGAAGGCCTGGGTGTCATGATTGAGGTGAATCCCAGTCGAGTTTCTGACCTGCAATGCAGGTACCTATTTTTTCAACAAGTGTAGCCTAAGATATATTCCCTGGTTTTCTGCGGTCAAATGAAGCTTTCTGTCATCTTCCTAATCCGACGCATGTCTGATGAAGTAGCCAACAAGTTATTGTTGACATGTGCTTCCTGTGCATACTACTTGGCTCATACTCTTCGGATCCAACTGGTAAGATTTCCGCTTCGGTCCTAGGCTGCAGTCCACAAGGTGCACGCGGAGTTGCGGCTACTTACAGCCCTCGCTGCCTGACTTGGAGTTGGAAAATATCTTCTTATCACCAATACCAAGCGACACCGACCACAGTTACACACAACATCCTCAACTGATGGCCTTCTGGAACCCTGTTGCTAGATATGCAACCCGCCCGACTGCTGTCTGGTTCTAAGCGACAGCTGGCCGAAGTTCTTGGGATGCCTCATACAGACATGGTAGAAAGGTTTGTTTTCCGAGTCCACAATTCAGATACTGCGACAACAACAGGGATGAGAGTCGGTCAAGACTTGACTCTAGATTATGCTCAACATACCTGAGGGCTATTGAGCAAGAGAGATAATATATTGAACGTCAAAGCAATATCTCGAAAGTAAGTCGTGCTGTCGCTAGGCCTACCGACAGCCTCGTTATCGCCATCAAGCTCTCCCTAGCTGCCTGTTCGTCAGCAAGTGAAGCACAGGTCCTCGACACAAACTGTCATTCCCATTGCAGACACACTTACGCAACGGAGCATGGATTCTACATCGACCCCTTGGCTCACCCAGTGATCCCTGCTCTAAGTGAAATGTGACACTACCGACGCGGGCTTTCTATCTAGGAAGATCGCAAACGAAACAGTGGGATTTAAAAGATCCTACGCCACTTGCCGCCTTGGCATCGACCTGTCGAATTGAGAAGAACCAGTTTTCTGTTACCATCCGTCCCTTGATTTGCATCACACCGCTAGCCCCATCACCAGCAGGCAGTCCTTGGTAGATGCCCATAACAACCCGAGAATCCATAATTATGCTGGCATGTACTGTTATCTTTGCTGATAACGACTTGCATGACCAACTACGTATCTCCCAGAGAACACATGCCGATTATGGCGACCAAGCGCGACCAAGCTTTGGAGCTGCATTGCTTCCTGCAAGGGAGGCGCACAGAGACCCACAGCATTCGCACTCAATTCAAATCGAGCGTCTGAGATAACACTCGGTGCCCCTCGATTCTTTGGTAGGGATAAGAAAGGGTAGCAGGTCTGATTGTGGTGGTGTGTAAGCTGCTTGCACTGGGTTTTACTCGCCGCCCATGAGGCCCCATTATGATTTACCGTGCATCCATCAACATATGTTGTTCGATGCACATGAGACTGCTAGTTGCTAAACAATTCATACTCGGTGACACTGGAGTCTAGGCAAGAACCTCAGCTTCTTTCAGACACATCCGGTCGTTGATTGAACTATTACAGCGCTTCCAACACACGAGCGACATGCTGCACCCGATACTTGACCTTAACAACTTCAATATCGTTCTCTCTGTTGTTGGTAAGAAGTGCACCACCCAAGCAACCTCGGAAGCGCAATAGCTGACAGTGGCAAAGCTCTCTATATCCTCCTCTTTGGATATGTCTCCCTGAGAATCAAGCAGAGATGTTATCTCGGGGAAGCTTGTATGGACCGAGATCAGCATCCGTGTCGATGATACTAATTTCCGCCTAGTGCCGGCCTTTTTAATTGGTATCTCTCTCGGACCAATTGGTGCCAAGCTTCTAAACATATCTCAGTGGGGAGGAGATGATAACGATTACCGCAGTGACATCGCCTATGTAAAGACCACTTCGTCCCACGCCCACTAGCTGTATACTAACTATTGCAGGACCTGACACGTCTAGTGATGGGCATACAGTTAGTCAAAGCTGGATACCAATTGCCGGAAAGATATGTCAGGCAACGTCTGAGCGAATTGGCTATCTGTCTGCTTCCTGTCTTGACTATAGCATGGTTCGCAACATCCGCATGCATCCTGCTTGCGATTCCGGGCATATCCTTTGTACGTTCACTATGAATCCGATAATTCAGGCTCAGATACCTGCATACAGGCTGACCGACTCGTGATATAGCTATCAGCGCTCATCATTAGCGCTTGCGTGACTTGCACTGACCCTGTCCTATCTCAGGCCATTGCGAAAGGCCCGTTTGCGGATAACTATGTTCGTCGACCACTCCGAGAATTCATCTCGGCCGAAGCAGGGGCAAATGATGGTTTCGGCTTTCCATTTCTGCTCCTTGCGGTTTCTCTGCTGCGCTACGCAGAAACTCCGGATAATACCGTCAGCTTGGAAGACTTTGACTTGGAACGAGGCATTCCAGATTCACTCGGAGCTACGAGCACAGGGCGTTTTGGTGGAGGTGCTGGCCCTGCATTAAAACACTGGGCGGTAGAGGGAGTCTTATACATGATCTTCCTAGGTGCCTCCTACGGCGCCTTCCTCGGGTTCATCTGCCAGAAGCTGCTCAAAGGTGCATCTAAACGAAGTTGGATCGATAATGAAAGCTTTACTCTTGTCCCCGTGGCAATAGGTATGCTCATTGTTGGAACCTGCGGCTGCTTCGGGTCTGATGAGACACTTGCATGCTTCGTTGCAGGGAGTGTGCTCAACTGGAATGGATTTTACCAGGCTGAGATGCAGGCCCGACATGACTCATTCAACTCAACGATTGAGACCTTACTGAACGTTGTAGCCTTCATGTATCTTGGGGCGGTCATGCCATGGGATCAGTTCCATAGACCACAGGATACAGGGATTTCCATCTGGCGCCTATTCGGACTAGGCTTTTTGATCCTCATCTTCCGTCGTATTCCAGCCATTGTGACTGGATACAGGTTCATGCCTAAAGTATGCAGCGACTGGAAAGAAGCACTGTTTTTGGGCTACTTCGGGCCGATCGGTATGTGGTCTGGCCCATAAATACCATCTCTAAGCTCATCTTACCTGCCAGGGATGGGTGCCATCACTTATGTGGAATATGCTCGGCGTCTCTTTCCGTCGCCGGGCGAAAGTGACAATGAGATCAACAGTCTTACGGCCGCTATGGTTCCAGGTAAAGTTGCAATTCATTAACATTGATCAAGGTCTCCTTCCTATCTGACCAGAATTCATGCAGTTGTCTACTGGTTGGTATTGTTCTCCATCGTTGTTCATGGCCTATCCGTGCCTGCGCTTGATGCACTCTACAAGTTCTTCAATGTGCCCAAGATCTGTGATCATCCGGTAGCAATTGTCCTGCTTTCGGATAACGAAGCCCTCCCAAACAATTGCTCAGTCGACCGTCAGCGGCATTCGATGATCGTTAACAACCGCTTCTCGCGGCCATCAGATATGGACACCGATGGCCAAAATAGCCAAGCGCGAAAAATTCCAGCAACGATGGCGCGGCTAAATGAGGGTAGTCCGCTTAACCAAAGCGTTGAGCTTTTGGATATCTCCTTAATCAATCACCAAGCTGAAGGAACGGTCACCACTCGGGCTATTGTCTGACTGGGCACTATATTCTACTCGAGGCAGACAGAAGAAGGGAAGCGGGGTTGTTCGTTTATTCATTCATCGTACCATGCTCGACAGAACAGTCCATATCCTATCCACACTATCGACCGTTCATCTCTGGTTCTGAAATTTCATCTGTGGGACCTCGACGCATATCCTGTGACGCCATGGAACCGGCGGACAGACTTAGACGGGGCAGGTCTAAAATAGGCATGAGTAAGAGGCGGGAAAAGACTAGACGATCTGGGTGACACACCTTTCCGCAGGAACCGCAGGTCTTAGTCTCGCCAGCGATGGCAGCGCCGCAGGAAGGACAAGAGTTGTGGCCGGTCATTTTAGCGAGGGGTTCTGTTTGTTTGGTGGGGGGCTGGAACGAGATGTATGAGATGTCATGAATTTGTCCGCACACAATACGAGGGAACTGGGGTAGAATACCTTGAGTGGGAGGGAAATGCAATCTTTGCGATGAGGAAGAACAGACGGAGAGCGAGCTTTTGGACACAGTGTGGTGGTGGTGATGGTCAAAATACCACAGACATCCTTGTTGATTTAGTATTTACCCCGCCGCGTGATTATGTCCCCGCTTTACCGCTCTTTTGATTGGTTGTCTGACGATAAGATCAACTGTCAGGCACCTTCAGGCTGCTGATCATGACCATAAACAATCCTCCTTATCGTCGTTTGTCATCAGCAGCATCATGTCTCTAACTATCCTCCCCATCGAAGTTCTTGAAGTCATATACAGTAAGCTGAGTCAAAAGTTTGGTCTTCGTTCAGACTGAATTGTAGTGCAATTTACCACATCTGACTGGTGCCTTCGAGAGGTTGTTTCGTCAAATATATTTGTGCTCTAATGACAAGGGCTAGTTTCAAGTAGATCTTATGGTAAAATGCGGCGCATGATATCCTGCAACCTAGAGGTCGAGCACTTGCATTTGTATCAGAGTCATTCTAGGGCAAATATCCTCTTAACTTTGTTTCGTTCGAGAGCCACTACTGATTTACTTCGCACGACGCAATTCCAGCTATCGAGGATACCTACTTTATTCTAGACTAACGCAGGTCCAACGGGAGTCCCTCTTCGGTTGCCTGGGGAAACTGCAACATCTACCTTTTGATATCCTCATAAGCGAATCGTGAACCGATGACAGCGCCCTCCGATTACTTCAAGATATACTTGTCGCGGTTGCATTTCACCTGCAATATCTGGAATATGGCTTCCCAATAATTCCGCAGCTCAGTTAAGAATACTCTCTCGACCTCCCGCAGCAGATTTTCACTGATCTTTCACATCGATCCAAGTTCAGTCCGCTGACGGAGCTTTATCGTCGTAGAACCAAGTATTTTCTATATCCTGCGATATCAGGGCGCAATGCTATTGTACTGACTTCCGTCGAGGGCCTGGTAAAAGCCACCTCCTCGACATTAGACCAGACCGAACAGATCTGCCTGCTGATATAAGAGTTGTTCGTCAATGATCTCTCACTTAACTATCTTGGCATGATGTGTCTAGATTTTTGTGGTCATGGTTTACATCTCTGATAATACGCGTGGGCTTTGCCCAGGTCTATCGACGCTGCCTACCTGGGAAGCCTCCTTCAATGCTTCCAAGAAGCGAAGTGTGATGAGCATTCGTGATTGGACGTTGCAGCTGTGACCGTGATGGAGGTTGCGGCAGCTTTCTAAAAGATAGCGAGAAGATTATATGCCATAAGAGCTGTGAATCCGTTGATCAGATGTTTGACAAACAGGTATTACATGTGCTTCTTGAATGGTGCTTGCAGATACATGTCGAGAGACAATATTTTACAACAAGAGGGTCATATGAAGGGCGCTTCGAAATTGTATGAGGGGATTCTCTAGCTTAAGAAAAGGGATCCGCATGCCCTTTCTGTAATGGATGACTTTTCTTCTTCTTCGTGATCACTCGCACAGGCCATGACCTGGCAGTAATCTGCAAGCGGAACTGTCGCGTGTCCAGTTTCCCGCGAAGCTATCGACTGTTGACACGCGATTGAACTGTAACCCAGAGGTCAGGCGATCACAAATTCACTGCAGTAAACAATCAAATGCATACAAGATGATCTAGACTCCGACCGGAGAGTAAGGGCTCGCTCCCAAGAGTCCAAAAATATATCTCATCCCCACAAAATCAACAGAGGCTCCACCCGGAACCTCAAGTCTAGAGCTCCCCGGATGACTCAATGTCCAGCTACTGATTGTTCCTGTTACCCGACCTCGACGTAGCTGGATTTGCATGCTATTCTCGGGAAACCGGCCGTACACAAAGAATAGATAGCCGAAACAGGTGTCCAAGACACCCTATCGAGAGTTGCGCATACTACGCCTACACACCGCTACACTCCAGAGCCTGATGCGGTTAAGCCCTCATTCTGATTAACTAGCCTCCCGATAATTATGCACTGCATGCCACTTTGTTCTCAGGGGCATTCGTAAACAACGCAGTCTTACCCGAGCAACATTGAAACCTTGTCGACCTTCCTAAATCTTCCGGCCGAGGGGAACCGGCAAACCACTCACCCCCTGAATTGGGTCTGTTCCCCACATCCCGGTTACAGGCTGGGGGATTACCGTTCTGCCTCGGGGGTGAGAATCCAGCTGGAAAGCACGTGGATAATTGTTGTTTCCGGGAGTAGCCTCTTCTGCTTCTTGGCTTGGAAGGGGACTTTCGTTCACACACGCTAGACCTACCCCTGCTGACCTTTTTTTCTCTAAGTCTTAATGCTATAGCACTCTTGGCAGATGATTCGGTTGGTTTTAACCCGGGAGAGAAAAGGAACGATGAAATCTAAATTGATCGGAGCGGTTGACGCGCGTGATGGGGTTTTTAGTTGAGGTACTTACTTACAGTAGGTAGCTATGCAGGGACGGTGATGCATTAGGAGTGTTGTTGTTGTTGTTGTTGTTGTTGTTGTTGTTGTTGTTGGGTACCTAGCTGCTACTGCAGTGGTATACTGCTTGTATACAACACCAGTTTGTATTCCGTCATTCAACCTCAATTCTGTTGATGACTTCCAGTCTTGGGAAAGTCTCCAAATTGAACTACGTAACCGGCCCGGAAAGCCCACGCCACCAGGAGGGAAAAATGGTTTAGTTTTTTTTTTTTTCCCTGTGATTTTCTTCCCGCGGCCAGGACGAGAACGTCCGGGGGAATTGGCCCGTGTTTTCTGGTCGGATGCGGGGTACATACGGATTGCCTCCCGAGACCCGGGTATGCTTGACGGTAGGTAGATAGATTGATAGATACCTTAGGTACTATTGCCAGTCGGTTAGGTATACTTACTGCCAGGTGCTGTTGCACATGTCCCGGACCGGAAAAGTGTTCTACATGTACGTCCCGCTAACTCATCATGCGTCCTTTTTTGGATTTTGTCTGGCCCCTTCAGACTAGGTAGCTATCCGAGGAAACAGAAGGCGTGACCTTGCCCACCGGCTGCGCCCCAGGGGGTCAAGAATCGAGTTCCCCGGCGTCGGATCGCCCCCTCGTGGAATGTCGGGAAGAGAGGACTTTCTGAATAGACCTGTCATGTGCGTTGTTCTGTCTTTTCTGACGAGGAAGATCCTTTTAGTGCGCGCTGTGTGTGGTGTGTGGGTAAATGTTTCGGGTCCTTTTTTGTTTCGTGTTGTTTTCGTAGGCAGGCCGACGATTTTAATGCCTCACAATAGTACTCCGTAGGGTCTGCGTGATCTGAACATGCGGGAATTAAGGACCAAAAGAGACGCTTACGCACAATGAACGCGGTATGACGAGTGGTTCGTGCCTCATTCTTCAGAATGGCTAGTGATTCTTCCTTCAATTTCTCGTGTCGTTCCCAAAATAGGGAGGGGAGAACGTCCATCATCCCGAACACGACCAACAAAGCACGGCAATATCTTCTGCCCACCGCATTTCACGATGGTGACGTTGGATTGTCAATCCGGAGAAGAGCACGGGTCTCATTGGCCGGACCGGGAAGGGCTTCGGAAGGCAGCTGACCCTCACTTGGCCGGAAACAGCCTAGAGCCATGGAGCAAGACCCGATTCTCTCATCCGCGAGATTTCGTCACTCGGAAAGATTCCTGGGATTCGTGGGGTTTGTTGTAGTTGGGTCTGGCCGCTGCAATGTGGGCCAATTTGGGGCCCGATTTGGGGTCACGGCGGGCGGTCAGCTTGTCTAAAGTTACGTAAGCCCTACTGGCCTATGTCCACTGCCGAGGGCTGCTGAATACCCGGTCGGGATTAGTCTGGCGGTGATCCATCTGTTAGAGGCTTAGAGCCTTGCCGAGAAAAAAGGGAGGGCTTCTTCCCCCGCAATTTCCATCTTTTACCCATGTCGTTGCTGTACCTCCTGGACACTGTACACAATAAACTTATCGCCTCTAAAATCCTGGCCGGGTGGTTGGCTATCCTTGAGTTCGTTCAACGTCATCACTTCCGCATCTCCCACTCTTTCCACCCCCCCGGAATTTGTGGTTAATGTCATTATTCTGTGGTTTAGAGAGAATGGACTGGCTCTACGCTTCCGTGGGAGACGCTGGGAATAATTGCTTTCAGCTCGTAGAACCTACTATCGGTTTCGTAATAGAAAACACATGCACCGGGTTGGTTAAATACCTCGTTTGCAGAATTGACTTGAACGAGCTTCGAGATATCTCGAGCTGGCCCTTGTCACATTAACTTCTTAGCTATCAACTCAGCCCCCGCCCTTTCCACACCCCTCCCTCCCTGTCTAGATTGAGACATTAACGCACTATCGGTTGATAACGCCTGAAATTTCTCATTTTCGCATTTTTTAATTCCGATATTGCTGTTATTCCCTCACTCTAGTTGGTGCATCCCGCCCAGTCCCTCCGGAACCACTTCGTGCCCACATCTCAGATCTCGGAACAAGTCGGACTACCCCGAGAGGTAATTCTGTCGCTGTTTCGACTTTCCACGATAACCAAACAACCGCTTCAGCCTTCAGCCCGGTCCTTAGCCCCGACATCTTCCGTGGAACTGTGGAGAAGGCGCATTACTCCAAAGATCCAAACCTCGTTACGACCTGAATTCGCTGCTATCATGGCCCCAGTTGGAAACATTCATATACCCCCCATTTCCCCCGTGGAATCTGGTCCTCTCTACACAGATTTCTTTCAACAGCAGGTTGCAAAGCAACGCAATAATAATTATCATTCTACTTCACTAAGAAACATGGTTGCTGCTTCGGTTAATCGCACTGCGCTGCACCCCGGGGGTGTTCAGTATGTCTCTCCTTCCTTCCTTGGCTTTGGGCTGGCGATGGTTTGCTGCCGTCTCTGTCGGGACATGGCAGGGAACCTATCTGACCTTGCCGTCGCATATGACAATGGTCGTGGGCAGATTGCTAACTCTGTTGTCTATCTAGGCCAGGCAAGGGTCACACTGAGCTTGAGGAGGAACTCCACGAGCACGCCCACATTGACTATGACCGCGTTGCTATTGTACGACATCCTGCGCTCTAGTTCTCTATTAAATATATCTAACCGAAGCAGATTGCCAACCCCGCTGTCGCCGCTCTCTACGAAGATGCTCTGGTCTACGAGACTGGTACGGCCATCACTTCCAGTGGTGCCTTGACTGCATACTCCGGGGCCAAGACTGGCCGTTCTCCTTCGGACAAGCGTATCGTCAAGGAGGAATCGTCAGAGAACGAGATCTGGTGGGGACCTGTCAACAAGCCCATGACTCCTGATGTAAGTTCTTGCCTGGCATATAATCGCGCATTGCCCCCCTTGCTTGCCGGCGGGCTGCGGGACCAAGCCAAGCTTTAGGGCAGATCATGGTCGCTGTGACACAGTAGACCCGGAAGATAAAGAAATGCCTCAAGCATGGTGCTCTGAGGCATTTTCGGCCTTCCGACCGCTGTGTGACACTGCTTTCCAATTTCTGCCCAGGGCTGGTGTTGTCGCCTTTTTTGGGGGGAGGGGGGGAGGGGGCATCGAGTCACATTGATGACGTCATGCATATCTCTGCAGCTTGACTGACTTTCATTTTCCAGGTCTGGCGCATTAACCGTGAACGTGCCGTCGACTACCTCAACACCCGTAACCGCATCTACGTTGTCGATGGTTTCGCCGGTTGGGACGAGAGATACCGCATCAGCGTCCGTGTCGTCTGCGCTCGCGCCTACCATGCTCTCTTCATGCGCAACATGCTTATCCGCCCCTCCCAGGAGGAGCTCAAGCACTTCCACCCCGACTATGTTATCTACAACGCCGGCTCTTTCCCCGCCAACCGCTTCACTGAGGGTATGACCTCTGCCACTTCCGTTGCTATCAACTTTGCCGAGAAGGAGATGGTCATCCTGGGTACCGAGTACGCCGGTGAGATGAAGAAGGGTGTTTTCACTGTCCTCTTCTACGAGATGCCCGTTAAGCACAACGTCCTCACTCTGCACTCCTCTGCCAACGAGGGTGAGAACGGCGATGTCACTGTGTTCTTCGGTCTGTCCGGAACTGGAAAGACTACTCTCTCTGCCGACCCCAAGCGTGCTCTGATCGGTGACGACGAACACTGCTGGACTGACCGTGGTGTCTTCAACATCGAGGGTGGTGTAAGTGTCATCCAGTCTGTATTTCTAGAGTCACAACTGACCCAAACCAGTGTTACGCCAAGTGCATTGGTCTCTCCGCCGAGAAGGAGCCCGATATTTTCAACGCCATCCGCTTCGGATCCGTTCTCGAGAACGTCGTCTTCGACCCTGTCAGCCGTGTTGTCGACTACGATGACTCTACCCTCACTGAGAACACTCGTTGGTGAGTATCCTTGCCGCTCAAAGACACGCTTCGAAGTGCTAATTTGTTACAGCGCCTACCCCATTGAGTACATTGAGAACGCCAAGATCCCCTGCTTGTCTGAGAAGCACCCCACCAACATCATCCTCCTCACCTGCGACGCCCGTGGTGTTCTCCCTCCGATCTCTAAGCTCACCACCGAGCAGACCATGTTCCACTTCATCTCGGGTTACACCTCCAAGATGGCCGGTACTGAGGATGGTGTGACTGAGCCCCAGGCCACCTTCTCTTCCTGCTTCGCTCAGCCCTTCCTTGCTCTGCACCCCATGCGCTACGCTACCATGCTCGCGGAGAAGATCTCGCAGCACAAGGCCAACGCCTGGCTGCTCAACACCGGTTGGGTTGGCGCTGGCGCCACCACTGGTGGCAAGCGTTGCCCTCTCAAGTACACTCGTGCCATCCTGGACGCCATCCACAACGGCTCCCTCAACGAGGTCGAGTACGAGACCTACGAGGTGTTCAACCTGCACGTGCCCAAGTCCTGCCCCGGTGTCCCCTCGGAGCTGCTCAACCCCAGAAACAGCTGGACGGCGACGACGAATTTCAAGGATGAGGTCAACAAGCTGGCCAAGCTCTTCAACGACAACTTCGCCAAGTACGCCGATGAAGCTACCAAGGAGGTCATCGCGGCCGGACCGGTGCCTCAGTAGATTGTTTCTTTTCTTGTTCGCTGATTCCCTTTTGGTTTATCATATCGCATGGCGTGCTGTGTTTCAAATAATGGGTCATATGAATCTTTCTTTCTCAGATACCTGAAAGTGGCTTGTGTCGATCAGCGGGAGGGAAATCCGCTGTCGATGGCTTTTCTGATTTTGGTTCTATTCAATACTGGCTGTTGGCCAATAGAAAATATATTCAGTTCTAACCAAGTTCGTTCCCAATTGTAACCTCCATTGTAACCTCCATTGTAATCCTTCAATTTTGGTTTTGATCGCTCGATCTCATTTAAGCCAGTAACAACGCCGATGCCTTTTTTTGCCCCGGCAGCGAACTGATACAGGAAATGAGGTGCAGATTTCTGAGCCCAATTCACTTCCGATTCGAGGACTATTGAATTGTCAATATTGCTCTGAAGCAAATGCCGCTGACGAATGCGACGCTCTAGGCTCCTGGTAAGCAGAGAGACTAGCTCCAGCGCCTCAGGCACCCATCCATCCGCTGACAGAAGTTCCGTCAACATATTCCCCTTCCATCCTCGAAACACCACTCCAACATGCGGTATGTCATCCACGATGAAAAATTTTGAGCTGAGCTCAAGCTAGCAACAAGGGTACATACTAAGCTTCGTCATAGAAGTACCTTGTACTTTCAAATCCCCGTTCTCCACGCAAGGAGGCCGCTAAATAGTTCGCGTCAACGCGGGATGCAACCGAGCCAATTTCCTCCGAGCATCCCTCGTTCCAAGACAGGGGGTGGAACCATGCGAACCACCGGGGTACAGACGGCAGGGCAAAACGGACGCAGGAACCGATTCCAGTATGCACATGCACGCTGGATCTCCGAATCTTAGTCCCTGGGGCTACTAGTTGATCAAGCGCACAACTTGGCCATGGATCACCCGAACTATAGTCTATTGCGACCTCACTTCTTGACATGCCTCACCCATATTGACTGGCTGGATGCTTTACTTGCGACATGCCTCCATCCACCCACCCCTGTCGATCGCCTCCTCCCTGGTTATCATATCAAGGGATGAATACCGGCCGTCTTTTGAGGCTGATACGTGCCGGAAATGTGCTACCTGCCTTGTCTGGCGTGTATAGTCCTTGCTGGGCTCTGGGCTCCTTCGAGGTGCTTAAGCAAGGATGCTCTACTTGCAGGCGTTACATCTCCTCCACGTGAGATCTGACTGGCCAGTGGTCTTCCTTCGTTGAGCACGCTTCAAGGGCACTTACTTCTTTCATCGCTAATGCCTCCTTTGCTTTACACCCCCCTCCCGCCTCCAGTGGCAAGGCTACCCCTACCCCTCCTAGCCTCCAAACACGTACGCACATTCTCTGGGCCAAGTGAAAAGCGTATCACCGCGTGTGATCCCCCGCGCCACAGCAATCTCCTCAATCGTTCTTGTGGTCTGTCGCATCCACGTCCAAGTCCGCGCTAACATTTCGATACTTCCTTTGATCTTCCTCGCCATGGGAAGGAAGTGTGTTGCTTAGAGCTTGAGCTTCAGCATATACAGGCAGATTCATTGACGGATCATGCACACAACGTATTCTCTGGCATCACTGCCTTGGGGGATTCTGGGAGTGGGGGCTGTGATTCTTGCGGTAATTAGTCCTTTCCTTCTGGTATCTCCTCTTGTGAACTTGATGTTAGAGATACTGTGTGGCTTGGCGATGTGGTGACAGTGCTAACCCTTGGCTTCGCAGATCCTGGCGTATGTCGTTTATCAGGTTTATTTTCATCCGTTGGCTAAATATCCTGGTCCATGGCTGGGGAAGTTCACCGAAGCCGGCGCAGCTTATCATGCCGTGAAGGGCGATTTACATTTGCACATATGGTGGTGCCATCAGAAGTATGGTGAGTTGAATTGATTGTCCTATGGTTTGCGAGGCTGTTGAAGTGCTTACTGAGTCTTTCTAGGGCCGGTGATCCGGTATACGCCGAACCTAGTGATCTTCAATACGGCAAGTGGGATGAAAGGTGAGTCTGCCGCCATGCATGAGGATTCGTGTACACCAGTGTACTGATAAGCGAACAAGATATCTATGTCCGAGGCAAGGACCTCCGGAAAGATGTTCACTACGGCGTCATCCAGCTCGGCACCAAGAACCTCCTCACAGTCACGAGCCCGAAGGAACACGCCAGACGGAACAAGATCATCAGTCCCGGATTCTCGAGCACAGCAATGCGCGAATTTGAACCGAGGTTGCTGGTGCATGTACGCAAATTTTGCGACTCGCTGTACCGACCTAGGCCTGGTAGTAAATCGAACAGCTCTTGGGGGGAGCCGATGGTCATGTCGGACTGGTGCAGCTACTTCGCATTTGATGTGATCACGGAGTTGGTCTTTGGTAAAGCGTGCAATCTCCTCGAGAGCCAGCAACACCGTTGTACAGTGTACGATATTTCCGGGATGATGAAGCGGCTGTCGCTGTTGATGTATGCGCCATATGTGTTCCTCGGTCGACTGGATCGGAAGCTGTTCCCTGGTGAGATGCGCGGGATGAAGCGATATCATCGGCTGGTGAATTCAATGATGGCAGATGCGGCGAGCATGTCAGGACATGTGTTTAGTCGACTGACGAACGCGCGGGATGACAAAATAACTGCGGGGATAGGGGCTCCTGCATTCAGCGACGCGGATATCTATTCAGAGTCTGCGATGTTGGCTGTTGCCGGTAGGTTGCGTCCTTGTTTCTCCTCTCAATCTGATAACCTGTTGATAACACGCTCAACAGGGTCCGACTCCACATCTGTGTCTCTCTGCGCCAACCTCTTCTATCTGGCGACCTATCCCCACGCCTACAACCGCCTCGCCCACGAAATCCGTACGACGTTTCCGACCCTCGAATCCATCCGCACCGGTCCCCTTCTCCTGCAAGAGTGCCCCTACCTTCACGCATGCATCAAGGAAACGCTCCGCATCTCACCCGCCGTAGCCGGGTGCCCCTATCGCCGCATCGAGAAGGGCGACACCATCGTAGTCGACGGTCACGTCATTCCCGAGGGCTGCAGCGTTGGCACGGGGATCTACAGCATTCATCACAATGCGGACTACTTCTCGCGGCCGGATACCTTTCTCCCAGAGAGGTGGCTAGCCAGCGACGGTGACGAAAATCCCGAGCAGGCGAGCGTCACGGCAGCCGCCTACACGCCATTCTCACAGGGGACACGCGCCTGCGTGGGGCGCCACCTGGCGCAGATGGAGTTGCAGTTGGCTCTGACGAGCCTGATCTGGCAGTATGACTTCCGCCGGGCGGAGGGTGCAGCCGGGGAGTTGGGGGCAGGAAGTCGAGACGGCGGGGAGCTGGGGCGGTCGAACCCGCATGAGTTCCAACTGTATGATCACATCATTAGCCAGAAGAGAGGGCCGGTCCTTCAGTTCCGGCCGCGGAAGCAGCATCAACAGGAAGTAGTATCGGTAAGCTGAGGGGAGCAAGGCAGAGGGATTCGGCACATGCGGCGGACTGTTCGGTTATGTGATAGGGACGGGAGGGAAGGAAGGCAATGACGGCGAATATGCTTCTGATTGGATTGATACCTTGGCGTTATTGTTTTTGGTAGTATTTTGGCTTCGGGCTATGAAAACAGAAATGTGAATACGTGTATGATGTATACTTCGGAAGTATTGGGGGTTTAGGTTCTTCAGAGCAGTCATCTCAACAGTCGACAACCGTTCAGAGAGAGATGCAGCAGCATCTAATAGATGAGTCCGCGTCTATTTATGTCAAACAAGACTTCCCATATCCCAATGTAGTTCCATTGTCTAATCTGAATATTGATCCGAGTGATTCAAACCTGGAGATAAATTCATCTGACATGACCCAGAGGTCTGGATCGGTAGTATGTTAGTATCCACCGATAATCGGCTGTTCATTCAACCCTATTCTTATCACTGGCTCGCTCAATAGATAGAATCTACTGCGGGTAGTCGATAGCCTGGGTCAATGCACCTACCGCTTTAATGTTCGTTGTATTATCAATTTCCCGAGCGCCGATTGACACGCACCCCGGACGACTGTCCTCCTAGCCTCGCTGCATTGACAGCCTGGAGTAGACTACGCCTCCTCCCCCCTCCACCCGAAAGGTTTACCGAGATCCGGTGCGCGGGAGATAAGTTTATGGTTTATCTCCCGCTCCGGGATCCCGAGTTGGTATCTAGGTGGGTACTAGGTTATCCGGGTTCAGTTGCTCTGCGCTGAGCTGGGATGGTTTAGCTGGTTTAGTTATAGTGGGGTGAGGGGGAATTGTGGGTATCGATACGAATGAGAGGGGATGGATTTGGAACCGGCAGGTTAGGTTTTTTTTTTTTTTTTTTGATGCGGATGGTTGATTGAGCGGTGAGTGTGCTATACATTCTATACTACTCAAGTGCTCTGTGATAGCATATTATATATAGTATCTGAGAGGGATAGAGTGGGAAGCAAGACAGCTGCTTTTAGTCGGAACAATGGACTACTATGTACAATAGGGCATAGACATCTACCTACAATCCTCAACTAAAGCGCAGTAACCCTTCCTCCACCCCTCTCTCAATAGAATTCGTGCTGTTGTAACCGGCCAAACACCCGGAGGAGATCTTCTCCGGTACAACCCCAGATTCAGACTAGACTGATTGGGTGCATCGAGTTTGTTGGGGCCACAATACTAACTCAAACTATCAGTCCGAGAGTCGGCAGTATCGGTTGGAAGGGATTTCATCATAGTTTCGCGAGATTAAGGTTGGAGGGAGGGAGAGACAGAGAGGAGAAGCGGAAGAAGCGGAAGAATATTGATCGGCTTGGATGTCATGTTCATACCCTGGCATGAGGGACAGACGGTACTGGTCCAGTACTAAGACTAACAACTAACCTCGGAGCTGGCCGGGTTTCCGGGGGGTTCTCGTTCGATGCTGGATCGGGTTTAGTGGGCGGTTGGACGGGTTGGGCTTAGGAGTGGGGAAGGAAGCTATGCTAATGCTCATACTCATGCTCCACTTACTTGGTCAACTATCTGTCTATCCATAGAAGGATGTGCTTGTTCATGACAGCATGGAAGGTAATTAGAGGTAGGAAAGAGAGAAGATTCTCGCCGGTCGGATGCGTCCTGTGTATACTCTGTACTCTGTGTTCTATTGTGTACAAAATATGAGGCAGAGAGACTGTAACATCAAAAGAAGCAAACCAGTTGCCACGCTCCCCCGCATTTTTTTTCCAGCTGGCGGCTTCATGCAGTAGTCGCTTTGCTGCTTGTACTGTAGACAGTACTATGCATACAAATCATCTTCAACAGATGTGTCAATAGATGACTATTCTTCTACCACCAACAAACCGAGAGTCCCCACCTGTCACACTGCCACTGCCAGCTCAGGTTCTCTTCTCTCACCCCGGTTAAGGATGGTTTGTTACCACTGGACCGAGACTCTGTACCACATCCCATCGTGCCTGCCGGCCTGGTTTCATTTTCTTTCTCTGGCACTGATTCAGGTAGTATCCTACCTATCCCGAGTCTTACCTACTATTTAATTCAATAACTCTCCGCTCAACCCGCGTGGGACAGACAGCTTCTTCCTCCCTGTCCGTCTTTCCCCGCGACTGATCCTCGTCCATCATCTGACCCCGCGAAAAATCCCCATCAAGTTATAAATAAAAAGATTTATCCTCGTCTTGCTCTAGCTTTCCTCTGCCCCCTCATTTCTGCACTCAAGGCCTTGCATCGCCCTCTTCCCATCCACGGTAAGTAGTTTCGGGATTCCAGTCCTGGAAGATCCGCCCGTCACAGTTGGGGTTACAGTCGGGGTCTCATGCAGTGCCTGGCCAGGCCCAGATGCTTGCTTGCCTGGGGCCAATCTTCTCCATACATCGATGCCATCTTCTTTTGTTACCCCCGCTTTCCCTCGTGTTGATCGCGCCGTGTATTTAATCCCTGTTGCTCTCCTTTCACGCCCCAGTCATCAGAAGCATTGATTGACATTGAAAAGACAAGACGTGCATGCTCTGACAATAACCACCAGATCTAGTGCGAATCGTGTTTCCTTCCTCAACATGGCCTCTACCACCAGCACTGCTACTGCCACTACCGCCGCGGCCGCCACCAAAGAACCCCAGCCTGCCATGGACTTCCTCCATCACCCTTACACTCGGGCGGCGCTTCCCTTTGTCAACGGTGGCCTTGCTGGCATGACCGCCACCGTCGTCATCCAGCCCATTGACATGATCAAAGTCCGTCTGCAGCTGGCTGGCGAAGGCGTGCGCTCTGGGCCGCGTCCCTCTGCCTTGGGCGTCGCTCGCGACATCATCGCGTCCGGTAAGGTGCTTGATCTATATACTGGTCTATCAGCTGGACTGCTTCGTCAAGCCGTGTACACTACGGCTCGCCTGGGTTTCTTCGACACTTTCAGCAAAGTCCTCAACAAGCGCGCCGAAGCTGCTAACCGCAAGGTCACCTTCGCCGAACGGGCTGGGGCCGGTTTATCCGCTGGTGGGATTGCCGCTATGATTGGCAATCCGGCCGATTTGGCCCTGGTCCGCATGCAATCCGACGGCCTCAAGCCTCCCGAGGCGCGAGCCAACTACCGTTCGGCTCTCGACGCGCTTGTCCGCATCTCCAAGTCGGAAGGTGTCCCAGCCCTGTGGGCCGGTGCTTCGCCTACGGTCGTGCGCGCGATGGCCCTCAACGTCGGTCAATTGACCTTCTTTGCCGAATCCAAGGCCCAGTTGAAGGCCCATACCAACCTGTCCGCCCAGAGTCAGACCTTTGCCGCCTCGGCGATTGCCGGTTTCTTCGCCAGCTTCCTCTCGTTGCCGTTTGACTTCATCAAGACACGTCTGCAGAAGCAGCAGAAGGATCCCTTGACAGGCAAGCTGCAATACAGAGGTCTGCTGGATTGTGCGCGCAAGGTCGCGCAGGAGGAAGGCTGGTTGCGCTTCTATCGCGGGTTCGGCACCTACTTTGTGCGGATCGCTCCTCATGCGTTAGTTTCCCCACCCCAAGACTTTCTTATCGCGTAGTGCTGTCACTAACCCCGCGGATCCACCAGCATGGTTACACTGATTGTCGCCGACTATCTCAACCTCCTAACTAAGTAGAGTGTTTGGTGTGATTCCGGAAGATTTTTCTTTCAATCCAGGTCAAAGCATTGATCAAGGTCGCGTCCGGATAGACCAAGTCTGATCTGCACACACTACATTTCTTTACGCCCGATCGGCCCACCCCATCCGATTAGGCTGACGAATCGGACGGCCACGGAGTTGCATGCTGTCTGGCACAGATGCGATGCTCCTGATGTGTGGTGGCTATCGGCTATACGACAATACCCTTTTCCTTTCTATGGCGGGTAGCCTGGGTGGAGTTCTTCGTGGGTATGCATCGATTCATTTTGTATTTCATAATAGTTATATATCCCATGGCGTGCTTAATGAGCCGTGCACGAGGGTTTTCAGAGCATGATGACGAGTTGTCAATGAATTCATCACATTATTGAAGCAGAGGCTATCTAGTAATCGACTTCAAGGTCTTCCTCTTCCTCTTCCTCTTCCTCATCCATGGGATCTTGCTCTTCTTCGTACCCTGCCACATCAATATTCTGCATGGAACCGAGTTGTTCGTCTGGCAATCCTTCCTGTCCACTGACTGTATGTTCGCCGACCACACCTTGGTCTGTGTTTTCTATTTCTTCCTTTTCCGCCCTTTCAGATACAATCTCTGTATCTTCATCTTCCAAGCCTTCATCCCAGTTTTCAGTGTCTTCGCCTTCCAATCCTGTATCGACTCCCGTGTCCACGTAGTCCGGGTCAATCCTTCGGTATTCTGGGCCGTCTTCCTCCACTTCCACATCCAGCTCCCCCTCAGTTTCTTCGGGTTTTACATCCTCTTTATCCTCCGCTTCTTCAAATAAGTCGTCAAAGTTGTGTGCAGTATCTTCTTCATCGACTCTTTGCGGTACTGCCTCCTCTTCGTCCGCTTTGTCATCCAAAGCATCGCCATTATCTGCGTGTTCCACCTTAGCTTCTCCTTCTCCATTTGTAGGCTCAGTTTGCTCTTCTACCTCGTCTTCCATGGCTGCGGCATTGACAGTGTTGACTTCTTCTTCTTCTTCTTGCTGCTGTTCTTCTTCATCCCCATTCTCCCCACCATACACTGCATCATCGACGACGGGCTGGGAATCGTCCTCTTCTACCACATCGTCATGGCTGCCTAAGTCAACATTTCCAGTCTCAACGATAGGTTGGTGGTTATCTTCTCCCTCTTCTTCTTGAACTGTATCTTCTTGAGCCTCATCCTCCCGGTTTCCCTGATATACTTGCTCAACTGGGTCGGCATTGGCGGTGGGCGGAATTGTTTCTGCTTCCTCTGCTGCATCCACTCCGTCATCCACCGTGAGGACAGTCTCTTCTTTATCTTCCTCCGTATCGTGATGGCCAGCAAGGTCAGCGTCGAGGGCGGGCTGATCCTCTTCTCCTTCTCCTTCTCCGTTTTCCTCATGTCCTTGGTCTGTTTGTTCGATGGGTGCGGCGTCAACAAACGGTGGCTTTTCTTCATCTTCTTCCATCCCTGTATTATCGATCACTGTATCTTCGATCACCGTGTCTCCAATCACTGTATCTTCAGTCACTGTATCGTTGACCACAGTATCTTCGATCACAGTATCTTTAATCGCAGTATTTTCAATCACAGTATCGTCGGTCACAGTATCTGTGAGTACTATATTATCACCCGCTGTATCTTTGTGCACCGCATCATCCACCACTGCATTGTTAACCATTGCATCATCAAGCGCTGTATTATCAACTGATGTATCTCCAAGCACTGTTTCTTCAGGTACTGTATCACCAACTGCTGCGTTGTGAACAACTTCACCATAATCAACAGCGGACTCGTTTTCTTCTTCACTGATATCTTGTTGATTTGTTTGCTCGCCTGGCTCGGCGTCAACATGTTGGGAGTCGCTTTTTTGCGCTGCTTTTTCATAATTGTCTAGCTCCATTGGGCCAGCACCGGCGTGGTGAATCTCTTCCTCCTTCTTTTCCTTTTCTGCTTCTTCCTTCTTTTCATCCTCCTCGTCACCCTCCATCTCATCCTGCTCTCCTTGCTCAACTAAGTCATCACCCACATGCTGGCTCTGTCCATCACCATCCTCTGCTTCTTCAACTATATTACCACCTGCGGACGCACCTTCGTCCCCCTCCTTTGGTCCTTCCAGGTCTTCTGGCTCGGAGGGACCTGTGTCGACGAGCTGGATCGCATTGTCATCTTCCACTCGGCCTTTTGTTATATCATCGCCTGCCGGCGCATGTTCTTCTTTCTCCACTGGTTCTTCTATGTCTGGTTGTTCACTCAGTCCATCGTCGATTTGCTGACTCATATCTTCATCTTTATCCTCTTCTCCGACTGAATTAGCATCAACGTGCTGGCCCTCTTCGCTTTCTCCCAACTCTTCCTCAATACTCTTCCCGTCTTCTTGCGCCACGGGTCTATTGTCTTCTTCTTCTCCCCCTGCATCGCCTTGGGCCTCATGCTCAACTGGAACAGAGTGAAGGTACTGCATCTTTTCATCCTCATCCCTAACTTCTTGCTCCAAAGGTGCATTGCCTCCTTGTTGCTCTTCATCTCTCTGGGCATTGTGCTCAGGCGAAGCATTGTCCAAGCTCTGCATCTTCCTATCCTCATCCTCTAGCTCTTCCTCTTCTTGTTCAATAGGCTCATCGGCCTCTTGTTGGCTATCTTTGGCTTGCTGGATGTTTTGATGCGCATGCCCTAGCGATTCATTTTGAACATACTGCATGCTCTCATTCTCATCCTCAATTGTCTCCTGGCTGTTCTCCTCCGTCGACCGCGCGTCGACGTTTTGGTACTTTGCCTTTTCATCACCATGCATCTGATCCTCGTGCTCCGCTGGCCCAGTATCGTCAACCTCATTCTCTTCTCCAACGCTCTCGTCTTGGGGACCTTCTTGTTCAATGAACTGAGAGTCAGCGACCTGAGACCATTCAATCTCGTCCCCCTCATCTTCGTCAACTTCCTCCTCCTCTTTCTGGGCCTTTTGGCCCTCGTGCACGACTGGTTGGATAACAGCATAATCTTCTTCATTAACTGCGTCGGCATCAACTTGGTGGTTCTCGTCTTCCCCTGATTCTCCCTGATTGTCTTGTTCGATTGCAGTGTCAACGTTTTGATTCTCTAGTTCTTTCTCTTCTTGGTGGACATCTTGGATTTCTTCTTGTACAACCAGCCCAGCATCGACATACTGCATTTCCTCATCCTCTGCCTCCACATCCTCTTGCCTTTCTCCTCCCTGCACTCCCTGTGCTTCCTGCATCTCTTCCCCCTGATCAACTGCCTCCTCCATTCCCCCCTCGTGTCCTTGATCTTCATTTGTTGCATTCTGAACTGTATCATCAGCCACCTGCATCATTTCTCGACTTCTCCGTCCTCTCCCTCTCTTACCTCCTGTTGCTCCTTTTCAAATTCCTCCCCATCACCCTTGAATTCCTGCTGCTGGTTTGCAAATGCTTCATCTTGAACTGTGTCATCAGCCACTTGCATCGACTCTTCGAACTCTTCTTCTTCTTCGTCTCCCTCTCTTACCTCCTGGTTCTCGCCTTCGACTTCCTCTTCGGTTTGCGCCCCCAGCTCTTGATCTTCAATTACCTCGTCTTGAACTGAGTCATCAGCCAATTGCATTGCTTCTTCGAATTCATCTTCTTGTTCGACCTCTCCTGCTCTTACCTCCTGTTCTTCCTCTTCTTCTTCCTCTTCCTCGTCCTCATCGTCCCCTCCCTGCCAATGACCACTATCTTCAAACTCCTCACTTTCATTCTCGTCTTCTTCAATATCGACAACATCACTGGCAGCAACCGAGACAGCGCGTTCTTGTTTGATCCGGATTTGATCTTCCTGGGTTGCCACTCCGCGCGCTGTGGTAGCATCGTCGTCCTCGTCATCACTGGCCACCGTGATCCCACTCTTCCTTCCCCTCTTCCTCCGCCCACCGACATTGCTATGATCGTATTCATCATCCTCGAGTTCCTCCTGCTCCCGTCGCAGAGCAGCCTCGGCTCTCTTCACTCTCCGTAAAAGAACAGGATCACTCCGCAGATCAAACTCAGTCAAGACAACCTCACACACCGGACATTGAACGCAGTGCACGCGACGCGCACGTCGGCCTGCACTCCCACTCGCAGAAGATTGCCTCGGATCCGGAGCGGTGGTGCGGCTCTGCGCTATCATAGCGGTGATGGCCTCACGCTCAAAGCTGTGCGGACACTTGGTACTGGTGACCGGGTCTTGAAAGGGGAGGAGGGTAAGGGGACATTTCAAGGAGATGCGTTCTCGAGAGATGGCGACATCTTCGTCCGAGACATCTTCGTCATCATCTTCCTCTGCGGTGGGATGCTCGGTGTGGCGGGAGGATGCGCTCCTGGAGGCTGCGGTTGTTGTTCTCGACGCCGGGGCTCCGCGAGCGCTATTGGCCGATGTTGAGGGTTTCGTGTCGGAGGAGTTGTCTTCAAGATGAGCGAACCAGGTCGAGGCGTGCGGAAGCGGGGGGATATCGTCGCCCGGGTGTTTGGCTTCGTGGATGATGCGGTAGAAACCGACGTAGGCGGGGTTAGTGGAGTATCTGCTCAGCCAAATTAGCCTCTCTTTCTCGATATGACATCTTGGTGAAACGAAGAAGATAAAACATACTTCTGCGTAAGCGACATCTCACTCCACTGCTCCTTCGTAGCCGCCATACTCTCTTCAATCTTACCCACCAACGTCGGCCCAACAGCTCCACTATCATCCTCGTCCTCCTCCCCCTCGTCCTCATTTCCCTGATCCTCCCCCTCAACATCAACCATCTCCTCATCCCCATCCCCATCCCTCCGATTCCGTCGACTACTCCTAGTCGACCTAGTCCCAGTTCGTACCCCATCAACAACATTAACATCCCCCTCCAACCCCCGCAAAACCCCACTCAACCCCTCAAGCCTCATCTCCGCATCAATCGCCCCCCGCATCTTCAAATCCAACTTCGCAGTCGTCGCCCGCACAGACTCCCTTAGCGCAACAAGATCCTCCTCCTCACCCTCTGCTGCCTCCTCGCCGCCCCTATTCTCGCCTTCCTCTCCGCCAGCGGTATTCCGCTCTCTTTTGCGCCGTGCCCGCTCCTCCGCATCCGTCAACCGCTCGTTGATCTCTCCCGCCGCGTCCGTAAGCTTCTCCTGCGCGTGCTGAAGGTGCGTCTTTAGGTTCCGGAGCGGGGCGCTGTTTAGAAGGTTGAGCAGTGCGGCGTGCGAGGTTGGGTGGAGAGTTAGTTGGGTTGGGTTTCGGTTGTGGATTGTTGGGGGGTTATAGGGGGGTGGTTGGGGGATATTGCTTGCTGTTGCGGAGGAGGAGGGGGTGGAGGGTTGCGGGTTGTTTCGGCGGAGGAGGGGCATTTTTTCTGGATTTTCTTTTTTTTTTCTCGAGGATTTGTATGGTGTGTTTTTGTTTGGTTGGCTTGATATGATCTGGCTGGCTGGCTGGGTTCTCGCTGGTTAGTTCTGATAGAGCTGGAGATGGAGAGGGATTACAGGGTTAGATGGATGGTTTTGTAAGATGTCTGGCCCCCGTGGAAGATACGGACTGATGTCGAGGGGTACCGATGGTACCGGTACTGCTCTAGTGCGGCGCTTCGGACGGCGGCGTGTCTTTGTTGGACTCCTCAAAGAAACTGAAACTATATCCACTGCAACTGGCTACTTGCTGAACGAGCATTAAGCGATGAAAGAAAGAGACGCGACGCGCTTACGCTAGGCTAATTTTGGTTATAGCTGGCTTGCTTGGGGGCTTATCGGCTTATCTGTTTATCTGTTTATCGGCTTATCGGTGGAGTGGGTGGCAGAAAGTCCCACCGCCTTTTTCAACAGTTTTGATGCCTGGTTTTCGGGGAGTGTTGGTTGGCTGTTCGTCGGCTGCGGCCTGATTTCTTGCTGTGAGGTTGCTGGAGTTCTGCCGGTCATGTGCTTTGGAAGCGGTAGCAATCCTAACAGTTTTGATGCCTGATTTTTACAAGAGTGTTTGCTTGCCTGCCTGGCTCTGAAGCTCCAAAAACTGTTGTGCGGTCGCCGATGTTCTGCCGCCTCAATGCGGTAAACTTCCTACCACTTTCCCCAGGCCGAATTTCCGCCGTGGTTGTTCTGCCTCAGCGGTAGCCTTTCTGCCGGCAGGTCCTATCCCCCCAAGGCGGTAACAATCTTACCACTTTCACAGCCTGACTTTTCAACCCTGTTTACGTGCCTGCCTGGCTCCAGAGCTCCAAGAACTGTTTGCGAGGTCGCCAGCATTCTGCCACCCATGTGACTCGCAAAGCGGTAAGATTCCTACCATTTTCCCAGCCCGAGTTTCGCCCGTGGCTCATCTGCAGCTCAGCCGCCGAGCAGCAGGCGGCAGGCAACATATTCTGCCGGCAGTGTCCTCAACAAAGCGGTAAGATTTCAAACAGTCGCCCAGCACCCATTCTCCACCTGTTTATCTACTGTTCATGCAGTAATCACCATTTTCCAGTCGCGAGGTTGCAGCCATTCTGCCACTCACATGACTTATAAAGCGGTAAAACTCCTCCCACTTTCTCCAACCCGAGTTACGGCCGTGGTCTTCCCGCTCAGCTTTCTGCCGGCCGGCCAAGGCGGTAGGTAGGTTATTGAACAGTTTCCCGGATACCTTTTTCTGGACTGGTTGTTTGCTGTTTGTCTGTCAATTCGGATTTGCACGCTGCGAGGTTGCGAGTTTCTGCCGAGCATGTGATCTCCAGGCGGTAGGATTTATACCAGTTTTTCGGAGGATGTTTTTCTGGGTTGTTTGTCTGCTGCTTGCTCGCTGATCTTGGATTTTCTGTTGCAAGGTTGAAGGTGTTCTGCCGCCTCAGCGGTGTGTGGGGCGGTGAGGGGATATCTTTGGGTAATTATACCATGAGCGTAGTCTAGCACATACTATGGCGTGGTCAACAGAGAACAAACAGTCTCTCGGTCTACTTTAGGTGATCTTTACTTAGTAAAAAATGACGAAGGATTCATTGATCTACTATGATTTACAAGGGTATTGCCAGCAATATAGATGTGACTGAAGAAGCGAATCCCAGACCCAGACCTCGTGTTTAGACCTTGTAGAAGCAGAAAGCGTGGTAGAAGCCTATCCTCGTTAGCTTAATCTATCATTCAATACAGACAACAAACACTTACTGACTGCCTCCTGCTCCTCCTCGGTCATGCTGAGTTGCCCGGTATTGCGGTCGCGCACACCCATGCGTTCGCTCAGCGGCCCCAACTCGGCATCGTCCTTCTCATCGTGCCAGACCTCCAAAAACGGCTTGCGGTACTGCAGCTCCAAGTTGTACTCCTCGGTCAATCTATCTCTCAACCATTAGCAATGATGATAAAAACGAGAGGCGGGCAGAAACGTACGCTCGGAATGCTTCCCATGGCACCACATATTCCGGGACCTCCTCCACGGCTTCCTGCATGAAGTAGTTGTATCTCCAGCCAAACGGCGGCCGGAAAACCCCATCCTCGGGCGTCTCCCCGGGGAATCGCACACGATAAATCGAGTTGCCCCATTCCACTTTGGTGTCCTCCTCGACTTCTCCGTCCTCGGGTTCATTGTCCTCCTCCTTCTTCGAAGCAGCCGCTTCCTCGCGTGCCTTGCGCTTAGCATTGCACTCGGCCACCTTGGCACTGATTATGTCTGAATTCGGGCAGACACCCAGGAACCGCCCGCCTTTCTTCAGACAGCCAGCCACATTGCGCAGCATCTGCCGTGCTTTCTCCTCACTTTCGAACGCATAATGGATCGCGAACATCGACGCGACCACGTCGAAGCCACCTCCGCCCCAGCGAGAGCTCATTACTGAGCCTCCAGGCCCAGCATTGGGATCGATGCCGACTCGCTGTACAATATCGATATCACCCAGCCACTCACCGAAACAATCCTTTGGCACAAACTCTGCGTGGAAACTCGGGCCCCGGCCACCACCGCGACCGCCGCGAGGCCCTCCTCGTCCCAATCGCATCTGGTTGTACCGCTCGCGCGCCTGCACGACCGAGATCTCAGCCGGGTCCAGTCCCACGTACAGATCCACCGGCTGCGGCGCCAGCTGCCACTTGCCCAGGTCACCACCCTTCCCGCAGCCTAGGTCAATCACCAGCAGCTTCCTCTGCTCCATGGGCGGCGGGCCTGTCTCGTCCGCCCAGTCCTTGGTCCCGATCGCACGCGAAACGAACTCCTCATCCGGGGAGAACTTCTGGATGAGCGTGCTCTTGACCCAATTGTTGAAGCTGCGCAGGCCCTTGATCTTGCTCTCGGTTTTGCGCCACTCACGGCCCCGCTGTGGCACGGCATTGTAATGCTGGCGAACAAGGTCCGTCACGCCCCGGATCTGCGAGTTCCGGATCGCGTCCTCCTGCTCCGCACGTTCGCGCTCCTCCTGTCGCCGTCGGAGGGTCTCCCGGTCGACGAGACCCATGCGGGCGCCGCCGCCAGGTCGCTTGCGCTGACGCGGTTGTGATTCGGGCGTTGGGGATCGTGGCGGGAGGGGAGGGGATGGGGATCGGTTATGGGCGTGGCGGTTGGGCGCCGCGGAGTTGTCGTCCCGGTCGCGGCGGGAGTATGCCGATGGGGGCGTGCGTCCGCGTTTGCGGAGTTTTTGGTGGCGTTCCTCGACGCGCTTGCGTTTGGAGCTTGGCCGATAGCCCTGATCCGTCGAGGTGGGTTCCTCCTCGGGCAGTCTGCGCTTGTAGGTGTCATTGTTCTCGCGGCTTGCTTCGTGGCCGCTGGGTGAGGGAGAGCGGACGGTTTCGGAGTACGAGTAATCGCCCATTTTGGTTGCTGGAGTTCTTTGTTTGGCTGGGGGTCGTCGATTCGAGGTTGAAGGAGGATTGGGAGGAGCAGGTTTATCGGGAAGGTTTTGAGGAAGAGTTGGGGATAGGGGGGTGGGTATCAGAGAGGGCGCAGATTTCAGTTGAAGTTCATTTGTAATCTTGAAAATGACAGTCAGTCACGAAGAAGAGTTATATCTCTTGTTTCTGCTCAGCGAGAGATGGAGGACAGAGATTTCGCCGCAGTCGCAGCCAGCAAACAAACAAAGCCAGCGTCGGGGAATCACCGCTTCCGACCGACGTCGCCACTCGCTACTTAACTCCATCGAAAAAGGGTCCCTGCAGTAGTGCTGGGACTAGGGGTGGAATCACGTACCGCAGCAGAGGGTGATCGTTTTTGTGGGGTTGCAGTGAGAGCTGGAGGACGTTGACATGGAGAAGATGGAGCAGTTGAAGGAGGAGGAACGACTTCCGCCTTCTCTTCCCAGCGATCCCGGGCCGGATCATAGATACTGATACTGCCTCGCCCGCCCTCCCGCGTCGCTTCGTCGTCGGCCATGGTGGCGATACGCAATAACCCCTGGCGGAAGAAGTTGATGCATGAACAAGTCGGGTCTGAGTTGAAAGGGCATTTTGAGAGCGAGGGCTTCCGTCTTGTATTCTCCCTGAATTCGTGCTGCTACGGTTTCCCTGGTTGGAGTCTTGCACCAACCGTGTTTCTCCCTGGCCGCATCCGGACAATCGCAGCGGTTGTGATGGACACAGTCAAATACATTTGATTCTACTGGAATGCTTACTCATGACAGCGCCTACTTCAGTATGGATTCTCCTACCTGGGCCGGAAGATCAAATGATAATCTGGGATATGCGCCGTGAAACAATCCAGCACCCCGTGGCCTACTTCCTCCAGTGGTTCTCGTCCCTCTCCTGAGGGAAATTCCATGTCGAAGCTCCTGACAATCGTGGCCACCACCAGTCGCATCTCCATCATCGCAAACTGCTTCCCCGCGCAAGAGTATTTTCCGGTGGAGAAGGATTTGAATGCTTCTTTGCAGAGTACCATCTCCGGCTTGCTGGACCATCGCTCGGGAACGAAGCTGTGCGGGTCAACGAAGTTTCGTGGGTCTGTAGGTCGTTAGCTTTCTTACGGTCAGTCAAAGCACAGGGCTCGAACCTCGGTGGATAGTGTAAGTCGGGGTAGAGACTATCGTCCTTGGAGGGATGTAGACTCCGGCTACCATGAGACCCTCAGGACCAGTTTCGCGTGGGACACCGCTCGCCACGCTGGGGTACATGCGTAGACCCTCATTGATGCAGCTTTCCAGCCATGGCTTACCTGCTAACGCAGCATGTGACAAACTCTCGCCAGCAGGGACACAAGTGTCCAACTCCTGCTGCAGCTTCTGGAGCTTGTCTGGATGCTGCGCCAGCAAATACAGAATCGCACTGACCGTCGCAGCAGTGGTGTCGCTACCTGCAGTGATGGTGAGCTCGGAGTCATAGACTAGGTCTTCGTCCGACTCGCTCTTCACTTGACCTTCATTATTGGCAAGGGCTCCTTCAATCAAATAGCTGAAGAGGTCCTGATGATTCAGTTCCATCTAGGGACAATCAGCGAAGATCATTCGACTATTCAGAATGACAACCACTTACTTTTTTCCTTTTCTCCAACTGCTCGCTGCACCAATTCAACCACTCCTGGTTCTTCACTCGCAGAATTGGAGCGTTCCGGACCAATTGGGCCATCCAGCTCGCGCACTGCAGCACACTCGCAATTCGACCAAGATTCTTCATCATTTGGATGTTGAGCGGTGGAGCGCCCTGCAACATATTGAACGATTTACCGAACGCCAAGATTCCCATGGAGTCCCAGGTGAACCCAGCAATCAATTCATTGACTTCCTGCTTGTGTGGTGCTCGAGCGGAGATCAGCTCGACCAGAACCCTGCAGTGATCGAGTATGAACGGCTCATAACCGGCAAGTGCTAGTCAAGGGGTCAGGATTTGCTAGACATGCAACAGTGGGGTGCGGGGCGAGAAAGCACCTCGAGGACTGAACCCACGATCCCAAAGCCTCCTTCGCTTGCTATGAAAGGCCTTATCGCGGGACATCTGCAGGGAATGGTTCGGGTAGTTCAGGTCGTAGAACGAACCCTTGACGCACGATGTTCCGGCCCCGTGGATTGCCTTGATGGCTGACGGGTCATCGATCGATATCTCACGTGGCTCTAACGTCGCAGGTCAAGTAAGCTCATCGGACAAAAGAACAAATAAAGCAGTGGTCCGACTATTACATACTGATTCGCACAAAGGTCCCATATTGGCGGTGGAGCTCCTGCACGCGTAGATGCCATTTGGCATCAATCACCGCGTCCTTGAAGCACCAGAGCGCCGAAATTCGCGCTAGTTTTGGGCCAGGGAAGCGCTTTAATGCGTGGAAGAAGTATCGGTAGACCGCGATGGACGAACATAAAGCTACGTTATAGCTCATGACGGCGCTCAGCATCAGCCACAGCGCATGGGAGTATCCTAGGCCGGCCAAGAGGCAGAGCACTGCGACCGGCGATACGAAGAGAGTGGCAACCACAGAAAAGACGTGTACCTCCCATTCTGAATGGATAAACAGGCCCAGGTGTGTGGCGATCCCCAGGAAGATCGCAGCAATACAGGTTGAAACTAGAATTGGCTCCATGATCGTGCAGATGAAGGAAGCAAACTGCAGCAAAAGCTAAAGGTCATGCTCTCATAACATATAACTGATCGTTTTTTCCCGCCCGGCCCTATACCACTATGCTCAATAGGTGGTCCAGGATCCGAACTTGCTGACCTGAACTGCATTTTTCTGGCTTGCAGGGTACCCGGGGTGTGAGCTAATATGACAGTGGCCATGCCCAGAGTCATGTCGTTCCCAGAGCGACGCTCCTCGTTGGCTTGCGAAGGTGCCAAATCAGAAGTTATCATCTTCTGTGTAGCATGAACAGTGAGCCGTAATCCGGATCCTCAGGGAAACTACCATGTAACAGCCATTGATACGAGCATGCAGCCATCAAATGCTGACTGATAGGTTCAGCGACCCTGGGGGATCGCGTATCTTGGATGCAGGGCTATTCATGCTTTTGCAGTCATCAATCGCGAAGTAAGTCGCACAGCATCAATCGTTAGACGATGGGAAGACACAACAATGAACTCCCGCTGATTGGGTTAAGGGAGGATTTTGTGAGAGGCTAGCCATGATGCATGGCCGTCAAGTTGCTCCGAGGATAGGGGGTCCACACCTACAGAAATCCGGAAAACATTACTGATAGCAAGCTGCAAGTATTTGTCGAGGACAGGGTCAGAAAGAAAAAAGGAGCATGTTTACTACCCCTCCTGTTTCAAATGTGACCGGGACACCGACTCAGAACACTGAATGAAAATGATGCAAAGGCGTTACTGTGAAGGGGGATCACCCTAAAGACGATTTTCAAAGTGACTTCTGAATATTCGGGCAATCAAACTTCAAGGTTCATACTATTGCTGCATCATGTTATTTTGACTGCATCTATCCGTCGTGTATGCCGACATGCTATTTCTGACGACGGTTACGAAGCTTACGGAAGCCAGCATTGCGAAGGTGACAAGGCAGCTTATCCCTAACTATAGAAATGGGTCGGAGAATTATCATGGCGTGAGTTGAGCCGAAATTGTCACCCACAGGTTGCAAGAGCTGTGAACCCTCGGAAAGATTTATGACTAAATTCAGAGAGCCAGCCTACCAGAACAAATCTCGCCAAAAAGAGATCCGAACCATGGCACAGAATATGAAAAGGTCCAAAGAAAGAGAGACAGACATGTATCGTAAATGCTGAGTTTCAGAAGCCAAACGCCGCTGTATGTATCGCGAACCACACCATTTCAACGATCCCTTTGGGACTGGCCTATACCAGGTATCATCACTCTATAGGACGCCTACTGACTTTTCAGATTCATCTTCTCGTTCCGCCCCCAGATGGACAACCAGTCTTGCACAGACGCGCTGGCCATCTTCAGTTCTGTAAAACACGCATTCCGCACGCTCTCACTCTGAATCACCGCCAGAGCCTTTCTGATATTGCGGGGGGAACTGGTCTCTAATGCTTTGGCCACCCAGTGACCATCGGGAGCTTCAAGAGCCAGGATGATGGGATACGAGTATTCGTGGTTGCGCAGGTCTTCTGCAAGAGCACCCTTTGCCTTGGCGTATTCCGAAGAGTAGACATTTTTGCAATCGTTCTGTAACTGGGAGCACCAGCTGCGTCCCGGACATAGTATATAAAGTTAGCGCCGTGTCTTCATTCATGTCAGAGGGTGATAGTAGCAACAGGGTGAGATATACGCCAAAGTTGTCATCGTCTCGTCCATCGACTTATCCTCCTTCACCAGCTGACCCAGCATTCGAAACAAGGCCCCTGTCTTAAGTGAAGCCATCTTCCGATATGCCGCTACACGCTCTGCGGGCGTTGTAGGCAACATGCTCAACCCATCTCGACGCCACACCAAAGACAAATCCTGGCCGGCCAGAATCTCCTCTAGATTCTGCATCAGAAAGGGAGCCATTTGCGGGAAACGCTGCACAGTCTCGTTCAAGATCTGCGTCACTCGGTAGTAGGCCCGGTTGGCGGTTTCGGAAGACCCATAGATCTTGTGCGCTGCGGGCTTGCCTTTGCGGTAATCGCTGTTGTCGGTAATCTATCGTGCTGTCAGTGAATATGCTCCAGCGACAGGAAGAAAGGGAAATTCTGAGAGAAACTGTGTTAAGGACTACACACATCATCCACCAGCATCAGACACAAATGAATTGCATCCATGATTTCGAGCACCATCTTGTACTTCGCTGGATCATCGGTCTTAAGCGTCGGGGAGAGCTTCTGCACAAATGGTGCCCAGTGATATTTGCCATAAATTTGGCGAATATAGGCATAAGGACATTCGAACGAGGTCACTGCCTCGGGCCTCTTCTGGCCGATCAAGAAGGCCTTCTTGGAGATCGGCCACAGCGGAGGCATTCGATCCAGAAGTACGTAGACAACAAGGGGGAAAATTCCGATAGTTGCGATCCATGGCAGAGACATGGAAGCAACTTCTGAAATGGCGGCCATGATTCGCTGTTCTTGTGTTTCTTCCCCCTTCGGCTGTTAGGGTTTTAGGACATAAGCAACCAGGCAATAATACTTCAGGTTACAGTGCAGGAGTATATTTGAAATGTGGATTGAGAACGCGGACCATCCTCCTGGTCTATATATATATGGCATGGCCTAAACCGGAGTCCACGGGGGCTGCAGATGGATTGCCAACCACCCTCGGTTTCCTTTCCCTTTCCTGCCTGCTTCAAAAGAGTGGTCGAGGGCTGAGACAAGTTACACTATCTCGTTTTCCTCAGGTTTACCGTTGATGCCACTTCCTTGACTCGGTTCCAACCCATCAGCTGGATTTCCAGTCAGGCATTGGTACATGTGCTTAGAGCACAGCAGGGCAGAATGATTGCGAGACTCGAAGCTTCCCTGGCTGCCTTGCAGAGTCTTGCAGAACAAAATACGATCCTGCGTCACACGGTTAGCCGATTCTGATTCCAGTCCTACTCCGGGCGGGACAATTCAAAGTACTGCGTGTAGAACCTGAGGCCGTAGAAGGGTGGTAGCATAGTGGGTATCTTTGGTTGTGGTTCTTCACCTTCTGCTAGTATACTCTGTGGCCGAGATCTCTACGCTACTCTGACGTGAATGTATATAAACAGTGCCCAAGTAAGCGGCCAGTAGGGATATTTCGGATTGGCTCATGACTAGAACCATTGCTTTTTCTCCTCCTAGACCACTCCAATGGATGGGTTTGATCATTCGGATGTGCCCGCCGAGTACGAGGCTCTCAGATGGCTCGACAGCCTGTTTATCGCAGGCATGGGCCTCGGTTGGCTTATCTACTATGTGAACGTGGCCTACACATCCTTCAGAGAAAAGACCTATGGCATGACGATCGCCGGAATCACAGTTAATTTTGCATGGGAGATCGTATACTGTCTAGTGTACCCTGCCAAGGGAGTGGTCGAGCGCGTGGCCTTCTTCCTCGGTCTGCTCCTCGATTTGACGGTCATCTATGCGGCCATCAGGAACGGCCCCAATGAATGGCGCCAATCTCCACTGGTGAAGGATAACATGGCTCTGACCTTTGCAGGCATGACCCTCTTCTGGCTCAGTGGACATCTAGCCCTGGCGGCCCAGCTGGGCCCTGGTCTGGCCTACTCGTGGGGAGCGGTCGTCTGTCAGATGTTCATCAGTGTTGGCGATGTGTTTCTGCTGCTGACTCGCGCCAGCACGCGTGGCGCCTCGTACACAAAATGGTGTGTTAATCGATAGCCCACTTTGGATACTGGGAATTCGTCTTATTCCTCACGAGTGCGGTGCTGACAATAGAGGGCTAGGCTTTCGCGCTTTCTAGGATCTATCTCGACGATCGGTTTTGCGTACATTCGCTATGCTTATTGGCCGGCTTCCTTTGCCTGGTTGAATTGTCCGCTTATGCTGTGGGCTGTAGCCATGTTTTTTCTCTCCGAGTTACTCTATGGCTTTTGCTTTTTTCTCATCAAACGGCAGGAGGAGGGATCTCGGTTGGAAGCTGAATATAAGCGCAGGTAGCTGAAGATGTCCAGTTCTTTTGGGTTTGTTCTCGAGAGCTGAAACACGAGGTCGAAATGCCGTGCCAAGATAGAGATATCACGATCTATGATGATGATGGTGGATAAGCCTAGAATGATGTCAGGCTGTTGGGAGGCGCTGCATACGAGGAGTGTATTTTTCCCGTCTTTGTCTTACCGCGGAGAAAGTCTAGGTCCTTGAGTTGTCCTCGCGCATCAGGAGGGTCATCCAAGGATCAGTGCTGTACCGCACTGCAGGAGGCTTGGATCAGACTGAGTTAGAGTGGCATGGCCTGAAACAAGAAAAATAAATGATATGTGTGGAAATAACGAATGGGATGGGCAGGCGAATGTATTCGGAGAATAATATTGAATAGAGCGGCATATTTCTCTCTAGACCGGCATTGTTGCTTCAGTAGGAAGTAGAATCAACCTATTCAGCACTCAGACCAAGGCGGGTTGATGGCATTTGAGGTGGTGCACAGGAGGACTAAATAAAGTATCACAGAGACAGTCCTCGGTAAACACAAACAGTGTACCGGGGTACAATCTCTCGGAAGGGTCAGATATTGTTGGTGGAAAACATTGTGTGACTGGCAGTTAGTGAGCAAAGGCTCCCATCGCCTGGACAGGTCCGTCTCAAGCTGTCTGACTGTTTGTCTGGCTTTCTTCTGCAGTGAATGTGACATTCACAACCACCAACCAACCAGATGTAACTCGCCTCATTAGCTTTGGGGAGGTCCAAAATTCCTCCTCTGAACCTTCCCACAACCAGCTTATCACCTCAAGATATCTATCTACCGTTATCAGTCCACTATGCCTGCAGCACACCCCCAGTTCAAGGTCATCATAGTTGGTGGCTCTATTGCGGGTCTCACACTTGCCCATTGCCTTCAACGCGCGAACATCGAGCACATCGTCCTTGAAAAAGGCAATGATATTGCACCACAGCTAGGCGCCTCGGTAGGTATCATGCCAAATGGAGGTCGTGTTCTTGATCAATTAGATCTTTTCAATGCTGTCGAGAAGGTTATTGAGCCTACCTACACAGCTCATATCACGTATCCTGATGGGCTCACCTTCACCAATGTGTATCCCAAGACTTTACATGAAAGGTATTTGCTTCGCTTGAATTCTCCATCGGTTGCGAGACTGTATCAGACCGTCCGTTAAGTCTCACAGATTTGGCTATCCAATTGCCTTCCTAGACCGACAGAAGTTCCTACGCATCCTATACGAACGATATCATGCCAAACAGAACATCCTCACTAGCAAGAAAATCATTGAAGTGCAAAGGACAGATCTGGGTGTCCGCGTTACCGCGGCCGACGGCTCGATATATGAGGGAAGTCTAGTCGTTGGTGCGGATGGAGTCCACAGTCGAATCCGGTCTGAGATTTGGCGACTCGCACAAAAGCTGCAGCCGGGGCTGGTCTCAAATCGTGAACAAACTTGTTTGTCTCTCAGTCTCCGACGTTGAACACCATTGATGGCGAGTGACCGTGCTGATGGAGTCATTTGTCACAGGCATGACGGTCCAGTATTCGTGCGTCTTCGGAATTTCCTCACGTATCCCGAGCCTCGAGGTCCATGAACAGATCAACGGGCTTTTCGATCACTTGTCCGTCTTGACTATACATGGTAAGAATGGCCGGGTTTTCTGGTTCATCGTTACGAAGCTCGATAAAAAGTACACCTATCCCGATGTCCCAAGATTCTCAGACAAGGATGCTGCCAAGCTTATCGAAAAGTTGAAGAACGTGCGGTTCTACAAGGACGTCTGTGTGGGAGATTTATGGGAGAACAGAGAGGTGTTCTCCATGACTGCGCTGGAGGAAGGCTTGTTTGAGACGTGGTTCCTTGATCGTATGGTTCTCATGGGTGATAGTGCTCACAAGGTATGTTCATATCACCATTGTCTTTCGTCATCATTCTGGCGTCAAGCTAAGGGGACAATGCTCTGCAGATGACACCTAATTTCGGTCAAGGCGCAAACTGCGCAATCGAAGACGCTGCTACCTTTTCCTCGCTGCTGCATGACCTCATCAATGTACGTGGGGTATACAACCCGTCCAACGCGGAAATCCATGATCTTCTCCAGAGATACAAAGAGACTCGATACGGCCGCATGAAGTTGATGTGCGAGACATCAGCAGGAGTTTGTCGGACCCAGGCGAGAGACGGTCTTTGGAGGACCTTCACTGGCCGATACATCGTACCTTACTCTAGGGACCTGCCTGCCGATTTGGCGTCGAATGTTATGGCCGACGCGGAAACGATCGCTTTTTTGTCATGTCCTGATCGGCCAGGACTGGGTTGGCATGCTTGGGGAAAGAAGGCTAGAAGAGCGGCTCGCATTCGCAGGATGATCTGGTTGCTTGCCTTACTTTCGCTGGGACTCTTCTGCTATTGGCTCTCTAGAAAAGACACCTCATAGGTGGAGCTCGGCGTATTGTTCTATTGTTGTTGCTAAGCGAGGTGCAGAGCCACTTCATACAGTAGAGAACCTTGGGGTCCTGTTCGACGCAGCAATTTAGAAGGCATCATCAAAGATTACATACCTTATCAATTTGAGATTTAGTTCATGATAAGACTTGTTTAGGTATCTATCCCTAGTCGTGACCATTATTGTCTGTAAAATTGCAATAATAGGATCGATGGATGTGAATCCATAATAGGTCTTTCCCCAGCAACGAGCGGCGCGGTTATCGATAAGTGCCTAAGGCAGACATGGGCCTCGGATACTGACTACTGCCATTTCTGGATTAGCGCCACCAGCTCCGATGCTCTCTAAGCTCTCGTGAGGCTTCCTCGTACTCCCCGAACCTATATATTAATTCTTATATCTCCACAGCTCTAACACCACCCCCAAGCTCGGGGAAAAAATGTCCTACGCAGTGGAAACTAAGAAGCGCAAGTTCCACCGAGTCCTCGAATCCCTGACGAAGCCCCCCTCAACACCCGTCGCCTCCAAATCAGCCGTCATCCCCGGAACCCCAACCGCTGCACGAGAACGTACCTCCCTCGAAAATTCGAGCAAGAAAGCCCGCCTGGACCTCAATGAGTTGTCTTTCGCCCGTAACTCTCTATTGAGCACCCCGCGCCCAAGCTCCCGAGCCTCGACCGCTTCCACAACACCATCGCGCCCCAGCTTCGTCCCATGGGACCGCGAGCGCTTTCTCGAGCGATTGGAAACCTTCCGGCGCGTGGATCGATGGGCGCCGAAACCGGCAGCAATCAGTGAGGTGGAATGGGCCAAGCGCGGCTGGATCTGTAACGACGTGGCGCGCGTGGTTTGCGTGGGCGGGTGCGGTGGCTCGGTGGTCGTGAAGTTGCCGGATGAGCTGGACGAGCTGGACGGTTTCGATGCGGACAAGGTACAGGAGAGGAAGGAAGTCCGTAAGTCGTAACTAGACCTTATTGCATCTGTGTTGCGGGGCTAACGAGAGTACTTAGGTGCCAGGCTGGTGGATGAATACGTAGGACAGATGGTTAAAGGACATGGGGAGAATTGTCCATGGAGGAACAAGGGATGCGACGGTATGCTTGTGCAATGGCTTTTTGGCTGCGATCAATTGGTCAAACTAATCGAGTCGCTATAGCCACCATTCATCGACTGCCATTGTCAAACCCAGATACGGCAATTACCGGACTACGTACGCGCTACTTCAACCTCGTCAAAATGGCAGATCAACTACCGGAGTATTCGACTATTCAAGCACCGGAATCGTTTGATATCGACTCGATTATCGAAACTCTTCCAGCGGACTTCGAAAGTAAAGAGAAGCTGCAAGACGATGTTGCAGCGGAGGAGACCTCTCAAGATGCCGAGACCGGCCAGGATTCGGAACAAATAACTTCTTCTAGAGAGTCGTCGATCAATAAGACTGCTTTTGTGCTTGCCTTCTTCGGCTGGGACTCAGTCCCAGACGGGACAGCTGGTCTGACGGGCTGCAGCGTGTGCTTCCGGCGGCTGGGTCTTTGGATGTACAAACCGAAGACCAACGGGGACTTGGCGCTCTACGACTCACTTGACGTGGTCACTGAGCACATGGAGTACTGTCCCTGGGTGAATGGAACGGCGCAGAGTGGGACCGGGCGCGCATCTGAGAAACCGGAACATCTTCGGTGTGGGTGGGAGTTGTTGAGCCAGGCGCTCAAAGTGCGACATCGCCGGCAGATTCGATCGACTGTTTCTGTCTCCAGTCGCGCTCCATCTGAAGCCCCTTCGACAGACACGATATCGGTGGATGACAGCAATCCAGAAGCCAAGAAGGCCAGCGACCGCGAATGGTGGGCCAAACTCCGTCGGATGAGACAAGTGTTGAATGTCAAGTCTCCCCGGAAGAAGACCGTCTCTCAGTGATCTTATCTTCATCTGCACAACTTATACCATGTTATTCTTTTTTTATTTTACCCATTGTACCTCTTATGCAGCGTGGCGTTCAAGGCATTCGTACGGCATAGCTCTTTATCTCTTGTGATTTAGTATGGAATCGTTATACATCATGGGTGAAGCGAGATATGATTTTTCCATCAGGGAACACCGTCCTCAAATCCGGCGCAAAAAATAGCAGTTCTATCTGAGGTCGTCTCTCCCCAGCACAAATGTCTATAAGTTCATTGTGGACGTGCACAATCAAGCCGATTTTCCTAGACAACCCCCTTGCTTTAAATTCTATAGAAATCACATGCTTGGTGAGTCACGGGTTCTGCACTAGAGCTAATCGGGACAAAAAGCTATCCTGAGGCATCGACCACATCTCTTCCCATCCCAAGGATTCATCCTACTTGGCAAAGTCTCCGTTTGTCGTTCTTCGCATATTCTCAATAAAGTTATAATGGAGTGGACATTATATGGCACGGCCTCAATTACGTGATTGAATGAATATCTTATTCTCCTCATTTCCTGGATGAGCGAATCCGACCAATGAACACCAGCCATCTATAGGAGAGAGAAAGACCTTGCATATCGACAATGAATCATGAACCTCGGCAAGCCGAGCTTGACTCCCGACGAACTCCGTTGCAGCCACACTCCCTTAAGCCCACGGTCCGCTTGAGCTGTGAGACCTGTCGTCAACGCAAGGTTAAATGTGACAAGCTCAACCCTTGCACCAACTGTCAACGGCTAGGGACAAGGTGTGTCCCCGTCGAGCGCGCGCGTCTGCCCCGTGGAAGATCGGGAAGATTAGCATCCGAGCGGTCCAACCACGACCCGGATGCGAACCTAAGGGACCGCGTCGCTAAGCTTGAGGGTATCATCCGAGACCTAGCTCGGAGTGGCTATGGCTCTTCAACTCGAGCCGCTGTCCCTGATGCGGCTGCTGCTGCGGATGGTCCTTCCTATGGTAGTAGGTCTACGACGGGTAAGGACAAGCGCAGCGATGATGACGCCTTCTCGGAAGACTCGGACGGTGGTGTGCAAACGCCAGATAGCTACCTGGGATCTTCGTTCTGGGCCAACCTTCTTAACGAGGTACGTAGGTCATGAACTCTTGTCGTCAACGTGACTAGCTGGTTGTCCGTGTGGTTGACGAACAGCCGAACAGGTGCCAGAATTACACTCCAATGACGACCGCAGTCCAAGAGAAGGGAGCCGCAAGTCTGCAGGTGGCCAGCTGAAGGTGTACCGGCGTCTTCTGGCTACGGTAAGTCATCGTCAGCACGACTCAACCTCTGGAGAACAATCGGGCACCTCGAGCTATGCTCGGCAACAGCTGTGTCGGGTCTTTCTCGAAAGAGTAGATCCCGTCGTCAAGATATTGCACAGACCTACCCTCTGTGCGTTTCTCTTGGAAGGGAAACCTTATCTCGACTATGAACTGGAACATTTGGCGCCAACCGCCCTTGCATCTGCTGTGCACTATGCAGCATCCTGCAGCTTGTTAGATGATGAATGCACCCGTGCATTTGGCGTATCCAAGGCATCCTTGGTCGCGAGATACCAAAGAGAAGCAGAACTTGCTTTAGGGCATGCTGATTACCTTACTACGAACGACTTGACGGTTTTGCAAGCCTTTGTTCTTTTCCTGGTAGGTTTCAAGTCCTTGAAAGCGCAGTCTATGGTACGCTGTTGGCAGTGGAATCTGACGTGTTGAAGGTGGCACTCCGTTCGCAAGACCAAAGCCGCCGAATGTGGACAATGCTCAGCATGGCCTTACGCATTGCACAAGCCCAGTCGCTTCATCTGCCTGACCCACCATTCTCAGTCCGACCATTTGAACGCGAGCTTCGGCAGCGTCTTTGGCAAGCCATCGGCTTCCTTGACATTCTCGCCTCGATGGACCGTGACACCGAGCCCATGATGCAGGCGCATTGGCTGCAATCGCATCCTCCGACTCACGTCAACGACGAAGATATCTACTTCGATATGCAGGAGGCACCCGTCGATTCTCCCGGTTTTACCGACATGACTTTCACTATGATTGTAGGCAAGGCCCATATAATCACAAGACTCATCAATTTTTCCGACTTTACCGAGCCATCTGTCAACACCCTCGCCCTCCGCCAGCAGCTGGTCGTCGACTTCCAACACACAGCCTCTAAACTACTCCACCACGCGCAAACGGACAAAGTTCCCTTCCAGTGGTTTACTCGTTTAGTCGCGGAGGGAATCTATGCCTGCATGCAACTGATCGTCATCCGCCCGCTCAAACGCACCCCGCGCTTCACACCTCCGCATGTCCGAGGCGACCGTCTCCTCGAGTTTGCCGTCAACATCCTCAAAAATTACCATTGTCTTCGGGACGATCCTCGGACCGTGACATGGCTCTGGGTCGAGTTCGCTTTCCCGCCGTGGCACGGCCTGGCAGTGGCTATCGCCGAGCTATGCGTCTGCCAAGACAAAGCCGTCATGGAGAGGTTCTGGCCCGCGGTCGAACAGACCTTCGACCGGTTGGGTCGACTCGTCGCAGATTCCAAGCGCGGGATGCTCTGGAAGCCAATGGAGAAGATCATGATCCAGGCGCGTGCCAGGAGAGCTCAATTGCTCGCTGCCCCCAATGATTCCGCCCCTTACACATACCCTGCATCGTCTCCGTCCTCCTCGCATCGAATATCTCAACCGCATATCCCTCCTCCTACCACTCTTTACCACCCGGAGGCTGCACCGCAACCGCAGCCGCCTCTACCCTACCCATCGAGCTTATCCACCGACAGCAGACAACAACCGCACCAACAGGATCAATCGGTCCATATTGATGCCGTCGCTGCATTGGGCACCCCGGAGAGCTTAGAGGGTGCAGCCTCCTGGCCGAGTGTCTGGGACGCCATTGACCTCGGCTACGCAGACTCCGCCAACGAGACCGCCTGGATGAATTACGAGAACTTCCTCACGGATATATACATCCTCCCAAGTCTCCGATGATAAAAGTACTAAACAAAATAAATAATAGAACAGTAATAGCCAATCCCCACTTTCGCATACCTTACTTCCAAACATTGCAGGACGTCCTCGGAGACAACGTAGTACATACTTCTTACTTCCTACCATCACCCTTGTTAGAGCAACTCACCACGACACCACATAAAGACCCCACACATAAATGAACAAAATATGATCGTGTCTAATATTTCTTGCCCCAAATGATCCTCCCATCCACATCCAAATATAGTATACATCACTAAGATGATCACAACCAAGCCACAGGACCACCGTAAAGTGCAGCAGCAGGCAGGACCCCCAAAGAAAAGAAGAAATAAAAGGCGTACAGTGATAATACCTATACGGTTGATATTGCAGAACGGACACACCCCCCAAAGAAATAAAAGAAGACAAGCAAGCCGCCATCCAATGTCAGAAAAGCCCCTCCGTAGGAAATCGAGAGTCTACCCTCACCACTCCAATCCCGAGACGCCTGGTAGGATAGTGGTCGTGTCAGACGGTGGAAGAGATGTGCTCTTCACTCGCCCACTTCCCATTGGTGCAACGTACAGTATGAATAGCTATCAAAGTTGAAGAGAAAGAAAAAGAGAGATGTAGAAGATGGGCGAAAGGATCCGTATCGCCGGTACACCTTGAAAAGCAAACAGACTAATTTTAAATGAGAACATTGAAGATTGACTGGATGAGACTGAAAAAAGCCAGGGTATTTGTACAAAACGAAATATCAAAAGACGAAAAGAGAAAATAGAGAGCAGATAGGAAAAATATAGAGATATCAGAGGAAGACATCGAAAGAAGAAGAAAAATGTGGTGATTTAGCATCGTCCATATAGTAGAACAGCAAGGAAAGAGAACGAAGCCTCGAGATTGTGAGAATCGGGTTACTTCATCATCGTGTCAAGGGCATGAGGAAAAAAAAGGTCTGCTATTTTCTCTCTCTCTCTCTCTCTCTCTCTCTCTTCTTTTTGTTTCTTCTGTCCTCCTCAATAATAATCCTCCTTCTCGATCAACATGATTAGTTCCGTAAGTTCCTTGCGTAGAGACCGATTCCGGTCCCATACTTCCACAATCTTCGGCCGGTGGCTGAGGAAAACAGCCTTCTTCCAGGGGAGGCCGTTGTATTTTTGCACGACACCGCTGGGGAGGTTGCGCGCGATGTTGCGCAGGACTAGGGCCGCTTTGTACGCCACCCCTACGGGTTCGCCGCGTTCGCTGACCGGTGTGTTGAGATAGAACCATTTGCGGACGATGCGCTCTTGAAGGACGGTGCGCTTGGAGACGGGGGCTTCTGCATCCGCCGGGCGTTCTTCGGGCAGGTGGGATGCAACGTGACCGGCAACTGCGGCGGTGTTCGCGCTGGCGCTGGAACCGCGGAATCGCGTGCAGTTGTCCCAGAGACAAGTGTGGACAGCTGATTCAGCATTGTCCAAGTTGTAGTGACCCGGGGTTTCGGTGGGCTTGAGTTTCATGTGGTCGGCGAAGACGTGATTGCGGAGATCTGTCGGGTTAGAGTAGGCGCGCTGGCAGGTTTTAGAGGGCTTGGAGTCATCGGCCCACTTGCAGTAGGAGTAAGGGAAGCCCTGGAAGGTATAGGCTGTCTCGAGGGGGCGGATGCCCTTAATGATGAATCGAGTAGATGAGCCAGGGCCGTTGATCACTTGTGCTTGAGCGTTTGTGAACGTTGTGCTCACGTTCTTGATGAACTCGGCGGCAGGAAGAACACCACCTCCCGGTACGCGAGGGTCAGCAAATCGGCTTTGATAAGCCTGCCAGAGGGCGATCTGTGTGATCTCGCATTCCGGATCCTCGACAAAACAGCACCGCAACCAGCGTGAGCTACGTTCGGGCTCGGATAGTTCCATCAAATCTTTGAGGAGCTCGGACGGAACCCGAGGGATCTCAGATGGCGGTGGCGCAACCTTCTCGTCTTGAAGAACGGTTTCCATTTTGGTAGGTCGGGCCTCGTATGTCAGCAGAGCGACCATGCGCGGTACAAACACGCTGGGAAAGTCGAAGACATCGAGCATAGTCTCAATGTTTTCGCGCGAAAGAGTGTATTGATACCAGAAGTCCAAGGCTCCGCTCAGAATATCTTTGTCCAGGTCGAGAAGGGTGTGAAAGTATAGTTGCTGCAGGGTTTGTTTGGGCATGCGCTCCATAGCTCGGTTTCCCTCGGGTTCATCGAGTTCAGTGGAGAAGTGAGTGAGAGCCCACAGCGCTCGCACAACATGAGCACGGTCGGGAGATTCCAAACAGTTGAGCAAAGAGATCCAAAGTGGATCTTCGGGATCGGTTCGCATGAATTTGGTTACCTCCTCGGCAATATCCAAGGCGTCATTTCTGATTTCGTTGAGACGTGGCTGGCTGGGGAGATTGATCAGGATCACCAGAAAATCTCTTAGGAGGCCCTTAGCATAACGCGACACATAGAATGCATTTTCCCGGAGTAGAACCATGTTTCGAAGTACCAGTGTCGCTTCTTTGACGTTCCGTAGACGATGATTGAATTCGTGTGTTTCGAGAGTGTCCTTCGGTAATATAACAGGAATATGGCTGATCCTCTCGAGTATGTCTCGCGTGCCATATAGCGAATTCAGCACATTTACGCGGCTCATAGGCTCCCGGAAGTCGTATTGGAGCTCCCACTTTACGCCTGTGGTGAGAAGCGAGATATCGAGAGCCTTCTCCATCAATGTTTCAGCTAGCAACGGAAAGCCCTCAAATTTGAATTTGTCCCAGCGCTGATTAGAAATTTGAACCAGATGATATAGTGCAAAGTCTACTTCATCTGGAACTCCAGATTGCAATCCATAATGCGCGCGCTTATAAATGTGATCCGCTGAGGAAACTTGTAAGTTGACGCGTTTCCGAAGTCGAAGAACAGTCGCAGTGGAGGAGCACTTACACTTTGGAACCTCCAGGAATCTGAGAGGGAAATAAGGTTCATAGAAGTCGGGTTGTTTTGCTGTTTTACCCTGCATGCTGAGAAACATGCCCGGTTTGTTGCCCGGCGTTGACACCGCGCGTATGTTCATAGGCACCTTTTGATCCCTTTCTTCCCAATTCTCGGTCGAAGGCTGAACGTTATTCGGGTTCGGTGCGGGCGAGTTGGAATGGCTTAAGACCAAAGGTACGGGCTGGGGCTGTGGTGCTTGGTTTGTATGATGGTGTGAGCGTCTGGCGGGTGTGGTATCGGGGATAAAGGGCTGATTAGCTTTGGGGGCCTGCCGTAGACCCTCTGTGAATTGTCAGTATGAGTCGCTTGAGGGGGTCTATTGAATATATACTTGCCTCTGAGGGACGTGCGGGGAGTTTGCGTGGACATTTCGGGCTTGCTTTAGGACGCCTGGGCCCTCTGATGTACGCTTCCGGAGACTTCGCAATCCGTTTGTTTATGTCTTGACTGGCTTTGACTGCTTCAAACGTGGCTCCAAATAGGCGCAAGTGACCCGGGATAATATAAAGCTACCCACGACAGTCCAGGCGCAGATTCTCCAGTTGGGAACACGAGTCAAAGTGAATGTGAGAGCACACAGTGCCCTTTGAGCACTCTTGCGGCTTTCTGTGCCTTTCGTGGTCGCCCTTAATTTAATTCCTTTCGTATCGATAGTCCTCAAGAGTCTCACAATGCGGAATCAAACGCGCTCCGGTTCCGTTAGCAAGGTTGATTTGCTAGAATTGACAACCGGTTTGGGCGACGATCTGGAAGCTTGGACGCGATGCGAAGCTAACGGAGCCAGTCTGCTTGAAGCCGGAGACGATGCGATGGCGGCACGACAATACAAGACGTTCGCGGTGGACGATTTGGTGAATAATGTAGGTTTTATTGCTGCGCGATATATGAAGCAATATGAGGCAATAATGGCGAAAAGGGTAGCTCAACACCGAAAATCAATTCCTTCGCTGAGGCCCAGGGAAAGCTGTGTGAATGTAGTGACAAGCTGAACCTGCGATCGATCCGTCCTGCCATCCACAGGCAAAAGTCCGCGCTGCTCCTACTGGCCTCAGGCGCGTGGTCGGATCATCTATCGGGCCGGTTGGCTTCCCCAGGCTTTGTTTGCTGTGTTTGCAATTTAGCTTAGTCACTTTTGGCCTCATATCTCAGGCAGAAAGATGTATACTTCGCCTGGAACAATTATACCAGGTATATGGATTTATCCCGTAGATGTAGCAATTTTCCTACAAGAAAAGAAGTCCTTCCATGAAGTCCCTTAATCTATAAGTTAGTATCCACTTTTCAAGTATAGCAACGTCTTAGAAATCAATGAATCTGCTTTCAATATCTAATTACTTCGCATCAAAGCAGGCACAAGCCATGGCAATCATGTTGTCTCTCGACTATACTACTTCATTCAAATATGAAAACACTACTCTAACATACCAGTACTACTTTACCAGTGTGAGAATGAGTGTCTTTGGGAAACAGTGGTTGCCGAGAGTCTAGCGATGTCCACAGTCACCTGTCCATGTCTATTGTCAAGCACTGCACTACCGTCTTCCTCAACTATACTTCTGGACCCTCAATCTGCCAGATCCCATGTCCATGCATTTCTATTAATCTCGGCCTATCAAGATTTCTAAGTCATCAATACCATGCATCATCACCCTTCTCAGCGGCTCCCAGGCACTCCTCTTGCTCGTTTGTCTATAGTCAAGTTCTCCCATGTCACCACATCGCTCACCCACAGCGGTCCATTAAACTGGAGCCACCTAATAGGAAACAATGACCTTATCGCCACGTTTGAGAGATCCCAATCCGCAAAGCTGATGTCTGAGAGCATCATCCTCAGGATCTTTCGCTTCCAGGATACCATGGTAGGATCCCGCCAACCATACCCTCTGACGAGCCAAATGCTAAGAAGTGCTAATCTACAATCAGGAGGAACTCGATCTCTCCTTTTGCGCTATTGACGCAGCGAGCATCTCGGCACAAACAAGCCCGACCCAAGCATCAAAGCCCGTCTTTGCCGTCGTCGTGAAGCCGCCCTGCCTGGCAGTGAAATATCCTCGAGGAAACATGGTAGGAGTGTATCCAGACAGTCTTTTTCCAGTGGCTGATGCTGATTCACGTATAGATCCGACGATTTCAGATCAAGTTCTCGGCTGAACGGGACTACTATGCCGCTCTGGCCATTCTCAGCGAGATAAATTGCCCATTCTCTGAAGCCAATGCCGCTCCTACCCGCAAGCACACGTCCTCGCAGTGGGATCCAGGGTCCTTTAGACCCAGGTCCGTGGCGAGCGATTTGACATTGCCCAATGGCATGGTGCCATTAAATGGGACTGGTTATACGTTATATGCACCGGGCGCATGTCCCTCGCTACCACCAACGCCGAGCGTCACAACAGGTGCTGATCCTACCTATCTTCCATGGCTTCTGGCGGGCTAATCTGAGGCTCAAGGCACATCAATAACGTCCGTACCTTCGCTCACGCTAAGCACCAGTCACCCATACTGTGCCACGCATACAAACCGCACGCTCGCTTCGTACATGCCTATGAACGGCAACCTCAAACAACCCCTGGAAGGCCAGCTTCTACCCCCAGCCCTACAGGATCAAGCCAGCCCGGAGGGTGACCCGTCCAGACCGTCCACCGCCACACTGACCCATGAGATCCCAAGCCTGGACCCGCCTCCTGTCAGGGTACTACCGTTCGCCAGACCGCTTGCGAAGAGGGCGCATACCATAACCACGGCAAGTGATATGCCGGCCCTGGGAAGCAGAGGTAGGGGAGATCCACAGTCGAATAGTCATGCGACGCTCACGTCTCCGCTGCTAGTGCCCTCCCTCCATCCTGCACCAACTGGTTTGCCTCCTACTTCAAATCAGACACAACCTCTGTTATCGAAACCCTCAACCTCAACCCCAACAGATACCCCCCGGGTTATCGTGCTGAGATACGCGAACCCACCAGCACAAGACCAATCGCCAGTAACCACAGCCAACTCACCCCAAGCGCACCCTGTCCCTGTAGCTAGCAAGACTCCAGTCCCTCGGCATTCAGATCGCACTACTGTTCCAGTGAGCATTAGCGCGTCAGATCCTTCTCACGAGCAGCACCAGACACACAACACCCGTGGGCCAACCATGGAAAACAATATCCCCTCCATCACAAAAACAGCAGCAGCAGCAGCAGCAGCAGAGATACCGCAACGCGACCCACCCCATGAAAGTCCGTACCTCGCGACTCGCGAGGATCTCGCATCGTACGGCTCGACCTCCACAACGGAGCGCATGCAACTCGTCGAGGCCTGGGTATGTCGCCATTTGGAAGACGACGCGTTCCTCAAGCTCTGCGAAGACGTGGAGGGCATATGGCGGCGAATGGAGCTGGGGCTGGGCAAGAGGGGCACGTGAAGTGCCCGGTGTAGGGTAAGTAATATCTCATTGCTCTTCTGTATCCACCTAGATGTTCCAGAGACATCCCAATATTCCAAGATATGTGTCGGCTCTAAGAATTATGTAAGGTGCTAATGATGCTTTTCCCCCCTGTCTTATTGTGGTGAATTACCTGTTCTTATTCGGTTACACTGCATGATCAACAATGCGAGAGCAAGTATTAAGGAATAAGCAAAGGAAAAAGGGGTTTCCAATGTGTGGTGTAGCGAACGTTCCACGTAAAAATACACTATCCTAGCAGTAGCAACATGGTGTTTGCCCCACGGAGTAACTAATAGGAGACCAACGGTTGGGGAACGGGAATGCTCCCAGTTGGCAGAAGGAAACATGAGGGCGAGAGAAGGAAACATATTCCAGCTCAAAATATTGACAAAAGTAGTAAAGCCTTCCGAGATAAAGAAAAGAAAAGAGAGCCCATATACCTACAGAACAGCAAACACGGCACATACACGAATGCCTTTACCGAGACCGATGATAGATCAAGCCAGCGAAAACATTCAAGTAGCCCTCTTTCGTGAGAAGCGTGAAGTCCACAACCATGCGACCCTGGGGTTGCGCGCCAGAAGAAGCTAGATTGGGTGAAGTGGCGGGGAGGTGGTTTTCAGTGGAGGGAATGGCGGGAGGTGGTGAGGACGCGTTGGCGGCCGCAGCAACTTGGCCCTCGGCGCCCACGGCGAGGTCAGCGAGATGCTGGAGAGAACGTTGTTCATTCGGGCCCATGACCGGGGGCGCTGCAGAGCCGCTCTTGACCCCGCCACTGAAAGTTGGGTCCTGGAATTGTTGCTCCTGCGCTTTCGTGCGTCGCCATTCGATGAAGGTGCGGATTTTCGAATCCCAGCCAGGCGTATAGAAGATGTCGCCGAACTCGCCGGATTCTGCGGCCCGCTTGGCGCGGTGGTCAAGGACCTCTTCAACCTTCCTGATAGATTCCCAGCATTCGTTGGCATACTCAGGAAGAACCGTAGCCTCAAGCAGGGTCATAGATGCCAAAGCTAGGCTGTGCAGGTCGAATGGAGACGTGAGACGGGATTGTAAACTGGCCCGGTGCAATTCATTGACAACTTCTTCGGCAGCGTAGATAATCTCATAGGGGGTGTAGATAAAGATATGGCGTTTGATCAATAGTCGCAAGGTCCAGTATAGTTGGTTTTGCAGGCTGTCGAGGAAGCTGGAGGGGGCGCCATCCTCGGCATTCTCAGATGGTCGCCGATAATCTCCGACCTCTGCGGCCTCCCCAAGAAGCTCAAGACGGGCAGCCATGCTGTTAGCGACCAGCCGGCCCGGGCCACTGTTCGACTGACAAAGATTTTGCTCTTCAGTCACCAGGCTTGCCAATTCAACGAGAAAAGTAGAATAAGCTATTCAAACAAGAATGTCAGCTCATGATGTCAACCATGGGGGGAAGGGAGTGGCATGGTCATACAGCAAACTTTGGCAGTAACTGAGCCTAGAATCCTTTCGTCGCCCCGGCTGCGAATATCAAGGGTGTTGAGAACACTTGGATCAGCAACACTGATAGCATACCATCGGGTCATTATAGCCAAGGATACCCAGCTGCGTCGGATAAGAGATGCGTCAGAGTCAGCATCAGGGTCCGTGACCCGCTGAGACTTCCACAAGTTAAGACCTTTGACCAAATCTGAACCAAGCTTATTTGCCGTCTGAATGAGAGTATTTTTGGGCACACAATCTTTCATGACCATATTGTCGGGCCCTCGTGAGTCACAGTCGATGATCATGAGCAGTACGCTCTGTAGCCAAATAAGGTTCACTGTAGTTGACCGCGTGATGGCTGGTTGGCGCAAATAGTATAAGAGAAGATCTTGTGCGTTCATGTAAGAAGTGACTCTTTCGAACGTGCCGGTGACACGCTCCAGGTTTGTGCGCGTCACGGTGTAAAGGCTGTACAAGAAAATTTCCTGCAGCTCACGACCACATTGATGAAGGATTTCGAGACACCGCTCCCTGGAGTTTGGCAAGATCGGGAATACAGGATGTATCCTCTGGTAGTAACTACTCGGGTCAGCACGTGTCATGGTAGCGAGGGTGATAGACCCCCAATTGATGATGCGTGTGAAAGGGTACTTACGCGTTAAGAGCACTTTCATCCACATCCACAGGAGTCATGTCTTCATCCAAAGCTTGCTTCGGGACGTCAGGAATGTCCAAGGCCTGAGGCAAATCATTTTCATTGCCAGGCGACCAGAATAGATTTCCAGGTTTCGGTGCTGTGTTGTTGACAACCGAAGGATGGCAGGGGTCGGTCGAGCTTTCGCCTGCGTCTAGATCTAGTTAGCAGAAAACCACATAACAATTCTGGAAGGAACGAACCAAAAGCAGTCTGAGAGCGTGCATTAAACGGTGGTTGCGTAAACGAGGCACTCGGGAGCCCGTCGAACATCGAGTATGTCCTTTTGCGACCGATGGGACCGCTGTCAATTGGAGGCGAAAAGTCCTGGTATGCCCGGGGAGAGGACACTTCGTTCATCGGCTGATAAGGCATATCAGGGTGCACCATAGCAGGCTGCATTTGACTCTCCAATGTGTGTAAGCGCTCCGCCAATTCCTTGATGTAGCTGTCACACCGCATCAGCGACACACTGTTTCGTAAAAAGCCCGACGCGCGCGCGACCAGTCTTACCCTTTGCTTGGACCTCGTTTCATTGGAACTCGACTGAACTGACAGACAACTCCAAGGCGACGACAGTTGGAACACGTTTCGACACCGGACTCGGAGCTCGCATCGCAGCGGACCTATTAGGGAGTACTGTCAGTCCAACCGAACCGCGTCGCGTTTGGGAGGCAAAAGGAGGAGTGACGGTACCTTCTTGCGCCGACATTCATCGCATGCGCGAGAGATCTTAGACCTTTTCCTTCTCGCGCTCTGGTCTCCGTAGCTCAAGTCGTGATTCGGGTCGACGCCAACTTGCTGGCTCGGGGTGAACTGAAGCATGTGCTGTTGTTGATGCTGATCTGGAGATGCAGGACGACCCATGTCAGGACCACCGGGGTTGGAGGAACCGAGAACCATTGATTGACCATGATGGACACCGTTACTCGAGCCGTCAGCAAGACCAGGGCCCGAGGTTTCGCGCGATAGCTCAGCAGACAAAAGTTCGTCGGCAGTCAACTGTCGGTTGGTGTAGTATTGCATGGCGCCCTGGCTCATCTGCGCCGCGTTGGGGGATGGATAGGAGTGGGCCGGAGGCATATCAGAATGCTCGCGAGAATTCATCTTGGCTGGAGGAGATGAGAGCTTAGAGAAAATAATAGGGTGGGTGGTGGAGCGATGCTCCGGTTGATGCAGGAGGAAGAGAGTTGGAGGAGGAAAGACGCGAGAACAGCAGGCAAGGTTTTACAGGCTAAACTTGCCTGGGCGGGGAGATTTTTGAAGGGGTTAGCGCCGAAAGCCGTCGGCGACGAGCAGAACACGACGAACATTATCTCGCGACCAATTTACAAGAGTACATTATCATTCGAGTCTGCTGCAGACTCGGGGCGGATTGATGAGGATATAGTTTCATACTGGGATGATCGCGCCGACGCGGAGGGCCGGCTTTTTGTTTCTGCGTCCTGCGACGGATTAATACTATTTCCCACCGGCCCAGACTCATCGACCAACTCTTTCGACTCCGAGTGAGGGACTTCGAAGAATTCTTCGGATTGAGCTTGAATGGCTGGGGACTTCTCCTCATCCGGCTTTGAGGATGTCGATGGGCTCGTTAGATCGTCGCCTCGACTGTTTCCGATATGAAGCGATGTGAAGCGATATGAAGCCTCTGTCTGATAGTTTGAGCCTCGCCACCAACTTCTGGCCCATGTTATGCGATGACCTTATGGCTGGCTCTACTTCATCCTCATGCTGAACATGTACGATAGCATGCAAGCAGCTGGAATTCACTTATTACATGCAGCTCATCTCATTCATTTCATCTCACCGTGGGCAGATTGAAGTAGGAATAGACTTCGCATGATTTCAGCTCACGTGAACGTCTGCACTACATCATAACCATCGTATCCTTTTTTTTGTGGCAGCACACCTTGCAATCAACACAACTAGTCGTCTTACAATTATTTCGTCGCTGTGACACATAGGCTTGCAACTCCTGTAAATGTTTACCATACTTTTTGGGATATGAAAATCAGGTCGTACTTTGCTCACATAACCATGCCTGACGGTCTTGGCTATCCGTTCGATCTTCCCCAATAACGATCAGACGATCTACCTGTATCATTCCCAGGCTTAGCAACTCACTGATCGACGAACTGAGATCTCAAGGACAACTTGATAATCTGTTCTGAGTGAAGTTTGGTCCTAGCGCTTATCTGCCCCTGAGGAATCTTCCGCTGCTCAATAGGATTGTAGTCAAGTAGCAAAGTGTGGTCCACGTTTCGATAATAAGTCTGAGTCGAAAATATTGTGCTTATGAGCCATGGAGCTACCGATCTTCTTATAGATATGATGCCAGCGATCATGTACTAAATATAACACGCAACTCAAGCCCCGGCCACATAATATGAAATGCAATTGTGCAGCTCCAAAAGGAGGCAACAGTGAAAGACAATGGTCTGTTCCTCTGCGATTCTAGCAGTATCCTTCTAACGTTGCCTGCCTTGTTCAGTAACTAGAGAGGCTCAAAGCCAAACGCCCGAGAGGACACTTTCCCGCAGCGACAATCCAGAACCCGAAAATGGCTGGATCGATGCCTCAGGCCTTCAGAAGAGTTCGTACTGACTCACTGCGTGTGTTCTTCTCGAATAGGGAACACAGCCACCGGCACTGGGCGTCGACTTTCGCGCAGCCACCACCACCACTTATCACCACGAAGTCAGACCGCCAGACACTATCGCTTCGAATATCCTCCTAGCCTCCATTCCTCCACATCGCGGGCACGGTCCGTTGGCCGGGGCAGACCGGTGCACAATAGTAGGCTGAAACATGGCCCGCCATGGCTTTATGGACACTACAATTGGCGGATTCCTAGCAGTCCCGTCTATCTTAACTCAAGCCAAGCATTCAATATCACTGGTTCCCATCGCCGACAAGCGATCTAGTCTACCGATACACCACAGTTCATTTCGCTGGACTACTCGGGGGTTTAGCTGAGCTTGGGTCGCTCCAGAGAGAGCACCTGTGGCGAGGCACATCTGACAACTACCCGAGGATACTTAAGGCGAGAAGAACGGAAACAAAGAGCCTTGAACGCACTCATGTAGGTACACGTTTTGAACAGCGTTGATGATCCACTTCGCAAAGCCACTCGGGAGAGGTGAATGGGGATTACCTAGGCAACCTAGACCAGATAGGCATCGTCTAGTAGTCATGATAACAGACTATGGACTAGTTCCTCTGGTGGAGTCACAGACACAGCGTCCACGATTCCGTTCGGCCAGAACAGGAGCCCAAGTCAATGACATTTCGCTCAGGCGCGTGAATGCGAAAGGTAGTCGAGACTCGAAAGAGCTACTTCCGTGGAGCTTTATGCTGGCCGATATCGCATTGTGAGTGACATTTGTTGGTGTTGGCGTTTCGCTTTCACTATTTTTATTGTTGGCTAGTAAGCGCCGAGATTAAGATGCGCCGGGGTCACTAGCACTTACAGTAGCCGATTCCACTCCCCCGTCCTGCCAACGTTGGATTGTGTGCCAGGGTTGTCTGCGGATATATGAAGCCATTCAAGTCTTCGATGACATCCTCTACAAAGCACCACGATTTTGTCTATCTGTCTATCGGCTGACCCGATGAGCGCCTGAGGCCATACGAAGCAGCGTAGGGCCATTGCCAGGGCGCGCCCTCGAGGGGCCCGAAGGGACCCGACTTTACCCCTACCTAGGCTGAGCCCGTTTCATTGGTGGAGGGACAATCCACCAGCATCGTGTAGATCAGGCCCCGCCGCATGACCGACCGTCAAGGTCGATGCTGCAATTGCCCCAAAACAGCAACTGTGACGCCATCCCGCAGACCCCAACAACTTGTGATTTTCGACGATGGGATCGCAAAATTATGACGACGAACACACATCTAGTTGATGATGTAAGGTTGTGACTGATGAACAAGTATGGGGAGAGTGTTCTCCTGGATCTGTGCTAGGCACGCTTGATGATGATCGAGTATCGATCCTAGGATGCTATGTTGTTGCAGTGGTGATCCTCGATATCATGGACCTGGCCTGGGCTGGTCATCATTTGGCGGTTTGCGGTCCGCGTTGCCTAGAGACTGTTCGCCCTAATACAATACCGATACACCTCCTTTACACCGGCCTTACGCAGGGCCTGAGCCTACTTACTTTAGTTACCTGACTGGATCTGACAACGATCATGGAGCCAGGAGGATTCTCGATCAAAACAAATTCAGGGACGTAGCACTGCAGGGGCCGGAATCACCGAGAAATCAACTTGGCTCATTGAATAATGTTAGCCTTGAGGCTGCATGTAGCGCACACACACACACACACACACACACATGGTACGGAATACTTGCCCTTTGTTGTCAAGGCCCGTACCAGATCTCGAAGTCAACCGTGGGTGAAAAAGTCAGTCAAGTGTCTGGCCATCCGCACGTTCCCAATTCCACTCAGCAGCTTGTCAATTCAATGGCCGGGACAAATTCTATTTCCCTTTCGGACTGCATGGAACATTCAAACCCTCTTTCTAGAACTTGGACTGGAGTGAGCGTGGCAAACGTTTTTGTTCTTTTTGACTGATCTGGCCGATTCCCACTGGATGCTGCACTTTCTTCTTCCCCCAAGGCAACAGGCATGACCGCACGGATTCATTGGATCGGAATACGCAGTCAGGGATCCTACCGTGCTGTATACTCGTGCAGTAGTCTGCTGGCGCCAGCCGTGTTGGATCACCTACTGAAACAACTGTCAGGGCGTCGTTCGTCGCAGCAGCAGGGTTCAGTGTCAACCACCCACGACCACTACAACTCATATGTCTGTCTGTCTTTCGTAATAGAACGGTCGGTTTGACGGTCTAGGTAAACGAATCCCACCCCAACGGGCCACCGCAAGGTAAATGTGGTCAACCGGCCCGGTTGGTCTCTGCCCCAGGAATTTCGTAACGGGATCCATCGGTCACCCGACAGAGTTTGGTTCGTCCCCATGAAGAAGCCTCCGTAAAACCAATTGAGGTCTCCCTCCATCTTTTTCCCCCCACCTCCTCTCTCCCTCTTATTCTTAACCCTCTTCAACCCGCACGTTCGAGCCCTAACCTAGGACCTAAGGCCCGAAGAGGGTATCCTCCGTGCCTTATCATTATCTGCTGCGCAACTAGTACCAGTGGGGCGGAGGTTTAGGGTGTAGGCGTGAAGCGCGGGTAAAACACGATCTGGCCGATGGAGATAAGAGCAATTCAGGATCGGGGGAGGGAGGGAGGGAGGGAGGGCAGGAGAGCAAATCCCAAAGGGAGACAGACGCGGAGACAGGCCCTACGAAGGAGAAGGAAAACCCAGGTGCAAGCAGGATTGAAAAGTGTCGGGGAGAAGATTCTCTCCTTGCATTGGTGTGGTGTTCGATGTATGTACATTGTTCAAGTTTTGAGAGATCGCGATTGCAGCTTGAAATGCTTGGTTTTCTTTCTGGAGACACCGTAAAACCCCGTAAGTGCCCCCGTTCCCGGCACCTCTTACCTATCTGGTGGTAGCTGCAGGGCGAGAAGCATCGGTAGGTTAGGATATGGACTTGCATTGCATGCCTCGGAGAGACAAGAGCTCTTCTGTTCGAGACAGGCATGTCCGTTGGGGAGTCGGGAGATGTACAGTAAGAGAGACTGGGTTGACGTACGACGCAAGTACCACGACCTACCAGGGTGATCATCGCGAATGTTCGTGGAGCTGATTCGATTCGAGATGGAAAAGACAGGGCAGGACAAGCGAACGAACGGTTAACTAGGACTTGACAGAACACTTACCACTGTTATACACTGTCTGTTAACTATGTCTCAGCACAGTTACAGGGGGGTGCCGGCGCTGGAGGAAGTTCAGCCACAAGGCTGACATCCCAGGATTGCGTACCTTGAATCGCTTGAATAATTGGGTTTGTGCGTGGCCTGCGTCTACCTACTTTTCCCGCACGAGGCTCGTCAAACGGTCAAACACAAACACACACACACACACACACATGGAGTGAAACCCATGGAATTGGGGAGTGGATGGTGGAGCGACAGAGAATCAAGATTTTCCGTTGCTGTGAGATTGCCGAGAGAGAGTTGGCGAGGCGCAAGCGAGCGATATTATGGTTAGCATCGCAGCAGTAGGAGCAGCAGTAGCATCGTCGTCTGCAACCTTGACTTCATAGTCAGCTCGTTCCAATTGACCCGAAAAGATCTGGACAAAGTAAACGTAGCGACCGTAGCTACAGTGAGTTCGAGGTCATACAACTCCGACCCGGGTAAGATTGTTACCAAAAATACATCCATTACTTCTTAGTTTTATCGGGGAGTCGGGAGTGACCAAAGACGCCACTCCCCTTGCGGCCGCCGAATTGTTCCAGTCATTTCACTCGCCGCTCTCGCTCTGGACTGTGGACTGTGGACTGTCGACTGCGAAGCCCCCCCCTCAGTCAGTCAGTCTGTCTGTCTGTCCACGGTCTGACTACTTCTTCCCGCTTTCCCCTCTTCCGTTCTCCCCCCCTTCTTCTTCTTCTCCTTCTTCTTCTCTTCTTCTTTTCACAGGGTTACTTTTGCAACTCTGCCTTCAGATCGATCGCTTTTTTCCCTTTATCTTGGCCGCCACAGCCGGTATTTGGTGTCCTGTCTCACGGCCGGCGCCAAACGGTGCGTAGGCTTTGGCCCCCCTCTTCCCTCGATCCTCTCTCTCCTCCTTGTCCCTTATTGAGATTTTCCCGCTTCTTTTCTTCCCCCTCCCCCCGTTGTGGTTATATGTTTGTTTCCATTAGGAACTGTCTTCTTTACGAATTACAACTGCCTATTTGCCTGCTCAAGTACTTGAGTGCTGCGCTGTGCAAGAGAAAAAGAAAAGACGACAACTTCACCTCTCGATTATTCGCCTGCCCTTCGCATTGGGTCGCACATTTTGCGCACAATCCGAATTGGCAATTGAAGCACGGTAGTCTGCGTCGACGTTGAAAACCTCAAGTTGCGATTCGACCCCTTTGACAGGTGAAACGGCGTTTCTGTGACTCGGTCTGGCACATTGGGATATTCCCCGGAGATACCCCCCCCCCTGCTTTGTTGGAGTTTTCCTTGGTTTCTGTTGGTCCGATCACCACGGCGGACCACACACCTATACCTCGAATTCTCGCCTTGACGGCCCTTTTCCTTCTTCCCCGACAGGTCTTCCTGTTCGGCTTATATCATATATCATAAACCCAAAAAAGGAAGAGAGGCGCGAGACTTCTCTTCCCCCGCTCTCAATTACACACCCGATTCTATATTACCTCTTGTCGCGAATCATCGCATGTTCCTCACCCAGTAACCGCGGCGATGCTTATCGATGGCGAGAAGTGGGCTTGTGAAGCTTGCGTCCGGGGTCACCGTGTCAGCAGCTGTCACCACAGTGGTAGGTGGTCCATGCGGAGTCCCTCCGCCTCAAAAATCCAATCCTCGCCATCGCGCGCATTCGCTAATCTGGCTACGGCAGACCGCCCTCTGACCCACATTAACAAAAAAGGCCGCCCAGTCTCCCAATGTACTCACTGTCGCGGCCTACGCAAGTCACGGACAACCCACACCAAGTGCGAGTGTGGTGATAAGAAAAAGAATAGCCACAAGAATGATACAGATCCCCATGCTGCTGATAAGCGGGATCTCAAGCGTGAGCATGATGGTGTTGGTAGACTGGTTCATTGTTTTCTGATATGGATTTTACAGAGGACTCCCGTCCCAGATGTGGCTGCACTCATGGACAGCGCTGTACTTGCGCGCTGAAAAAGGAACCCCACCTGGATACCGTCCCGGAAACCGGCCTTCCGCCACCCCCAGCCTCGGCTTTGTTGGATCAGCCCAAGAAGCCCCAGCTGACGTCCACCAAATCGGAGAGCATGCTCACCGTTTTCCGGGATGGTCACCACAAACCGGCTCACAAGCATAATGATATGGCTCACAAGTGTGGTCTGCCTTACACGATACCTCGTTCCCACACGATTCATTCCACGGCCGACGTGGCTCGCCGCTCGGTTGATCACCTTCCATTGGCCCAGCAGACCCTGTTGAACGAAAGTCTGGCGACTCAGCAGCCCCCCGAGCAGCTGACCACCCACCGACTCCATCGCCGGGTCAAGTCCGAACATGGGTCCCCGGAGAGTGCCCCCGTTGTGCCGCCGAACGCTGCTGTTCCGACGACTGTCCCCCCACTCGACCTCTCGTCGTTTTTCCCACCAACCCAGACTCTGGAGAAGCCCGGCGACATCAATGTCTCCGGACCGGTCTCCACCATGCCCATGGCGAAGACTCCACTGGACCAGCTGGTGACCAGTGGCTTGCCTCTCGATGTCTCGTCGTATTCTACCTTCCCAACCACAGCCACGTCCCCTGTCAATTGTATGGCTTTCCAAGATCCATACAAGGAGGCCTACTTCACCTCCCCGGAAAGCGAGATGCCCATTGGATTCAGCGCGCCTCCGGTGGATTGGTCGAGCTTTCCCCTTTACTCGGACGTTCCGGCCGCAGCCAGCACGCAAGCTCCCTCATACGCCAGCTTCGACTACAATGGAATCGGCCCTGGATTCCCGGCTCCTTCTTCGTCCGGGGACATCTCCGAAGTGGACGACTTTGCCCCGCTCTCCGGCCTGGGTCGGACCGGCAGTGACCTCCACGACCTAACCAGCGTGAGCGAAGGCTCGGACATTGACCATTATCGGATAAGCTCGGCGTCGTCGTTCATTGGACTTCCTCAAGCTCAGCTCCTGGCATCCAACAATCTTGAGTCGATCGATATCGATGACTTCCTGAAGTCGGCCAACGAATCCACCGCCGCGCTCGAGCATCAGCTCCAGGCGAACATGGGCATGGAATCGAAGCCTCTTCCCTCGCAAGAGACCTTCGTTCCCATGTCGACTCCGGAAGCATACAAGCCTATGACCGCCCCGACGGCCAGCATGCCCATGACAACGTCCGCGACGGATTCCATGTGGCCCGTGGGGCTCTACGATCCCAGCACGGCCTCGATGGACGAAAATAACACGGAAGCCAATTTTTTCGTGCAATCCTGGGTGCAGTAGGGGTTCCCATCCATACCGATAGGTCTAGTGGTCTGTTAGCAGCACCTTACCACCACCTCCACACCGTCTGAGTGACGACCACCCCCGTCTTCATGACCTTGATGAGAGATGATGATAAATGCCTGATTCTTGTTGTTCGATTAGCCCTGTCCGCGAGTGACACTAAACTATAGCATTAATTGATTTAAAGATATACTCTTTGGTTTTTTTTTTTTTTTTTTCCGTGTTTGAGTTTATAGACTCTGTCGGCGACAGTTTCCCAGTCTGTCTGTGGCTTTACATTCCATTGCGTACAGTACATACTAGTCATAGATATCACGTCTACAATAGACCTGTTTTCTGTTAGGAGCCAAGAAGAACTGGCTGATCATTGCAGAATATCCCACTAATCCATCTATCGCTATGGGTCGATACTTTCAGATCGGTACTGTGAAAGCAGTCACCCCAAGCTCCTCCTGTCCGTTCGACGTATCAGGTAATGTAGCGGTGAGTATCATCAGGAGGCACCTCCTTCCCCTATTCAAGCTTGAAGCTCAGACCAGCGGTGTACTGTACGTCAGTACATACTTGTACTGTATGGGAGTGGATATGCAGTAAGTATGCAGTAAGTATGCAACTGCGTCCATCCCCCCCCCCTCCCTCCCTCCCTCGCTTTCTCCTTTCAATTCGTGACACACCAGTCCCTGTCCAATCAGCTGCCTTGCCGATTAGCCGGTCCTCCTCTTTCCTCGAGTTCTGAGGTTGGTACTGTATGTTGTCGTACAGACCTCGCTGGTCTGTACGACTTCTGGGGATATTGTCTGGTCTGTGTTCGAAGGAGGGAGAGGAGGTCAGGGGTAATGCTGACTACACCGTATACGTGAAAAGCTATGCTCACACCACCACCACCATCACCCTCACAACTACACCAGGATATTATCTGGAGTATTCTCCCGTGCTGCTGCTGCTGCTGCATGCAGTTACCGTTGACCCGTAGCAGCGATGTTAAGAGTCCCACTTGACCTTAACACCAACCCCATTGTACCTACCACGGCACTCACTCCTATGGAAAACAGATGGTAAGTCCGATGATATTTTCCTCAAGAACGACAAGAATTAGGACAGTACACCCATCCCACCTACGAAATTACAATTAGTGATGGTAATGGCAATGGCAATGGCAATGGTACCCCCTGACCCATCCCAAAGCGGAAAAGGAGGCGGGCCTAAAGAGAAAGCCAAGTCGTGACAAGCCTTACCCGGGCAAAGCTTGTCGATGTCCCTTGCATTTTTTGCATTGGTGGTGGATTCGATTTGATCAGTGGGTGGGTGGATGGAAGGATCGGGGATCATAGGGGGAGGATTGGATGTACTGCGGTGGGGGATGAGAGAGGTCGAGTCGAGTCTTGTGGACGCGCGTGCATGCATGTTTGCATCATGCGAGTGTGCGTGGGTGGGGGAGGGGGGTTTTGTGTGGAGTTGATGCATCAAGGCGGGAGGGGAGGGAATTGCCTCTTTCTTTGCGAGGGTTCATGTTATCTGCGGGTGAGGGATTGGGGGTGTTTGTTTGTTTATTTGTTTGGTTGGTTGTGTTGTGATGGGTGTTGGTTGGATCTTGTTTGGGAGGTCGAAGTTGCGGTTTCGAGAATATATTATCGTCGTTGGTGGTGGGATAGCAATTTTGAAAAATATGACACTGGTCGGGACTCGAGTTGTGTGCTTCAGTTGTGGATATATATTTGATGAAGATATAGTTACGGTGAGTAGCCAGTCACATCTTCATCCGAACCTGCTTGTAAGCCCACATATATATATATATATATAACTGGCCGCTATACCGGTAGTTCGATGATAGTATCTCCACAATAAACACCAGTACTTAGAACGAAATACTACCGGACACAACCAAACAAGGCCCTCAGCCCAAATATCCACAGCATTCATTGACAAACTAGCCAAGATGACCAAAAGTAAGGTCACATCGAAGAACCGTCCAAATAACAACACCAATGCAGCCAGGCGTGACTTTACTCCAAGACCACACTGGAGCTTACCTTTCAAACAACTCTCCCCCCGTGTATCTAGACGCTCAGTATCGTTCTACCGTGACTCAACGCATACAGCCGAGAAAGCCCATTCACTCACTTCTATATCCCCGATTAAATCCGAACGGAATCTGTTTGCCCTGGGACTGTCATTCTTCCTCCCCCTTGCATAAACGGATTCTTTGCTGACGAGGAACCGGGTACGAGGGTTTGTTTGTTGACGTAGCGTGTTTACTAAATGTTTCAAAGTATGTCTACAAGCTTGGATCACTCATTCGCAGGTAATTAAATTCCCATTACATATTATGTTCTACAGAGAACTAGATAGTCAATACCCCTCCGGCCTAAGCTGCGAGTAACTGGTAATACAAAAAAGCTTACAATGATTGATTAGGGATCCACATTCTTCCGTTCACCTGGTCGACAGCGCCTCAGTGTCCTTGTCCTTGTCCTTGTCCTTGTCCTTGTCCTTGGGCTTGTGCGTGTCCCTGGCCCTGGCCCTGTCCCTGTGTCGGTGTCTGCCCTTGGCCTTGTCCTTTTTGTGCTTGGCTCTGACCCTGTCCTTGTCCTTGTGCGTGTCCCTGAGCCTGAGCCTGTCCCTGTCCCTGAGCCTGTCCCTGAGCCTGAGCCTGTCCCTGCCCAGACTGGGATTTTCCAGCGCCAGATACCGGTGCAGCAGCTTGAGAATGCTGACCGGAACTCGCGGCATGGTCAGAGGGGGATGAGGAGGCCTTCGACTGTCCTTGGGCGGGCTTGTCCGCACCCCCGGTGCTCTGACCCTCAGACGCGGGACCGGCCATAGGCTCGTTATAAACGGGGTCGCCGTTGACGCTCACGCCGCTGGAGTATCCGTTGTTGCTCGATTGGCCTTGAGGGTTGGAGGCGCCGGTTCCAGAAGTCGGGCCCTCGGGAGTCGAGCCCGAGGACTGGCCCTGAGGAGTCGTGCTATCGTAGCCAGAAGATTGCCCCGCGGGAGTAGTGCTTCCAGACCCTGAAGACTGACCCTGAGGAGCAGTGCTGCCGTATCCTGATCCTGTAGACTGGCCCTGAGGGATAGTGTTTCCGGGTGCCGAAGATTGACCTTGAGGAGTGGTGCTGCCGTATCCCGAAGACTGACCCTGAGGAGTTGTGCTTCCGTAACTGGAAGACTGACCTTGAGGCGTAGAGCTACCGGATGCCGCGCCGGTGGGTTGACTTTGCGGAACGGTTCCAAGGTACCCGGTCGCTGCAGCCTGCCCCTTGGGAATCGAGCTCACATAGCTAGAAGCCACGGACTGATCTTGGGGAGCGAAAGATCCACTGGTTTTAGGAGGTTTGACTCCAGCGAAGCCTGCAGGCGTCGCCTCATAGTCGTCGTCGTCGTCCTTGGCAGTCGATGCTCCTGCAACAGGGTTGTAACCGGGGGGAAGCAATTGTCCAGCAAGGTCAAGACCGTACGATGCGGCCAGCGAGGCACTCGCCGCACCAGGGTCCGAAGCTTGACCTTGGTGGAACACTGCGCTCGAATCCACCGTGTTGGGATTCTGGGACATCGGCCGCTCACCGCTGGGCCTCTCGTTACTGGCCGTAGAGCCGGCATGAGCGGCCTGGTCTTGAGGGCGCGCGTTGGCCGGCCCAGTGTTCGCAGATTGGGACTGACCCTGAGGACGACCATCACTAGATTGGCCGGCATTCGAGCTGGCGTCCTGTGAGCTGGGTGGTCCCCGGGGATGTACCCTATTCAATCCAGTGTTCGTAGATGGGACCACTGGGGCCGAGTTGCCTTGGGCGCGTGAACCGCTGGATGCTCCTTTGTTTGTCGTTGTACCCTGAGCAGCTGATTGTCCCTGGGGACGCGCCCCGCTGGATGCCCCATTGTTGGTGGTGGACCCTTGGGAATTCGCTTGGCTACCCGGACGAGTCCCGCTGCTTGATGTAGATCCAGTATTCGGTGCTTGCGGACTGGACTGACCGTATTGTTGAGCTGATTGGCCGTAAGGCGCAGTTTGTCCGAAGGGAGTCGATTGATCATTAGATGCCGCTTGTCCGAAGGGAGTCGACTGCCCAAAGGGGGAGGCTTGCTCGGCCGGGGCAGATGCACCATACGGAGACGATTGACCGTAAGACGTAGGCTGGCTCACCGGATACGCACCGCTGTTAGCGCCAGTGCCTGCGGCCGCAGCTGGAGGAGTCGGTTGGCTTTCGAAAGGAGCCCTTGGGGGAGTTGTAAAGCCCGTGCTCTGACTTCCAGAAGCGGATTGTCCGTAAGGAGCAGGCTGGGTTTGGGTAGACGGGCCGCTGAAACCGCCAGAGGCGGAGCTCGTTGACGGAGCTTGGTATCCAGATTGACCCCCAACCCCAGGATACTCTCCTGACGCTGCGGTAGTAGGAGCAGTAGCCGGTTTGGTGGTCGAAGCGCTTGCGGATGTGCTTGAAGGGCTCGCAGTGTCCTCTGCGGCGGTTGTTGTTGGTGGGAAGCCATTCACAGCAGCTCCCTGAACCATTGCTGGACCATGATAGTTGGGTGTGCCGAACTCCTTTGCCGCAGAGCTAGGAGCGGGGCTGGGCAATTTCAGCGCAGAACTGCTTGATGGAACATGCACAGAGGCAGACGACACTGCAGAAGGACTGGACCACTGGACAGCATTGCCCGATGATGCCGCCGCCGACCCTCGTTCTTCAAACCCATCATGGAGGGGCAAAGCCATGATGGAGCCACAGAAGCTCAGGATAAGATTCGCCGTCTGGACTTTCATGGCGACGACGGATTTCTCGTACCACTCGATATGCCAAGAATGATGATTGCTTGTCAACGTAAACTACCCCAATCCCCACAAAAATGAAAGACAAGAGTCGGAATTAACAGGCCAATGGGGAAAGATCGCAGGTAGTGCACGAGTGATCGAACACGAGCGAATATAAGGGATGGACGGATCTTAAATATTTCAAGACGATGACAGTTGGGTACTTTGGGTCTGTTATGGCACTCTCTCCGAGGAACTTTATATCTTTACCCCCTTGAATGAGTCCCTTGATAAATGAACCTTGTTGATTTGACGCCATATGGTGGCCCCACTGGGGAAGCAAGACGTCGACTGGCACCCTATCAATGCATGAGTAGCACTAAGATGACACGTCACAGAATCTATCTTTCTTTGTCTCTGCATCCAGGCTCCCCAAAGGAAGAAAGCTGAAAACGGACCTTCTGGCCTGGGGCAACGGCGGCTACCCAGGCAGGGAAACAATCAAGTAGATGAAAGTAGATAAGGAGCTTGGTTGTACGAGAGTCACCCTGTTTTGCCCTGATGCAGACCACCAACAATGTCCATACCTCTTGCTATTTTAAGCCTAGTATTGGCCAATATAAATTCCGGCGCCGATCATAGACTGTTCCCGTCGATTCCTTAGGCTCGTATAGTAGCCGTTGGAATGTAGTATCCCACACATATTTTGGGTGTTTGCGGCATCCCTTGGTTCCTGGACTACGTAGCCTTCCAAGAACGCACAACTTAAACCATTCGATCCGTCTTCAGTTGACTTTCGCACGTCTGCCTATCAAAGTAGGCCAGCCCGCGCGCTGGAATAGCACGCGGTTGAAGCCTTTCCTTTTGAAGGCAACACACGAGTCCCGATTGCAGCTGACAGACTCACCAAGGAATGAAAGGCCTAGCTATGCGACGTACGCGAGGTATATCGTTCAGCCATAAACGGACAAAACGTGTTAATGGTATCGTTGAGAACGTGAAACGAGGAAGACTGAAAGTCGATGAAGCTCGGTGTCAATCGAAAAGGAAGCAGCCCCCTCTGAGTGAGCACGCATATCTTGAACTCTACCGGTTGATGTCAAAGCTCCCTATAGAATCCCAGCCCCACTGGATACTGTCGACGATTGGAAGAAGGACGGCATAAACCCAGACTCGCTGAGAAATCGATCGAACTCTGACCCCAGCAGTACGAGCTGCGCTTCCGCATCGTGCCTATTTTGCTCCTTGTATAAGGTCGCAATCTCATACAGAGCCTGGGCCAAACTATAAACCTGTTCGATAGCTTCCGATGTCCCTTGAACCAGCTCCAGTGATTCGACGAATTCCCGTAGCAGGTCCAGGTCATGGTCGTTGGCACATTCGATACTAATGCTGTTGCAGAAGAGAACAATGAATGGTATGAATGGCGTCAAAAGAAGTGTCCTGGTTGCTGTTAGCGGCGCTTGAATTGAATAGCCCGATGTAACTCACCAGAGGACGTAACAAGCCTGAGCGGACAGACTCGAGCCAAGAAGGCGCATGCACGTCAAGTGTGCTCGGACAGCATTCCTTGCCGAGTCTAGACAGTCAGGGCTAAGCATATTGTATGCTCCCGAGAGTGCTGGGGTACCACGATATACTAGACATAACGTGGCATGGAGCGAAACAAGCTCTGCCTGTAAGCTTACCGCTAACCAGTCTTCAAGCTTTGGTCGCGGGTCGTCTGCTTGATGCATTATGGCACAACCCCCGAGAAGATTCTCAATGGTTTGGGTAAGGGACAGGATCTCTTGAGCCAGTGATAGACCTTGTTGCTGCCTTTGATCATTCATTGTTGAAACAGCAGCGTGGCTATATAGGGTTTCGAGTATCTTTCCTTGTACTTGCGCACCTCGGATCCCTATGAAAGAAAGCTGTTGCAATGGATCAGAAGCAGAAGAGAGGTTGTTCCTCGTAGGGACAATAATATCATAGTCCTGAACGGCAGACTGCCTGCCCAGCTTCAAGGCAAGTCCTTTGTCAAGCACATATGAGTACCAAAAGAGAGTCGACTCAGGAGGAACATGGAGGTCAGCCTGCTGATTGCTTAGCGCCATGGGAAGGCGATGGTAGCCCAGTGTTTGACACATTTGAATGGCGGTGTAGTTTAGTTTCCACGCCAATAATGGTCTAGAGACCTCCACCGCATAAAGTACCTGTTGTGCTGTCAGAGACACGGAAATTTCTCATCCCCAACTTGAAAATTGTGCATAATGGCCTACCCCGAAAAGAAGAGCCGTGATATTATCTCTATTCGATGGGATGAAAATGCTCAACCGACGAAGGGACAGCTCAAAGTTGGCTTTACACATTGTCCGATAGTTCAGGAACTTTTCCTCACTGGAAATATCGTTCCGCTGCCGAAACTTTTCATCAAACAAGTAGTATAGCCCACCATTGACTATAATGTAGTCTGCGAGTGTAGGATCATTGAGTGCAAAGCAGATTCTGTTGCAGTACCCGATAAAATCGTCAATCGTGAGGAACGAGCATAGAAAATTAAAGGTGACCTGCGCGGGATCTGGCCAAACAAATTATCTTCTGGGCTGTAGGTGACTTTGAAGGCTCTAGTAAACCAAATGGTTGTACATACCCGCTTTAGCCTGCCTCAGAATGCGCAATATATCATGGGTAGGCGGCATTGGCAGGTTGCGAGGCTCACAATCGACAGGAAGGTCTTGGACGGGGAAGTGCTCGCCGGAATTCGTCAGAGACCGGCTCTGAGTTGCCACGATTTCTTCCAACCTTGACAGTCCCAGGTTCATCTGCGGACTCAGGTCATAAGAGATGGTCAGATTTTGGATGGTGTCCCGGAAAAATCTCTTGGCTAGATCAGCGTGCACGCCTAGAGATGTATCGCCTTCATATATTGACTCGGTTTTCTCCTTGTTTAGCATGGGTGAAGATCTACGTTCCAGAGAGGGCGAGTCAACATAGCCGGGGTTGTTGGTAGAAGGAGGCGTCGACGCATGCCCATTCTGTCCATCGACGAGCTTCTGGAGAAGACACTCGATGCCAGTAAGCCGACGCTCGAAGGCGTCTAATTTACTCTCGCTACCGCCAAAGTTTTTTTAGCTCGCAAGCTGACTGAGGGCTCGGGCAGAATAATGGATGCTGATTCTTACTACTGAGATGATATGAGTACCCTTTGACGCGCCTCTTTAGGCTTTGGGGCCGCTGTAGAGTATGAACAAGATCGTCTTGCAACCTGGCAGGTGGCGCAAGGATGTTTCCTATCGCATCGAATCTGAGTGATACAAATGAGCCAACCGAACTATAGACCACATGTGGGAACAGATCGAGAGGGCCAACGCCAAGCACGGCAGAGGCCAATTGGAAGGATAGGCATAGGCCTGCTTAGTGTAGGTTTGATACATGCGTACCTTTCTTGTCCGGCACTGATCGCACTGAAAAATAGACAATTTAAAACGAATAGGTCAGCCAGTTGTCTTTGGTACAAAAGGATGACAGAGCTCGTCTACCGGGCTCGGCGCTTCCTAGGGTTATCGTACCGCCCTGGTGGGCTCGTTCTCATTGAAAACGGGACTATTGTGACTGTACATGGCGTTCTTCTCTAGTACTGGGATCACCGCAAAGGTCATTGAGACTCACGCTGTGATGGTCGACACGTAATATTCGGCCGTCCGCGGGTGGCCGAAGGGTCCGGATGAGCCGGAATGATTAGATTAGATCGGAGATAGTGTAGTTAATGTCCGTGAACACCGCTAACCGCTCTCAACTTCTCGCCTATGACCTCGGGCCTTGGAGGCTCCCACCACTCTTTCATTGATCAATGGCCATTGCCATGGATCGTACATTGGCAAGTCTTGGGTGGTCGAACAATCGTTCATGTCTCATCTCTCTCGGACGTCTGGCCAGGGGACCTCTTGAGTATCTTGGCGATTTCACCCTTGCGAGCTGTAAAGACTCCATGTCGCCCTTCGGCCATCCGCGGAGCCCCGTACACTTGTGTGAGAATCCTCCTCATCAGCCTTGAGTATGCAAGAGAGCAGCGCTCCTGCGCAGCTTCGGCCCTCCGCGGGGGCTCACAAGAACTTTCATGATGTAGTTCCACCTTCCATTGGCGTTGAAAGTCCATGAGGTCCATGAGCATCAGCAGAATGATGGCCCGGGTATATAAGGGCTGGCGATTAACTCTGACAAGTTATTTTCTTTTACCAAGCAAGCCAACATCACATAACAGACACACACATAGCCATAATCAGACCAGGTCACTCGCGAAGAAAATGTCTTTTGTACCTCCCCCACCAAAAAGCCTTCTTGGCCGTTATCGGCCCTTAGCTCCTGCCGCCTCGGTGAAAGTGAGCCCAATATGCTTGGGATCTATGAACTTTGGGGACGCATGGTATATACCTCCACTGAAACGACGAGGGTCCCTGCTGATGGCTGGCATTCTAGGAAATCCTTCATGGGGGAATGCGGCAAGAAGTCTGTCTTTGAGATCCTCGACGCCTACTATCAAGCCGGCGGCAATTTCATTGACACGCATGTACACCCTTGCATTTGAGGCAAAGCTTGTCGCTCCCGGCTAATTAGTTGCCGCAAATCAGTGCCGACAATTACCAGAACGAGGAATCTGAAATCTGGATTGGAGAATGGCTGGAAGATCGTGGAGTTCGCGATCAGATCGTTCTAGCGACCAAATATTCGACTGGGTACCGCGCCTATCAGCCGGACGAAATCCAGGCCAATTTCGTGGGTAACAACACCAAGAGCTTGCATGTTGCAGTTAATGCCAGCCTCAAGAAGCTGAGAACATCTTACATCGACGTGGTAAGAGCGACTCGATCAAGTTTGCTTCGAGCTGTCAGGATCCGTATGCGTGGCTGACAACACCTTCTCATATCCAGCTCTACCTGCACTGGTGGGATTTTGCTACTTCTATCGAGGAGATCATGCAGTCTTTGAACCAGTTAGTTGCCACCGGTAAAGTACTGTATCTCGGGGTCAGCGACACCCCAGCCTGGGTTGTAAGCAAGGCGAACCAGTGTAAGCACGATCGCTTTATCCCAAACTGTCACAGCATAACACTTGAGCCACTCTGACGTGTCGTATTACTGTCTAGATGCTCGGGACCACGGCCTACGCCCGTTCTCCGTCTACCAAGGCCGATGGTCCGCTTCCCGGCGCGATTTCGAACGAGACATCCTTGCCATGGCTCAGAGCGAAGGCATGGGACTTGCGCCGTGGGGCGTGCTCGGGAGCGGCAGCTTCAAGTCCCGGCAAGAACGTGTAGCTTCTGAAGGGGAGGGACACAACTCTCTGCGGCGCATGATTTTCCCGCCCACCGCGGCTGACACCGCGGTCTCAGAGGTTCTGGAGAGAATTAGCCTAAAGCATGAGACGTCAGTGGCCGGTGTCGCCCTTGCCTACGTCTCCCAGAAAGCCCCTTATGTGTTCCCTATCATCGGTTGTCGCAAGGTCGAGCATCTGAAGTCGAGCATCGACGCTCTTCGCGTGAGCCTGACCCAGGAGGACATGGATGATATCGAGGCAGCCGCGCCCTTCGATTTGGGATTTCCCATGAACTTCTTGTTCCCCTCCAAGTCTACAGGCCCCGCAAACGTCCAGATGATGAATGTGGCGGGACATTTTGACTATGTCAAGGCGCCGGAAGCTATTCGTCCTCAGAGCATCAACTAGCTAGCGGTGATCGCACGACGATGACAAGTAGCAGGTATTCTAATTCGTGTTTAGTCATGCAAGCGCTATCGTCTGGCTTTCCTATGTCATAGTTAGATGACAAGGAGTACACGTGGCAATCAAAGGACAAGGTTATTCAATATAGATTCATCCCCGAAGCATTTCCATCCAGTAAAGGGCGGACTTTAAATTACAGAATAATAGTGCTAGATGGCGAATTAACATGCATAGAAATCTATTAGCATCCACTAAGTGCAGATTTCGATCTGGAATAGAAACGAAGGATGATATATCGAGTAAATTCCAAAACCGTTTACCACGACGCAGTGGAGAGTGAGCGATCAGAGGAAGGAAAGCGGAAGGCGGAACTGAACGATGGCCCGAGCGGAACAGCCAAGTCTTGGCCGAGGTCACCTGCCGTCCTCCAAAGTGTTTCGTTGAGGCATCATCTTCTCCAACACAACAGCATCCATTACAAGTCAAGAATTATAGCCCCTCAAAGTCCGAATTCTGTACGAGAGTCAAGATGCATCTCATAGATGGAGTCTTCTAGCATCAAGAAATCAAAACCTGATCGGCTCAAACAATTATTACCAGACATATAGCAAAACCATCCACACCCCATTATAAGAATTCCAAGTGAAACAAGGTCATCACCATGCCCTCCACAGAAACAGCATTTGCATACGAGGAACCAGCCATCGGAACCATCCTCAGTCAATCCGGATTTCTTCTGGTCCTCAACCTCGTCAATGTCTGCCTGGACAAACTGCTCTACTGCGGGCTTATCGGCCAACTCTTCGTCGGCATCCTTTGGGGCACGCCCGGCGCAAAATGGCTCCCGGACGACGCAGAGACCGTGATCCAACAGCTCGGGTACCTGGGCTTGATTCTCCTGGTCTATGAAGGTGGTCTCTCGACCTCGCTTTCTTCGCTTAGGCAGAACCTCTTCCTCTCGGTGGCCGTGGCGCTGACCGGCATCGGCACCCCCATGGCCCTTTCCTTTATCCTCCTGGAGCTGGTCTCGGCGACCCCCTTGCAAGCCTTTGCGGCGGGGGCGGCGCTCAGCGCGACCAGTCTGGGGACTACGTTCACCATCCTCTCCACTACGGGCCTGGTCAAGACGCGGCTGGGTGTGGTCACGACGAGTGCGGCGATGCTCGACGATGTTGTGGGTTTGGTCATGGTTCAGATCATCACGAATCTTGATAGTGGGAATGAGTCCTTCAGTGCGGTGACTGTTGTCCGACCTATCTGCGTATCACTTGCCTTTGGCGTCGGCGTTGTACTTGCTTGTCGGTTTGGTGTCAAGCCTATCCTGCAAGTGATCTTGTCCCATGAGGACAGGTTTCATAGAGCTGTGAAGACGGTACAGTTTGCTTTTCTTGCTTATACGTGTCTTTTGTTTGGGCTGGTGGCTGGTGCCACCTATGCAGGGACATCCAGCTTGTTTGCCGCATACCTGGCGGGTGTGGCGACTACTTGGATAAGCGACTTTTTGGAGCAGGGTTCAGGGTCGGAGCATCCCGGTCGCTTGGAGTCTACTGATGAGCACGAATTGAGGTCCATAGACCCTTCCCAGGACCACGCATCCAGCCAGCGAGGTGCAACTTCCGAGCAGGCCGCACAAGTTGGTGTCTCACAATCTGGTTCCACGGGTTTGTCTTCTGAAGAGTTTCCTACTGGTTCGCTGGTGTATGAGAGATACTATGCGGAACCAGCCAAGAGAATTCTCATTCCTCTTTTCTTCGTAAGTTAAATCAATGTCTTGTCGTACAATGACTCAACTGATGTAGATCAGGCCTCGATTGGATTCGCTGTTCCCATCACGGAAATGTTCAAGGGAGACATAGTCTGGAGAGGCGTCATCTACGCGATTCTCATGTTCTTCGGCAAGGTCGTCACAGGCACCTGGCTGGTCAGGTTCTCCTTGGGACCGGTTTCGAGCTTAGCTCGTTCATTGACAACGTTCTTTGCGTACGTCAAACTGTGGTGTGCCCGGTCACCGCAAGCGAAGACAGCAAAAGCAAAGAACACGAAGTCAAAAGAAGAGGAAAGACGCCGGAAGCGTTCGGACACTGTCACTACAAATCAGTCTTCCAGCAACAAATCGTCAGCATCGAACGGCAATAATTCTTCTGAAGGGAATCTCACTAGCTCGGCTGCGGGGATACATCAAGGTCAACCCGAACACACTAGGTCCGCCAGCTCTCTTCCTCCCAAACCCAAATCTCTCTATCCGCCGTCGGTACTGGGTCTGGCAATGGTGGCCCGAGGGGAGATCGGCTATCTCATTGCGTCGCTTGCAGAATCGAAGGGAATTTTTGGTCAAGGCTCAACAGGCGGTTCTTCAGACACTTATCTGGTCGTCGTCTGGGCGATCTCGATCTGCACCCTGCTTGGCCCCATCTGCGTGGGTACGCTCGTGAGAAGGGTGAAGACCCTGCAGCACAAGCGGATCAACTCGGGTGGGCCTGATCCACTAGGCGTATGGGGCATCTGAATCATACAAGCTCCATGATGATGGCTACCGGTATAAGCTGGCTTCGATCTGCTTGGATTCAGTGAGGAACCCGGTAGCTGTATGTCATTCAGTGCTGTTATATTTAGAAATGGAAGTACAGTACATTGACTGTAGAGTGGCGATGAACTGAAGCGCCCGACAACAAAAATAGCAATGCAAATGAAAATGCTACCAGAGATTAGGTATGATCTTGCTGCGAGTCCGTCCGACAAACAGTGGAAGACCGGCCTCAAAAGTACCGAGGAATTACGTCCCTCAGCGTGCGTAACCTATGTCCAGGGTACTTATACTTGAACAAGACAGGATCTCTTCGGAGCAACACGATGTTCAGGTGGCGATCAAGAAGCGACTCTCGGGCAAAAGGCCATCTATTCTTAGGTTAGATGCAGATACAAGAAGCACCTGTCGGTAAAACATGCGCCAAAAATCGCAGTAGACGAAGATATCCGGGCTGACCTTGTTTGATCTCTGAGTACGTCGGTAGCTACTTAAATGTCCGTGTATCACGGGAAGTCATCAGTCGCGTTTGCAAGGCATGTTGGCTCCCATACTGGTTTTGACACATTGTTGCTGCTGCGGACATGCACAATACCATAAGGAAATGCGCTTTCTCATGATCGCGAAGCGAAAGTGAACAGTGTTCCGCCCAGATCTCTCTACCGGTCAGTTTTGTTCGATAAATTTGTCGATAGTGTGAGGTTGTTGGCCACTATGGAAGTCGAGTCGCGTCAATAAGTTTCCTCATTGAACGCTAACCAGACGGTTGACCGCGTGTAGACTTTGTGCGAGCTTAGTCTTTCGGTCCAATATGACTCGTCGAGTCAGCACTGCATGATATGATGCGTCATATGTGGTGACCGCCATCCGCACCCAGCAGAGAAAAATGACTGCCTAGTGAGTATCTGGAATGATGAGAAGGCGATTTTGTTGCGTATCCTGAAGGTACTATACTGTACCTAATCGAGGGCGTTCAAGAAGTGAATGTGACGTGAAGGCCTTTCTTCAGACAATCAATTATTGACGCCGGCTTCCTTCCTGTCAAATAATGGCTTGGCAAGCGATGGTCTCATCTACACCAGAAACTTGTACCAAGAGCCCAAGCCCGGTCGGAACAGGCTAAGGTGTTGTTCTATTAAGATTATGCATATATTGCCGCTATGTATGCGTCAGTTGCTGTACGTTGAAGCCCTAGTTGTTGAGAGAAACCTTAGCCCAGATCTGCATCGCATCAATAATCAACGCGACACGTACCGTCCCTCTGAGGAAGGACCACCTCCTTATCAAGTAATGAAACGTCATTTTCCCTTGGAAGGAGAAAAGCGTGCTCTGCCAACACGGGGGAAGGGGACCTCCCTGTCTTCGCGGATTGCAAGCAGGAAATCTCCTATCAACCTCCTGTCAAAACCCTGGGAACACTGACACGAGAATCACCAATTTGACGCGTCTCCTGCATGCTCGGAGCTCCTGGAGAAGGAGAAGCGGGGAGGAAAGGACGAAAGTGATAGGAAGACTTTGGACGGAGACCGATCAGCTGCGGATCCCCCTCGCATGGGCGCACAAACAACTTCAGCCCGTCGGCAAGTTCACCCTCACCCAAAATAGACATTGACTTTTTTTTTTTTCTTCCTTCTTGCTGTTTCCTTGTTATCTCTTCCGATCGGTCAAGCCGGTAGGAGAGCCCAGGACGATGACAGGATGATGAGAGGGGTCACGAAGGCACACAATCCTTGCCAATGACCATGTTGCGGTGTAGTTATTCGCAATCCACACAAGAGCTATAAAGCTGTCATGTCCCGAACTCCCAAATGCTATTAATCTTTCCTAGCCAGTGTATAGCTTCCCATTCAATTCTTGTATTGCCCTGCTGTGCAGTTCCCACTCTCCAATTCTAGTTTTAATACCCTCCGACGACTTTCACCATGCGTTTCTTGAGCCTCTTTCTCGCCGTTGCCGCCTTTGCTGCCTCAGCTCTGGGTAGGGCTTCCTCTTCTCCATTTCTGCAAGCTTGAGAACTCCTATTAACACCAGTCTCCAGCTCTGACTATCGTTCAGCCTAAGGCCGGTGATAAGGTTGACTTCAGCCAGTCCTACGAATTCAAATGGAACACGGTCTCGTACGTTTCCCAGCATGACCGGTCATGCATGAAACTAACAGCCTGCGCAGTTCTGATCCGGACGAGGTCACCTTGGTCCTGGTCAATATGGCCTCCCAGCCGACTGTCAACAAGCCTATCGCCCAGAATGTCAAGGTCTCAGCTGGCTCCTACAAGGTGGACAAGATCACCGGAATCCCTGTTGCGTATGTGGTCAAATCCCCAACAAAGATGGAGGTGCAGCCAGACTGACCAAGTCTATCGGATATAGTGATGGCTATCAATTGAATGCCATCGCCAACACCACCCAGAACACTGGCATTTTGAGCCAGTCAAACCAGTTCAATGTCACTAAAGTTGGCAAAGTCGAGACGGGTAAGGATAATTCTAATTTAACACTATCATCATCATCATCACCATCACAATCACAATCACCATCACAATCACACACATCACCATCTACATCTACATCATCTACACCATCACCATCACCACCACTCTCATCACCAGCACATGCACCACTATCATCCAGCACCCACACCAGCACCAAAATCAAGCCACGCCCCTGCATCTATCACAAAACCTCTTCACCACCATCATCTAGCACCATTCCCTCCGCCTCCGTGAGACTGGGTGAGTACAGACAGGAAACGCGATGAACGAATTGTCTAACCTTGGATCAATCTGTTTGTTACCATAACAACAGCCACAGCATCTGCCACTACTGCCACCAAGACCGCCGCCTCCGCCACTGCCTCGGCGGGAGCTGCCTCGAACGCGATCACGCTGAGCGGTCCGCTCGCGGTGCTCAGCGCCCTCGTGATGAGCGTCTTCGCCGGAGCCCTGTAAGCGCCAACGGTACCTTCCATCGTCCAGCCTGCCTCAGGTACTGTACAATGGCACAAGCCACCGTTAACATCGAATTCGCAACTTCACCCCGAACCGCCACCAGATTCGGGAAGGGTTAACGACTCCTCGACCCTCCCCAACCGCGCTCAGACCCGCCGCCTGTCCTACCCCGATCACCACTATCTTTAGATCCTAATCCAGGGTAAGGGTGTATATACACTCCAGCACGCAGCTGCCATCATACTCGACCGAGTATGAGTTGTACACGAATTACCTGCTTTTGCTTGCTTGCCCTTTCCCAGCTTGTTTCTCAAGTTACATCGCATTTATGCACCATAACCTCACGCTTCTTTTACAGTCGCATATCATTAACAACATACCAAGTATTCGAGTACCTTCTGCTGATTTCACCTTTGCTTTTTCCTCCTCTTCCTCTGACTCCCTTCTCTGCACTTTCCTCCCTACCCTTGCCCCCATGCCCGTCTTCCAAGTCCAAGCCCCCAACCCAGATTCCCCATGCAAATGACCGCAACACAGTACATTATCTATCCTCGACCCATCATCCCATCTGCTTTAACTGATTTGACGAAGTATAGCCCATTTGCTTTTCATGTATGAAAATGCGTGTCATTCCCTCTTTCCCGTACTGCTGTTGTATCTTTGATTATCCGCTCGATAGTCGATACTTAAACGTGATTGACGTTCCTTCTGATTCCCCAAATGGTACTGCATCTACTCTTAGTCCTCCATAATGCACGGTATGCTTCGGCAATAATTCCCCCCCTATACTACCACCAAGGAGTGTGTTAGCTTTAAACTACCCTAATGGAAACAGGAAAGTAGTTCGCGCGGAGTATACGTAAAACTCGCGTTATATACAAGCTCAGTTCCATTGCCATGCATTATCAACCACTGCCCAAGTAAACCAGATACAGTACAAAACAACGAACTAGTACTTAATAGTGTGCCATTGGGTATATCTCATGGAGTATGACCATGCATTATTTACAAGAAAAAAAGTCGAACGTGGCTATGGATATATGCCCCCGCTGGTTCAAAGCGATCCCATCACCGAGTCACCCAATGCAGAGCCGGAGCCCGCGACGCTGGCGCTGATGGCCGGGGATGAGGTGTGGTCGTAGTAGTTCTCGTTGATGCCTTCGCGGGGACGATCCCAGGTGCGGATGTGTCCTGTCAGGGGGTCGCTTGGGTTAGTGGATGCCATTTGGGAAGCGTGGAGGTGGGGTTGAGAACGGATTTACCTTCGAGGGAGGAGGTCATGATCGAGTCTTCTTGGAATCCGAGCCAGCAGATCGGGTCTTCGCCGACGATTTTGGACTATCATGGGGGTTGGGTTTTAGTAGCTGTTTGGGAGGTAAGAGCGGGTGTTGGGGGGGGGGGGGGGGTTCGAAGCTCACCATGATCGGCGGGAGGAGAGCCGTTCGCGCCCTGGGCTCGACGGGATGACGGACGGTCGGGTCGTAGCTGCTGTATGTGTCGGCTGTTTGCTGCGAGTCGGACCGGACGCGATTGCCCGCGCTGTCGGCTCGGTGTCGGTTGCTTAGCTGCGTGTTGGATACGACCATGCTTGTTCGTTGACGTGCGTTCGCTTGGTGCTGGAGAGTGTGAGTATGCATCGGCTTGAATGAGGGGTGGTTTAATGGAAGGCCACGACATACCACTCTGGGCCGATGCAGCATGCCCACGCTGAAATCCCACAGCAACAGCCGGCAATCATCACCGACGCTGCCGAATCTGTAGTTGCGCTCGTCGCAGCGCCATGGGTCGAAGGCTACCGCCGAAACCCACGAATTGTGGCCTTGACATCGTGCTACGATCTTACGCTCTGGCAGGGACCAGATTGTGACCAGATCATCTTGACCACCCGTTACGATGTATTTGCCGTCTGGAGACCAGCACACGCATATCAGTCCGCCGTAATAGCTGCGGAAGATGTCAAGGACTCTAGATCGGGTTAGCAGTCTGTCTATAGACATATGTAGTTAGGTCAATGGCAACATACTCTTCTCTCAGGTAGTCCATTACCCGCAAGGATCCATCCTCCAGAACAATAGCCAGGTGCCTGCGGTCCGGAGAGAACGCAAATTGCGAGATCTTCTGATTCGCGACTTTCCACAGGGATACAGGGTTCGTCTTCTGATTTCGAGAGTTAACCGACTTCAAAATCTGCAGCGGCTGCCGACCCGACGATTTCAGCATCTCGGCTGACGGACTACTAAGCTCGGGTGTGAAAAGCGCATCCTCCTTCTCCTTATCATAAACCACCAACTGTCCATTGGCATGAGCGGCCATGAACAAATTCTCCGATCCCGGGATCCACTTGATATGAGTTACGGCGGAATTGGTGACGACCCCGTTCTTATTGATGCGTGCGTATTTTTGCGAAATCGGCTCGTACCATATGATGTCCCCGGCCGACGAACCCATGACGATATCGATGTGCGATGAACTCTTCGTCAACTCATTAATGTCATGGCTCAGTACGTGCGCTTTCGTGAAAAGAATCTTCGCCAGCGGTTCTTCCTTTTGCTTCGAGCTGAGATCCAGCCATTGATATGCGCGGTTGATGTTGGCGAACGCGAAGAAGCCGTCTGGGTTGCGATCATTCAGGCGTTTCGTCAGCGCTTCATGGGTAATCACCCGCGAAACGAACGACGAGCTGCTCTTGACAATGTTGTTCTTCGGTTTCCTCCTCTTGAGCCCTTCCTTCACCACCGGGGCGGCCAGAGCAGGATTCCCATCGCCAAACAATGGTGCCGTGCCGTAACCATTCAGAGAGTATGTAGGAGCCTTGCTCTGGTTGCTAACTTGGACCAAGGAGAGTTTCACGCCCGACGTTGGCGGAGTCACGCCGGTCGCGAGAGGGTTTGGGTTCACAACAGGCGCTTCAGAGGGATGAGGAGGAGGGGTTGCGAGGTGGAGGTCGTCTTTAAGGTGATAGGTGCCTATTTCCGTGGCTTGTGTCAGTGGAATCTGAATGGCTTGCCTGTGAGGGTGCGGTAGAGCAAACGCACCTTCTCCCACCTGCAGAGAGCAACCGCCCTCCGGGTGGCTGATGATGTTGTTCGTCTCTACCACGGGCACCGCCATGCCGTTTGATGCACCAGCTGCATAGGCGACAGGGACGGTGTAGCGAGGTGGGGGTGGGGGAAGGACGCTGGATCGAGGGATCAGTCAGAGAGGCAGCACGCAACAGAATCGTCATAATCGTGTAGGGCTGAAGGGGAAGGAACTGTCGCTGGGAAATTTCCAGGGACTTTGGCGCCGGACCTATGATGCTGCGGCACAGGGCGGAGAGATAAGGGAAAGGGAAACGGATAATGAACCAGAACCCGGTGGGAGAGTGTCTTACAACATGGCTGCGGTTGCAACAGGAACCTCGCAGGAACCAATTGATCTATGAATGTAGGGGTTTCACTGTGAATGGTATGGTGTGACAGGGGCGAAATATTAGTGAATGTCGCAATAGGCTGGCTGGTCAGGCAATCGTCAATTCAGAGTGGACAACAGAGTATAATCCCCCAACGAGCGGCACCCAGAGCGGTGCCACTCAACGTGGTTCTTTACGATGCTGAATTATATATAGGGAATGCCGAAAGGACCGGTACGCCCTGTGACCGGTATCGCAGGTTCTGAGGGGAGAGAAGCGACACTCTGTGGCAGAGGAGTAGCTAGACCGAAGGCCGGGGTGTCCGGAGCGGAGAGAGGGAGAGGTTGAGGAATCGCAGACGTTTCTGGAAGTTTATGTAGATTCCGGGCGGAGGCCGTGAGGGGACTTGGAAGCGGGATAAATCCGGGCACGAATGGGCTGAGACCGCGTCTAGGATGGGGTAAATGAATGGGGGGATGGTGGTGGAAGTGAAGCCAGAGTTGGGAAGCCCGGCAGGGGAGCTGACGGCCAGCCGGTGGTCATTCTTCCGTCCGGGGTTAAAGGCAGGTTCGCGCGTGGGGCCGGCCGCCAACTTAACTACTCATAGTAACTACAATACTAGTCACTAGCAGGAAAATCTTCGAGCCGATCACGGCGGGGTTCAGCTGGCACTGTTTACGAGTACTGCGCTCTCTCTCACTTTCTGCAAGCTTCACCAACTATGTGGCGGGTTAGCATGGAAATATTTTCATTGAGGTGAATGGGTTTGTGCAAAGCCTGGAATAATGAAGCGTCATCCCTTCAGCACAATACTATACAAAGTCGCAGGCAGCTAGGCAAAATCGTCAAGGGTATCTAGGTTTACAGCTATTCAGAGGGTCGAGACAGAACATGCGCACTCAGACCCCGCTACCACTGACTCTCCGCCAGATCATTACCGCTGCTGCCCCTGCGCAAACGACCGCCCCCAATGCGATCCCCCACGACATCCACTTGCCTTCGACATCTTCCTCACTTCGAGGGAAGGCCGTGCTAGGCTCCATAGCCGCCTCGGCGATGTGAACAAAAACCTCTTGGATCGAGCTCCATGTTGCGCTGACATGGAGCGGTGGACTAGGCATGTTCAATAGTGCTGTGTATTCATGAGGTTGGTGCTCCGCCCGTTGGGTGGTTCGGTCCAAGTCTGCCTTAAGCGCAACAAACACACTCGCAAGCTCTTCCAGGTGCGGATACTTCGCCCGCAGGGCTGGAATATACGCAAAGGAATCAGGATCGGAGGAGTCGTACGTGTAGACAATGACATCGCACTGATCTAGAAGCTTAACCTGGTTCTCCAAGATCGCAGGCTCGAGTTCTCCAAGCTCGTCCAGAATCAGATAGCATTGCTTGCCCCCGGGAAGTTCAACTGTGTTCACAGCCGTCCGGGGTTGAATGGTGGGATGATAGGTGGCGCTAAATCCCCGCGCGAGGAAAGCATCCAACAGGGCCGATTTGCCGGATCCCGGAGCTCCAAGCACGTGGCCAAGCACAACATTGCGCCCCACGCGTCCGGGTCTTCGTCGCCGCTTTCGTGGGCGCGTGACTTTAAGCGCCGCTGTTGTGGAAGGATTGCTGCGGTCGGATGACTCAAATCCCAAATAGGCTAAGTACTCGAGCGTGGTTTTGGGTGAGGTGAAGGTGGTCATACTCCACTGTGCAAGCCAGCCCTGGAGGGTGACATGGCCGGCTTCGTTCCGAACGGTGGATGACGGGAACGAGCCATCTGCCCACGAGGCAGGCAGCCCCGGTGTCGGCGCAAACAACGAGGCCAGCTCGGCGTCATTCAACCCACCATCATTATCCTTGTCGGACAATAAAAATAAATTGACGAAGAAGCGATACCCTTCTGGGGACAGCTCAGCTGAGGCGTAAGGAGGAACCTCGAACCTCGGATGGAGGAAGTTCTCCTGCAGGGATAGATTATCTGTATACTGGAAGGCCCGCAGAATGATCCAGACAGTTTCATGGCGACCCTTCTCGGCGTACATCTTGTTCAGATGAATGAACCCGCGGCAATCGATACCCGAGGGAGTAACTGAGTGTGGATGTCCCCTCTGAATGGTCTCCTTGATATGCACAAGATCCTCTTCACTCAACGGCTTCTCGAAACAACGCATCTGAAAGTCCTCAATCTCCTTGTCGCTGAGATAACCATCCCGATCCTTGTCGCTCAGATAGAATATACGTTGTAATGCGGCGACGGCGGCGGGCTTTAAGGCAGACTCTTTGGAATCGAAGAGCGGTGCGATGGGGTGGGTGACGGCTTTCTGGCAGAGGAAGAAAGCCTCATTGACATTCCGATGCTCGCGGGCACTGGTGCGTATACATGAGTCGATCTCCTTGAACTCCGCCATCAGCGGGAGCATCTCCTCTTCAATGACTTGTGTCTCCGTATGGTCCGCGGCCAGGTCCGACTTGTTTGCGCAAAGAACTACCGGTACATTAACTCCCAAGGACCGGAAATACGGCAGCCAGAACAGAGCGACTCTTTCGTAGCTGTAGTGATCCGAGTACACAAGCAAAATCACGTTCGACTTCCTGATTTCTCTCGCCAGGTTATTCCGCTCCTGCGGGAGCGCGGAGGTGTCCACCACTGTTGTCGTCGTGACATTTTCGGGGGTTCCGATGGTGGGAGGGATTGTGATTTGGGGTAAAACGGGTTGAATTTTGTTGGTAACGAAGACGCCCTTGACAAGAGAGGTGATCAAGCTGGACTTGCCAGTGCCCTCGTCTCCACAGACGCTGATTCGCACTGGAGAGTGGTCAGCGATCCATAGATCAGGGACAATTGTGATCGGTTTGTCTGACCTGTCGCCATTTGAATGCGAGATGGAAAGGCAGTTGCTAACACCTTTCTTGGATTATAACATCGCTTTCTAAGGTTGTCGCCATGAAACCCAATGATAAGTCCTGGTTGGAGAATTGAGAGCTTCCAAGTTCCGGCCAGGGTTGATGGAGATGATCAGCGGAACCTCGGCGGTGGCTGTGCCGCCTTTGCAGCCTCAGGTCTCGATCGGCTGGACCCGCATGAACGCATGTGTGCACTGTAGGTATATACAACTGTTTCGAGGCGGGCAAAGAATTGGATGCGAAACGATTATCGCATCATATCGTCTACCGACTTCCTTAGGTAAAAGTCTGATCTAATGACTTCAAATCGCTTCCATGGCTCGATTGCAGCAATTTACGGCGGTCGTATGGTCAGGAAGCCGACCATACAGTAGGTAATTTCAGCCACAGGACGTAACGGAGACGAACGGAAGGCGCCTTCTTAGACTTGTTATCCCAGGCCTGAGCTGTGCATCTTGACATTCAATTTGAGTCGGGTCGGACAGGCGACCATTTGCTCAATTTCCAGCAGAGCATTGGGCCGACAATGATATCGATTCTAGCCTAGTGCGCCAAGTGCCTGGTGCTGCGGTTATTTGGTCATCTCAAGTTGGGTTGCCAGGAAACCTACGGTACCTACACTAACTGCTACTACTGAGTGCATCGTTTGCGAAAGGCAGTGGATGTCAGCCGTCATCTGGGTTCCACTTCCGGTCGCTCGCTCCCTCAAGACCAAAAGCAACCTCCGGTTATCAACACCTTTCTTTCTTTGCTGCTCCCTGACTCCTCACTCTTTCTCCCCCCTTTACCTTCCTCTTCCCCTCCCTTCCTTCTTCTCAGTTCCTCAAGGTCTGGAGCTGTTCAAAAATGCCTCTCGGAATTCATAACCCGCTACCTTCGTCTCTGTCAAGTACGCATCACTCCGCCCGCTTTCCAATCAATTTCCCCGCAATTACTCGCGAAATGCCTTTCATGAAGCGTCAACTAATCTGCGATCAACAGGCGAATGCAAAAAGGCTGGGAAAATTCTTGCCTCTTTTGTTGACCCACGACAAGCTTTTGGACCTGATAAGGTCATTCCTCCTGAAATTCTAGCGGGTGCTAAAGTAAGTGGCCTAAGCATGTCTTTATCATGGTCATTCCGTGGCGCACTCGTCTCAGGCTGACCGCTCCGTCGCCAGGGTCTCGCCATTCTCACGGTCCTGAAAGCCGGCTTTCTGGGCTCCGCTCGCTTCGGTTCGGGGGTCGTTGTCGCCCGTCTCGCAGATGGCTCCTGGTCGGCTCCGTCAGCCATCGCGACAGCAGGTGCCGGTTTCGGAGGACAGATTGGGTTTGAGCTAACCGACTTTGTGTTCATTCTGAATGACGCCGCCGCTGTTCGCACGTTCTCGCAAGTGGGAACCTTGACGTTGGGTGGTAATGTTTCTATTGCTGCTGGACCGATCGGGCGGAATGCCGAGGCTGCAGGTGCTGCCAGTACGAAGGGCGTCGCGGCGGTGTTCTCATACTCCAAGACCAAGGGACTGTTCGCTGGTGTGAGCTTGGAGGGCAGTATGTTGGTGGAGCGCAAGGATGCGAACGAGAAGATGTACAACAGTCGAGTCTCGGCACGCCAGCTGCTGAGCGGAACCATCCGGCCTCCCCCAGCCGCTGATCCTCTTCTAAGTGTCCTGAGCTCCCGCGCTTTCTATGGTAACTCTCGACAAGGGGATACCATGTATAACGACATCCCAGTTTACGATGATAGCCACGACGAGGTGGTGTGGGAGGGCCGACGAGGCGATGCATACGGCGAAGGTCTCCGACGTGAGCGCACTGGGTTGAACAGTAACGACGACTATGAGTACCGGGATCGTCCTCGGCGTGCGAACACTTGGGCCGATGACATCTATGACCGACCTGCGGCAGGGTTGAACCGGTCATCCACGACCCGTACCAGCAGCCGCCCGGATGCCTACGAGACTTACAACCGCAGCCGTAGCAACACCGCCCCTATTGATGAAGATTATGTGTACTCCGACCGCAAACCCAGCCGTCCAACAGCTCCAAAGCCAATCTTTGGACAAAGAACAGGGGCCGCTCCTACGCTCCGCCAGGACCAGGCCGTCGCACTGTACACTTTTGACGCCGATCAGGAAGGGGACTTGGGCTTCAAGAAAGGTGATATCATCACCATTCTCAAGCGGACTGAGAAGGCCGAGGACTGGTGGACGGGGCGAATTGGCGACCGAGTTGGAATCTTTCCCAGGTAAGCATCATCGTCCACCCGATTCGAGATCTGTAGAGGCTAACCTGTCATATGTAGTAATTATGTCGAGACTGCTTGAAACTATGATTCCCGTGCTTTAGCGTATGCGAAATGACATTTTTATGACATCCAGACCCTCCTCTTCTCACTACTCTCTTGAAAATTGTCCCACTTCCACCCTTCAGTTTTGCACCGGCGATTATTCTCTCTTTTGCTATCATGTCAACTCTCTGCAAACCCAGGGAGCCGCAGTCGGCATTTTTGTATCAGCACCGGAGTTCCCATTGAGGTGGCCAGCGAGCGCAGGTTGATTTGCACGGGCAAGAATGATCTAGGTATTTTCAGTTGGTGTTTGTGTGTTTTCCACTGGCCTTTCCTTCCTATACTCCGTTTGTGATTATGATCAGCTGCTGCTTCCAGTTTATACATAAGATGCCCCTTTGAATATGTAGCCCACAGGCTTCGAAGTGCTAGAATAGCTTATCTTTACCTGAATACTGTTAGAATTGATTGGATAGGTCTCATCCCCCCTATGCATTGGGGCTAGCTGCTGTATCATTGACATGATCGCATCCCTTGCAAGGGCGCCTTTATCGAAAATCAAAGATTCAGGCGTAATTGATGTCTTCAGGAGGTGGCTGATCGTCGTCACCAGCCTCCTTCAAGGGTAGGTTCTGGAGGCATGTCCCTGCCGACATCCAGTAGGTTTGGATGTATACTTGTAAGTGCGTACATTCTCCACCACAGTCGATCTCTTCCGTAGAGGGAGGGTTGGAACAGATATCCACCCTGTGGCATTGTAACATTGAAACGTCGCCATTGTTTGAGAAGCGAGGTCATCTGAGACCCTCCGCCTGAGCTTTCGCCATCATCAGCCAAGGGCACCGGATGGGACCAACTCCTCACGTGCAAAGCCTTACCTGAAGGAAGGGCGGCCGACGGGATAACGGATAACATTCCTGTCAATTCATACTCGGTGGCTCTTCTCTTCTCGTGCTGCCACTTAATTTAATTAGCTTTCATTCTTCTCAATATCGTTTCGTTGGTGTGTGTTGTCACAGAAAGTAGGATCTTTCTCTTTTTCGGTGAAGCTCAATACGAGATACCTCTGGGTGTGTGCAAACTTCTGAGCTGAAACTGACTGCATGGCTCTTTCAGAGGGCAGCTGCGAGTGGTGGCTAAGATGTCTTTCACGAGGCTAGGAGGCCTTGCGGCCACCCTTTGCATGTTGCGATGACAGTCTTACTGCTATGCTATGAGATGCTTTACGACAAGCTCAGCATTATTTAAAACCGGCGCACTAGGCCCAAGGACCAATTTCCACCTCTAACGGCTGACAGGAGATCGGTAAATAAGGCGAGCTGCAGCTCTTCCGGTTGAAGGTTTGATTAAGCTGACAGCCGATGAATGCGTGGTACTCCATAGGCAAGGCGGGGGATAGGGAAACTTAGTTAGCGTGCTAGTTCCGGCTACTGGCCTTTTGGGGGGAAAGAGGAATAGATAAGTAGAGATAAAGCAGGGAATGACTCTTGGGCTCTTCATGCTGCATCAAGTGCTGCAGGATTACCAGACTAGAGTCTGGAGGGGTAGTGTGTGGGCTAGGAAGTCCCAAGTCTATGGAGTATGTATTCTTGACCACAATGCCTTTGTCTACAAACACCAAGTGAAGTGAGGGAGCAAGTCAGCTATGGGGGACAGACCGTGCCACACCACTGTCAATCGCAGCCCACCTGCTAGCAGCACGGGGTAATGTTGATCATTGCTCGCCTACTGCAAGCAAGCGAACGAACTGGAGCGGACGAACGGTGGTGACCTGCCAGTTGATGGATCGATGTTCGATCAGCTGTGGAGAAACGACGGGGGAGAGATTCAGCTGAGTCAGCCCCGGCACCTGCGGCCTTGCGGCGGAATCCATCCATGGGGAAATCCTCCCTCCACCACCGGCTCGTCGATGCATAACTATACTACTGGAGAAACTTTGTCTTCTCTTCTTCCTCGTGGAGATCGTACCTGACGGACGGTGTTCCTGGTAACAATATAACTGTATCTTTCTAATTTCCGAATTTCCAAAGGAAACCCACCCTTGTATACGGGCATCAGACGAATCTTCCAGATACGCTGCGGTTGTATGGGCCTCTCTCTCTGATACAGTCCGTCCACCCCACTCAGGAGGGCATTCTCCCCTGACTTTCCCACCTTTCTTCCTTCTTCTATACATTTTAGATTGCTGCTCTTCCTCGGAAAAGAAAAGAAAGGATACCCTCAACTGTTTCGCGGGATTTTATTTGTCGCTGGACCGTTCATTTTGTCTTCGTTCCTCCGATCATCGCGGCCAGACCGACCGAACCAGCACCAGCATCCAACCAACTACTCCTCGCAGGGACCACCACCACGACTACTTACTACTCTTCCTAGGTACTGTACAAGTGGTGCTGTTGCAGTCAGTGGTGGTACTTACCTTACTCTTTTCAAGGTTCTGTTCTGTTACCACTGTGAATTTCCCCATCCATCATCTTTCTCATCCTTTCCCTATTATCCTTTTCTTCACCACCAACCAAACAACAACCACGGCCACTCTCCTCAGCCTCGTTTTGCTGGCCCTCCTCCTCCTCTTCTTCCTCCTCTTCTTCTTCCTCCTCTTCCTCTTCAAGCCCTCATTTTCTCTTTCCCTCCTCTTCTCCTCCCTCCCCTCTCCCTCCTCTCCCCCGATCTTCTATTGATCGTCCGTTACTATCCTCTCTCCCCTCCCCGACGTTGGTCGCCGGATGCCTAGCCGTCATTGTCCTTTCTCACTCGTGGTCACCCTGGTGGTTGCTCCTCTTCCTCGAACATACTTTTCCCCGCTCTGATGATTCCATGACTATCCTCTACCTGTCTACTCTTGCGACCTTGGTGGTACATTGACCTCCTCTCCACCAGGCGAAGTTCCTGGTCCTTTGTCAACCTCGGGACGCTCGCCTTCTAGCTCCCCTCCCCCCTCAAATCATTTGCTCCCATGCAGGTGCGTTACGTTCCCTTTATTGTCTTTCTCCCCGCCCCTGGTCCTGGTAACTTGGCCCTTTGAAGATTCAACATGGATCTTTCTGTGCCCGCCTTTCACTTTCTTGCCTTTTCCCAACTGTGCCCTCGTGTTCGTGGCTGGTACCATTGCCCTTTGCCCGGTGGGTTGTGGAACCTGAGTGTACCTTTGTTTCAACTACTTACAATTGCGGGATTACGTCTAACAACCTTCCCCTTACGCGTAGGCTTCACCGAGCCCCTCTGAGCCTGGAGGAGGGTACGCGACGCGGCGAGGTCATGTCCCTCAACTGTCAATCAGCGATCCAAGTCATCATGTCACCGAAGCCATCGGGCACATGTACGAAGATGACTACGACAAACGCGAATCTCGGCGTCTAAGTTATATCTCCTCCCCTCTGAGCGAAGCGATCACGATCATCCCTCCGAACCTTGCCGGCTGCGAATCTCCTACCTCCCCCCAGTCTTTACAAGTGAAAAATCATCTGAGTGAAATAAACCAACGGCAAGTGAATGGACAAACATGGACGCAAGGCTCCAAGTCTTTGGAGAGCAGCCCAACGTCCCCCGCCTCGACCGCCTCCCCTGGCTCCACCGACACCGCTACCACCTCCTTTCCTCTCAACGATATTGATTACGAGTCCGACCCAGCCGCCGTGGCACAAGAGCTGAGCAACCTGGCCGCCATCCGGCGGATGTCGATGGACGTAGCAGCCACTGGGGATCCCGACCTGCCGAGTTTTTCAGTGCCCTCGGTCGCGCCATCTCCCTCCGACGATGAGAACGATGCGGCCCGCCTATTCTGGGTCCCCGCCCGATTACATCCGGAGTTGGCGCCCAAGGAATTCAAATCATTTCTTGAAAGTAAGGCCGATATGATCAAACGGAAATCCGGCGATTTCTCGACCTTGGGTTCGGATCTTGAAGGGACGGGTGGAGGGCTCAGGCGGAAGCGGTCTATGCTGTCGAGGCAGATTGACAGCTCCCATGGCTATACGGATGGTGCGGAACGGCTTGAGCGTAAACGTTCGCAGACGCAAAAGGACTCGTTGGGCCCCAACCTGCATGAACTGGAGACATTGGTAGATGACACGAACTCGCGCACGCCGAGTGCTTCGTCAATTCTCAGTGACATCCAAAAGCTTGGTTTATCGACCGACGAAGATATACCCATACTTCCTCCTGCCCCTCCGGGCCACAGCCTTCGACGCGCAACAAGAACTCAATATCGCAAGGCTGGGAGCTTGAGGAAGGGGGAGAAAGCCCCATACTCCAAGCGAGTAGGGAAGTCGGCGGACGGAAATGATCCTACGGGCGGACAAGCGGCCATAGGTTTGACACGGGTATCGACCGATCCGACACCGAGTGTAACACGAGCGCAAGCCTTGGCCAAGTCTACCGAACGGACACCGCATGCCCCTGACACAGCATCCAGTTTCACGTCGGACTCGGCCTCGGAACCATCCCCCACAGTAAGTGACTCCGTTCTTCCCGATCCAGCCGGCCGGGCCAGCGCCCCTCCACCTGAACGTCAACAATGGCATTCGCGGATCAGCTCAAATGGACGCTCGACATTGAACATTCCACCCCTCGAACAGAAGATTCCCGAGATAATCGAAACCCCGCCGCCCGAAAACAATGCCACTCCTCCCAGCCCGAGTTCTCAGCAGGCCCCGGCCTCCAAAGCGCCTACAGTATCCGATCGACCTCACGAGCGCCCTCCTAACAAACGCTCCGGCCTTAGTCGCACGCATGCGACAGATGCTGCACCCACTCTCAACGAGTTCGCCAATAACCCACAGGCCATCCCCGGCAATTCAATGCGCACCGACAGTCTCTCTTTTATCCCCACCGTGTCGGAAGACCGCAAGCCCGAAGAACGCAAGGCGGAAGAAAGGAAATCCGATTCGAAAAAGTCGAAGGACAAGAAGGATTCAGAAGGGGGACGTAAGTCGAGTTGGCACTGGCTCCTCGGTACAGAGGAGAAGGACAAGGACAAGGATAAAGATAAGAAGAAAGACAAGGACAGTGATTCGAAGAAGCACAAAGTGAAGTCTGCGGACAAAGCACACGATGCATCCCACTCTCCGCCGTCGTCGAACGATACCAGCCAGAGGGGACGCGAAAGCCTAGCTATGGACCGGCTGGACCCCAAGCTAGAGGATGAACGGCGCAAGGACAACACACGAAGGACTTCCGGCGAATCGAAGAAAGAGAAGGAATCGGGATTATTCTCATCCATCTTTGGTGGCGGTAGGAAGAAAAGCAACGGAGATAGCGGGCACCATCACAAAAAGAGCTCCTCTCAAAACTTGTCGCCTGAGCCGCCGGTTCGGGAACTGCGGCCAGATATCGATTACGCCTGGACTCGATTCTCAATTTTGGAAGAAAGAGCGATCTACCGGATGGCACATATCAAGCTTGCAAATCCTCGACGCGCGTTGTATTCCCAGGTCTTGTTGAGTAATTTCATGTACTCATACTTGGCCAAGGTGCAACAGATGCACCCGCATATGATGCTCGCAACATCAGCGGCCCAGAGGCAGCAGCAACGACAACAGGAGGAGTACCAACAGTACCAACGATATCAAGAAGTGAGTATCCTCTCCCGGAATATTTGCAGACAGCTACTGACGCTTCTGCCTACTCGTAGGCTCAGGAGCAACAATACGCCGACAGTTCCTATGATGATCCTCAGATGTATGAATATGGTGACGATCACCACGATCAGTACCGGTCCCAGTCGCGTGGAAGTAAGGATAGCTATGAAAGTGGGAATGCATATGGTCCTGGCCATAATCAACACGGTCATTCAACGTTTGGAGATGACATGCAGTTGGATGATGATGAGGATGATATGTGGTGATTGTGAACGAACAGGTTGTCCCGCTACGGTCGGAAAGATGAGGAGCTTTTCCAAGCGCTCCGCTTGGGTCAATTCTGGTACCGTTGCAAGCTGTGTACGCCGGTGTTAGCTCCTACCCTTTGGACCCGCGATATGCACCGGGCAAAGAAGGATACGAAGGACTTTTGTTTTTCATATTCCACTATACTCACCGGAAAGCTGCTGTGGCTCAGCTTTATATAGTGCACCTTTGAATATTCCACGTCGATGGGGTAGTGCCTGGCATGACCTGTTGCCTTGGCTTGATTTGTTGTTCGCATAGCGAGAGGGGTTCTGCTTGATTTCTATTCTTTATTGTCTGTATTAACGGTTTATTTCATCATAGAAGCTGAGCACCGACTGGGGCTAGTAGCCATTGGCGGTTTTGAATTTTGGTTGGGGATAGATTTTGTAAGTATACTTTTCATAACCACATTAGGTATTGTAGGCACCTCCAGGCTGTAGGAAACAATGTCCGGGCCCCGAACGGGCGAGGCCGCGGCGTGTCACTCACGTGACAAGCGCCATCTCTCTCCACAAGTCTCCCCACAGCGTCATCCGTCCTGAGATCTATCTCTCCGTACCTCACTTCCTCCGCCGCATTTCCTCCGATACATTCATAATAATCGACCTCATACCACCGACTCTCCAGCGTTCACCTACGGAAATCACCATCCCATCATCCCCACCTCCCCTATCCCAACCAACTGAACAAAGCCAACGCAATACCACAACCACAACCACAACCCCCCGACTCCAAATCAAATCAAAATGACCGAAGCCTACGAGCGCGAACAGTACGTCTTCCTCCTTGTGGATGGTCCTTCGCCACGTTTGCGGGATTCATGATGCACCCAACTTGGGAAACCGCAGTTGTAGTGGTCTTTTTTCTTGGGGGGATCTGAATGCTAATACGATCTGATGTCTGGTACCAATAGACAGAACAACGCCCTCCTCAACTCGCTCTCCTCGAAGGTGTCTGCGCTGAAATCCGTGACGATTGATATCTATGATAATGCTCGGGATCAGGAGACGTTGGATCATTCGGTTAGTCTCTTCTTTTTCTTTCCTTTTTTTTGGGGCGGTTGTTTTGCAGATTGGACACCGGTTGTGCCTATGTCATTGCAGTCGATAGAATCCCAGTTGCTGAGCGATAACTAACCCGAAAATCCAAAATGCCAGAGTCAAGTCTTCTCCTCCCTCTCCACAAACCTCAAAGGCAGCGCCAGCAGATTAACCCGCATGGCGCGGCAGGGCGATACCGTTGCCGTCTTGAAGGTAGCGGGCATCGTGATCACGGCTGGGATTCTTTTGTGGATTATTCTTGGGTGGATTTTTTGAGCCCATGCCCTTCCCTTGGACGATGTCGGGGGTTGCATTTATGGTTTCAAGAGGTGGAATGTGCTTGTTTCTTTCGCGCGGCTAGCTGGCTAGCTATCTTTATTTCATTCTATTTTAAGGTAGAGATGGGGATAACGTGGTAATATGCTTCTGCTTCTGCATGATGGAAGTGTCGGACTTGGCTGGTTTCCAATTAAGGGGCTTTTTCGTCTTTGCTTGGTTAATTTTTTTCTTTTTGTATGCTTATGTGTGGGTTTAGATTGGTTGTTTGTGTGTGGTATAGTGAGCTTGTGGGTGAGCGGCTTGTTTTACTTCTTGCTTTTCGCTTTTCTGGGTGTTGATACATACTTATGGTATATTTTTTTTTTCGCGGTTGTTTATAGGGTTGGTATTCGGTATTAGATTCATTGATTACTTGATTGGTTGTTGTTCTCGTTCAGGTGGTGGTTATACCGTGTTTGTGATTGGGCTGTGCGTGTTCTACTTATAGCAGTGCTTGCTACTGCTGCTTACAGGCGTGCCTGTTGGCATCACGAATGTGTCAATAGCTTGCCAGTCTGCGGGCTCGGGCGGATGTATCGATGGATAGATCTTGCGTCTTATGGGAGCAGAGTTTTGCCTTGGGTATGTATACTTTCTTGCTTATGGCATGATGTCTGATACCCTGAACATTCAGGCTCGTTATGTTTCCATTACGTGGTAGGAATTGGGTTGCTTGATGAAGACAAGTGACCTAGCTTTGCATTGAGATCTATGATAAGTAAACAGCTTTGCTTTGTTGTTGTTGTTGCTGCTGCTGCTGCTGCTATGGTATCTGGAAGATTGCTAGACATATTCCATGGTTGCGACGGTGTATGCGAGATGTCCTAGATTTGTGGCTCTGTTACTTTCAGAAGAATAGATTAACGTTGTCTGTGCTTGCTGAGGACCTCTCGATAACTACTGTTAAGTATGTCTACTTTGGTGCCTGCTTCCTTGTCATTTATCTTGGGTTCGAGTGTCTGGGAGGGTAGGTTTCAGTGTTGGGAAACGATCGTTTGTTGATCTCTTTTTGCGATGGATTGTAGAAAGTCATGGCTTGGCTTAGGAGCGGAGATGGTGATACTCCTGCTGCTGAAGGCCACGTCGCATAGGGGTTGGTTCTGTCTGGGGCATAGATCGAGAAGCAGCATTACCGGTTGATCTTCGTGTTCAAGGCTGATATGAATGAGTGCCCTGTTGATGGCGAAGCTTCTACAGTGACAAAGTGCCTGGCCTCAGCATCGTAATTAGAAGTGGCCCTTTGGAAGGATAGCAAGGAGCTGAAAACTCGCAAAAGTGAAGTACCTAAGCGAGCACTGCCCCTTCTACGAAGTGCTTGCAGGTAATGAGATGTTTGTCCGTAGACATCCCACACGGCCATTCCCTCATTGGTCTGTCCGGCTTGGATAGGAAACCTGCTAGGGTGGGCTGCGAACACAGTTGCAAAGGCTGGGAGTGATATCTTTTGCGATCTTCACCAATCAGTATCAATCTGTCCCAGGTGATGAGAGCTGCCTGCGAATCGATCCGATTCCAGCCTTAGATAATGTGATCTGTGATGGAGGACGCTCAGACGACGTGACACTTCAGTCCTTGCCGCGCTGAAAATACAAAGTAGTTTGCAAGCCCTGGGAGCACAGGCACATGCATGCTCAAATGAGCACAGTTAATCCAGGTGGAGGGTGATCGGACCGAGTGGCTAGATTGGTCGGTCCCGCGAGGTACGACGACCCTAGCACCGTTGCTAGATGAGCTTAACTGGGACGAAAAGCGAATTGCGCGCGACAGCAGTGTTCTCGCCAATGGAAGCCTTTGTGGAAGCCATTCCGGGTCTTTTGTATCAGCGTGCCCGTCAGTAGCCCTATGCGCGCCGGTGATTGGGCGTATGCATCCAGCGCCACAATGTGCAGGGGTAGTCTTCTATGACGCCTGGGTGCCGCGGTCCCTCGCCGGGAATACCTTCTTTGGATGCAGGTCGTAGGGGTGCAACGGAACCCTTCACTTCGATTATCCTCTGACAAGGCTCGATGTGACGCATCCCAGCCGTTCCAGATCTCTTCCTTCTGGGTGGGATGGCGATTCTCAACGCAGCATCTTTTGCGTCACAATCGCTGCGCTTCTGTGATGCAGTTCTGCTTGACATATTAGTAAGTTCTACGTTGGAAGACCGACTTGTTGGTCAAGGGCCCCTGGAGACAAGACTGCAGTCGGATCCAGGCTGTTCTATCCACCAAGGTGGCTTTTTTGGACAAAGATATCCAGGCTGTCAAGAAGAGCCGAGGGTGTAAGTGGCCGATCACGTCGATAAAGGTACGTACGTCATCGTCGTCCGCTACAGAGTGTGACAATGATGGTGGTGGGCTTTTCCCAGGCCGGATGCCATCCTCTCTGCCGGAATCTATGGTCCGGCTTGGGGCGTCCTCTCCGCCTCGAATGTTTATTTCCGGGGATCGATCATGCCGGTCTCTGGGGTGTTGAAGTCAGAACCTCGTCGCAAAACTAAATGGGGTGGCGGTGGGTGCATTGCGCGATTGTCTAATCGCTGTGTTCACCTCAGACGACATGATACGATAAGACCTAGTGGGTGAGAGTGAATGACGAAGGGTACTCGTAGATCCCCCCCCCCGATCTGCATGTGCCATATGATGACCCTGGTTGCAAAGGTCTTTTCCGGCCCTCCTCTGCCTTTACGCGCTTGAGCGCTTCGGAAAAGCATCACGGCAAGCTTCACTCCCCCAAGCAATAGTCAAGAAATGGCATGGCGCCATTGCCGTCACACGTGAGCTCATAGGATGAGCCGATCGCGATGTTGGTGGCGGCGGCAGGGATTGCAGCGAATCTCGGATGGGAGGTCGCGTACTTCGGGTAAATTGATAACGAGCAGGAAGGTTGCGACCATCGGACAATTGATAGGGGATGGATCATGGATGGGGGTTCAAACGGGGAAAAGAACCCGTACCCGGCTGAGGTGCCGGGCCACGTGCTGCCCATGATTTGTTGCGGTCAATTGATTTCCTTAGGCACCAACCAACCAACTAGCTGGCTGCCCGACACTCCGAAAGGAACAACAAACAACAATCACACACAATTCTTAAGCGTCCGTGCTTGCGTGCCTGGCTAGACTGTCAATGGCCCCTCGGTCGGTCACAATAATAGCTAGGACGGTTTCATCTTCGGAGCGAACTAACTGGTCACTAACTCGTAACTACTGCTGCAGGGGGAGAGTGGGATGGCTGACTGGCCGACCAACTTTCCTGATCTCTATCATATTCCTGCCGCAGCATGCTTGGCCGCGTCGATCCGCTAAAGGAACCAATTTCTGGTACTCTGATCTCATCGGTCGGTCCTCATGGTAAGTCGATTGGTTCATCAGGGATTTCCCTTATCGCTGACAGTGATATGATGGCTGGTCTATGCCGAATAGAGACACCGGACAGGAAGCAGAGCACTCGGCAAGCCGAAGAAGTCTTTAGACCAGGCCCTGGGCCTTTGACGGAGCACGGCATTCCGTGCCTTGTCTGACCCTTTACTCCTGAATTCCTGGGCCCGTGCCTCGTCTAGGCTGAATTCGGAACTGAACAATAAATTTTCGCTCGCCTGTCAGTGGCGATAGACTGGCGTGGACGCTTCGTCTTCAAATGATCCTTACCCTATCCAGGCGAGAAGCTTACGTGCCTCTGTCGAGCACGTGCTAGAGTTGTGTGGTCGCAAGACAGAAGAATACGATACGTTCTCAGAACAAGTCTTACAGGTGGATAGCGCCATCTGCCATGGAAACGGTGAAGGTCTTTCCTGAGTAACACAGCGATTGGGGAAAACCTTCGCATCCGAACAACTTACAGGGAAGCGCAGGGGCGAGAACGAGATATTAAAGCCACATCGGGATCAATTTGGTTTGTCGTAAAGCGGCTTGCAACCAGCCGAAGCTTCAAGCCACAAATCGCGGATGGGCCGCTGGGTTGAATTCTTCCGGCCCACCCGATTGACTTTTCTGGCTCGGATGATGTGATCACTCGATGGGGTCTGCAAATCACTCCTCCTCCGTTAATCTGGTTCGGGGATTTTTCTTTGACTCACCGTGTTTGTTGGGCCGTTGGCATACATTTGTCTCATCCGTCATAGTCTAGTCTAGATAAAATTTGCTGATTTGGCCGATCACTGCGTGTCGCAAATCCATATCTCTGTCTGACAACGGAGCAGTGGACCCTAGCTCCTGTCTACCCAGTTGATATTCTTAGCATCCGCCTAAAGGATCTCGAGCTTGCTTGCTCATCGCATCATCGTTTGCGTCAAGGGTCACGACTATCCTTCGGGAAAGCGTCATCCTTACGGCGCACACTTATCAATGTCACCCGGAGGCAGTCAACAATCCCGTTGTTATCAATTGGCTATCTGTCCCTTCCGAGAAGGATTTGCAGCCGCATTTCGTAGCATGCGATGCCGTCAAAGTTCGGGTAGATGTCGGGCGGTCGCCGAAATGGATGCGGTTTTGCTCGACCCTGACCGGAGCAGTCTCCGAGAGCGCCCGATAGACGTATCAATAATCAAACTGTTTTTAGCTTGCCTCGGATCCACTGCTTCAAGTCGGATGAACTAGGTAAGAAATGGTGGGTACTACTCGAAGGTAGGCACGGAGATCGAAATGCCAGTTCTAGAAGCCGGTCGGTCGCGCTCTCACATGAAGAATGAGCCTTACCCGCTGTCGATAGTCTGTGCATGTGTTTCTGATACATGCGACCCTGGTCATTCGCCTACCAGTTGTAACAGGGTTGTAGTTGAGCGTGTGTTGAAGCCATGTCTGGTGAGTGGGTGTTTCGCATTCCCACGCGCAGGGCTGCAGGAGAGGATGATGAAGTTCTGAGATCGTCTTCGGCTGGAGCTGCACTGAGTGCTTCTGAAAATAGAACCTGCTCTACGTACCACGGTCCTCAAAAAAGCAACTGAGGGTTGACATCTGGCCATGAACACCCTTATTTGTCTCAGAAGTAGACAGCAAACGTAACGCTGGCGGTCGAATCGCCCCCTATTGTGCGTAATTACGCCAATGCCCCGCCAATATCAAAAGGCTCGAATCTGCCCCTCCTTTGACAGACTGAGGCTGGTAGCGCAATTGGGTGGTCTTATATCGGTCACACCGATTCAGGTGGCTAACTTCGACTGTCAACGATACCCGTGGTGGAGTGTGATCCGGAACGCTAATGGTGTTGCCTGAAGGATTCAATCGATAGAATGGGTTACATTGCTCTCCACTTCAGGCATAGGTTTGCAAAAAGTCGAGCTTCATCCTTGACACCCTGGGCTCTGCAAGGGCTGCTGTCACAACGGTCATCCAGGACCCTTCCACCTAGCTGTTCTTCTCCGTTTGAATTATCCTTTTCAGCTTCGGTCGCTCTGGGTGCTTGTTTCTTCCCCAACCCAATCAGACCTGGCCCCCAAGAGGGTTTACATGGCTTCGGTGGCTGGATGTCATGCCACTCGGCAGTTGTGCTCGGGGAGGACTGCATGAATTATTCCGTACGGGAGGGAGGAGGGGGAATTCTGGTAACAAGCGAACAACATATGATACCGAATGTTGCAGGGCTTCCCGATAGCATGATAAGCAGATCATCCCTTGTGGGGCACCAGGAGTGACGAATACTAGGGTGATTTGGTCACGATCTCTTGCATACTCCCTGCAGGTGGGATCAGAAGCTGCTGCGGTGCAACCTGCGACTGCATGACTTGTGTGCGAGCATGCGTGTGTACGCCTTGATGTTCCTGGATTGGAGGGGTAATTGGTGGGAGCACATGGATTCAAGTCAAGTAACAGAGAACAACCAGAATCTCTGGTTCTGCTGTCAGGAGAGAGGGGGAGTGGATTTGAAGGGGAAGTCGGGGAGGAGGGAGGACTCGGAGGAGTATCTGCGGGAATATGCGACGGTGGTGATTTACCTCAAGGAGACTAGATCGTGTATCATCATGCGGGAAGGACGATGCCGAGGCATGCAAGCCAGCACACACCCTTTTGCTCTCTCTCCTCTCTCTTTCTCCCTTCTCTATTCTCCAACAGAAAATTGGAATAATCCCTATCGCCATGCTGATCGTCGCTATCGTAACTCTTCGGTGTGGCTTTTAGTACCTGAATTACGTGTGAATAACCAGCCCAGACCATAGCCACCCGCCGGATAACCAGACAGCCGTCTAGGGCTGGCTGTTGGATCTTACGAGGGAGGAAGAAGGGTCAATGCTGCCGTGTGATAATCCCGATCAATTCAGGCGGCGGAAAAATTCCCAGGGTCAAACCTAATCATACTAATAAGTCCTTCAGATCCTGCTGCTGCTGCTGGTGGCTGTTATCTCTTGGCTTAAGATTTGAATAATTCCTCTGCAACGTAAACACTACTACTGAATCAATTGTATTGTTCCGGTATGCAACTGAACCCGACGTGCCTTCTTATCCGTTCTTCTTCACTTTCTTCGCTTTCCCATGGTTTTTGCTTGCTTTGTCGCGTTTCAATCCTCATCCACTCAACACTTTCTTTCTTTCCTTCTTTCTTTCTCTCTTCTTCAATGGATGTCGCCTCATGTTAAATCTGTAACTGGTTGACTGACAAGCCTTGCTCATCAGCCTGGTCTATCTTCAGTTTGACAGTGCAATTCAAGAGTGTCGGGCTTAGTCACCTCTACAACAACTGGAATTGATTGCATCAACTCCGGTCCTTGCAACCCAAATTTTCCCTCCTACCACCGATCCATCCATTCTTCAGATACTACCACTAAGACTAGAAGGGAGTGTATTACTGTTCACGCCTTGCCACAGCCGGCCTCACAAGCAGCACTCCGAAAGGGAAAAAAAGGAATAAGACCCAGTGACGGAAACGGCTGCTCTTGAAGGGCTCCACCACCACCATTTCCTTGCTTAGGCCTGTGGGACCCGTCGTTCTGACCCATTCTGCCTGCAAATCTGGACACTCTTATTCTTTTTCTTATTTGATTTTTCTGCCCCCCCGTCGCATTATTGCGGGCTTTTTTCTCTTTTTTCCCACTTTGATTTTCCTGTTCTGGGTCCTCCTTTTGCAGAGTCTAATATAATACATCTACCTCCCCTCCCTCCCACCGAACCTCCCCCCCCCCCTTCCGCCATCCCACTTTCCCAGTCACAACAATAAATCTCTTTCTTGTCTGGCCTACGTTTGCTCTACTGGCAGCTGCAGATAAGCAGCTGTTGGAATAAGACGTCATGGCTCTCAGCTTTTTCGGTGCCGGAGGCGCCAGCCACGCCAAATACTTCGATATTCGGTGAGTCACTTGCCTCGCACTTGTTCCGGTATGCCGGCTGCATCTCCGATTTGACTGACGTGCCCCTCCCTTGCGCCAACAGTTTAGATGAAGACTACATTGTGTTCCGAGGAGGGGAGCAAGAGGCTGCCAGCGCTCATCTAAGTGGAAAGCTGGTTCTCTGTCTCTCTGAACCCCTCTCTATCAAGCATATCCGACTCCACCTCACCGGCATCTCTCGAGTCTGGTATGTGCTGTTCCCGACTGTCGCCAACCCTCTGCGTCCGGGTACTAACCACCGATGATAGTTGGCATTTGCCTTCCACCACTGCTGGCGGCGGTAGAAAGTCATGGAGAGAGAAGGTCTTCTATGAAAAGGCGTGGTCATTCAAAGAGGCGGGTAAAAGCAAAACCGAGGTTCTGCCGGCCGGCAACTACGAGTATGCGTTCGATCTCGTCCTCGAGGGTTCAATGCCCGAGAGTGTCGAAGGCCTGACCGATACCTATGTCACATACCGCTTCAAGGCGGAGATCGGGCGCAAGTACATGAAAGACATTGTTGTTCGCAGGCCTCTTCGCATCATCCGCACGTTGGAGTCCAGCGCTCTCGAACTTGCCCACGCGATGGTACGCGATCCTTATCTCAAGATTCTTCGCACCGTCAACTAACACCTTACCCATCGCAGTCTGTGGAGAATGTTTGGCCGAACAAGATCGAATACTCAATCAGCACCCCAACCAAGGCTGTTGTTTTCGGAACCTGCATTCGTGTGGACTTCAAGCTCATCCCTTTGCTCAAGGGACTCCGAATTGGCCAGATCGTCTCCCAACTTATCGAAAGCCACGACCTTACCCTTAACCCCGAAGATCCTGATTCGATCCGCAATACATACAAGAGCACCCGCACGATCTTGAATGACGAGTACGAGGTTGATGAGGAGACTGGCCTCGCCGTCATCGACGAGATGGCCGAAGGCTACCAATTCACGCGCTACTTGGACTTGCCAAAGACCCTGGCTCGCTGCTTGCAGGACACAGACACTCGGGGCATCAAGATTCGCCATAAGCTCAAATTCCGTGTTCAGCTCCTCAATCCGGACGGTCACGTCAGCGAGGTACGCAATGTTCCTTCCACTCATCGTGGAACTTTTTCTAATTCTCATCACAGCTCCGCGCTACACTCCCCGTCTCTATCTTCATTTCTCCCAACCTTGCTATCGATGAGAACAACAACCTAGTCGATCAAACCCCTCAGTCCGCACAAAGAGCCATCAGTGAAATCGCTCATCAAGCTCCTCCCCTCTATGGCGAGCACCAGTTCGATCAGCTGTACAGCGAATTGGATCCTTCGGGCTACCGAACCCCCGGACCGGGAAGTGGCCCTGGTACTCCTTTCGGAGCTCTCAGCCGCAACATCTCCGTTGAAAATCTTGCATCGATGAATGCTTTGACCAACACCGATATCTCTGCCTCCGCTCTACACAGCCGGTTGTCTAGCCTTCGTGCCAACCTACACAATCATCCCTCGCCACCTGAACACGAACATCATTCAGACAACGAAACCCGCCATCTTGGCGTTCCTCCCGATTACTTTGGTCCTTCTTCTGGTTCGGGCTCGACTTCCCACAGCCCTGCCAGTCCTGAACTCTCCCGACGCCCCTCGGATGAAGTCATCGATCACGACCCCATCCATTCCGGCATGGCTACTCCTTACCACCCACAGTATGCCGAGGTCGAGACCCTCAGCCGTGTCCCTAGCTACTCGACTGCGGTCCGTACCAGTGTGCGCCCCTGCGACTCCGGGCTTCCAGATTATCAAGCTGTGATCGCCGAGGACGTTGTCTCCTCCACTCCTCAGTCCCCTCAGCAAGCTTACATACGTAGCCGGGGCAGCACCCCATATCTGCCTTCTTTGGACTCGCTGCAAACTCGCACCGGCTTCCTCGGCTCTCGTCCTCATCATGACGACGATGATCGACGACTACGTATGGTTCAAGCCCGCGCCAGGTAATCTTCTGAGATCTGTCGTCAATAACCTACTGCACTCGCTTTCATTCGATGAAACAGACACGCATGCAACACAAATCCGGGCGTAGCCGGCTCCGCCCACCTCTCACACAACATACTACCACCGCACATAATTATCCAATATATCGGGACGCGGGACGTCTACAAGCATCGCATTTCACCCCTCAGCACATGTCATTCAAGTTAAAGCCGTGCATGCCGTCTCTCGACTCTACAAGTTAGCACATGTTGCATGGTTGGACTGGTGGGAAAGGACAGGAAAATGGATTACGGCGTTTACAAACAATAGAAGGACTGGGTCACTATGGATAAAGCCAGGAGTTTGTTTTTTTTTTATTCGTTCTTTTCACATTTGCACATCTTGTTCTCTTCTCTGGTTCTTCTTCGGAAGACAATTACATTACGAGCTACGGTCACGACTAGCAGTGCGCAAGATTTATGCATCTGTATACAAAAGACACCATGAGACTACTTTACTTTCTCATCATGGCAAACATTAATTATTAATACCGTTATCCTATCAAGTCATGTACTCTACTCACGAGTAGCCCACTGCATTTGGAATGATATCACTTGGAGGTGGTGTGGCGATGGTGGCGGTGCGGCAGTCTTTGCCCGCTCGATTGGGAATGGTGGGGCCGGATGGATGATGATTGATGGATGCGGGCATCCATCTTCATTGCACTATTCCTAATTAGTCGGCTTAGAATGCTTTCAAATCAACAAAGTCCCCGATCAATGAGAGGTTCTGCATGATTGCGATCGATGGAGTCAATGGAGTCAATGCAATGATCCCACCCACTTCCGGATGGCTGATCCAAGTACTAACTGCGATGAGCATCCATCCTTCTCTCCTACCCGATGGCCCAAACTGAGTTGGCAATCCGGATCGAGAGGCACGAGCTACGAGCTAGAAAAGTCCGTGTGAATTGAAGGAGGGGTCGAACCGACGCCATGGGCGGTGACTTCATCGGTTGATCCCCTTTCTTGACAAGCTACTCTTAACCTTCCCTGCTACCCCTCCTTTTCATTTCTTGTCTGTTCGAATTCAACCCAACACATTGCGAGAGACTGTATCGTATGTCATCCAAATCCTCATCTTCTGCTCCTCCTCCCCCCTTTCTTTTCGCTTATCACCTGTCGTCGTCATCAGCCCGAAAGCGTTCCGTATCCGTAACCGTGACCTGACAGTCGCAGTTCTCATCCCGTCCTGCCAAAGCCCCACCACCTCCGCTTCAGCGTGGAACTGGACGAAGACAAGCCCCTAATCGCTCAACCGTCTTGACTAGATTACTAGCCCCCGATCGCGCTTCCGGCTCCTCCACAGCTGCTTAGCTGCAGCGACAATTTTCTTCTATTCTGTCATCTCTGCCCTCGATTGACTCGATCGCTCCGAGCATCAACTGTCTGAGAACATCCCTCGCCGGTTCATTTCCCCACAGCGACAATGTCGGCCACAAGCAGTCCCATCGAGCAGAGGCTCCCTGAGCGTACGGCGACCATCGGGAGCACCATGACCCGACGGACCTCCGCCAGTGACGATGAGGCCATTCCCGACTCCGATAGCAATGAGGTATGCAGCGATAAGGACAATTGAGCATTCCTCGGACAGAATGGGTTTTGCTGACGGTTCTTCCTTTCGTGTTAGACCACCAATCTTCTCCTTGAACGTCTTCGGGCTTGGAAGCACATGTGTGGTTACCTGGAAGACTACGTTTCGTCGACTGCCAAGGTTTCGAAATCGCAGGCGAAGGATTTCGAAAAAGTGTTAAAGGTGCGTGCAGCTGGGTCGTTTACCTCTCACTCGCATTTAGTACTTTTCGGAAGCTGACTGGGGCCTAACTATGGCGCAGACGGTCAATGAGCCGCTCCGAGAAGGGCACCATTTCTCCCAGAGCGTGGGCGGAGTGGCTTCGTGGTTCGAGAACATCAGGTCCAACACTCAGGTATGCTGCTTAGAAAGGGAAAACTTGTCGCACTGAGGACGGTCACTAAGAGACTGGCAGGGAATGGTGAACCTGTATCTCGATTCGGAAAAGAACCTGAAGGGGTCCGTACTTCCGACTCTCGAGCGCCTCCACAAGGAGATCAAGGCCAAGTCCAAGGAGCTCCAAGGCGGAGCTGCGAAGGGCGCCAAGGCTGTCGACAAAGCTCGCGGTATCACGCAGAAGCATATCGAGCTCCTCGCCCAGCACACGGCCACGCTGGACGCAGCCCACGGCAACAAGATTGACACCGCCCATGACCCTTACATTTTGCGCCGGGGTGTCGTCCATCGCCTGAACAAGCAGGTCATCGAGGAGAACAACAACCGCCAAGACATTATTGCTGTGCAGAACAACTTCCAGCAGTTCGAGGCTCATGTCCTTCAAACCGTTCAGGGGGCCATGGAGCAATTCACCATTTACATGAGTAACCAGCTGGACCGTCACCGCGCCATGTACAGCGATATCCTCTCCTCCGCTCAGCGAGTTCCTCCCGACTTCGAATGGGTCAACTTCATGACCAGAAACGACCACATACTCGTCAACCCCGATGCGCCCCCGCGATCTCTCTCCAATATCACCTTCCCCAACCAGGACCACCGTGCCACCAAGCCCCTCATTGAAGGCCTCCTTGAGCGGAAGTCGCGCGCCATGCTCAAGGGTTACAGCAGCGGCTACTACGTGGTGACTCCTGCCCGCTACCTCCACGAATTCAAAGACAACGATGACTTTCGGCGGGACCCTCACCCCGAACTTTCCCTCTACCTCCCCGACTGTGTCATCGGTGCCATCGATGGCGTCAAGTTCAACGTCAAGGGCAAGGACGTGTCGGGCGGCAAGGTCGGAAACGCCTTTCACACCCACACCGAGTTGAGCTTCAAGGCCACCAACCCGAACGAGGCCGAGAAGTGGTGGACGACCATCAAGGACGCCACCCGTGGTCCGGTGCACACCAGCAGCGGCACCACTTCCTCGCCAACCACCCTCGCCGCCATCGACACGAACCAGCCTCCCGCCTACGCGGAGAAGGAAGCTGCTTCCGCCGGCGGCGCCAACCAGGCCCAGACCCCCGTCACGCCCGCCAGCGCCGCCCCTGCCAGTGCTGGACCCGCCAGTGCCGGCCCCGCCGGTGCCGCACCCGCAAGCATCACCCGCACCGACACCAGCGGCACCGGCACTCTGCCGACCACCACCACCACCACCACCAACCCCGCAACTGCCACCGCAGCTGGAGCGCAAGCCCCCTCCTCGCCCACTGTCGAGAAAACCGTCTAGGATATCAAATTCTTCCAAGTGAATTCACCTGCCGCCACCCGTCTATTTGCTTAATTCCTTCTTGTTGGATTCAAGCCGAGTTTAGTGCGTCCTCGATCTCAGCGGTGAATATGATTGTAGTTAGTGGCATAATCGTCTTGTTATTTATTAATTTATCCTATCTATTTCCCTTGTCTTTTGGCGATCTTCGAGTACTATATTTCTCCCCATTCCCCAAATTGATTTACCGTGACCGCTAGCCTAAGCTTGCTGCTAAGACTGGGTCTTTTGCCTTTGTCGTATTCACACACGCCATATTCGCCGTTTGAAACGTTGTTGACTCTAATGTGATTAACTTACTCTGGGTGCTGGTGTTTTTGTAAATAGTTAGTTGTTTGGACTATGAAAGCTGCATTACGTTATTAGATCAGATTGATATTGTGCATGTATACTGCTCCTTCTTCGTATGGTAGGAAACGGGGGCTTTGTAGTCGTAGTATCTAGCTCACTACTTGCTTAACTTAATCTAGGATTGTTGACAAGGACGAAAGGTTAGGTTGAAGATGTATTCCATACATCTACAGGCTGCGCGGTATTGGAACAAGAGAAGATTTGGGTGAAGAGAATACGGACGGGCGACGCTTCAGGATCACGATGGAGAGAACATGAATGCTTGGATGCTTGAACTCGGGTCACGCAAGATTTGGGTTGTATCCGAGGATGATAGAGATTAGCAAGAAGGACAAGATGATGAATGGCATGATATGATGATATGGTGGACCCGCTCAAAGAGTATGAAACATGATAGACGGTTGTGCGCTTGGGTCGACAGGTATTTCGCCAGCAGGTCTGACCGGAATGGGATCCGAAGTGTGGGGGTAGAGGGATTTGGGGGTCAGCGTTCAGGCTTTGGAGGGTGTTGGTTTGAGAAGCGTAGATTGTGCGGTAGAAGGATTGGATGGTTGACGGTACTATTAGAAGTCCTCCGGGCTTTCGAGGTCCGCCAACTTCTGGCTGAGGAACCGGCCCAGAGCGGCGGATTTGGACTCCAAGGCCAAGAGAATCGCGGGTGACGCGGAGAGGTTCAGCGTGGCGAGGCGGGCGAGGTCGCTGCTGCGGTCGATCTCGTATTGCGTCTCCAGCTGCGAGTCGGTCTGCGACTCGCCAGTGTCACCCCCAGCGGCGCCGTTAGTTCGGCTGCCGCCTGCGTTGGAGGATACGACGCTCGCGTAGGTGCGGACGTTTTGGGTGTTGTTGGAGGTGGAGTCGGGGGTGTTTGCACCTGATGTGTGATGATGTTGGTGGTTGTGATGCGTGGAGCCGTTCGGCGTCGCGTGTGGGTGACCGTTTGAGGCGGCGGGAGACGCATCCTGGGCGTGGTTGCTGCCCAATTTGGAGGGCCCGATGGCGGCCAGGAGCACTTTGTCGGCTATTGGGGTGACGACGGCGACGGAGTCGTCAAGCTCGAAGACAATCGATCCCACGTCGCCGAGGGATACGGAGGGGGTGGTCACGTATGACGACGGATGGCTGGCAGGGTTTACCCCGGTGAGATTGCCTGTTGAGGCGTTCTTTGCGTAGCAGGTGTAGGCTGCGCCGTAGGTAGCGCTTAGGTTGCGGAGTTGGCGGTTTGAGAGAGTTGAGGCGTAGGCGAAGATGGCACCGTTGGTAGAAAAGACTCTGGTGGACATGCCTGGTTATTAGGTGTCTCTGGCGGAGGCTGTGAATGTACGCACATTATGGATGTGATTTCTGGAGGTGCGAGGTTGTCCTCTAGGAGGTCACTCAGAGCCTCCGCATCTAGCATTTTTATGTCTGGGAGACCGGGAATCATGGTGTTCTGGACGTCCACGGGCGGCTCGTGGCAGGCTTGCGGGGTGGTGTTGATGCTGCTGATGCTATGCTCTTCGATGGTCCAGTCTTTCGGTGGGGACCAAGAACAGTCCTCGGGGAAGAAAAAGCAGTTATCCCAATAGTCGCGATCGTCGTGGTCGTATTCGATCGGGTCCTCCGAGTAGCCGAGGAGATCTTGGGCGTATTGGACGGGACTTCGTTCCCAATATGGACGATACGGGAGGTCGGCGACAGCGCTGAGTTTCTGACTAGAATGGTCCGGCTGCACCGAACGCTTGAATTCAGCCATCGTTCTTCAAGGAAGTGATGTGACAGTATTGCTCTAGGGTAGAATTGCGACGAAATAGATCAGGTGTTTAACGCAAGAACAAGGTGCTATCAATTCGGGAAGGTAGATTCAATGTTCAGGAACAAGGCTCTGGAGGTAGTACAAGCCATATGTGAGGGGGACAGGACGCTTTGGCTCACTCCAGGCTGGCACTAGGCAAACACAAAGCAAGCCTAGTCTCCCTTCGCAGTTTAGATCTCATGCTAGTTATAAGCAGCCGGTAGGTTCTCTATGACGTTCCAGAACCTGGGGGAGTGAGTCGTTGGGGGCGCATGTCTCAGAGAGGAATGACCGCGCCGAGTGCATTGGCAGCATATTAGGCAAACGCAAGAATACGAACCAGCAGAGCAGACAAGGCAAAGACAAGCGAGAAGCGAAAAAAGAAAAGGCAAGAAAGTTTGGGGGCGTGGCTTTTCAGGTGGCCAACAAGAGTGAGACCGACTTCTGCCGCGTATGCAATGATCATCTGGCGAAGGATGATCCTAGAGGATTGCCTCAAGGCAACCGGAAATAGACGGGAGAATGGGAAACGAGGAGCGGAGGCCACAAACCTTATTGTGATAGATCTGATGTGTTCACGCCAAGATATATGGCTGCAGAAGACTGTGCACAGCAATGGCTTGGTAGTAACTTAAAAGAGAGAAATCAAAAGGTAACAGAAGAGGTGGTAGTGGTGGAGGTGGAGAAGGACGATGGATGAAGGCCGACAGAGACAGACTTTAGCCGGCAGAATTCCCCCTATCGTGGGGAGTGAGCTTGCCGCCTTTTCTCACCGCCTTAGTAGCTATCAATATCTACCTTACAACTTCATTATTTACGTTGATTGCTACGAAAAACGCTATATGATAGGACAGTCAGCAGCACGCAGTGATTATTCTGTGATGTAATTACCTACGATGACAATTTTAACCAAGTCTATAGCCTTTCGCTGCCAGCGATCTACTTCCAATATATACTTTGTCGACGTCTTGGCTTTCTCCCAAGCTGAATCCACTATGCGCAAACAAATCAGCTACGAATACTTAATACTCAGCTTAGCCTAAGATTGAGGTGCCTTCTGGGAAGCGGAAAGAAAGGAGGGTCCGGGGGGTCCTCCCCGGGAACGCTTTTTATCTGGTTCAAGGGTTGGGTTCAATGGGGGGAAGGGGTCCATTGAAGAGGCGTAGTCTAGTTTTCTCTTGATACCATACTGACTGACTTAATGCAAAGGATCCTGAAGACCAGCCAACACCGGCTAGCGGATATATACTGATATCTATGATGTTCAATCCACCCTCAAGGAGGATTGGGTAGGAGTCATGATGATGACGCGATTGTAAGGCTGTTTTGAACCCCGATTGACAATAAAAACAAAGAAACAACAACAGCCACAACATAAAAATTGGCCGCAGACGATATATCGACGGCCGTGGTTCGGATACGAGGGCGATCAGGCCAACCATTGTAGAGGTCGTTTACCTGATCACTCACTCATATTCGGACCCCGCGGGGAACGCTCCGCCGCCGCAAACACCATCCAGCACAGAAGGTCCCATATCTCCTCCTTCTCTCCGACCCAGCAACGGACGATTCTTGAATACTGCTATTTATTAGTCAAGAAATCCCAAGGTTGCCTTGATATCTAAGCGATATCATACCTTTCTGGTATCGTCAAGGACGATAAACTCAAATTGGTCCCCATCTGTGAGGATGCCAAAGCAACTGGTGTTGGCGCCTTGCGCTGGGCTATTCTGGCTAGCTGCACAGCCCCTAAGCATATATTAGACATGAACTTGCTATACAATGATAAAGAGTCCACACCCATGTACCCTAATGTCTGGGCCAGTCCACTACCGGTATTGTGAAGCCGTTTGGCCTCAATAACAAGTTAGCTTGTGGATCGTCATGTGATTTATACCAGATGGTATAGTCAGACTTCCCACTTATCCTCACTCAATGTTTGTATATCTCCGTCGTTATTTCAGTGTGCGTCCCAAGATGCATAGAATCTGCTCCAGAGGGGCCATGGAGGTGAGGGCTGTGAATGGCTTGTTGATAATCTTGTCGATTCTCATTCTCGCCAAGGGCTCGTTGTCTATGCATTGCCACGACGGTCAGCTACTGTGCGGGAGCTCCTGAGCATGATGACTTACCGAGAGTTAGAACCTTATATCCAAGGGTGAATATACTACGGAGCTCCCTGCTTTGCTGACTATGCTACATAGTACTACGGCACATACATTATATCTATCACAATAAGGTAGCTATCAATTCCTCCCAAATTCCGTGGTGGATTAATAAGCTCAGCAACGAAACCGAGGGATGGCGTCATACTACTGATGCCCCACATTTTTTCGCGGGTTCTCCTCACTAGTACCTTAACGTAACTGAAGGCTTGTTCGTGTCTACCTAAACCCCTCTTCAACCCCTCCTTCTCTCCTCCTTCATGTTTTCCCTCCCATTCTTCCGCTCTTCTTTCTCCCGGGTCCTCATTCCTAAATTTACCCTCGTACCTGGTACGATCTCCATTTATCTCCGAGCTTAAGCCGTTTAGCTGTAACCCCACCCCACTTGAAGCTGATCCTAACCGGTCTTGGATGATTAAACAGGAACCAGTCGATCACTCGCAACCATGGCGACGGATACTTCCAAGTACAAGCTTCACCGTTAGTGCCTGTGCGACACTGGACAATCACAATGGCAGACTAACCATCGACATGGCAAACACTAGACACTATGATCCGTGTCAAGGATCCCAAGAAATCCCGTGCGTGGTGACCCATCTCCCGATGATGACCAGCTCCGGCTAATCCGCCCCGTATCGCCAGTGGAGTTCTACAAATTCCTCGGCCTCAACCAGCTCAACCAACTCGATTTTCCCGAGAACAAGTTCTCCCTCTACTTCCTCGGATACAACGGCCCGCAGTCGCTGCAGGGCGAGACGCACTTCACAGACCGTAACGGCGTACTGGAGCTCACACACAACCACGGCACCGAGAACGACCCCAACTACAGCGTGGTCAACGGCAACACGGAGCCTCACCGCGGCTTCGGCCACATCGCCATCTCCGTCGACAACATCGAGCAGGCCTGCAAGCGCCTCGAGGATGCCGGCTACGAGTTCCAGAAGAAGCTCACCGAGGGCCGCATGCGACACATCGCCTTCGTCAAGGACCCCGATGGATACTGGGTGGAGATCATCCGCCGCCACGACGAGGATGTCGGCGCCACCACCGACCCGACCAGCTACCGCCTCAACCACACCATGCTCCGCGTCAAGGACGCCGAGGCCAGCCTGAAGTGGTACCAGGACGTCCTGGGCCTGAAGCTGCTGCGCACCAGCGAGAACAAGGAGGCTGGCTTCAACCTCTACTTCCTCGGCTACCCCGCCTCCAACCCCGAGCTCAAGAAGGACGCCAAGAACCCCGTCGCCGAGTGGGAGGGTCTCCTGGAGCTCACCTGGAACTACGGTACCGAGAAACAGGAGGGCAAGGTCTATCACGACGGTAACACCGAGCCTCAAGGTTTCGGTCACATCTGTAAGTGATGCCCCTCGGTTCCTTCTTTCTTATTTTTCCTCAACACCCGGGTGATTGCTAATATCGGGATAAAGGTGTCTCGGTCGATGACTTGAACGCTGCCTGTGAACGCCTGGAGTCCTTGAACGTTAACTGGAAGAAGCGTCTTACTGATGGCCGCATGAGGAACGTGGCCTTCGTTCTCGACCCGGATGGATACTGGGTTGAGGTGGTCCAGAACGAGGCCCTCAAGCCTGCCGAACAGTCTCTGTCGGGATCGAACTAAGTCTAGGTGTGCATTGATTCGGCCTGACTACTTGACTCAATTTGCGCAAAAAGCTTTCTCATGTGCATAGTTCGATGAATGTATTTCAGCAACCAAGGGTAGTATACTCAGTAATTTGACTCCTTTCGGACCGTACAGGTCCACGAGACTGAAACGGCATACAAGCGCCGTTTCGTTTAGCTATCCGAGTTTCTAAGTAGAAGGTGAATCCGGTTTCTTTACAGGTAGGTCCTTTTCCGGCCCGTTCATCACCTCCAATAACCAATTCCCGGCATATCTCTCCGCCGAGTCGGGCCAGGCCGACTCCTTGACCTCCACCCATGAGACTCTCTTCTCGCGGATCGCCTTCTCCCGGCCCCAGAAACAGGCCCGCCGCATGGTATCCACCATCTCGACCGCCTGGTGAGTCAGGATACAGTCTGCGCGTTTTCTCATTCTATGTGCCAGGAATTCGCGCCTGTCTTTGATGCTGATCCGGGTAGGTTTTTCGGGCTTCATTCGGTTGACCACGTCGCCGCGAGTGTAGATCCGCACCCACGGTAGCGTCACGTCTGGGGGTGTGAATTCTGGGAGCGTCGTTCCTGGGAAAATCATTTCTGGGGGCAGGCCCTCTTCGGGCGGGCATTCCTCCGGGTCCGCCGACTCATCACCGTCGTCATCGGGCCCATACGACGGCCATCGGAGGACCTTTTTCCTGTGGATGATGGTGCCCTGATTCGTCCACTTCATCGCGGCCAACTTGGCGGCCTCCCTGGCGGCCTTTTTGGCGTCGGCGATAGCCTTTTTGTCGAGATATAAGAGCAGCTCAGCCGGCTTGGGGCGCGCTATTGATGCCGGCAAGCTGCTGTCCGCGAAGCCGGGGAAGTATTTCTGGACGTTTTCCTCGAAGAGTTCCTGCTCGGACTTCTGTCGAGGGACGGGGATTGGATACCCCGGGCCGGTCAGATAATCGGGGAATAAGAGGGGAACGCTTTTGCCGGCGGGACGGAGGAAGAGCATCGGGGAGGCGAAGGCGTCGAAGTACCGTTCCGGGCTTGTAAAAAAGGATTTTCGGGCTTCGAGAAGGCGGACCAGATCGCTGGAAGCCGCGGGTGGGTTGCGATTACTGGTGGTTGCGGTTCGCTTTGCCCCGGGCTTGACGGCCGCTGTCGTGGCTTCTGTCGGAAGACTCAGCCCTGTGTCATCGATATCGGACAGGTCGGGCATGCAGTGGTCGTCAAGGTCGGCCCAGTTGCACACCGGCTCGAGGGCTGCGACGGCGTGGATGGTTTGTGCTTCTGTAAGAGCAAGCATCAGGGCTAGCGAGCCGCCTATGTGCGTACCCGTAACTCCGACGCGCCGGGGTTGCAGGTTCTGCTGGATCCAGTCGAACCCGGCCAGGGTGTCGTGTATTGGCGTCGGAAACTGGTAGTAGACTGGATCACGCGTTTCTGGCCCTGTGCTGGTGGGTGCATCTTGAGATGCGCTTGATGAGGGTCGACTTAGGGAGAGGCCCAGTCGGTAGTTGATAGTTACGATTGTTTTGAAAGTGCTGGGTGAGGAAGCATGTTCCAGCGAGGTGTTGGGGGCATCTTCAATTTCCCAAGGGAAGACTTCATCCTTGCCCTGTTGCTTCGGAGGCTTAGATGCTTGTTTTTCAGCGATTTCAGGCTGCGTGAACAGCGGACCTGGTGGTAGATGGATGATCACATCTCCATTCCGGATCGGGACACTACTTGGATGGATGATTCTGTTATGCGGAGGTCAGTTTCGAGGATATTCTCGCTTGAGAAGTGTTTAATTTCGAGCCTACTCTAGTTTAATGTGCCCATTATTTCCTACCGGTATGTCGACGGTATAGTTGCTAAATTTCACTGACGCGAGTCGCGCGCTTCTGCAGAATGAACGGGCAGACTGAGGTCGCCACCGGGATATAGCGGTGTGGCTCCGGATCGAGGGACGTCCAGGCAATGAGTATACCAAGTGGCGCATAGCACCCAGATGTGACGAAGAGCCCAAAGGAGGATGGAGTTGAGAAATCATGAATCCATCCAGCAGACTCCAACATGATCGGAATGGAGTTTGAATGGATTTGATTTGGCGCGCAGGCACTGAGTCCGGGGAGTACTGACGCTAAACCCTTTTGGGCCGGGGTTCTGGGTCATTTCCTCATTCGGCAACCACCTGGATTTCCATCTGTTGAACAACTTGAAACCATTCCAAGAATCATCATATCTTATTATTCCCATATCTAATGGATCACTAAATGATTATGCACGGGCTGCATATATCTTTACAAGTTCATGGGGTTTTAAATAACCAAAATTCAATTCTGCCAATATGTACTCGCATCCGCAACAATGACGCTGAGCAGCATCGAAAGCATTCAGAAATTGGGGCTATGCTACAACACAGCCTCTGTGGCAAAGATAGGAGAAGCTGGCTCTCCTTACGTCGACCTCAGATGGACCTCTTTCGACCAGGGTGATAGGCAACCTTGCTATATTCCGTTCCTGTTAATGCATGTACTGATCGTCTGTTTCAGCCAATGATGTCAACGATATCCACCCCGCCCGATAGCCTGTCTCTTTATCATTATTGCCTGCACCGCGCCTACACCACTTCGACCCATCCACAAGTGAAATCGACATCAGTGCCAGACGGATCACGAGAGATACGCAAAAGAGAGAGGAATATACGAGAACAGTCAAGTGGAGCTAAATTTCTTGGAGCAGAGAGACCAGCAGTCGCAGGGACATGGCAGGCGTACAACCGGAAGCCTCCGCTAAACCAAACCAGGATGACCTTGTACCCGGCGTTCCAGACGAGGATCTGTGGCTGTTGATACGACGGTTCAACAAGGTATGCTTGCTTACGCAGAGTTGGGGTCGGCTTGCTGATGAACTCGCTTCTGATTGGGTTTAAGCAAATATATGCCGTTCAAGCTACGTCCGAATCTCGTTCGGAAGACCTCGATGTCAATCCCGTTCCAGATGAACAGTTTCCGCCCGAGAAAGTGCGGATCACACTAGAGAGATTCTATGTCTCTGTCATAGTAGGGTTGACTACCTTCTATGCTCACGTTGTTAGGCTGCGGTCGTGGAATGAGCCCCGTCGTACCTCGGCCTTCTGTGCAGTATGTTATCAACTCTATCCATGGACATGTTATCCACTACTGATGACATTAAGACCTACTTCCTCGCGTGGCTTTGGGGAAGCCTCATTCCTGTTATATCATTCTTTCTTGCTACTCTGGTTCTATTCCCCTCAGTGCGACCTCTGCTTTTCCCTTGTCCTGCTACCGCAGACAGCGGGTCTACAGAAACTGAGGCACGAGACACCACAGGTCCATCCAGCAAGCATAAGGGCGAGACCGCCGAGCAAGAGGCCAATAGTCTCATCAACAGCATCGCCAAGATCGCTATCAAAGCAGCGGCGAGCAAACATGGCCAGGAATCTGATGACAGTCTAGAAGAGACACTTGCATCGGACTCGACCACAGATATCAACACCATCCCTGATGCTGCAGCGACAGGAGACGAGACCAAAAAGTCCATGAGGAAGGCGGTTGCCAATGCCACCAGCCAAGCAATGCGTCTGATCAGTGATGGTACGGACATCTATGAAATGTTCTCCAAGTAGGGTCTGCTGTCTATCCATACAAGCACATCTCAGCTGACGATAAATCAGCGCCCTTTCCCCGACACCACCTTTCACCTCTGTGACGGCTCAGATCCAGCTAGCAGGCGTCCTCATGCTGATCTGCCTAATCACACGCTTCATATCGAATGACTTCATCGTCAAAGCCAACAGCTTCACGCTCGGCTTCGTCTTCTTTGGGGGTCCTATCCTCCAATTATCGATGGACTACCTGAGCGAGAAGATTCCAGACTGGAAAAAGTTCCTCGACCCACGACAGTACGTACTACACAAATTCCTACCCTAATCATCACATCAAATACTAATTTCACACACCATCCAGAACGCTCCTAAAGAACATCCCCACCAACGCCCAGCTAACCCTCACCCTGCTCCGGCTCTGCGAAACCAATCACACTCCGCTCCCCACCCCACCTTCCTCCCTACAGTCCCAATCCAACAACGGAATGCCATCCTGGATCACCTACAAGAACAAACTCAAAATTACAGCCACCGCAGCCGCAGCAGCCAGCACGGCCAGCCTAACCACCACAACCACCGCGACCACATCCACAACCACCCCTACCTCCGAACTCCCTAGCTCCAGACGCAAGAGATTCCTCCCTCGACTCCTTCGCATTATCCGCACAACCATCACCCTCGCAACAAAGGGCCATTCCGTCTTCAACCAAGCCATGGCCATCGCCGGCGCCACCCACGGCACCAGACGCCTCCTCCTGACCATGCACCGCCGCAACTGGGAATGGGAGACCTCAGGGCCGGACACCTTCGACGCGAAATTCGAGCGCAAGCGAGGCACATTGGTCATCGATTATGCTTCTGCTTCCACGCCGTCGCCAACACAAAACCTCCCACAAGCAAACGATACCCCTACCCCACACGAAGGAAAAGAGAAAGAAGAGCAACCAATCCCAACCCTCTACTTCAGCACCCTCCACTCCGCCACCCTCGAGGACCGCAGACTCGACCACCAAAAGAAGGGCACGGTGCTGTTCCAGATCCCGATCTCGAAGATCCACGGGCTCCGGAAGACGGAAGGGCTCGGGTGGAAGGGGAAGTTGATTGTCGAGTTGGCTGCGGGGAGCAAGGAGTCCGTGGACGGGTTGGTGATTTCCGGGCCTGAAGAAGGGCAGACGTATCATGTTACTGGCATGAGGGCCAGGGATCAGTTGTTTAATCGGCTGGTCGCGATGGGAGGTCAGGCGTGGGAGAGGGTGTGATCATTGCCGTGGATTTATTAGTCTTTAGGTTATTTTTATTTAGGGGCTTTTGGATAGGATTTCTTTGTCTTATTGGGTATGTTTTTCTTGATCTTTTCAAAGGGGCAATATCTTGAAATCGATATCATGTGGCGTTGTACATATGTATGCGGTGGCCTATCTTTTTGTGATATTAAGTGCCATTTAGGAGATGCCTGCATGAAGGAATCGTCCTTGGATCATAGATAGAGGGCCGTCCTGAGCGTTATGCCGCTATAGCACACACACCAGACTGACCAAAGGATAAATGAACTGTCTAGTGAGAACACATTAAAGAAATGACCAGAAAAAAAGATTATTCCCCTATTTTGCACCGAGTAGCTCCGCTAAAGGCCAGACAGAATCCGAGGCTGTTTCTCCGACGTCGCACTTACAGCCGGATCATCCATGTCGAGGCAAGCCTCCGTTTCATCCTCCGGCACAGGACGCAGAACCTCAAGCGACAGGTCGGAATCCTTCGAGTACACGCGTAATCCCACCACGCAGACGGCATTCCACGGGTCCCCATTGGCGTCCACCTCACTTCCGTACGACATGGTGCGAACGGGCGTCTTCGGCTCCGTCGGTGGTTCTTCGGGAGGCATGTCGAGATCGGAATCGAACTCGAACCCTTCCAGATACTTCTGGTCGGGATGGGGTGTATGGACTGGCGACCGTTTATCGCGGATAGACAGGGACACCCGGCCCCTTGGGTGGTCGTGACCGTTGACATGTGAGCTGCTGACCTGAATCGTGGGGATCGAGCCATTTTCGGCAGGTTTCTCCCCCGCCGCGGAGACATAATCGACATGACCGTTGGGAGTATGCTCCGCAGCCTCCGATCCCTTGCGGCAGGTCCGAGCAGCCTCTTCGGCAAGCCGTTCCTCGCGACGATGGCGCCGGGCTTCGCGTTTCCGGTCGCGGATCCACTCCTTCTGAAGTCGCTTTTTGGTCTCCTCGCGGAGCTTTCTCCGTTCTGCAGCCCGTTGGCGCTCTTCTCGCTCCTCGCGCGCGCGTTTCTCGCCCTCCGTCTCGGGGACTATGCCCTTCGCATGGGCGAGATCGTACGACAGGCCAATCTGGACGAGCTTTTCCCGTCGGGTGGGTGCGAGGCTCCGCACGACGTCTTCGGTGGGCATTTTCTCGTTGTCTCGGTAGGCCGTGACCTTCATGAGTACATGATAGCGGCCGGGTTCGAGGTCAACTTCGACATTCACGGCCCGATACATGAGATCGCTGCTATGACTGCGCACGAAATAGTCGTCTTCGCCTTCCTTTTGCAGGCGGAACTTGAGGACGAAGTCGTATTCACCGGCTAATCCTTTGTAGTAACGGTCGTCCAGCTGAGAGTCACGTCAATAACCGTTTTTGAGGAAGTTAGGCAAAGGAGAGCCATCAAAGCTTACCTGCGAGAGAACAATAACAACTGGTCCAGCTTGGCTTACATTGAGCACGAACTTGGTGCTGTGATAGTCAGCGGACCAGGGGACATTTAAGGTCGTCCATTGCTGGGTGACCGTCCAGTCGTCGTTGAACAGGCGAGTTCGGTCAAAATGCTGGTATTTTTTGAGGAAGTCTTCATAGGAGATCCAGAAGAACTGCAAGAGGCACATTACTAACATGCTATATAGTAACCAACAGGAGGATTAGGAGACTCACCCCGTCGTTGCCAAATTTATGCCCCAGCTTTGCCATCCACTCCGGTGTCCACTGTTCAGAGCCGTCGCTCCAAGCACCGGTCCATTCTTTCTTGCCCCATGGGTTTCTAATTCATTAGCGTTATACATAAATAAAAGAATTCAGACACTTACCTCAGCCGCAGCAAGCGATGTCCCTCAATCTCTCGCGCATCCATGATGGAGTAAGAGTGGTTTTCCGAAATACCCTTCCTGTCTCTTGGTGGCCCTCGATAACCCGGGTCCAGCCAGTTGGAGAATAGGCCACAGCCACAACCGAAGAGGAACTCCTTGTTGACCTTCATAAGCTCCTCGTTCCAGAATCTGTCTTTGTCTAGGATGTTACTGGCAAGTATGTCAGAGGTGACTCCGCCCGTCAGATCCTCGAGAGCCTCGCTGTAGTGCAGATATTAGCTATTGTACGTCAACTCATCACATGTGTCTTACCCCACAAATCCACCCTCAATCGCAGAATAGTCACCGTGAGCTTTGGCGTAGGCTTTCTCGAGCAAGGGCAGCCATGTCTCGTTCTCATCAACGCACTGAGCGAAATACAAAGCGCGAGAGCCCGTCTGCCACGCTTTGCGATACTCTTCTTCGGTGTCTTTTCTTGCAATGTCATCCCAGATCGGTCGCTCATCCACAGATTCGTCGTAGTCGGCTGCACGAAGGTACAACTTATCGTCCACAATGCACTGTTGCCAGTCGCCGTCTTCACTATGTTAGCTTTGTATCAACTCTGTGGAGTCGGGTTGCCTCACCTCTGTAGAAAACAAAACCATAAACGCCCACCTTCTCGTTCCGAGCAACACAGACATTTTCAATCAACCCCTGCTTATTTCCCATTGTACACAACGCAGCCATCAACCAACAGTCACCGTCGCGACCTTGGCGCACATCAGAGGCCGTAGGTCCATTGACGTAGAATTGCGGCTTCTCGAAGATTTCCTAATGACCATCAGAATATCAGCATCGGCCAATTGCCCAGCTTATAGTTTGTCTTCTGCAGTCAGTCAAACTCACGGTAACTCTTTTCACACCCCTCGGCCGCATCTCCAGGTTCTTCTCCATCAGCCCGTCGAGGTAGTTCCTTCTCCCGCACTTGAGATCGGATGCGATGTCGAAATGCGGATCCGAGTATTTCTGGTTCAACCGTTCGCATTCGCTAGCAATTCGATCAACGGCACGTTGGCACTCCTTCCGTGCCTGTTCGTACGATTTCCCCGCCACCTGAGCTTGGATCACCCCCTTGGGTGTCCTCGCAGCCTTCGTGCGCGCATACGGATTGTCCGGTAACACGGTATTGACTAATCCAGGATATTTGGAGTTGAAGTCATCCCAGAACTGCTTGACTGTTTCCTGGGGCGGTTGACTGGATTTCATCCGCATCCTGCTACCGGAGCGCGACGAAAGCGGAGGAGTATATGCCATATCGGTATGGTCCTCACAATCCATTGTCGTGGTGAAGTATCAATATAACAAGATCACGAGAGCGAACAGAACCCAATGGACGGATCACCAATGTTGTTGAAGATGAAACAAATCCAGGAATCTGGGACCTCTGAGCCCCTTATAAACGCCCATATGGACACAAAGCAAGCTGAACGTCCTCGCTCATATCAATTCGAATCTAAAATGTTCCCCACACAGCCTGAGGCTGGAAATGCATAAGGCAGGCCAAGCATGATTGGAACCTTCCTTCGCATGGCAGGGAAGAGAGCCGGTTGAATGGTTCAAGCCCAGGTCTGAGCGCTTACCAAGCGCTCGTATTGTCGAGCCACGCGGACCGGTCATTCTAAAATTAATGGCCACTGATAAGCCCGAGGATGAACTCAACAGCAGAGCCGCCGATCGTGTCACTTTCATTTTGGCCCGTCAGCACGGGAGGGTTTCGAAACTCCTTTCTGAAGTGACACGCCAATATGCAAAACGTGGGGACGTTAAGCATAAGATGCTGACGGAGGGAGAGGAGTTTCAGCTCGTGATGGCCCGATGTCCAGGTTGTGGTAATGACAGAAACGGGCATTAGTCCGGGTACCGTGCATAAGTGGTGTGTTATGGCTGCGTCGCGGAGGCCAGTCGAGGGGCATCGCTTCCAAGCGCTGATCCTTTCGGAGCTGCCGGGTTGTCCTAGTAGTATTGACTAGGGAGAATGCAAGATGTTTTCATCGTGAGCTGGAATCCGGACAAAGCCAGCTGAAATGACTCCGATTGGATTGACAGGGAAGAGAGGTTGGCATTCTGGCTGAGCCTCCTCAATTAATTGACTGATACGAGGAGCAATATAGACTGGCTTGCACTCAGCCTTGTGCGGCTGAATCCCGCTATTTTGACTGGGATTTTGACCGCTCTTTCCCTGCTTTTGGCTCCTTTTGACTGCGATTCGCGTCATCAGCGAGAGTACCTTGAGGGTACATCCCGTAGTTACTGGCAAGCCACGATCTGTAAATCAGCTGCACAGCGTAAGCACACCGTCACATCCATGCAAGAGATCTGAAGCAACATGTATATTTCTTCGGACAACACCGTATACGACACAGACGAGGTTCAGACTTTGGCACATCGAAGCCAATGTGGTTCATATTGGGGGAGAGAAGCAAAGTGGCATGGTATGGAAGAGGGGGAAAGGGCGGACCGATGAGAAAAGAGAGAAGAACTCGTCCCGCATCGGCCTCATAAGGAGCAATTCTATCTCTAACAGTTCCTGGGGCATGATGATTTCGAATATGTAAAAAAAGCAAAACTTTGTTCATTGCCACTGCTGCTATAGAATGAGGTCCTTTCTTCTTCTCCATTTACTCATTTATGGGTATGTACGCGTTAGTCAAAATACTCCTTGCGATATCCAGTAACCTATTCTCGTTCCTGCCAGATCACTCCGCAAACAACGCCATGAAACAGAAGCAGAAAACGATGAGAAATGTTAAGAAAGAGCGGGATGTAGCAGCGACGCGGAGTGGACTTGGCCTTGGGGGTGAGTGCAGGGACCGCTTGCTGTCCATGCCCCTGCGCCGTTGCACCTGCCACGGTTGATCCGCATGCATCCATGCGTTAAAACATGATCGGGGGTAACGTGTAGCAGGGTTGGCCTAGTGGAAACCGTTTCTTGTTGACCGAGTGCGACCGGAGTAGTATGAGCTGCCATTGGCGAAGTAGGGGTGCATGCAGGCCTGCTTGGCGGAGATACGCCGGGCAGGATCGTATTCGAGGAGGGCATCGAGGAGGTCCAATCCGTCCTCCTCGAGTCCAGCGACCAGAGCACGGCTTTCATCACGCTTCCACTTCGGGAACGTGGCTTTAAAGTCCGGAAAAGAGGTGACTCCGGGCCAGGCGGCCTCGTCGGGGGTACCGAGAAGGCTATTGGGTGTAGAGGTCAGTTTCTGAACTACGTCATCATTCCTTTGTTAAGAGAGTTGGCATACCGGAAAATCTTGAAGATCTCATCGATCTCCGAGTCACCAGGGAACAACGGCTTACGCGTGCACATCTCCGCAAAAATGGCACCGCAGGACCACATATCAACACCAGTCGAGTATTGGCGTCCACCCAGGAGAATTTCAGGGGAACGGTACCACAAAGTAACAACCTGAAAAGATTAGACTTCAAAGTGAAACAATGAAGAAAAGAAGGGAGAGAGTCCCTACCTCATGTGTGTAGGTTCTCAATGGGACACCAAACGCCCTAGCCAAACCAAAATCGGCCAGCTTCAGGTTTCCGTCGCGGTCAATCAACAGGTTCTGAGGCTTCAGATCACGGTGCAAGATACGGTGGCTGTGGCAGTAGCGAATGCCCTCCACCAGCTGAGCCATGAACTTCTTGATCATCGCATCGCCCAGTCCCATGTTCTTGCTCAGCGCAGAACCTTCCGGCAGGGCCTTTCCCCGTCCACCCTCGCTCACAGGAAGAGCCTCCATGTATTTCTTCAGGTCAAGGTCGAGGAACTCGAAGACGAGATAGAGTTTGTGGCCGTCAGCGTGCACGATGTTGAACAGCCGGACGATGTTGGGGTCGTTCATCTCCTTCAGCAGAGAGATCTCCCGGATAGCGGTGCTGGGAACACCTTCATCCTCGGCTTCTAATCGGATCTTCTTCAGGGCGACAATTCGGTTGGGATGAGTGAGCTCACGGGCTTTGTAGACGACACCGTAGGTTCCTGCGTTGGACGACTTTGGATTAGACTTTTGTTTAAAAGGTGTGTGCTTCTTAGAGGTAGGAAAGGAAGACGGTGTCTGATTGGAATCAACTTAGAAGCGTACCCTCTCCGATTTTCTCGATCTTCTGATAGTTCTCCATGTTGACAGTGGTTGACCCTCAGGAAATCTGTTTTCCCCACACAATGGTTTTTTTTTCTAACGATAATCCCAAGCCGATAACAGACGCAGTCAAGCTGTGGTCAAGCCCACCGACACGCGGGGTACAGGAAAACAGGAGTTGCACTGCACGGCGACGGGCTTCCTGTTGCCGGGGGAGGGAAGAAAGAGAAAACAATGGTTGGCGTCAAGCAGCTGCGAGGAGGGAGGAGACTCGAGGTGCACGGCTAGGGGGAAGCGAAGAAAGGAGCCAATTCGGAGGCAGGGAGGTTTTTGGGTTGAATAGCCACTTTGTTTGTCGACCTACTTTACTTACCTGGAAACTTACCTGTCTTGAGTAGCGAGGAATGAAATCAATGATTGAACTGTCGTCTTTTCATTCATCCCTGGTGGTGGGAAGCCAAGGCGGTCAACAACGGCCGTACACAAACAAACCCAACAAACCCGCGCGTGGCTCAAGGCGGTGAGCGCGTTAGCAGCTGACCGGGAGTGGTCCTGGCCTTTTTTGCCTTGGCTCTTTGTTCTTTTTTGCTTCAGAAAAACCCAGATTCCTTGGGAGAACAACAACCTTGTTCTCTACGCGACTTTGGTTCGCTTTCATTTTCGAGCCATTCCTGGATCGACCACTTGATGCATTTCCGGGCGGCGATCTGAACCGTCACAGCAGCCAGCCATGCAATAGCGCGGGCTCGCAGATCGAATAGGGAAAAAGACTAAACTTTCTAGCGCAGTGATCTATCTGCCAGTCAAGAGAGACCAATTCCAGTCACAGCAGGGTTCCGGAACAAATCAATGGCACAAATCAAAGACTTAAACGCCCATGAGCGGCCCCCAGAGGCCGTCAAGCAGCGTTACAAGCAATACCAGAAATCCACACTTACAGACATAAACTCGGATTCTAGCATTCTTGATGTCCAGGCCTTAGATGCAAATCGGCTCCCGGAGGATGTTTCCCTCACGCACTGGATCTCCGGCAAGGATCTCCAGCCTGTATTCGATGAGTTTCTGGGGACAAGCAAGGAAGCGGAGGGGTTGATGAATGCGAAAGATATCCCTGTCTTCTCTCATCGTTCCGTGACTGGTCAGCATTATACACCACCATCTAGCGCTTCCTTTTTTTGGCTTTTCCTCTCATCTCTGCAAGACAGAGAGAGGGCAAGAGCGAGAAAAGAACAAGCCACACTGTAGAACACAAAACGAACAATCTTGTCTCCTAACGAGCACAGTAGGTCTCCAAATAATCCCCTCCCTGCTCCCACCGGCCGTACAAATAGAACTACTATCGCGCCTCTTCCACCGAGACCTGAGCAACCCCCGCCACCAAACCAACCTCCACCTACACTACGAGATGACGTATCCCAGCAAGGGGATGACCGATTCCAGCGTCGTAGATTCCCGTCGCACGCAAGAACCGCCGCCAACGCCGCCGTCCTTCTTCGTCGACGACCCGGCGCGAGTAATCCACCCGAAGGACGCAAACGTGCACAAGCCGCTGACCGTGCAAAGCGTGCTCACGAAAAGGCTTCGCTGGGTGACCCTGGGCGGCCAGTACGACTGGACGGCCAAGGTGTATCCGGCGGAACGGCCGCCGGAGTTCCCGCCGGACATCGCGAAGCTACTGCACACCATGTTCCCGGAGACCGAGGCGCAGGCGGCTATCCTGAACGTGTATTCGCCGGGCGACACGCTCAGCGCGCACCGGGATGTTAGTGAGGAGTGCGATGCCGGCTTGATCAGCATCAGCTTCGGGTGTGACGGGCTGTTTCTGATTAGCCATGACGATGGGGCGGGGTGCGAGATTATCAGACTCCGTTCTGGCGATGCGGTGTATATGGATGGCACATCCCGGTTTGCTTGGCATGCCGTGCCGAAGATCCTGCCGGACTCGTGTCCTGCGTGGCTGGCTGACTGGCCTAGTATGGCGGGGAATGCAGGTGCCGCGCAGTACGAGACGTGGAAGGGGTGGATGTCGGGGAAGAGGATCAATTTGAATGTGCGGCAGATGAGCCTTGGTCAGCCTCGTTCGTGATCCTGTCGGTCAATCAGCACGCGCAACAATACCAGAGCATGACCTTTGTGGGTAATGTTTGGTAGGCGATGACCAAAACTAGGCCGTTCGGCCGGAGTTCCCAGGCTAGATGGAGAAGTGCGCAAGTGACTTGAACCGCCACATGGGCTATTGCTACCTCGCCGTGGGCTCACAGCTGGCTCGTGCTCGTGAGATATAAGGCGTCCGCCGCAGCTCCTCTTCCTCACAGTGTGACAATTCATCGTCAACCTTAGGTCTCCCGCTTCTTCAGAAAGCGCCAATTATGCATAGAAGACTTATAAACTCACAAACAATCACCTGCTACGACCTCAGCCTCTTGATATATCTCCAACATTGTATATGTCATCAGGGCGCCTGGCAGCATGAACCGCTGACCAGGCAAATATACTCGTTCACCTAGCACACAGCATTATCATTCCTGTATATAAAAACCCGAGTCTTATTACCAAAAATTTAACTTATATATAAACAGCGAATTTTTCGAAGTAGCATGTCATCACAGAAAAGAACACAAGAAGCTTAACAGCATAAATCATCTACCACCCCTCCAGCGTCGTCAACTTGACACACACCCCGTCCCGCGGGCTTACAGTGGCGCCCTCGCGGAGCTCCAGCTCTGCATCGGGGTCCTCCAACTCAAACTGGAACCGGCCAACAAAGGCAGCAAGCATACACGCCAGCTCGGACTTGGCGAAGCCCTGCCCAATACAGCTCCGAGGCCCGTGCAGGAACGTCAAGAAGGCGTAGTTGCTAGTGGCACCGCCGGTGTTGGCCATTCCGGGTCCGAGCCAGCGCTCAGGGTTGAATTTATCGGCATCCGGGCCCCAAAGCTCCTTGCTGTGGTTGATGATGGCGGGAAACAGGAAGAGAAGCGTGCCCTTCGGGAGCGATTGGCCGACCAGAGATGTATCGCGGTTCGCCACGCGGATGGTGGCCGGCGCGGAGGGATGGAAGCGGAAGACCTCGTTGCAGACGGCGTGCAAATATGGTAGAGCATCCAAGGTCTCGGTTGAGACGGATTCGGGATTCTCGACTGAGATGGAGGGTAGGTTCGCGCGGATCTCTTCCCGCAGACGGGTCTGCACGTCGGGGTATTTGCAGAGGGCGTAGATGCACCATTGCAGGGCGGTCGAGGTGGTCTCGTGTCCGGCTGCGAGGAAAGTCATCATTTGGTCGACAAGCTCGTCATCGGTGAAACTGTCGCTCTCGAGTGCGACGGAGATAATGTCGACTCCATCCTTAGTCTTGCCAGTCTGTTGGTTGTTCCTTGATTCCTTCGCTTCGCGGACCATCTGCAGTGCGACGGCGCGGATGTAATCGGCGCCTTCTCTGATGAACTTATTTCTCTCCAGGGGCAGCTTGTGCACCCATGTTGGCACGCCCATCACAAGCCCAAGGAGGAAAAGACCCAACTCCAGCTTTGAAGGCGGCGTACCGTTGATTCTACCATATTGTCTTGCCAGTTCATTGGTAGGGTCGCGGAGGGAGTTGAAATCGCGGTTCATTCCGGCAAGACCGATGATGTCGAGAGTGGCTCGACTTGACCAGGTTGCCACACGAATGACATTGTCAGAGGGATCCTCACGACTCCGCAGGTCGTCCTCTATGCATCGTACCATCTCTATACTCTTCGACCAGAAAGTCGGATACAGGTTCTTGATATGACGGTAGGAGAAGGCTGGCATAAGATTCTTTCGTTGATGCTAAACCATAGAGTCAGCCTTCAGGGGTCTAATGATTTCTGCTTGTGCCAAATACCTTGTGCTCGGCACCTTCGACCAAAAGCACCCCCTTCTGCCCGGTCAGGCGTCCCAGTGATTCTCTAACCAGAGGGGGTTTCTCAAAGTCGTACACTTTCGTGACCAGGATTTCACTCAACGCCTTGGGGTTGGTCACGATCAACCGCTCCAAATTGCCGGTCATGTAGTAGCGGATTAGTCCGTCATTCGGTATCTCTTCGAGCCATTGAGCCAGTCGCTTCCAGTCATGCTTCAAAATCAAGCTGCTACTATTGCCCCGAAACCATGACCGGCCCTGAAAGAGGGAGACGTGAGAATATGTTCAAACTGGTTGAAAATACGCCATGGCAGGCCCGGAAAACTCACAGACGGGCTAGGAATATTCTTGAGAGGCGTCAGAAACTCTGGGTAAAGGAAGACTCGGTAGAAGACTCTACAGATGGTGGCTAAGGCCGAAAGGTAGAAGAATGTCGACCACGTGGCTCTGAAGTAGGCGTATGCTGCGAAGGCTATATAGATCGGGGTCCATGGTATGCCAGCCATTCTGTATCGGATGCTAAAGTGGATGATTCTGTTCAGAAGCGGGTAAGGTATGCTAGTACAGAAAACAAAGCCTTAATTTATAGGGAAGATGCGACGTTGTCAAGGCCAACTGATAGCGCTGAGTTGTTTGACGAGTGTCAGATATGAGTATCATCATGATCAGCACGGCTATGTATATACTGGCGCATGGACGGAGGGACAACCCGTCGCACGAGATCATTTCGGAGATGATTGGGTGGACTCAAGCCGAGAAGTGCACAGTTATGAAAGGGGGCCTGATCTCTGCTTTGCTTTCGCAGTTTCAAGGGGCAGTGGATCATAAGGATTTCCCACAGCCACCAGACAAATCCATTTCTGTCGCTTTCGGTTCGTCGGGAGCAGTTCTGGCCGGGCGGTGACCTCATCGGGTTTCGGCGATAACTCTGACGCTCTGCATTGCCATTGGTGGAAGCTCCACGTGGGGGTGGGCCCCGCACAGCTTACCGAATCGGGAAGGATTCAACATTGGGAGCCTGAGGCACAAATTCAATCAGCTGCCCACTCATCCTCATCTTGCGGTCTTGAACTTCTCTTCCCAAACCCCTCTCGGATTCTCTGTTGAACATGGATGCACTCAATTGTATCAATCACAATTGAGTCAATTGCATGCTCCGGTCTCACCCGAACGCCCAGTCATGCCTTCGCCTCTGAGCTGCTGTTACACATCGGGTCGGTACGTGGTTGACACCAGTTACTTTCAGCCGCCAGATGCCTCATCACGTTGCGTCGACGATGAACAAGAGACTATGCCCACTTGTGCCAGATGAGCGCAGTTTTGATTTTCAATACTTCAGCTTTGTGAGCCGGACCAAAAGACTTATAGAACACGAACGTCACCTCTCGATCCAGTTAGCGGGTCGGAATCATGTTCCTCGCTCATCGGTCAAATCATCATTACCCAACTTATCAACACGCAAAACAGTCCCAAAAGCTATAGAATCAGGGCGGCTAAATGCTTGAGCCGCGAAGCAATAAGTAACACAACAAGATTGAGGCGGTGAATTTTCAATCAGGCCACATTACCAACCAGCCGAGGTTGGTGTAATGTCCCGCTATCGTCATCGATCTACCCCTCCCGCTACTATCTTGATTTATAAGGGTCGAGCGACCCTCCCCACCACGTTCAACATTCAAACCTGACACCTGTCAAGCAAGCGACTCTCCACAATGCCTCAACCCAACAGAGCCGTCATTTTCAGCAAAGTCCCCGATGGCGCGCCCATCCCAGGGACCGATCTCACCGTCGAGCAACGCGAGATAGACCTCGACCAGCAGCTGCCACCGGACAGCGTTCTCACCAAGAACCTCTACGCCAGTCTGGATCCCTACATGCGCGGTCGCATGCGCGATCCCAGCATCAAGAGCTACAGCCCTCCTTATACGGTTGGGGAGCCGATCACCGCCTACAGCATTGGGCAAGTGATCCGGTCGGAGAATCCAGAGTACAAGAAGGGGGATATCATCTATACCATTCTCAAGATTGAGGAGTACAGCGTTGTCACCAAGGAGCAATTGGCCTGGCGCCAGACGGCGAAGATTGATGTGGTCCCCGGACTGTCGTTGTCCCATTACGTCGGCATCCTTGGAATGACGGGGTTGACCGCGTATTCCAGTTTGTACGAGATCGGACAGCCCAAGAATGGCGAGACAATCTTCATTTCCTCGGCTGCTGGTGCGTGGGACAGGTGGTCGGCCAGCTGGCCAAGCACGAGGGACTGCATGTAATTGGCAGTGTTGGCGACGATGACAAACTGCGCTTCATCACCGAGGAGTTGGGCTTCGACGCCGGGTTCAACTACAAGAAAGAAAAGCCTAGCGACGCACTGGCTCGGCTGGCGCCCAACGGGATTGATATCTACTATGAGAATGTTGGTGGAGAGCATCTGGAAGCGGCTCTTGATGCTCTGAACCCTTTCGGCAGGATCAGTATGGCTGTCCTTTCCTGTCAAAAGTCCGCTCGCTAACATATTCTGCAGTCGCCTGCGGCATGGTGTCACAATACAACCTGAAGCCCGAGGAAAAGTTTGGAGTGAAGAATATAATGAACGTGGTCGGCAAGCGAATCAGGATGCAGGGGTTCATTGTCGGGGACGAAAACATGGGCCCAAAGTATGCTAAGGAGAGGAATGAGCGGGTGTCTGCGGTAAGCAATCTGAGATCAATGAGAACAGAAGCTGTTACTAAATGTGTCACAGTGGCTACTTGACGGCAGTATCAAGACGAAGGAGCACATCGCTACTGGCATTGAGAACGGGCCCGAAGCTTTGGTGTCGATGCTTCGCGGTGGTAACCACGGAAAGGCCATTCTGAAGATCGCTGACCCAGAATAGATGGAGGTTCAAGAGGATGTCAAAGTATCTACATACACCCTTTACATAGCTTGGGATATCTTAAGCTAGTATGAAAACCACATGAGCTCAATAGAGCACAGTGCCGTGACTGCCATACTTCCAGCCACCAACCGTCAATCCTCCACACATTCAACTGAGAAGAAATCTGACTCATACCTCACGTATATCACAGCCCACAAACGAACATAATGCCCCACAGTTTCCCAAGACATTATCTTCATGTCCCCGCTCACCACCCACCCACCTAAGCAAAACACCTACAACCACAGAGAGCCTAGACAACCCAAACCACCAGACACTACATAAACCAAGCAACACATCACCCACTACTCCAAGATGATTCAATCAGAACCATAGCCCACAGCAACTAGATAGTAAATATATTCCCCTCAGCTCCCCCTCCACCTGGCCCCAGCACGTGCACAACGAACCCAGTGGGTCTCCCAAGCCAAGCACTAAAGCCGCGACCCGCTGGCTCGGCCAAAGCTTATCCGCCCGCCCGTCTACGGGGCGCGGCAGGTTACACAGCCCAGCCAGCCTCTGAAAGAACCTGGCAGAATAAACGGGTAGGTAAGTAGGCAGGTCTCGGCAAGGTCCAGCAACACCGTAAAAAATTCGGGTAGATGAGGGTATGCACGAGATGCGAAGGAAGTAGAGTGGTGGTTATGATAATATACAGATAGCTGCAAGTATTGTTTATGCAGATTTTGATGTTGCTTAATCGGCATTCGCTCACGATGCACTTCATGTTGGTGAATTGGGTGCGTGACGGTGTTCATAGCGGACAGTGTGGAGCATGAGAATTCAAGGTCTAGAATTGAAATTGATGGCTAGGGCCGGGTGAAGTAGACTTAATTACGTCTTACTGATTGTCGGCCTTGTTCATTGAAGTAGATAGTTTGGTGTTAATGCTCAGCATACTCTCCTTTCAAGTCCCGCTTCTATTCTGTACGGTACAGATATAAGAGAGTTATGTTTTTCCCGACATTGCCAGTCATTATGATCCTCCTAAGGCGCCATGGGAGCCGTTTAGCTCTCGGGTATGCTTTCACGCCCTTACTCCTTATAGACGTCTCGTGTCTGGACTCTCCTTCTAGAGTCCTGGGCCACGCAACAATATGGCCAAAAGTGATGGCTCACATATTCTCAAGTTACACGCCTGCCTTCACACTTGCCACGCCAAGTCCTTGCCTCCCACTGGCTGCACCTGTTGATTTTCGACGAGGTATTCCAAAGGATTACGCAGGAATTCGACCGCCGCTGTAGGGTCATATGTCAGCGGAATAGGGCCCAGATTTTCATCTTATGTGTTTTCAAGCATCAACAGCAAAGAAAGGAGCTTACCCTGCGCGACCTGCTCAGGCGCCGTCGTAGCCATATGGATGCCCTCGTAGTCCAAATCTTTGATATGCGAAGTAGGGAAGAACTGGCTGATGGCGTCCTCCCCCTCACTCCCGGGAATATAGTAGCTATTGCGCGAGCGCAGGAACAAAGCCGGACCGTGGAACTTGTTCAACTCGTGCGGCTTGAACGGAAACTCCGCCATGGCATCACGGGCCTGCCACAGGATATTCTGCGGGATGCGGGGCCGCACAAACGGGTGATCCGGCTTCAGTTCCAGGTTGCGCTTGAGGAAGGTCCTCAATTCTTTCTCCTGTGTTCGAAACATAGATCAGAAAAGCAGGCCTTGGAGTATATATCTTTCATGCGAGCAGGCAGAAGCCTGGAAGAAAGAGAAGTAACTCACCGAGTCCCAATAAAACATGACTCTGGCCGCCCAGGAGATTTTCTCGAGGCGCATTTTGAGCACTTGCTTGTAGGCGTCAAGCCATCGCGTGTAGCAGGTTGGGAGTTCTTTCCAGGCGGGGCTGCTGTCGATGGCGACAATATTGCTGACAATGTCTTGATTGTAAAGTGCTAGCGTCATGGCTGTCTTGGCGCCCCTGGTAGAACTGGTCGTTAGTGATCGCAGCAGGTGCTGAGAGCCCTCTCCGAGGGATTGAGGAGTGGAGATTGCATCTGCTAAGCGTACATCTGCGTGCCGACTAGAGTTACATTCTCAAGTTCATGATCTCGGGTGAAGCCTTGGACATCTAACGCCAGTTGGAGGTAATCGTGTCTCCATTTGGTGCCGGATGCGCCATGGTTGCGAAGATCCTGATTCCGGTCGTCAACTGCCTGCCACGGAGCGGGAGAGTAGCACGCTTACCAGCAAATACACATCTCTCTTCAGTTCCCGGGCTAGAATCCTTGAGTGAGGTTAAAGAGGATCTCGTGACATGGTACTGATGCCGAAGCCGTCACGGTCTTGTTGACCAGGAGAGAGTAAAGCATACTCGCTTATAGGCCGCATTTCCTCTCTACAACCGAGGAATCCATGAAGAACAATGATTGGGTTTTCGGAGCGGCTTTGACTGTCAGGACTCGCACTGTAAGACTCCCAAGCTATCGTAGGGTTGATCTTGTCTTTTTCCACAAAAACAGATCTGCGTGGTGGCATGAATCTCGGGCCTTGTTTGGCCATCGCCGCCACTCTTGGCGGTGGACAAAGGCGTGAAAACATTTTTGATAGCAGCTTGGACGGCGAGCAGACGATGGAACTTGATAGAGTGTATCAGTAGATATCCAGAAAGAGCCCCTCAGAGGCACCAATAACGAGAGAGATCAAAAGCCGAGATTTGAGAGTCTTGTGAACAAGCTTGATTAATTCCTGAATGAATGCTTGCCGTGCTTGCAGTGTTCATTGCCGTCTCAATCTAATGGATTTGGCCTTCCCTTTCCCGCCCTGGATGGTCCTGGACTAGTTCATATTCGGACTAGCGCATTTATTGTAAGTACAATTGTATACTTCCCTCGCCTCACATGGAAGAACATCAAACCTCCTGCCTGTCTCGAAGTTCAAATGTGTCTTAAGTCCTCTTTACTACCACCGTGTGCAAAGCTCGATTTAGCAGTGCGATTACAGAGCTTGCTGCCACTATGAGAAGATGAAGTTGACGACACCTTACAGGTTGATGGAGTATATAGTTGATGGACTGCATAGTTGTATGCTACGCGGTGGAGGCAAGGTAGATGGCCAATTGCGCAAATGGATGACTTCTGGGGCTTGTGCCTGGGGTAGTACGAATTGACGGTCATTCAACTCTTGGACACCGTTTAGGAAAGAGATACACAAGCATGATCAACTTTCCTGCATTGCTTTAAACGGGTTCCGATGACTACGACGTTCTTCCGTGCAATTGATACAAGGTCACCTTTCGTAGCGATTGTTCCCGAACGGCGCCCGCTATTCTTATGTCGGTCTTTCCGGCATTGCGCTAGGATGCCGAGATAGCATGTCGGACATCGGTTGTTGCAGCAGCAGCAGCAGCAGCAGCAGTAGCAATAGAGCCACATGAAGTCTAAACGGATAATCGGCATGCAACGTCATAGAGAAGATCAAGGCTCGAGGTGCGGTGCTCGAGCCTTTGTCTGCTCCGCGAGTCTCCCGCAGTCTTTGATCTCACCTCTCCGGATGTGTGGTGGCTGACAGATACCTGACTGTCAAGCCGACGGCAAGCACGACAGCAGCCAGCTGCAGTCCAAGCTCCAATGCGCAATATATCCGATCAGACTTGCCGTGTCGAACCAATACTTTCAGCCGGTTAGTTTACTGGAAATGGCTGGTTTATGGGCGGTGCCTACTGCACGCGGCGGGCTGGAAGTTGCTAGGAGGAAGTCATAGTTCCGCAAGGGTTGCGCAGTGTGCAACGGCCTGGATTTCGGCTTTTCTTAGATCTTGTCTTACCGAAGCATCCCAGATCTGTTGCAGATTCGGGCAGGAGCTAATTGCAATCCTCAAAAATGGCGGTGGCTCAACATGCGCGAATGGGTGGAGATTCACGGGCTAGAGTCAATGGATTCCTGGAGACATGGGGGTAAGTAGGACGTATGGATGGGTGCAAGGTTCGGGGTTTTATCGTATGTTTGAGGGGATGGTCTCCATGAGTTGTCAGGAGAATAGATTGGGAAAGCGTCTCTGGGCAAGCGTATCTGACCATGGGATTGAATCTCACGGAAGCGATAGAAAGAGGAAGAGAGAAAGACTCAGGAAGAGTTGCTGGTCGGCAATCGAAGGGAGAAATCAATGCCGGGGCGTTCGGCAGATACGAAAAAGTGGAAGAGCCGGACAAGCTGAGTCAGCTAAGCACGCGAGTATGATTGGCTCTGATAGTCGAGCTCGCCTGTTCGACTGGGGACCAAACCAACCACTAACGAGTCACTAACTGGTCACTAACTTACCTTACAGTAGTGTTCCCCGGAAAACGGTCATTTCCTGAGTTAGGCTCACTTCTTGCTGCAACTTCCACAGTAGATAATTAGATAGTCTATCTCGTTTGCTCTCCTCTTTAACCAGGATGAGGATGCCACTTGATACCTGATCATGCAGATTGATCACGCTTCCACATACGCCTCTTCCCCTCATCTCTCCCCTCTCGATGTATGGCCTCCTCACTGAAGTGGCTTGGAAAACATGAAGCCGGATGATTACACCCACCCCCCTTTTTCCCGTGAGGCTGTCTCTCTCCCTCCCTATCTCCGCCCCCTCCGGTCAGAAATGGGGAATACCAAATGTTGGTTCCCCATCTCCATTCGAAGGTGAATGGCAGGTTTTGTCAGGTGGAGAATGTTCGCCCTGGGGGATGTCGCGTCCTGCCGCCAATCCCGACCTCCCCCAGCCAGACAGAGATCTCACAAAATAATCATCGTGTTTGACCCAGCTTCGTATATTTCCGCTCTCGGCCGTGTTTCCCCAGCCTATCGAGGTCGGAGCAGGTTCGGACCTCCTGGCCGTTCGGGGGAGGAGCTGTTTGCCATGAACGTATTCTTATATCAACCGCAACAATTCCCCCATTCTGACTCTACCCTGTGGCAAACCAATTCCTTGCCCCAGATTTTGTACTGTACCAATTTTGGCTCCTATATCGGCGCGTCCGGCCAGCGCAAATTTTCCTCTAATTGAAATCCTCTTTACTTTCGCTTGTTTTTTCTCCCCTTGACTTCCTTCTCTTTTCTTCCCCTGTATCAGTATCATAGACCATCATGGCTCTGCCTCAGGCCAGGACACCCCTTGAGGTGATCATTGTTGGGTAGGGATTTCCTCATCCAGCGTCATATTGGAATTGCCACTGACATATTATTATAGAGCGGGTACGCCAATTTTAGTTCTTCATGTCGAAAGAACGCATTATCGCTGACAGATGTAGGCATTGGGGGCATGGCTGCAGCCCTAACTCTGGGTCTACGGGGTCACCATGTCACTATCCTCGAATCGGCGCCTAAGGTACGCAAGCCTCTATTCGCACCCATTCGAATTGTCGGCGATATTGATCCATTGCAAAACAGCTTATGGAGGTTGGAGCGGGCATCCAAGTCTCCCCTAACATGCTCCGATTATTCGACCGTGAGCACTGGCCTCTGACGCTCCTATTGCTTGAAACTAACTCATTCTGCTAGGCTGGGGCATCTCTCCGTCCATCCATGCCAAGGACGTCGCTCTTGAGCACATCCACGTCCGGCGGTGGCAAGACGGCTCTTTGCTGGGCACGATGCCCGTCAACAAGACTTACGGTCAACAGGTGGTTATCCACCGCGCTGATCTCCACAACGCACTCATTGACCAAGCGCTGGCGCTGTCAAATGTGGAACTGCGCGTCAACTCTACTGTCACCGACGTCCAATTCGACCAGGCAGCCGTGACGCTCGCCGACGGGACCATCGTCAAGGGCGATTTGGTGATTGCTGCGGACGGCATCAAATCTGGCATTCGAGGTCAGCTCCTCAACGACTACTCCTGCAAGGCCATTCCGACAGGTGATGCAGCCTACCGGATCATGCTTCCGCGCAGCGCGCTGGAAAATGACCCTGAGCTGAAGGCCCTCATCGATGAGCCGCAAGCCACGCGCTGGCTGGGTCCCAACCGGCACATCATCGCGTACCCCGTACGCAACCATGAGCTCTACAACGTCGTACTGCTTCACCCAGACAGCCACGGCATCGAAGAGTCATGGACGACCAAGGGCTCCAAGCAGGCGATGATCGACAACTACCGAGGCTGGGACAGTCGCGTGACGAAGCTCATCGACCTAGTCCCAGACGACGAGGTCCTTGAATGGAAACTCTGCTTGCATGCTCCGCTCAAGACCTGGATCCGGGGCCGTGTGGCTCTAATCGGCGACGCCTGCCATCCTATGCTGTAAACCACCCTACCTCAACCGCAACCCTCATCCCCCCGATCACACTAATCAATATCCATACTTATAGACCCTACATCGCCCAAGGCGCCGCCCAAGCCGTCGAAGACGCCGCCGCACTAGGCGTGCTCCTCTCCACGATCCCCTCTCGCGCCGCCATTCCCACCGCTCTCGCAGCCTACGAGCAATCCCGTAAATCCCGCGCCGAGACCGTCCAACAGTCCGGCTCGGACAACCGCACGACGCTTCACTTTCCCGATGGACCCGAGCAGATCGCGCGCGACGAACAATTCCGCGCCTCGTTGACGGGCGGTGCCACCCCCGATCGTTGGACCGATCGTGAGACTCAGAGACGTCTCTGGGGTTGGGACGCCGAGCAAGCGGCGCTGGATGTGTGGAACGGTAGGCCGTTTCCTTTTTCCTCTTACTCTTCTTTACCCCTTCCCCGGCCCCCCCCCTTGATTCATCCCCACCACTGCAAGGACAAAGCAACTAACACAACAAACTCGGAACCAGAATTACACAGCAACGCCGTCTCAGAAGTCCGCCACCGCCTGTAATCTACCAGCCTTGAATCAAGGCTCTCACCTCTATCCCTCGCGATGCAAGGTGAATGAAGCCATCCTTCAACCCATTGACGATGACCATTCAACTCACGTCTTCAACGACCGTAATGATTCAACCTCGTTTCTGTTCATGTCCTCAACGGCCTTAATGATTCAACCTCAACCTCAACCACATCCTCATCCTCAACTCTCTTGTCGTTTTATTCCGCTTCCTCGTCCGGATTCTCGGGCTTAATAATGATGTCAGATTTCAGCTTAGCGGCTCAACTCAACTTGATTTGCTTTTTTACTCGACTTCATCGGTGGAAGGGCGTGCCTACGTTCGAATTGGGAATTCGATGGCTTTGCTGCTGCGCGGTGGTGAATGGACCTAGATCTGTTTATAGACTTGCATTATACATATCCCGAATAGTGGATTCGTGCCTTTATGCATTTGTAGGGTGGACCCGATACACAGTGATTAAATGCACATGCTCCATCCCACTTTTCCAGTACACCTCCTTCAGAATATGTGCGATAATACTATCCATCTAGACAAAGCACATCACCATGCATCTGCACATCAAATACGATAATAAACATGCTCAATATACGGAACCCCCAAAAAGAAATCACCAAATCCGCTTCGCCACCATCTCATACCGCCGCACGTGATCCAAGTGCACCTCTTCTTTCCCCCCGGCCTTCCCGTCCTTCTCCTCCTTCGCTTTCAGTCTCCGGAGACCCTCCGGGTCATCGGCATAGATCCAGCGCCGGTGGTCGTCGTTCACCTCCACGACGCCCCACCCGCCGACGCGGCGGCTGCCCTCGACTGCGAATTCGCGAGGGCGGGGTTGCGGCGCGGCTGCGGGGGCGGGGGCGGGGGCGGGGGCGGGGTCGTTTGTTGTGGTTGCGGAGACGGGCGCTGGGCCTGTTGGTGCTCCGGTGGATGTGGATGTGGGTGCGGGCTGGGATTGCTCGGCTTCGCGCAGTTTCATGGCCTTGTACCGGGAGCGGGCGAGCGCGAGGAGGAGCATGCCGAGGAGGAGCTTGAGGATCAGGAGGACGACGTAGCCGGTTAGGATGAGGACGATCGTGAAGATGTAGACCGAGGACGCTGGGGTTGGCATTGTGTTGGCGAGCATTTGTCGGAACCAGGCGCCGGCGTAAGCGGTTGAGGTCGGGATGAAGTTTTGGAAGGTGAGCGGCGGGGGGGAGGGCATTGGGGCGGGCACGTATTGGCTGTGGATGGCCGAGAGGGAGGTGGATTCCACTGCCGTGGAGGAGGAGGGCTGCTGGGGCAGTAGAGCTGCGATGAACATCTTATAGGTCTGGACGCTGACGCGGAAGAAGAGGCAGGAGAGCGGGATAACGGGCAGGCCGAGTCGTCGGGTCAGGTTCTGGTCCGCGAACGCGTTTGTGTAGTAGTCTTTGGCTAAGATGTCCAGGAAGCGCCCGTAGATGGCCGGCCGGGTGTTGTTGAATTTGTTGATGTACGCGTGTTTGAGCCAGTCGACGAGCATCTCCGAGCCTAAGACGACGAGGAAGGGACCTAGGACTTGCGCCAGGGTCGGGAGGTACGAGTTGGCTTGGCTGAAGGAGGCGACAATGGAGGATGGGACGATCGTGAAGGCCTGAGGGAGGATGGAGGAGGAGGTTCGAGGCGGAGTAGACAGTGGAGTGCTGTTGGTGCTGGTTGAGGTGAAGCTGGATCCCAGCCCGCTGAAGATGTTGAATGCTCCAGTCTCAACAATGTTGCGCGATGCAATGATTGTCAGCATGAGCCAGAGTTGAAATCGTTCCACCACGTCGGCGCACGTAAGTTGGAAGAGGTTCTCCTTCTCAAACTTCTTGAAGACCGTGGACTTGATCTCGACAAATTGGTTCGAGAGTAACAGCGTAATTAGTGCGTTCGAGTAGGAGTTCACAGCGACGTTCAGCGTCATAACCTGGTAGAACAGCGCTGTGGCATGAATGACCGTATAGGCCAGCGCCAGGAGGAAGAGTCCAAATGGCCGGAAGACCTTACTGCGGCCGTCGGGTCGTCGCTCAAGCGCTTCACGCGAGAAGAGACACTCAAGCACGTCCTGGCCGATGGCACCAAAAAGTCGATCGCTGACCTCAAGCACGTTGTAGATCACGTACAACTTTATGGCTGCCTGGCCTCGAATCCAATGGTACATTCGGCTCGCATCAAAGCGCATCAAGACGCAGCAGGTGGCAATCATGAGCAATCCCTTGAGGATGTCGGCCTTGTCATCAGGCATCAGAGCTGATGGGATGCTCTTCTGTCGGCGATGCTGAAGTCGGTGTCCATGCGACCGGTGTCTCTTGCGAGGCTCCGCTGCCTTACCACGCGGATCTCGTTCAGCGGAGCCTGTCTCGCCCTTGTTCGAGCGTCCCACATCGGAGCCACGCGGTGGCTCGTCAATTGATACTGTCCTGTTGCGTCTCCGCCACATACGGCCCACACCTTTGATCACAAACTCTGACACATACCGGAATTCCTGACCCAAATTTAGAATCCATGACTCGATAAGTATATACAAAGCCTTCAGAAACCGTAGCGGGAGAATGGTGAATGAATGCAGCCACGCATCAAGACATGCCAGGATGCCAAACCAGAGCACCTGCTCTACCGCTGGCGGCAGCATTAGAAAGTTCATAAGTCGTTCAAGCTTGACTCGAGAGGATTCGTAAGGAAAGTCGTTCATCGGTGAGCGGTGAATATACAGCGGTGATGGCCGACCTGATGCCAGCTCTAACTGGAGGTAAGTGGGAACGGACAAAGGAGGTAGAGGTATATTCGGCGGCATTGGCGAGGGCAATGCCTGTTCTTTCATCTGTGGAGATGGTTCAAGATGTTTCGAGTCCGATTCCCGCGTGATCGAAAGGCGTTCTTGTTTGGTTCGGGATGCCCATGTCTGGGCCAGCCGATCGTTCGTCGCCGGCAAGGTCTGTCGCCGCGAGCTAGGTGTTGACACGGCCCGTGAGGTCTGGGGACGACTACGCGAGGAGGATGACGCAGGTGTTCTACCAGTCGATACAGCCGAGGTATCGATAGAAAGGTCCTTGGGCAGGCGGAGCTTAGGTAGATTGTCGGAGGTCAATTTTATTTCTTCCACAGACGGTAGCGTGGGCTCTTGCGATTCGAGGTGCGAAGCCATTCCATGCGCGCCGTCCGACACTGCACGTCGTCCGCGTTCTAATTGCTCCGGTGGCGCTGCGCGATACGGGATGGACTGCGGTGAAGATGTAAGTTCCTGCATCTTGGCAGGGGATAGTTTCAGCACGCGCTCTGGGTCCTTGTCGTGGTTCCTAGTAGGCGATGTGTCTCGCGACCACTCGGTGAGCGCAGATGCCACTTCAGAGCCCTCGAAAACATCCACCAGGGATGTTCTCGAAGTCGTACGACGGCCTGGGGTCTGAGGAGCCTCCTCCGAGTGCTCAAATACCATTCCAAGCACTTGATCCGATGCGATCGAGGACTGACCGCTTTTCCGGTCGGCGTAGGGGGTGTGTTGGCTGGGTAACCCGTTGTCATCGTGTCCAGAGTCGTCACCGACTCCATCTGGCCGCAATTCGACCCTAGAATCAATCTGGTTGGCGCGAGTCACTGTAGCGTCCGGCGCCGTCGTTTGTCCGCATTGCACGTCGGAGCCCATCACGGGCCGGCCATCAGTGTCCTTCCGGAGGTTCGCGCCGCTTGAGACTGTGAATTGCTGATTTCTCGGAGATTTTGGGTTCTGACTTCTAACAGCCACTGCACCGTCTGCTTCAGGGCTCGGAGGTGTTGCTGGCATCCAGTCCGGTTGTGATGAGCCTGTCGCGCCGCTAGCTGAGTCCCGTCTTCGTTCGTTATGACTGTCACGCATTCCGTCCATATTCGCTATCGTCCCTGGCGAGTCATAGCGTGTAGATACTGCGCTGGCCGGTAGAGCTGCGTCGTCTTCGGTGCGGAGCATTGAGGAAACCCAAGGGGTGCGATCGAGGAAGGCAAGGACACGATGTCAGCGGCAGCGCTCCGTACGCAATGCAATCCGTCAACCGTTCTCTAAGGAGGAATCAACTTCATTGCGGGGCGGATAAAGCCGAAGGTCAACTGCCGTTTCAGCCTGCAAAGCAGGCTATCGTTGCGACTGTTGTACGGGGCAATCAAGCGAGTCAACTCGTTCGCTGAATGAAAGACTGGACTGGGCGAGGCCGAGCGAAAGCCCGGGGATAATCGTCAAGCGGTCAACAAAGCGGTCAAGGTCAAGCAGACGGCTGTCATTGAGGGCAGTGACTAAGCAGGGTCTTTTTCTCCACAATTTGGATGTTTTGGATGTCTTCATTTTCAATGTTGCTGGTGGTCAATCCGTCTCAATGTCAGTTAATACCTTGTCAGTCGCTAGAGATTCTCCCTTTCCAGTCATGCTAGTTTCAATTGGATGAGTTCGAGAATGTTTGTTTTGTCAAAAGGGGCATCAACTGCGGATGCTCGCTTCACATACTAGATAACCAGTACTACAGCACATCAACTCGATTCATCTCAACATGCCTCGACTCTCTCAACAAGAGAGCCATTTTTTGAATCCTCTAGTAAAAGAATCAACAATAAGCGAACCCAGCTGTCAATATCCGCTTATCTCAGCTTCTACCCAAATAGCCGAGGGATAGGTTCTTGACAGTCCCTGAGCAGGAGATGGGAGCGACGCTAGTTCCCTCGCCATCGCCGGCAAGCATGGCGTGCTCCTCCACCACAATCACCTTCTCCCTCCCCCATTCTGCTCTGTTATTTGCAGCTATCTACCATGAGAAGGCTGCGGTCAAGATTTCTCCCACCCAGGGCATGGCCATGTGGGGAAGAAACCAGTGAATTGTGCCCCCTCCCACGATGGTGTCATCGGCTCTTCCGGATAGTTAATGACGGCCAGCCAATACTGTCACCCAACTTCCAAAGGAGATTGGACATTTCGCGATAGGCGAGATTCTATCATGTAGCCCTGCATGGCATTTCACACAGGCGCGTCGCATCCCTCTGTTGGCTCAGAGGATTTGTGACCTACAAGAGCGGTCATTCCCTCTTCTCCTTCTATCTCTTCACTAGTGAAGCGACTCAACATAAGGGACTCTTGGTTCAGTGTCAACGTAATAGATTCACTGGAACAGCACTACCTGTACGGCATTGGCAATAATGACGATCTCGTCAGCGAGCTCAGACACACTGAGGACGGAGGTGGATGTCGATGAGACAACCCCTCTGAATCCAGCCGCTCTGGATACATCTGTCGCGAATGCATCGAATTACCAAAGTATCTCCAAAGGACCAACGAGTGATGCTCGGAGCAGCCATGATACGGATGAAGAACGTCCCCTAGTTAGTCCAGCAGAGTCCCACGAAAATAACAAGGTGCAGGCACTGGCTAGCGTTAAGACTATCATCGCCGTGCTACTTCTCGGTAAGAAGGGATACCTCTGCCAATTCCTACAGCGAAGCTAACGAGGAAACAGGTGAATTCATCTCCAATGCAGATACCACCCTCGTTATGGCTACAACCGGAAAGATTTCGTCTGAATTCGATCGGCTGCGCGAAGCCAGCTGGCTGGCCACGGCTTTCACTCTCGGTTTGTGCGCGGCACAACCAATGGTGAGCTCACATGGGAAATATACCGGATGGAATAGTGTACTGACAGTATGGGCTGGCAGTATGGCAAGCTGAGTGATATCTATGGTCGCAAACCACTCTTGCTCTGGGCATACTTCTTCTTCGGCCTCGGATGCGTGATCAGGTGGGTGCCGCGAAAATCCTCGTTCGGGTTCGATGAACTCGCTCTGACTAAAGGTGCATCAGTGGAATCGGCTCAAGCATGTTCCTGGTGATTCTGGGGCGTGCCATCAGTGGCATCGGCGGTGCTGGGACAATGGCGATGGGTGTAATCATCATCACAGGTAGGATGGGCAGTCTTTGCGGTTGATACTATTTGCTGAATACATCCAGATATTGTTCCTCGACGAGACGTGGCTCATTGGCGTGCGTATATCAATATTGCTATGACTCTGGGCCGGAGCGCAGGTGGTCCTATCGGTGGCTGGTTGACGGATACCGTTGGATGGCGGTGGTGAGTATTCATCCATAGTCTTCTACAATATCCTCTAACTGAATTATTCGACAGGTCCTTTCTCCTTCAAGGGCCGCTATCTGCGATGGCTGCTTTACTCGCCATTTGGAAGCTCAAGCTCACAGCTCCCGCGACCAACAAGGACATTCGCAGGGTCGACTTCATTGGAACATTCTTTCTCGCTGTTGGAGTAATCACAACCACCCTCATTCTTGATCAAGCTGGAAAGGCCTTCGCTTGGGCTTCGCTTACAACTGCCTTTCTTGCTACACTCAGCATGTCTGCATTTATTTCATTTGTCGTTATCGAGCTCTATGTGGCCCCAGAACCGATTTTCGACCTACGCATCTTGCGCCGGACCAACGTGACTCTTAGTTACCTGATTGGGTCTTTGCAGATTACAGCACAGGTTGGCATGATGTTCTCGGTCCCCTTATACTTCCAGATCACGTCACGCGCATCTGCCACAGTCGCGGGTGGACATCTTGTTCCTGCAGTGATTGGAAATACGCTAGGCGGTTTGATTGCTGGTGCCTTCATTCGACGAACGGGCCAGTTCAAAGTCTTCTTGATCGTGGCTGGGCTTGTCGCATCGGTCACTTATCTACTACTCTTTCTCCGCTGGAATGGCCACACGGGCTTCTGGGAGTCGTTGTACATCATTCCAGGAGGCATGGGAACCGGCTTCGCGTCGGCTGCGGCCTTTGTCAGCATGACCGCTTTCCTACTACCCCAGGAGATCGCTATGGCTACCGGAGGTTATTTCCTGCTCTTCAACTTTTCGATGACCGCTGGTGTGACTGTCACGAACAGTGTTCTGGGAACCGTATTTAAGCGCCAGCTCGAGCAGAACTTGACTGGCCCTGGAGCAAGGCGGGTATGTTGATCACTCGGCATTTCTTTTCTGTCTGTCTTTCACATACGCTGACTCGATGCCTGCAGATAATCGAACGAGCTCTGTCTGATACAAGCTATATCAATGAGCTCAGTGGACACGTCCATGATATTGTGGTTCACGGTTACGTGGCTGGACTTCGGTACACATACTGTAAGGTCATTCAAGGGACATCTCTATTTGTCACATACTGACCATCTCTCTTCCAGGGTTTTCTCTCGCTCTCTCATTGTTCGGGTCCTTGCTGGGCTGGAGTGTGCGAAAGCATCAGTTGCGAATGGAAGAAACTCTTCAACATTTACAAAAACATAAGGTCTTCAACCAGGCCAGCTAGGTAAATGACTGCAGTGGGCCTGTGATTTATGGAGCTAGAATGAGTTAAAATGTTCTAGTTATGCCCGAAACAACAAAGTAGATGTACGAGTGGCCAGCATCACGCTGAACTCTCAGAGAGAGGATCTCACCAAGGAAAAAGACTGCGGGGTGGCTTGATTGTGGCGTGCATCGTTGGCTGAGGTTTCATAAATGTTTAATAAATTAGGCTTCTCCCGCCCTCCCGCCATGCCGACGCTCAGACCCCTTCCTTTCCTTCTTTCCTGCAGCCTTTCATTTCCTTTCTCCCGCACTCCGCACTCAATGTCCCCCCATTCGCTGCACGACCCCGGCTTTTCCTTCTTCTTCAGACAAGGGATTCTTTGACGGACGGAGACGGGCGTTCTGCAGCCAATCTTATTGTTCTCCACACCTGCATGATCGGGCTTGAGGCCATTTCGGGGATGTACTTGATTGGCCGATTCTTGCTTCAGCTGCAGAAATCCTGCCCGATCGGAGTCTGCGCCAATCAACTCACACTCATAAAGCCGTTCCTGTCATGCAATGATGCAGGACAACAGCAGGTCAAGGGGGAAAAAAGACGCAGACTACAAACTATCACCTGGTCATGCGTCTGGCAGTTGACTACCCTGACGCCGCGGCCTAAACTGCTTTGGGGTGCTGGAAATGACATATAAGATGCAAATGCCGAATACCAAAATGCAGTGGCAGTCTCCGAGCCCCTTAAGTCTCCTAAACTGCACTTGCCTGCGAAGATGAGATTCACGGCGCTTCAGATTCTTCTCTCTCTGTCTATCTTTGGCGATTTTGTCCTCGGACTGTCAGCAGCGGAATGGCGGACGCAATCCATCTACTTCCTTCTGACGGATCGGTTCGGCAGAACTGACAACTCGACAACTGCGACTTGCAATACAGGGGATCAGGTATGTTCAAGGCATATGGCTATGATCACGAGCATCTCTCTAATCTCGTCAGGTTTACTGTGGTGGAACATGGCAGGGGATCATCAATCACGTAGGCTTCGTCCACGGTTCTGACAAGGAAGTCTGAGCTAATTGCGCAGTTGGATTACATCCAAGGCATGGGCTTCACGGCTATCTGGATCTCACCCGTCACCGAACAGTTGTCAGCCTCGACTGCGGATGGCGAGTCCTATCATGGGTACTGGCAGCAGAAAATGTGAGCGCGCCGTGGCCACGCCTTGAGTACCACAATTGACCGTTCGTGCAGCTACTCGCTGAACTCGAACTTTGGCACAGCAGATGACCTGAAAGCCTTGTCTGCTGCCTTGCATGCACGCGGCATGTACCTGATGGTGGACGTGGTTCCAAACCATATGGTAGGTCTCTCACGCTCAGGCGCGCACACTCAACTGACCGGGACATAGGGATACGCCGGCGCGGGTAATACCGTGGATTATAGTGTCTTCGATGCGTTTGACTCCTCGTCGTACTTCCACCCCTACTGTCTGATCACCGACTGGAATGATCTCAACATGGTCCGAACCTGCTGGGAGGGCGATACGATTGTCTCACTTCCTGATTTGTACACGACCGAGACAGCAGTCCGGACGATCTGGTACGACTGGGTCAAGGACCTAGTCGCCAACTACTCAAGTACCAGCCTCCTTTCCCTTGAACCCTGGTAGGATTTGTGACTGACCCGGACTGCGCAGTCGACGGTCTCCGCATCGACAGTGCTCTGGAAGTCGAGCCGGATTTCTTCACAGGATACGTGAGCGCCGCAGGTGTCTACAGCGTTGGCGAGATCTTCAACGGGAACCCTGCCACAGCGTGTCCGTACCAGGGGTATCTGGACGGTGTTCTGAACTACCCGATGTGAGTGTTGAGCTCTGCAAGGCATCTAAAGAACGACAGCCATTAACCAAACAACCAGCTACTTCCAATTGCTCTACGCGTTCAGGTCCAGCAGCGGCAGCATCAGCGATCTCTACAACATGATCAACTCAGTTGCCAGCGACTGCTCCGATCCCACGCTCCTCGGCAACTTCATCGAGAACCACGACAACGCACGCTTCGCCTAGTGAGTACCCATGCCGGACCTCTCTGGTTTCATCGCTAAACGATAAATTAGCTACACGAGCGATTACTCGCAAGCCAAGAACGTGCTCTCCTTCCTATTCCTGTCCGACGGGATCCCCATCGTCTACGCAGGCGAAGAACAGCACTACTCCGGATCAAAAGTGCCCTACAACCGCGAAGCGACGTGGCTATCAGGCTACTCGACGAGTGCAGAGCTGTACAAATGGATCGCGACGACGAACGCGATCCGCAAGTTAGCCATCTCGCTCGACAACAACTACATCACGTACAAGGTACGAGCCGTACTCCACCCTCCCAACCCACTCACTCACTGACTCCCCGCAGAACAACCCCTTCTACACAGACAGCAACACCCTCGCGATGCGCAAAGGCAGCGACAACAAGCAAGTGATCACGATCCTCTCAAACCGCGGCAGCAGCAGCAACGACTACACGCTCACGCTTTCAGGGACAGGCTACGCAGCCGGCACAACCCTGATCGAAGCGTACAGCTGCAAGACAGTCACCGTCTCATCGAGCGGCTCAATCGCCGTCCCGATGTCCGCAGGCCTACCGCGCGTCTACCTCCCCGCGTCATCCATCAACAAAAGCACCCTCTGCGGCGGAAGCGGCGGCTCCTCCTCCTCCACAACCACCACAGCCACAAAGACAACAACATCAACACCCTGCACAGCAACCACCACCACCCTATCCATAACCTTCATCGAGCTCGTGACAACAACCTACGGCGAGGAAATCTACCTCACGGGCTCGATCGCCGCACTCGGTAACTGGGCTACCTCGGCCGGCGTCAAGCTCAGCGCAGATAAATACTCCTCCTCGCATCCGCAGTGGTACGCTACCGTCAGCGTGCCCGTCGGCACGAGCTTCGAGTATAAGTTCTATAAGGTCGGGAGTGATGGCAGTACCGTTACGTGGGAGAGTGATCCCAACCGTGCGTATACGGTTGCGGCGACAGCGTGTGCGGGGGCTACAGCTACTGTTGCGGCGAGTTGGCGGTAGGTGGGGTTGAGTTTCAAAAGGGGGGAAGGGGGGAGTAGGAGGGGGGTTGGGATAAGTTAAGCTTGCTTTGGAGGAAGGAGCGGGGTGGGAAGTTGGTTATCGTGAGGATTTTGTTTGGATTGAGTGTCGGATAAGAGATCAGGCAGAGTACTAGCTGTAGAATCTATTCGGATTCGGAAGGGGTTGGTTCGTGACTATTCTATGATTTTACTCTTACTGAAGGATGAACTTTTGCGTAGCATCTCAATTCTAATGATTGCGCCAGCTAGAGTTAGATATCTTGCTCCAACGCACTTCATGGCATACGTCTGAAGATCGATCAATGTCTTTGATCCACTGAGAAACATAAAATGGGTATTGATTTGTAGTCAGGAAAGTATTCAACAAGCAGAGCTAGAATGAACTAGCTCATGCAGAGAATAAAGTGTAATTTAGGTAGGTATAACTATCATCGAACACATAAATCACAGTAGATCGGTCCATGATTCATCATGAATTCGTCGACTGTAGTGAGTGAATCTCGGAAGAAGGGAAGGGAAGGGAAGGATGCGGTAGGAGGACTGTGCATTCCGAAGAAGAGGGGATCGGCGTTTTAAGGATCCAGAAAAAGTGAAGAATGGAGGGTATAGAATAGGTATCAATGGAAGACTAGAAGTGTTGTTGGTGTTGGTGTTGGTGTTGGTGTTGGTAGGGGCGGTATGGCTGTACCGATGGGGGATAGGCTCGGTCTGGGGGTGGTTGGTTTTGCTGGGTTGCGGGGTATGGAGTGGAGGAATAGGCGGGTACTGTGGGGGAAGTCTGCGCGTGTGCTGCTGGAGCATACGTAGCTGTAGGGGAGGATAGGGCGTGCATTGTGGTTGGGGCGAATGCCTGTGCTGTTGGCGAAGAGACGGCGTGCGTTGTGGCTGGAGCAAATGTCTGGGTCGTTGGAGAAGATAATGCATGCGCTGCCGCCGGTGTAAACGACTCAGCGGTTGATGACGCGGCGTGGGTCACCGGGGAGAAAGCCACATAGCCATTTGCATTCGCTGAAGTCGTCTCTGGCATATCCTGCGCTAGACGCGGCGGGGCTGTATCGGAGCGTTGGGCCTCGTGTTCGCCCTTTGAAATGGCAGCATGTGCTTCATCAAAAGGATTGAATGCAGTGTAGCCTTCATGGCTGCGCGAGCTGACAGGAGAAACGGTTCTCATGGCTGTAGGGTGTGCTGGGTCGACGGGCGATTGTCCAGTGTAGTGGTCGTAGATATGCTCGTGACCTTGCTCGTGCTCGTACTCGTGGCTGTTCTCATTTGGAAGATGTACATGGTCTGAGTCTCTATGCGGGTCGGTGGCCGATGGATCGAAGGCAATGCCGTCTCCAAGACTTTGCGAGACCACATGCGAGGCAATCGGAGAAGATCTGCCCATGTGATCTAGGTGGGGCCCGTCGTGGTGTTCAGCAGCGTAATGATGATGTTCGTGGTAGTCGCGCTGCTCACCAATCGGCGAGCCAGTATTAGCAGCCGGGCTGAAAGCGACGTAGTTATCATGGAGAGCGTGTGCCGTCTGATGCGCGTCAGTGGCAGCAATGCTACCCACAGCCACGTGGTCTCGATGCTGGACATATCCGCCGTTGTACACATCATGTCCAGAGGCATTAGTGTCCGTAAACGGCATTGGCAGGTTCCCTGGATCCGGGCTGAACGCAGTATAAGTGTTCATATGTGCGCCTACCGGAGACATCGTTCTCGTCTCCCAGCTACCCGCAGTGGTAGCAGGCGGGGGAGGTCGAGTGTCGCTTAGACCAGCCGGAGCGAACGACGGGTCATAATACTCATGATCGGCCACAGGATATGGAGCGCCAGTTGGCTGCATAGGGGGGAAGAAAGTCCTAGTAGACATGTCCTCGACAGGAGAACGAATCGCTCCAGATGTCAAAGACCGTGCGTTCGGTCCATTCGCCGGGCTGTAAGGACGGAGAGGCACGCTTGACTGTGGGTAATATGCATCATGATTCTCGAACGGGTTATAGCCATCACCAGAATCCTGTGGCCCAGCTGCATACGGCATATGACTCTGATCGCGCATGGCAGAGGCTGGCGCTGGGGTGTAGTTCGAGCGAGACATAGGGGTCTGGATGCGTGGCATAGGCGGAGCAGGTGATGCTCGATCCATGACCCTATATCCTGGTGCGTGAGCCGGCGGAGTGAAGTTCTGACGCGACATGGGAGTTTGAGATCGAGGCATTGCTTGAGCCTGTTCAGGAGCAGGCATACGAGTCAATCGCGATATAGGGGGTTGGCTACGCGGGTCCGTTGGGTTTCCATACCCTGGCACTGAGGGGGCTGGGTTGAAGTTTTGGCGTGGTCTCGGAGTTTGAGAAAGCGGCATTGGAGCCGGACCTTGGGTAGGGAGAGGCGGCACTGGAGGCGCAGACGCGCCATGTCGGTCTAGGGGGCTGTATGTGGACGCAGCAGTGCTGCCAGACATAGAAGCAGCGTCTGAAAAACTCGACTGGGTCACCGTCCGGCTAAGAGCTGGGAGCTTTTCGTCAAATGTCGATAGATCCGGAAGAGTAGGTTTGCGATCGGGACCGGCTGTGCCTGGGCGAGATGAGTAGGCCGGCAAAGTGGTCTGTGTCGTACTCCGCGAGATGGTTGTGACTACTGGCGTCTTATCATCATCGTTCATTCCGACTGCCGGCAAAGTGGGCTTCCTATCAATCCCCATATTGGGGGTTGTAGGCTTCCGATCCTGTAGAGCCACGCCTTTGGCCAGTGCCTTGTTGACCTTCTTCCGGACGATCTTGGTCAGTCGCGAGTTGATCTTGCGTTTGCAGTACCTCTTCAACGAACCATCCTCCGAGGGAATATGATGCCAGAGGAATAGCAAGTAGAGCACCACCGCCAGCAGAAGTTTGATCATTGACAGAACCCAAATGACCAGAGTGAATATCATGCCAACCAGCACCAAAGCCTGTCGAGTGTTATTTTCCGCCAGAAGTTTGATATTATTGAAAAGCTGAGAAGCGGTGGATCCATCGCTACTGGCCGTGTTTTCTCCACCGGGAAGCAAATCCATCTGCATCACCGAGTAGAGTGTAATGGCGTTGACGACTTGTCGCGGACCATCAGCAAAGATGGTGCTCATCCACGCTACAGCACAGTTAGCTCATCAACTTAGAAGGTAGAAGAATCCGACTCACATTCAAAGGAGAAGTAAGCAAAGAGCGCCACATACTCCGCGCCCTTTCTACTTTTAGTCAATTCGGCAAAGACCAAGAAGCGCCGCCACCCACGCCCATTCTGTCCCATCCGAATACTCTGAATGCGCACCGCGAGCGAATCCAGATAGCTGTGCGCGATACTCCCCGAGCGCATCGCCCGAATAGCACGCATCCACCGGTAGATCAAAAGAGCGAGAGACACTATGATACAGACGGCGAAGATCCAGCGCGAGATTTTGAAAGGGATAGCAGGCTCAATTGAGCCGGCCCATCGCGAGAAAGCCAGCAGATTGACAGCCGTAAAGGTGTCTACACCATAAACGGCCACCGATACCAACAGGAACACATAGATCAGGAAGTACGAGAAACCAGACCAGCAAGATTCGGACTTGAAGTCACTCAGATTCTGGTAGACGGTCAGTATCCAGTGGTTGGTTCCAACATGTACGCAATATTCCACCTGCGACATACGATATAGTCCCATTGTTCCTCCAAGGCCACGGGCCCTTTCTCGCGGTCTCCGGAACAGAACATCGTATGATTTGAAGAGGAAGTCGGGATTGCCGATAAGAGAGAGTGTATTTAGACTTCGTCGGACCAGCCGGGCAAAGTCACAGTCGCAACGCAGGCGACGGAAGAACGATTAGAAGGAATCTAGACAGGGTTTTGCAAATGGTTTTGTATGCGCCGACAAGCAAACGAGCGACGGGGACGAGACGAAGATACAATGGCCGGCGGCAAGTCGCGTCAACAGCGCATAGCCGCTGGACAATTGGTGGAAGTGTTAATCGACATGGACAAATCGTACCTGAGCCATTGAAGCGCGGCTCCAAGAGGAAATGGCGCTGAAACAAGAACGTGCGACGGGCAGCTGTCAGCGTCAACGTGCCAAGATAGGGGAAGGAGTGTAGGGCGCGTGCGATCGATGTGATCTCTCACCGGAGTCACCACAGACACCACAGGACAAATCTAATGAAGACGGCGAGAGGGAGAGAAAAGAAGGGAGTAAAAAATCAGTGAGCGGACGGCAGGAAGAAAAGAAAGAAACAATAAGCTAGGACTGCCCAAGCGCAATTCACACCGAAGCGAGAGGAGGGGGGTCGGACAAGAATCGCATCAGGAGGGGAGGAGAGTGTACTCGTAGAAGGAATGTGGAGCAAAGCCATCAAGAATGGGCGCCCTAAAATGACTGAAAGAGGGTGGCCGGCAAAAAGGTGAAACATGGAGGGCGCTTGCCATGCGCTATTGAGCATTGGTCCCTTGGGTGGATCAGCCCAGTTGATGGAGACACGGAGCAGAGGAGACTATCAAGACTATCTACCGCGTGCAGGAAATGAACGGGCGCCGTTATCCCCCGAACCCCTGATCCACTGAACATCTACAGCACGGCCCCTTGCACCGCACAACTGGTTCATTGCGCTGCTTGGCGGTTTCAGAATACCAGTGTTCATTCACAATCTGATTGTTATCTGCCACGAGATGTTGACATGCATCAATGTGTTCACCGACTGCAATTCAGAAGGGTGAAGGTTGGGTTGGAGGCCGGTCTGGATCTTGAAACTCTGATCGATCGGCTTAAACGATAAGCTGCCCCAACAAGCATGCCAGTAAACAAGGAGAATGTAAGACCTGACTGACTGATCAACTGAGCTGACTGCGCAACGCCATCGCCATAATCCAAGGTCAGCAACAAGATGTCCAACATTCTCGACCGCTGAAGTTACCCGTCCATTCGGGGGCGTCAGCAAAAATGAAAACATTTCACAAGACAGAGATGAACACAAGCAACACAGGCAATTCAAATCGCATCGAAACAAAGACAAGCAAAAAACAAAACACCACCAACGCCCTACTTCTCCAAGATACTCAAACACACACAACACCCGGCACGAACTCCCCCCACCCACTCCCCCTCCTCTCCTCCTCCTCCCCCTCAATCAGCGCACTCATCCATCTCGCAAGGAGAAAAACGACCCGGAGAAGGAGCCGCCGCCTTGCGCATGGGAGCATGACGCTCCGTCCGCGCATTCGATATGCTGATGCGCAGCTTGCGGACCTCCTCCTCCAGGTCGTTTTTCTCCTTGCACAGACGGATCTGGTCCTCCATGTGCGCCCTCTTCTCCCGGTCCAACATCGACTTCATCATCGAGAAGTCGTCACGGAGCTTCTGCTCCACCTCGCCGATGGGCCTCTCTGTCTTGGCTTTCTCGAGCTTTTCGGTGAGCTCTTGGATGCGCGTTTGCTGCTCGGAGACCTTGACCTGGCATTGTTGGAGGGCGGTGGTGACGGACCCCACGTCTGCCGTTTGCCGTTTGACGAAACTCTGTTCGTCTCTTGCCTTGTCTTCCCACTGCGAGAGGCGGGCTTCTAGGATCTTGTTGATCCTTTTTGCCTTTTCAGCGCGCTCGTGGCTGCCTTGCGCATCCCCCATTGCCATCGAGACCTTGACCTGGAGGGTACGGTTCTCCTCCTTGACCTCCTTGAGCTGATCTTGGATGTCTCTCATCTTATCCTCAATGAGAAAAGCCTTGGTGCGTGCTTGTTCCGCTTCGGAACGCTCCTGTGCGATGGTCATGTCGCACGCGACTTTGAGCTCCTGCATCGATTGGAGAGAGTTTGCTGCGCTGCGCCGCTCCTCCTCCAGCGCCTGCTGGCATTCTTTTAGGTCTAGTTGCTCGTCAGCCTTCAGCAAGTCTGCTACCAGCAAAGCCTTCATCAGCTCTTCGTCAAGGGCGTTGCACTTCTCGATCGCAGCGTCGCGTTCTAGTCGCATGGTTTCGAGTGGCAGGTTGGGCTGGTGGAGGGCTGCTTCATGTGAAATGCGTAAAGCCTCATACTCCGCAGCAATCTGCTGGTGCTGGGCCTGAAGGTCCTGGTTCTGCGAGTGTAGCTTTTGGCTTTGAGCGTGGAGTTCCCGATTCTGCGCGAGGAGGTTTCGATGTTCGGTTTCGCTCTGGAGATTGTGATCGTTGGCCGTAGCCAGGCGTGCCTCAACCTCGGCCAGTCTGTCGGCATACGCCTGGACTTCGCTATTGCGTGCTTGCAACGCGGCCTTGGCCGACTGCAGCTCCTTTTCTTGGTCCTGGTTACGAGTGTCCCGTTGTTCGATTGACGCCTGTCGATTTAATTCCTCAGCGGTGGCGAGGCGCGCCTGGACGTCGGCAAGGCTGTCGGTGTACGCCTGAATTTCAGTGGCACGTTCTCGGAGCGCTTCCTTGAGTGAGCTCAACTCCTGTTGGTGAGATTTCTGGACGTTAGCCACAGCCTGTTGAGTAGTTTCGCTTGCGGCGCTGAAGCTTGCCTCGGCGGTGTTGAGCTTCTCGGTACAAGTCTCTAGTTCGTGAGTGCGAGTGCGTAGCGCGTCCCTGAGTTTCTGTAGCTCCTGGGCTTGGGCCTGATTGCTAATCTTCTGCATTTCAGTTTTAGCCTGCTGGGCAGTGTCCTCCGCGGTGTTCAAGCGTGCTTCGACGGTGCTAAGCTTCTGAGTAGAAGTCTGCAGCTCGTTGGTACGAGCCGAAAGTTCATCTCGGAGTGTCTGGATCTTCTGATCCTGGGTGATGATGATGTGTTCGCGTTCCGCTTCGCCCTTCTGGTGAAGCTCAGCGGCGGCCAGACGCTCCTCTATGGCCGACAACTTATCGGTGCGCAGCTGAAGTTCCCCTTTGAGGGATTCGTGTTCAAGGTCACCACGGCGACTATTTTCCTCTGCGGCGACCAGACAATTCTCCGCGGCGACAAGCTTAGCCGTAAGAGTTTGTATCTCGTTGTTACGAGCCCGGAGTTTCTTCTTGACAGTCTGGAGTTCCTTCCCGGTCTCGGTGGTGGCGGTCTGTTCCTCAGTGCGGGCCAGCTGCGTCTCCAGCCGCTTGATACGGTCTTGCATGAGTCGCTCTCGCACCAAACCGAGATCATCAGTGGCATGCGCCTGAGCTTCTTTCGTGGTGAGTTTGTTCTCCACTTCAACAATCTTCTTCCTCAATGCATCCATAGAGGCGAGCTGGTCATTCTGCCCCTGCCGAACAGCACTATCAACTCGACGATCGATAAAAGTCGCCTGCCGACGGGCACTCTCTTCCTGGCGACGAGCATCCTCCTCCAGGCGCAGCTTCATGGTCCTGAACTCCTCATCCTTAATATCCAGAAGCGCACGTAGCTGCTCGTTCGCGGCCTCGCTAGCCTTGAGCATGTCCCTAAGATGCGACTCGCGCTGCTCCTTCACACCAGTCTGCAGCTTACCCACACCACTAGCGGCCACCATGCCGGGAAGAGTAAACATGAACCACACGGCGACATAGATCGTCAGAATGAGCCCCGCGATGACAGCAACGATATGGACGTGCGGGATCTCGTGCTCCAGGGGCGGCAGTCTCCGATCATTGTCCTTGAGCGTCTCAATCAACTCCAAACCAGCCCCGACGCCCGTGCAGCGGTAGCTCGCCTGGTGCTGCCGACTGCCCCAGCGAACCGGCAGTCCGCTGCGTGCGATATAGGCAAGGCAGTCTTCGTACTGCTCCAGCCCCGTAGGACTCAGTCCTGCGGTCACGCCTGTGAGGTAATAGTAGGAGGGGACTAGAACCGAGATGTGGATTTCTTTCGCCCCGAGGATCATCACCCAGAACATCACGATCGTGACGATGGGGTTCTCGGAGGGGATGAACCAGAGGGCCGCGAGAGATAGGAGATGGATTGAACGGAAGTTGAGGACTCGTTTGCGGGCGCTCGCGTAACACCAGTGGTAGAGGTTCTGGCGGGATTCCCGAGTGGAAAGCTGTGTGAGGGCCCAGCGGGTGCCGCGTAGCAGGGTGCGAGCGGGCGAGAAGATGGATTTTTTGGTCATAAAGACAATCCAGGGTGCTAGCTCTGCCATGTTATCGATGAGATAGGCGCTGAGTATCACGATGGCAAAGACGAAGGTGCTCTCTATTGTTAGGTCGAAGATGGTGAACATGTTGAGGCCGGATGAGAGAAAGGGGTCGATGCCCTTCCCGTAAAAAAAGACCTGTTCGCCGAAGGTCGACATCTTGTTTGATGACTTTTCGTAACGACAGTTGGGAGTTACGATATGTGTCTTCTCGTAACGACGGTTGAGTTTTCGAAGGGTTCGGAGTGTAGGATCGTGTTTGGTAGGCTCGAGATGAGGATATGAGTACGACCTTCTGCAATGAAGTCAGTTGATGTGTTATGTTTGTGGACGAGAAAGCAAACTCACAGTCAAAGAACGAGTGATATGAGTTGCTTTCTTGGAAAACTTTCGAGAACCTCGTCTTCGGTGCTTCTTTGAAGCTATTTGCTAGTTCTTTAACACACGTCTGAGTGTCAAAACTTTCCTTTGCTTTACTGAAGCTTTTTTGTCTCTGGACGTGTGTTTTCCACTATGGAACGTGTCAAATGTGTTTCACGTGGTATGGTGTCTTTTCTTCCACTTCTTGGATAGAAAATCACTAGAAAGCTTGAGATATGCAGAATAAACACTGTGGCTTGTGAGAAATCGAGTGGTAGAGGAATGATGGTGAGGAAGGCGAGATATGAGAGAAGATGTGAGATGTGAGATATGACTTGAGACGCGAGAGAAGACGTGAGCCGGGAAAGAAGATGATGGATGCGAGATGGCTTGAGATGTGAGAGATGACTTGAAATGGGAGAGCAGATATGAGCTGTGAGAGAAGATTTGAGATGAGGAAGAAGACTTGAGATGTGGTTGAAGTGGGAGGAAGCGAGAGAAGATGTGGTGGGAAGAGAGAGAAGAAGAGAGGGAAAAGGAGAGCTGGCCGAAGGCTCATATGTTAGTCCAAGGGAGTGTGGATGTAAGTGAATGAAGAGCGTGTTATGAACAAGAGTGTTGTCATGGCGAGTGACTGAGTGAATATAGGACCCCCAGCCTGTAGTGGGAAGTCAACCTATCCATCACCCAGGGAAACATGACTGCCTCGCTGTCCATGTATAATCGTAACACTCAGAAACTCATTCACTCTCATCTAAGTGGGAGCTAGTGGTTGGCAAAAAGTGATAAGTTGGACATGGAAGCTAGAGAATACATTAGCTATCTAGGAATCTCTCCAGCGGCGTGCAAATCACATTTCACCAGGCCAGAAATCCACACTCAAAGCATTTAGGAAGGAGACCGTAGTACGATATTGATATCTCGAAACCAGACTCTTGAATTGCTAAGCATTGCCAGTCCATACACATATATACACTCAGCAGCTCTGCCACAGTATCACACTTCCCGTCCATACGACCAGACCAATAATCCATTTCCCCATCTAACAGCTGACTGAGTCGAATATATGCAATGTCAAATCTCCCTAGTGGAGCACACGTGCGCGAACGCCCTCCTCAAGCCTGATTCTTCTTCGGCATCCGGGGTAGTCCCAACCACAGCAACAGAATTCCGCCCGAGAGCCCGATGATGAACGGCTGCAGCACCTTGACTCCGCGCGCCTGCGCAATGGCACCCACCGCGAATGGCAGGATAGCAGCGCCGCCACCGCCGAAGGCAGCAGCAAACCCGATGGCGCTGACGTGGAGATGGCGGGGGAGGAGCTTGGTCGCGACCACGACCGCAGCAGGGAAAAACGGGCCCAGGAAGAAGCCCTGCAATGAGACGGCCACAGCGGAGGCATAGAAGTCCGGGACCAGCCAAAGGACGAGGCCAGCGGCGATGGCACAGCAGGAGTAGACCTGTCGGATGCACGAGTCAGTGGATAAGATCGTGCAGAGGGTATATAAAACAGGCGAAGAGGCGGAGAGCTGGAACCCGCAAAGCCCGATATCAAAGGGGATATTTCTGGATCAAGGGGTGCGATAAAGCCGGAGAACATACAATGATTGCCAGCTTCTCGCCAATGAGAGGAGTCACGAATCCCAACGCCACGCGTCCGAGGGTGATTCCGAGCCAGAATCCGGTTGCCGTCATACCACTGGCGAAGGAAGCACCATGCCGGACTTGTATCATGTAATCCACGATCCAACCGCCTAGGGCCACTTCGATCCCGACATAGCCCAGCAGGAAGATAGCGCAAATCCAGGTAACACGCGCGTAGGACTTGGAAAAGAGCACTTCGCGAAGTCCTGCCTTCTCCTCTTGTGCCTGCGAGTCTTGCGTCTTCTCTGCCGAGGAATCCCAGAACGTGATGAGACAGAAGACCAGTTCAGTGGCCGCGCAGGGGATCTGTAGAGAGACAGGTCAGTTTCAACCGTCCACTCGGGAGGATCGGACGTCTTACCAGGATATAATAGTAGTAGTACCATTCGAGATGGGCTTTCGTGATCAACGACGTGGCGATTAAAGGGCTGATCACACCCCCGACACCGTAGAAGCCGTGGAGGAGTCCCAGAAGCTGGTTGGAATTGGTCAGATTTCCTATCCAGGCATTCCACGAGGCGTCGCCTAGTCCATTTCCGAACCCTGCAAAGATAAATGAGACCACCAGGACGGGGTAAGGAGGGTGGAGGCAATTGATGATATATGCAATCACATGGCAGCTGGGCGACAATAAGGCCACACCCCGGCGACCAAATCTGCTGTGAATGCGGCTGTTCAGAAACGCAGCTGCCGTGTAGCCGACTAACGGTGAGAAGAAGACGAGAGACACCACCGTGTACGATAGATGATAATATGATTCAAGCTGCAATTTTTCAGTAGATGTTACAGTTTAGGCTGGTGGGAGGCTTACATATGGGATTAGAGGCTATAACAATTAGTCCAATCGATCACATTTAGTCAAGACATATGTACTAATATTTCCAAACTAATAGAAATCGGCGCAAACTCACCCCATAAGCGGCATCATTCATGCCCATAACAAAGAAAGCCCAGAAGGTAGCGATAGTCTTGAAGGTATTGGAGCTAGGGTAATTCCACCGCTCGGTCTCATGAAAGACCTGCACCGGCTCCTCTTCCATGAGGTCGAGAGGACTGGCCTGGTTCGAGTTGCTGAGGGGAATTGGCTCCTCTGACACGGCCATATTGGCGATTGTGCGCTGTGGCAATGTCCTAAGGCTATTTGGGTTGCCAGAAGGTGCGTTTTGACCCCAGCCGAAGGAAGAGATCACGGAAGTGCTCCCTCCAGGCTATATAATTGGGGTCGCTTCGTCTGCCAAGGCTGCCAAGTTGTGGAAATGATGAGTCCGACTCGGAACTTACTCTTACTATGCTTGATGATGACCTGCGGTGGAGACTGAACATCTTATTCTGGGTCCCTGTGCTGGCTAAGTTACCACTTCGGGCTGCTTTGCACGGGAGAATTGAGTCCCTGACGCCCCCGATTCCCCACGGTCTTGCCGGCTTCCATGAGGCCATCCCCACTATGTGTATACTTGGCGGTCACCCTGCCAATGGACGGATCTTGAGTCCTCGCTCTCTTGCCTCTATACCGCATCGACACAATTCGATCAATCAGGACCGAAGACAGTCAAATCAGAACGAGAGCAATGCAAACGATCTTATCCCCTAAGAACCCCAATTTCCATCACTAAAGGTTGATTTTGTCTCTGGCATGACGACACTGCACCCGTATCCAGCACATTCCCGGGGCATGGATTCTTAACTTTATATTACCCCCAGTGTCAGTACAAGTAGGTTAACCTTGTCAGATTGGGAGGAACAAACCCCTTGCGTCAACTTAAAAATTTTCTGTGGTTTGACATCCCCTGGTCGGTTACACGACAGGCTCTTCGTGTTGCCGGTCGCACCTCCGGATTGGACGGTGGCGCTGTCTAGCACAGTAACAACATGCGGTTTGCTTTCCAATTGATGAAGGAATGATTGTGTTCAACTCGGTTATAGAGTCTTCATCCGATTGGGCCTGCACCGATATATATATGCAATCGCTGCTAGTGGGACACTTGACGTATTCAAGAAGATTTTCGAGGAGGCGTTCGCATGCACTTGGCAGTAACTTTAAACGAGCAATGTCACTATGCCGACCACACAACATAGCATATTCTTGAAGGAGCAATAGATGTCTTGCATGATGATGTTTCGGATGTTGAGTAGCGATGACGTATTGAGACTAGATGGAGAGGCCCAAAAACAAAAAGATGAATTGTATTGCATCATCCGTGAATCGAACACGGGCCTCATCGATGGCAACGATGAATTCTACCACTAGACCAATGATGCTACTCAATATGATATGCTGTTACTTTTGTAAATATGTACGCAAGTATGTGCTAATGGCCGTGGAAAAATACTCGATGTAGCCTACCGATAACTTTGTATGGCTACTCCGTAGTCATACAGAGTTTTGTACCTGAGCTGTACCTGTGTTCTTGTCATGCACCACTCTCCTTTAACAGTCAACAATGTAGATATGTAGATTCCATTCACTCTTACAATAACCGGCCGACTCTAACCCAGTGTTTTTTCATCAACTTCGAACCACTATCTCACAGATTGAAAATATGTTTCCTCCATATTTCCCTTGGAAACCGGAGTGCTATCTATACTGCCAACCGAACATTCTTACAGAAATCACCTGAGGCCGGTCAAATAGATATACTGCATCATCCATCGCTCTGTCCAGCAGAGTCCGCTTCAAGCACATACAGTGCGGGGTAATTATTCTTGCGCGAGAAGAGGCGCATTTTCGGATTGCAAATCACCACTCTTGGAGCCGTGTCCGCGTCTCTTGCGACGTCGTTTCTTCTTCGAACCGCTTGCATCGGCGTTGCCAAGGTTGACCATATCACCATTCTGGCGAACCGGGAACTGGGGCTGAGCGCTAGCATTAGGTGTGTCAACCTCGGAGGAGCTGGTGCTGGTGGTGTGAAGGACTACTTTGCGGATGCCGTTGACGTCTACCACCTGCTCGGTGATGCTACCACTGCGTGCGGGGCCCTTGTGTCGGTAGCAGCCGGGTCGGAGACGGTCGGAGAGCTCGGAGTCGGACGATAGGAGGCTATTCGAACGGCTGTTGCTCTGCTGTCTACGGGTGCTGGGGCGGGTGTTATCATCCTGTTCCTCGTGGACTGCTTCCGGTATGGAAAGCGCAGGCCCGTCGGTCATCCGAGCGGTGTCAGACAGGGAACGGCCGTGACTCAAGGTGCCGTAGCCTGCACGCACGGCATACACACCGTCTCGTGCGTCCATTCCGCTTTGCACTAGTCCGGCTCCGATGCCGCCTTGCAAGCCCGGGTCCGTGCTTCGGAGCAAGCCATCCGCGCTCTGGCTATATTCCAGATCGGTATGGCCAGATCGCGAGGGAGACGCACTCCGCTTGATCTTCACACTCTGGTATCTGGTCTGGCGAGGCCGACTGGCAAGATTCGAAGGGCCGAGATGCTTCAAATGCTCGCGAATTTCGTCCGTTGCACCGCGTTGTGTCACCAAGCCATCAGTGGACTCTGACTTCTTGTCTGAGTGGGGTCTGCGGAACTGGAAACGAGGCAAGGGAGCTTCAACGGAGCTTCGGCGATTCTCTTTCGGGCCACCGTTGGGCGTAGGAGTTGCGGTGGACTCGCCTTCGACGTCGATCAGCGGCCCAGTGGACTCCGCCGGAAGCATCGGGGGCTCTTCCACAATCCGGCCTTTCGGGACTCGGGACTTGGGGGCTGGGGCCATACGACGGATCGCTTTGTGGACATCAACGAAGACATCGGATTCATCAATGATCTCCCTAAACTATTATTAGCTCTGCTCGCCTTTCAGGGTGAGGTGTGTTGCATACTCTCCGATCAATTCCTCAATCACATCTTCCAGGGTAACCACACCCAGGGCGCCGCGATCCTCACCCGGGTACTCCGACACGAGGACCATATGGGACTTGCCTTCTTGAAAGAAGTTGACAATATCCAGACAGCTCGTCTCCGGGCGCGTCTCGGGAAGGGTTGCCAGAGCGAAATCCCTAACCCGTTTGCAGTCTTCAGGATCGTATGTGATGAGCATCTTCACCAACAACATCCCGACAAAGTTCATGGAGTTATCGGGCGCATGGATCGGAATGCGGGAATATCCCTGGGACAGGATAAGGTCCATCGTTTCCTCATCAAGAATGGTATCGGCGGACATGGTGAAGACGTCTTCCATGGGGGTCATGATGCTGCCGACCGATTTGTCCTTGAGGTCCAGGACGGCGCTAATGATCGTCACCTCATCCGAGTTGAGCTGCTCCCCAGCCTCACCCAGGGTCTTATGCAGCGTAACCAAGGTTTTGAGGCCCGCTTTCTTGTAAATGGTTCCATGGTCTTCTCCCAGCAATTTGTCGAGCAGTTTCGCAACGGGGTAGGCCACGGGCGACATGATGTACATAAGTGCCAAGACGCAGGGGGCCATCCAAGCGCCGATAGGTAACCCGTACCGGACGCAGATGGATTGAGGCACGATTTCGCCGAAGATCACTAAACACATCAGGCGGACGATAAGCAAGGGCCTCTCGCGCCAAGGAAGAGGGATTTGCCCGTACCAATCAGGACTGTACTGCCGAGCACTGCCGGCCAGCCACCTCCCAGTGACCGATCGAGCACAATGGGCAGAGTTTCGTTGGTGATCACGTTGCTGAGCAGGAGGGTCACCAGCACCCAATGCTTTCCCCGCTGCAATAATTTCAAGACGCTCGCGGCATTCTTGCGTTCGCCCTCCTCACCGGAGGTTTGAATGACTTGTAGATAGACCTCATCCTAGAATTTCCCGCGCGAGTGCGTTGCTCAAAGATTAGCTCTTCGGAAGTTGTCGAATGGCCATGGGACGGTCAGGCTAGAAAAGGAAAGAGAGGAATAGGTACCTGGCCCATCAAAGCTATCGTCAGACCAGCAAATGCACCGCCACACAGGACCAGAGCAGCAGCGACTCCGAGATAGAGCCATAGACTGGGGTCACTGGGGGGTTTGGGATCGACTCCAGAATGAATGACATAGGTGGGAGCGGCGGAGATGACGGGTAGGTTCACACAGGCGAGAGTCAACAGCTTGGCAAGACCAAGGACGAGAGGCCGGGCGGCCAAGATGCGGGTGGATGGGGATATCGCCATCACCGATGGGACAGATGAGAAGGAAAGAATCTCAAGAAAAAAGGAAAAAGGAGGGGGGGAGGGGGCCCGAAGGGCTACAGCAGGGACATATTTATTTCCCAAGGCTAAGCGGCAGAGGCGATTTTGGAATGAATTTGGGGGGGAAAGGTGGGAGGGGATGCAGAAAGAGAGAAAGTTCAAGTTGCCTTAGTGGCCGGGCTAAGAAGGGCGCGGCGTGCGATCGGGTCAGTGCCGTGGTGGATAGAGTGACGTCGGCCCCAGTCGGGAAATAGGGAAAATAGCCTTGAGGCGGGCGGCAGGGAATCGTCTCCTATTAATATGGTCTACGAATCTCGTTCAGGAGTATCAGAGAGGTCTCAGGGGGGGGGTGGTTGGGAAAGGGTTCTACTTATGAAACCTCAGGAGAAATCCGACGTAACAAGAAGTTGAAGTTGAAGTTAGAAGTTGATTGTTGTTTAACGGGAAGAATTGAATTCTGGAAAGAAAGAAAGAAAGTAATTAACCTTACTTACCTTCAAGGTCTAGCCAGGCGGCGGAAAAGCTGATACCTTGATACCTGAGGTATCTAAAGTTATCTCCGCTCCCGGTCGGTCGCACCTCGTTACGGTTCCGATGCTCAAGGAAAGATCCGGGTTAAGATGCTACGAAATTATACCCCCCCCTTTTTTGCCAATCAAACGCCAGCGATGCTGAACTGACTCAGCGACTGGCCCGTGCCTCTGACAGCTGATTGCGAGTTTGCGAGGCAGAGATGAGTTGGCTATATAACATCCTGCACATAAGACGACTCACTAAACCAGATAGGTATTGTTGTATGAATACGAACCCGCGGCCTTTTTAGTGACCCCTTTTAGTCAATCCGAGATAGTATGCGATTGTGTGGGGAATGAAGTGCAAAATCTGCTCGTGACTTCCTCTCATTATTGGCCTGCATCGGAATAGCTTCATTTCTCGTTGGGAAGGCATTGACCTAGCCGAGAACAGTATGAGAGCACGTGTCCCTGTACTTTCTTGGGTGTGGGGTACCAGTTCTCAGTCGAGGGATCCATAATCAACGCCGTCAAAGACGAAGTGAGACTTCATATACTGATCTCGCAGTCGGCTGATACCAACCTAAAATCCTGCTGTCCTTCTGGAAGTCTCCCGAGAACCTTGATCGGCATCTAAGGTGTCGAAGATTGTACCTGACTACGATCTTCAAGATTCAACGAACTCGATATCTTGTGCATCTCGTCCAATGAACCAGCGTCGGAAAGAGTAAAGAGACGCTCGGCCGAACTCAAGACGCATGAGCCACTTTTCTCATTAGGGCTATAGCTCACTCATCATAACTTAGTCTCAGTCCCTGTCTCTCCAGTCTCCACTGCTCCAGAGTCCAGGCCCCAGCTCCGGGCAACGCTAACTTAGAAGCAGTCTGATCTATACCAGTCCGAGCATCGTCGAGCAAATGTGCTTCGCTAGACACGTGCCCCCATTCCATTCTAAGCTATGCGCTACAGTCCCGAGTCTACACCGAAGACACCAGTTTAGCGAGCCCGTATGCGAAAATAGTGTGGAAATCGCAAGCCCATTATTCATTCCTGTTCTCTTCTCTTCTATGACACATCTTGAGCAAGGTCAGCAGGCTCGTCTCGGTCTCTGAGTCTCACAGTGGCTGCGACCCACACAACCCGACACTGATCTTGACTAGGTTCTGTGCTGGATGGAGAATTCATCGGGTTCTCGGTTACACATACACCATCCTCACGAGCTGAGGAGCGGGGTGAGTCCCTGCCACTTGATTTGTGGTTGAGTGACCAGGAGTGCCGACGGATAGCAATCAGACGACCAATCAGTTATATAGATCTCTGTGATAATATATTCGAAACTTTTGTCATACGAAAGTATGTACAAATATGTACCCTACCACAACTCCAATACGAAATGCTCGGAACATGGCGCAGAAACCCAAGAGGCAGCGAAAAACCAGACAACCTCAACCAAGTCATGTACTCATCAAGAGATGCAGATAGAACGTGCGCATGAGTTTATTGCAGGAGAGGATCCTATAGACATTGTGTTAGCGTGGGCACTGATATCGTTGAGTAGAGGACATACGCGGAAGTGTTTCTGGTTGTTGCTTGCGCGATTCACCCGAGCGGTGTAGCGCATTTCTTGTCGGATAGCCCGAGTGCGTTCCTTGCGCTCGCTTTCCACCACCAGGCGCTTCTGGGTGTCCGAAACACCGATCATGCCCGTACCGCCGTTGGCACGAGTGATAAGAGCTCGGTTGAGGTTACGGCCGCGGGGCTTCTCATCCACATCCATGGCTTCACCGTTCTCGATGGCGAGCTGCCGGGCCGCACGCTCATCCGCAGAGGGGTAGTTGTGTAGGTTCTGGCGATAGTACTTGGCGAGGGAGCGGTGACCGACGCTTCGTCCTGAAGGAAGGTGCAGTTCGTATTCAGTAGCGTAGACCACGGGTGCACTCTTGCGATTGTCCATCTCATCTTCATCAATCGATGATGCAGAGGTCTCAGTCTCCCAGCCCTCGTCTTCGCCTTCGATCTTGACACCACCTTCTTCAGGCGTCTCGCTAGTCGTGGACTCCCAATCGCCCTCATCATCCGAGTAGGTGCTGCGGAAGTCGTAGTATTGTCCGATCTCGATCTGCTCATCCTCGGACTCGAAAGCAATCATGCAGTGACCCTTGTCCTTCATGTGGGTGCGAATGGCGGCGGGGCTGTTCTTGATCACATGACAATAGGTACATTCACTGTTCTCGTTGATCTTGCGGTAGAGGTAATGGAGAAGGCCCTCCAGATCAACCAAGTATTCCTTCTCCGGAATAAACATGCCGTGAATTTTCAGCATGTGCTCCGTGTTCTCCTGGACATCCGCTGCCTGGTTAGGGCAGAACAGGCAACGAGCCGACGAGAAAGAATCATCGGACATCTCTTCATCTTCAGCCTCCTCGTTTTCTTCCTGAATAGTGGCCTCCTTGAGAGTGTCGGCCACTTTGGCAACCTCTGCCTCTCCGACACGCTGGGGCTTGTTGATAGGCTCACCCAGCGAGAAGGTGGAGCTCATGACCGACGATGCGTCGTCGGCATGATCCCGCTTCATACGTGCTTCCCGAGCCTTGTGCTTTGAGCTCTTGACATGGTTCTGATATGAGTTCTCGCTGTAGAAGGTCTTCTGGCAGGCAACGCAAGTCGTTTCGAAGGCGGCCTTGGCGGCGGCGGCAGTGGTAGTTGCTTTGGCGGCAAGGACTTTCTCGTTGAAAGTTTCCTGGGCCACGGGAGGGAGAGATGCAATCCGACGCTTCATGTTATACAAGCTGGGATTGCGCGTCAGTCGCGAGGATCAAGTGAACGCAGCATGAGTTCAAACTTACTGCCAGTCTCTGCGCATGTGGTCCCGCTGCGCATCGCTGCTGCGGAAAGCAACTAGGCAAGTGTTGCAGGTGTAAGGCAGGGAGGAAACGGGGACATTAGGATCGAGGGTCGCCATTTTGTTGGTGTGAAAAGGGCGCTCAGCAGAATGGGTATCACGAAGAATAGAGAGGTCGTGGAAGACGGATAAAAAAGTCGTTAGGCGGTTGTGGGCGTTATCAAAGCGGGGTATATATTTTTTCGACTCAATGGAACCGCAGCGAGCAACTGAAGACAGCAGCTCAGTGAAATAGACTACAAAGCTTCAAATGCGGCCGAATAGAAGAATTCAGTTGAACTGGTGGTTATCACAAAGAAGGTGGTGTGAGCGACAACCAAGTGGTGTTGAGATATTTGCCCCCTCGGAAAGTATTGATAATCAACGCCGATAGTCCGTCCGACTTTTGCATGCCTGAAAATCCTCGTCTTGCCGCTTTTAGCCCGAATGACGCCCAGGCACGTGCTTGTGTCTGATTTAGGCTTAGCGTATCTGGTGCCACTCAACTGACTGACTCAGCTCGTCCTATTTCGAGGCGGCTCTTGGCACTACTAGTAGCCTGAGGCCATGCCGGGGAGCAGTGCAAGCCAAAGTGATGGCCATCATCTGCCTGTCTCCGTGCATCTCCCATACCCCCGGGCCTCCCCTCCTACAACCCCCAATCTTGAGATCGGCCACACTGGCTTTGCGGCCTCTTGCCACTCAGGATACTTCGCGATACAACTACGGAAATACATTGTCCAGAAGCAACGCTCTTCTCTCGCCACTATTCTTGTTGGGTAGCCGCGGCATGCTCCTCGGGTTGTAAAGATGACGAGGCTCCGCGGAGCTTCCGCGAGCTCATATGACGCCGCGCGTGGTGCTGGTTCCGACCGATCTCATTTCCACCGATCCAAACTCCCCCCAAACGCGCCAGAGGTTGTTGTTCTAAATACAGTCGACGTTTCCGACCCTGCCCAGGTCTTGCTCTGGTATCGCGATGAGCGACGGCGCCAATTCAACCTTCTTGTGCGCAGGTGAGTCAGGCCGAACGGTATCCCACTCACTGAACCACCTGACAGCAGCTGACGGAATTCGAAGATATAAAAACCAGCTTCTATACGGCTGCCAAGATCCTGGCTGTCAGACCCCAACCTGCGCAAGCTGTCGGAGACGAATTACCGAGGGACCATACCGTCGTTATACAGAATTGAGCGCCCGGACGTTGGCTTGCTACTTAGCAAGTGTCGATAATGCCGAAGCAGGGCTCTGTTGCAACGCACCTCGCGTTCCATACGAGCTCTATCCACGCGAAACGCATCGCCGACCGAAACGCCGAATTCGCACGCCGATCGAGCCCGCACAGGAGCCCGGCCCGATAAGGAGATATCGCAATGGTGCAGAGGATGTTCCACCGGGTTCATCAAGGTTACAGGGTAGTTCAAAGCTGCCTGAGTCAGGCAACAGCGCGGCGCAGGGCACGCCTCAGGAGCTGCCACCGCATGAACAGCAAGTGACACTTTCGGATAATGATCAAGCCGGCGCAGCCCAGAGATTGAAGGATCCGAAGTCGTTTACACAAAACCTTTTTGATACACTATCGTTAAGAATGATAGAGTGGCTACCGCTACGGCGCTCCCCGAATACACTTGACACGGATATCGATCCGTACCATTCTCTACCCGAGTCTCAGCCCCCTAAGTCCGAGCCCGAGCGAACGCCGTCACATCCTGAACGGACAAGACCGCGCCTGAGCCGGCAGCGTACACCTCAAAATGCAGCACTCTCTGGCGGTACACCGCATACCCCTACTGGTACTAGTCAAAATACCGCGTTAGAGTTAACGGTGCCAATAACGCTTACGGAAATGGATCAATGGCGGCGAAGCGGGCGGTCCAGCTTGGATGAAAAAGCCCACCATGAGCTCAAACCCGCGCGCAAGATCCCTGCGAATACTCATGCGAATAATGATGAAATGCTCAATGTACCCTCACCACCCGCGCTGAGGCACCGCCCTCAGAAGCACCGGGGGAGGACTGGGGATATCGACGACAGCGCTGACATGCCTGTGCAGGAGAAGAAAGAGCGGCGGGTCTCTTGGGACGGGGCCAAATGCTTGAACAACGTCCAGTTTGTTGATTTTCTGGAACCCGTAAGGTCTGTTGAAGAGTATCTTCCTTCGCAAGCTCAGTCACCTTCCGAGCGGAGGCCCAGGCGTCGGAGCCTTAGTCGGAGACAATCAGCGGCAACCGTTCAATCGGTGAGCCATCTCAACAGTGAGGTGGTAGACGGATTGGCGCAGATGATAGCCTCCTCCGAGGATGAGAAGGAACGGTGGTCCAAAGAGCTGGCTTGTATAGAGTCTACCGGTAGCTTCGAAGATTCAGATTGGCGGTTCGCAAATCCACGGCAGCGTCAGGCTTACAATTTCATTGCTCAGAGCGTGTTCTACGCCTTGGGCAGCACCAAACAAATTCTCAAATCGTTCCAAAAGGATACAGTTGACCCTTCCGAGTCGGATCAGAGCGACTCAACTTGCAACCTCGACCTGCGCCAGCTACAACCATCCTTTGCTAAACTTCTCAGTATATGTCCCCGAGATCTTGTATTTCATAGTTTATGGAGTGCGATGGAATCGTTGTTCGTGCCTCCGCACGAGCTTTCCATATCAGGTAGACGGTCGCGTCGTTCATCGTGCAATTCCAGCACGTCCGCTTCCGTGCCTACACCTATCATCCGTCGATCCAGCTCAGTAGGCATGGAGCATCTTACAGATGCCAATGCTGCCGACGTTGCCACCGTCACCATGTTCGCTCTAGCCAGCGCTCTCCCTAAGATCGATGCACCTACGTGGCGCGCAATCCTCCAGATGCGTGCTGCAGGAGGCGTGGCGTCTGGCTTGGAGATGCAAAAGCACTCGGTGCCTAGGTCAAGAGTGATGGTCGAGACCGCCGACATGTTTGAGCATGAGCTTGCTTTACGACTCGTTGATCGCTTGGTGCGGGGTCTCACGGCACGCCTGGCGTTCAATGAGATTTCAAAGGCGCGCCCGATATACTCCCGAGATACGTCCAAAAACCGCAAGGATAGCGCCCTGGATCTTCTCGTGGGGAATCTCATCGAGGAATACAACGCCATGTCGTCTGATAGCCCCGACCAGCAGCAGCCGCTCCAGCCAGGGGCACCTTCGTTCATCGCTGAGTGGCTCCGGACACTGCTGCTGCGGGCATGGGATGGAAATCCCGAAATGCCCAAGAGCAGTTCCGCCGGTGGCGCTGTGCAGATTCTAGCCAAGTTGTATAAGGAGAGGAACCGCCTTGGACTTGCGCCGGAGGACTTTCACACTTCTTTTCTCTCCGAGAGATTGGAGCAGCTGGATATGCCAGTGGAATGGCTCGGCAGGTTACCGAATAACAAAACAATGCATCTGTTGTCGTATCCGTTCCTTTTCCCGCCGTCCGCGCTTGTGATCTATTTTCGCGCATTGAATTATGCGGTCATGTCGAAATACTACGAAGCGGCGTTGACTACGACAAGGCACGTCACACAAACTGCTTTTGGGCCTATTCACATTCAAGATGATGTCGGACTCCTGGCACGCATGAAGACTTCGATGACCACTTACCTCGTTCTCACCGTCCGGCGTGACAGCGTCCTCACAGACGCGCTCAACCAGCTTTGGCGGCGCGAAAGGCGCGAGCTAATGCGCCCGTTGAAAGTGCAGATGGGCATGGATGAGGGCGAAGAAGGTCTTGATCACGGCGGAGTCCAGCAGGAATTCTTCCGCGTCTTGATGGCAGAGGCTCTGGATCCAGCATACGGCATGTTCACGTTGGATGGGCGTACCCGCATCTCGTGGTTTCAGCCGTGCTCGTTGGAGCCACTCTACAAATTCGAGCTTCTTGGGCTGCTGATGTCCCTGGCCGTGTACAATGGCCTCACACTTCCGATCAACTTCCCCACGGCGTTTTACCGAAAGCTGCTCGGGCTCAAGGTCAAGCAGCTGGATCATATTCGGGATGGCTGGCCGGATTTGGCCAAGGGGTTGGAGGGCCTACTCACGTGGGACGAGGGTGATGTCGGGGACATATTCCTGCGGACCTACGAATTCAGCTACGAAGTGTTTGGGAATGTCGAGACTGTGGACATGCAGAAGATTGATAAAGACGCCCCGTGGCCGATTCCACTCCTGCCTCTTCGACCACCCTTAAATGGAACTCGGTCTCTCGGGTATTCGCCACCATGGTCGGAGGTCCATCATTACACGGATCACGTTAATCTGAGCCCCCCCTCGTCGATGGCGGCGGAAACGGCGGGTTCGTATCGGGATGTCACCAAATCAGTCGATCCGCTGCCCCCGGTCCAATCTCCGACTCCGCCGGCAGAGGAAGCCTGTCTCGTGACGAATGCGAACCGCGGACAGTTCGTGAAGGATTACATTTTCTGGTTGACGGACAAGTCCATCCGGCCACAGTTCGAGGCCTTCGCCAAAGGTTTTTACACCTGCTTGGACCGGACCGCACTGTCGATCTTCACCGCTGAGTCATTGAAGACCGTGGTGGAAGGGATCCAGACAATAGATGTGCGGGAGCTGGAGCGACACGCACGGTATGAGGGTGGGTTCAGCGCCAGCCACCGGGTGATCCGTGACTTCTGGAATATAGTGCGACGCTATCCCGCCGAGAAACGGGCACAGTTACTGGAGTTTGTGACGGCTAGTGACCGGGTGCCGGTCAATGGGATTGCGAGCATCATGTTTGTGATTCAAAAGAATGGAGTTGGGGATGCTGTAAGTTTCAACCTCTCGATCCAGATTTACATGTCCCGTACTAATTCCTTGCAGCGTCTCCCCACGAGTCTGACGTGTTTCGGACGACTGCTACTACCTGAATATTCATCGAGGAGTGTTTTAGAGGAGAAGCTGAGCAAAGCGTTGGAAAACGCACGAGGATTTGGCGTTGCTTGAGAGGACATACATACCCTGGGCTGTATAATTTTATCTTATCTACTTGGTACTTATTCGTAAGGGTCATACATAGGCATGGTTGGGTGAACATTTGGGCGACTTTCTAGGGATTGTTAATATGGGAAAGAAAATGGAATGGATTGAACTCCTGTTGTTCAAGAATTCGCCACAGTTGGGTTGGTAGAATGGTAGAGTGAAGTGTAGAGTTCAAGTACAAAGTATGAGGAGAAGTGAGAACCTTGAAGGGTGTGCGGGCGGCAGCAACAGTGATTCGCCAACTCCCCTGGCCGCCACTTCCGGGTCAGTTTTCTCGGCATTCCACCATCCCATCAGGTCTTCTTCCACTCCATCTTCTTTCTCTCTCCTCCTTCAATCGTTTTCTTCTCTTGTTAGAGTCGCCTTCACACTTCTACCCAGTATAGACTTCTAGAAGCCATCCCTTATATATTATAGGTCAGTACTTATCGATGACCTCACCCGAACGGCCTCCTTGATAGAGGGGGTTCCTCATCCTTATCCATCTTCACTATCAGCCCCGCTAACTACCCCACGCCGCTCTGATCCTGATGCTGACTCTTTCACATTGAAGATACAATTCATAGAAACCAACCATGCCTCCCATCGTCCACTGCGTCCGCCACGCCCAGGTGTGTATTCATCATACAGCTCATCCTCCGCTCCGGCAAACCCTTTACTAACCAAATCCCCTCCCCCCCGCAGGGCGTCCACAACCTCTGCACCGCCAACCACGTCATCCACGATCCCCTCCTCACCGACCTAGGCAATGAGCAATGCCGCACCCTCCGTGACACCTTCACTCGCCACCAACACATCGACCTGGTGACAGCCTCCCCTCTCCGCCGCACCATCTACACCGCGCTCCAAAGTTTCGAGCCCGTCTTCCAGGCCCGCCCGGACCTGAAGGTGGTGGCGCTCCCCGACGCGCAAGAGACCAGCGATGTGGCGTGCGACACGGGCAGTGACCCGGCCGTCTTGCGCAAGGAGATGGAAGAGAAGAACCTCCCCGTGGACTTGAGTCTGGTGCACGAGGGCTGGAACGTGAAGGTATTTACTACCTGCTTTGTCTTGCCTGACCATCGCGTATATATTGACAAACTTGGGGGAACAGAATGAGATGTCGGGTCGGTACGCACCCACCAACAAGGCGATCAAGGAGCGGGCTCGTGCGGCGCGACGGTGGTTGAAGGCCCGACCCGAGCAGGAGATTGTGCTGGTCACCCATGGCGGGTTCTTGCATTACTTTACGGAGGACTGGGAGGACAGTAGTCAGTTCCAGGGTAGGTGATGACTTGTTGTTTGGAGGATGGGATGGATCCGAGGAAGGAATCATAGTTAACCTGGGTTATAGGAACTGGCTGGACCAACACGGAGTATCGGACCTATCAATTCTCGGAAGAGGTGCACACTGATGACCTCGAGGGATATCAGATTGATGGGGATAATGCGACTTTGGTAGAGACGCTGGAGTCGCGGCAGCGACGCGGGAAGAAGGGTCCGATGCCGGACCGCGAGCAGCAGAAGCGTCTGTATAAGATTGGCACGCAGGGATGGGATAATCAGGGGTTGCAGCTGAGTACGGCGGAGCGCGAGGCTGCTAAAGTCCCGGAGGGAAAGGAGATAGATGGGGTTCGTGCTTAGGTTGGAGTGTAGTTGGGCTGACTCTTGGAGAGGTTTGTCAAAGATCGTCGATATAGTAGATAATGCATGAAAGACTACAATACAGCTTGAAAGAATCTTTTGTTGCCTGGTCCATCTGCTCTCTTTGGATATCATGGCTGAACAACGGCATTGTTAGTATAAAGAACCATCAAGGGTAAAGATGGCCGATGGTTGATGAATGTCTTTGTCTGTGAGGCAATTCATAAGGAGTCGAGCAACCCTGGCCCTAACTCTCTGATTACAGTAACACACGATGCCCCACGCTGGAGCAATTTCGAATTCAAATGTGACTGGCTTTGTTTACATCCCAATCCCTCCCTATGTTTTCCTTTCTCATCCTCTCTTCTCTCTCCATCCCCATCCTCTTTCCCCAGATTCCGTCCCCTTCCCCCGGATTTCCTATTTGTGTATCGTGGAGATGTCATATCGAGGCCTGATTTGATCAGACTCGAGACGTCTCTATTATATTCCCTTAGCACACTCAGTCCCTGTTTTGTTTTGGAAAGAACTAATCTTGCTGACCCCCACAGCTGACGCGCAGAACCGAGTTTGTTTACTTCCCCGAGGCACGAGAGTATCAAAGGTCGAGACCAGCTGCGCGTCTACATACTATACTATACCCGCGCTTTCATACTCTCATGCCTCGTCCTTCCTCCTCCCTACCTCCCTCCGTCCTCCCTCCGTCGATCTAACGCCACCGCTAGAGTACCCATGGTGAGACGATACCAAATTATATCCTCACCAGGGTACTCTGCATCCTCCGTCCTCCTTCCTCCTCACTCCGAACCCTTCCTCCGCCGTCCTCTTCCTCCGCCCTTCCACGCCACAGCAGGATATCTGGTGTCGAGACCATACAAACTATAACCTTGCCCGGATTTCCTGCATCCTTCAAACGTCGTCCTCCGTCCTCCGTCCTCCAAGCCCTCTGAACCCTCCCTTTCGACCGATCTCATCATACGAACCGACCAACTCAGGTAAGCCCCTCCACAGTACGTAAGCTAACATGCCAGGTCCCCAGCGAATAGACTCGCACCTCAACGCGGTGCTGGGGTCTAGTAGCCTTGCTGCAAGGCGAAGCTAAGACGAGTCTTCAGAATTTCGATGTGCCTTGAGCATAGCCCGCGGTCTGAGTGCCGTGTTCAAATCGCGTGATTTGACTTATACCAGCTGGTGACTTCTCGCGTACTGAGATGTGTGCGATCCTTGAACTTTTTTGTGTCGATCAGGTAGTATGCGCGCGATCTTCAGTGTCTGGTGATTATTGGGTAGTATGCAGCGTGCTTTCAATATTGATTGATATGACGTTGCCCTAGAATGCAGTGATTGTTCTGTATCCGATAATATTTAGTCACTATGCCGTAGTACCCGAGGGACTATTGACAGTATGCTGAGTGATCTGCACAACAACAACAAACCAAGCCACGATCCTCCACCGCTCATCATGATATACCATGTACCCATCCCATATCTACTACGTAGGCCAGTACATATCTGCCTGGTATACGTAGTAAGAAGGCTTATACCGACGACTCCGCTCTAGGTTGAGCCCGGGCTTGTCGACAGCGATAGGTCGGGACGGTCCATCGGCATGCAGATTAATCAGGAACATGACTGGAAGGAGGTGTAGAAATCATGGTGCCTATTTGCCGGAGCCTGATCGGATGCGTTTTGTCTTTTTTTTTTCCTTCACTCTAGACGATCCTTTCGGCAGGATTCTTGCTGCCTATCTACAGTACTTACACTCTACAGTACAGCGGAGAAAGTATGAAGGAAGGAATGGGTTTCCACACCTATAAAACACAAAAGCTATTTTTAGCGGGTGGGGCAGTGCACATGCAAGCCTGAGGCAGCAATTCCCGATCGTCGCGTTTCATCTTCATCGACTACGGCATCGCCGGGAACAAAGATCCAGACTCTTACCGCTCACCACGTTTATGAACTTATAAACACTCCTCCAATGGCATCTTGCCCATTGGCATCTTTGCTGAGATTAGATAGTGGTCACTGAACCTTGGTAGCTGCCATCATGCTTGACGAAAGCCTTCCCAGTGCGTCTTCACCATCTTTCCATTCCCTTGTGTACACACACACGCCTACACTCGACCTCTCCAACTCCCAGACCCATTATTCACATAAAACTGACCGCAACAGCATTCTACCTCAAACCCTCCCGCCAAACGCCGCACCAAAGCACCATCCACCTCTACCAGCACGGCAACGACCCGCACCCAACCTACACCCTCCGACACCCAGACCCAACCCCAACGAACAAGAACCTATACGCAGCAGCGCTCTACGACGCCCACGTCCCCTCAATCCTCTACGGCGAAGTCCTCATCCGCCCGCAATGGCCCACGCCAACACTCTCCGCAGAAGCCATCCGCGCCAATGGCGCCGACCACGCACCTGACCCAGACCCTCTCCTCCCAACCACCTTCACCATCAACCTCTACAACCCAGACCAAACCGTACTCGTCCACTACCGGCCCAAAACCTGGAACTCGCCCGCAGCCTGGGAATTTGAAATGCCCCAACACAGCTTCCGGCAACCGTCGGCCTCGACGCTGGATCGCACGCAGGCCGACCCGGCCTCGGCGGAAATCACCCCGCGCCTTAAATTCGCCTGGCGCCGAGAAAGTAAATTGTCGAAGGACCTGACGTGTTTTCTGTCCGGGAAGACGACGCATTTGCCCGAGCATAGGGCTAATAAGGCCAGGACGAAGGAGCCGGATATCACTGTCGCGATGTTCCAGGCGCTGAAGGAGTTGACGCTTTATGAGCCGAATTTGTACCGGGTGGAGATGGAGGATTTTAAGGGGCTTGAGGTCGTGTTGTTGTTGGCTGCTGTTACTATTCGAGATGTTTGGTTTGCGTCGCAGGGTTTGCGCGAGGTGTTTCGGGTGGGGAAGGTGGGCGGTGGTGCGGTTTCCAGTGCTGGCAATGGGGGCGGGAATGGCAGCGGGAATGCTGGGAAGCAGAGACCAGCTGGTGGTAGTAGTTCAGGGCTGGCGATCCCGTCCGGGGCCCCAAATTCTTCGTCACCGTCGTCGCCATCATCTTTATCACCGATAAGGCAATCTCCGCCGCGGTCGAGACCAGCGCAATCGCAAACATCCCCCACTGAGAGTTGGCGCAAGCAGGAGGAGGAGCGCCGCACGCAGATGCTGCTGGAGGAGGAGGAACAGGCGCGCCGACGCCGCGAGGCAGAGCGCCAGGCCGAGATCGATCGCGAGACGCTCCGCCTCCAGCAGATCTACGGCCAGGAGGAGGAGCGCGTGCGCATGCAGGCCGCCGTGCCGCTTCCGCCGCGCACGACAGCTACGCCGGCCCCGGCGCCGAGTCTCCCGCTGCGGCCGGCGAACCCTCAACAGCATCATACCTATCCGAACCAGGGTGGACGGCCGCGCATCCAGTCCCCCGGGGCGGCGGATCCGCGACAGTCGGTGGTGCGCTTTTCGTTGTCGCCGGAGCAACAGCAGCAACAGCAACAGGCGAAACCAAGTTTGCAGCCGAAGAAGAGCAGTTTCTTCCGATTACGACGGTCGTCGGCGGACGAGACGAAGTTGGGTAAGAAGCGGAGTTCGATGTTTTGAAATGATACCCTTGCATAGCTGCATATGAGATACGAATGCATTTAAGTGTTACAGCATTTGACTGAGCTATACACTGCCTTTCTACCGTTCAAGCCCGATGCGCATCTATCCACGGAGCCAATTATCCACAGCATAAGCCTCTGACACATCAGGACCATCACAAAGGCCGCGCATCAACCCCCTCCACCGTAATTTTAACCGGCAGAATATTCCCCAGCGCATCAAACTCCATACGATCAATGCACACAACGCGATGATCGCGCTCCGTATCATTCAGATACCGCCGATGATAAACAATATAATACTCATCCCCGACGGTCAACACACTATTATGACCGGTACTAGTCCCGACGCGATCATCACCCTGCAAGATCTTCGTCGGGGTGGAAGTAAACGGGCCCGTAGGCGACGAACCGGTGACATAGCTGACGCCATAGGAGTTATCGCCCCATCTGCGCACACAAATTAGCACACATCCCCCCCTCCCTTTCCCCGAGAAGAGAAGAGAGGAGAAAAAAAAAGAAACTCACCCTCCAACCGAATACATAAAATAATACACCTCCCCGCGTCTAAATACCCAAGGCCCCTCGACATAATCCGGCGGCGTAATCTCCACAAACTCCCCTTTCAACGCCACCATACTATCCGCATCAACCTCAACGACAACCGCATGGCCCCAACCCCCGAAATACAACCACACGCGGCCGGTCTCCTCGCCCGTGTCAGAGTCTTTATCCACGAAGATCTGCGCGTCGATCGCCTCCGCGCCCAGCACCGTGCCGTTGACCAGCGGCTCACCCAGCGCGTCCTCGAACGGTCCGCTCGGCGTGTTCGTGCTTGATTGCGCTACCCCGATGCCTGTTCCGTCGCCGGTTGAGAAGTACATGTAGTATTTCCATTCTTCTCCCCTTTCCTCTTCTTCGGTCTGGGAATTTGGGTTGGGCTTGGCAGAGTTGGCACGGGCAGCTGGACTCTGGCTAGCGAGCGGTTGGACACGCCGCCTTGCAACGGAAGGCGCCCATGCCGCGCGGTTCGTTGACCATGGAATGCGCGTTATGTCTAGGATGCGCGGGTACTTCGTCCACGTTACTAGATCGGGGGAGCTGAAGGCGTCGAAGAAGGTTTGCGATTCGTAGGCCGCGCTGTAGGTCGGGTAGATCCAGTAGTTTTGGGTCTTGTTGGCGCCTGTGTGGTGGAAGAGGTGCGCTTCTGGGTCCGCGTACCATTTTGGATCACTGGGGAAGTTCAGTGGGTTGCCTGTTTTCATTTCGGGGTTGGGTTGGGTGTCTAGGGGGGTTTGGTGGGTTGCTTGGGTTTTGGGGAGGAGGAGGAGGAGGAGGAACGGAAGGGAGAGGGATAGGGGTAGGTGCATGTTGGCGTTGCGTTGGGGTTCGGATTGTTAATGGTTGGGGAGAATAAATAAGGAAGAGGAATCGGGCAGACAGCCACTATTTAACCCCATATTCTGAACTGGTCGGATGATCTGCAACGTGATGGAATGCGGGGATGACTGGGGTACCTATGCTAGGCATGCAGCTAGTATATGGCTACTAAGTCACCTAAGGTAGGTGCTATAGGGGCCTGCGGCCCGGGATGCATTGACTTCCAAGGTGCACTCATGCTAATACTCCATCGACGCCTCCAACAGTCCCCGCAACTCGGCCTTCTCCGCCTCCAGTTCACTGTTCAAATTAGGCGCCAGGTCCAACACGCGCTTCTGCGGCAACGTCCCCTCCACCAACGACTCGATATCCCCGCGCTTGAACCCCAGATCCTTCAACCCCCGCGGCTGGTCGCCCAGCTTGACTAGAAAGTCCGTCAGAGCCTCCCCGAGCACCTCGCCTGCACTCTCCCGCTTCACGTTCGAGATGTCCACTCCGAACACCTCTGCAGCCGCCAGATGCCGGTCCGGGTTCGAAGCCGCCGTGAACCGGAACACCGCCGGCGCGGTCACCGCCACGGACACGCCGTGCGGGATAATCGCGTAGTCGACATCGTACCCCGCGTGCTTGTAGCCCGGGTTCTGACTGGAAATGGGGTAGCTCATCCCGTGGCACAGGTGCACGCCCGCGTTGCCGAATCCTACGCCCGCCAGCGTGGCCGCCAAGAGCATTTGGGACTGCGCCTCGAAATCTTCCGGGTCCTTCACGGCGCGAGGCAGGTACTTTACCGTGCTGCGGAGGGCTTGCAGCGAGAAGATATCCGAAATCGGGTTGGCGCCCTGGTAGGCCGGGCGGTTGATCGGGTTCGTGGGGCGAGGGGTGCGCTCGTTGTACGGGATGGCCGTCCATGACTCGAGGGAATGGCACAGCACATCCAGACCGGATGATGCGTGGACAGCCGACGGCATGGTTCGCGTGTTGAGCGGATCGCAGATCCCCAGAGTCGGTTTGAGGTTGCGGTGCGCGATGCCCGTCTTGGCTTTCTTCGAGACCAGGTCGAAAATGGCTGTGCCGGTCGTTTCGGAGCCTGTACCGGCGGTCGTCGGTACGGCAATCAAAGGCCGGAGGGCCTTGGTGACAGGCAACCCCTTGCCGAGTGGAGCGTTGACGAAGTCGAGAAAGTCGGCCTCGGGGAAGACGGTGTAGAGGTTCATCAGTTTGGCGGTGTCGATGACGGAACCGCCGCCTAGGTAGGTTAGCAAGGGAGAGACAATCGGGCGGAATACGGACCAACGGCGAGAAACGCATCGGGGTTGTAAGGTTTGGCGAATGCGATCGCTTCCTTGACTCTGTACCGTTGTTAGAAACGAACGGAACACACGTGGAGGCACTTACGAGCTATCCTTGGGTTCCACGCGCACTTTGTCGAAGACAGTAAATTCGATCCCTTCCCGGGACAGACCCTCGACGGCTTGTTTCATGGCATCCAGCTTAGCGACATTGCTGTCTGTGACTATGCACACCCGCTTTGCTTTCATGTTGGCGAAGTCCATGCCGACCTCCTTCGTGGCTCCCGGGCCGAAGCGGATGCTAGATGCCGCCATCTCAAAGGCATATTCCTTCTGGCGAGAGGGGTCGGTTGGAGTAGCCATGTGCCGACGGACATGATCGGCTAGACTGGGTGTGCGATGGTGGTGGTGGTGGTGATTAGGATTGGAATGGCAAGGACAGGAGGGCGGGTGAGTGTATTGGACGGTGCGCAGGAGGTTGAGGGCGCGGGTGGAGGCCGACGGGGCGACGCGGATGGCGGAGACCATCTTGGAGGATTGAAAGTGACAGATTTTGTTCGAGGATTGAAGTCAATCAGCTTAGAAGCAGAAGAAAAGTATTATCTGTAGTACGATATGAAAGGACAAGAAGGAGAATGGTGGAGGAAGAAAGAGGACAAGAATGAAGCCGAGGAGAGAGGGAGAACGGTGTGGAGGCGGAAATGCGGGGAAGCGGTCGGCAGGAAAGCCGAGTTGGAGTACTCATGCTACCTAGGTACGTATGGAACAAATCCAATTGCAGGCACAGCAATAATTCAATCTGGCTCTGATGTCACCAAGAGGCATTCATTTCCAGTACTAAAATCATATGTCTGTTTTCTTTGCCAACTACATGAGTGCAGCACATCCACCATTGTCACCAATATCCCCTAGCTCTTCCACAAACCACAGCCCGTCGCCCAATTAGGAAATGCCGAGGTACATCATAGATCCGGGAAGAGCTTACCCCAATTCCCTCCAGCACCACCAGGGATACCTACATTGCAGTAGCAACATGAAACTCAAGTCAATGAATTCCTACACTTACCAAGCTATAAGATCTATATCATAAATGGATCACTGCACCCACCCCCTCAAAAACGCCAGCACCTCCCCCTCCCGACCCTCAACTAAAACCCCCTCTCTAACCAACACCTCCGCAACCTCCACCACCCAAGTCTGACAATCCTTATGCTGCATCATCCACCTCCCCATCCTACCTCCATTGTTATCATTCTCATTCCCCTCCTGAACCCGAGAAACAGGATTTAGACTCCCCCGCGGCACCTCCACCCCATACATTATCCGCTCAAACCGACAAGCAGGCGTATATTCCTTGACCCCATCTCCATCCCCATCCCTGTCTTCCTCAACCCCCTCCCAACCACCATGGCTGGATTCATTATCCCTAACACAAAGCGATGCCTCTATCCACCCTAACGCCACGCGCCTGACGGGTCGATCCGGGCTCCGCTCAACGTCATGGAACCGCTTCACCTCGAACACGAACCCGTGCAGCACGTCGCCTGTGGCGTGGATCTTGGTGCCGCGGGACGAGGCGGTGGTGGGATGAGGCTGCAGGAAGAAAGCCCAGTGGTCTTTGAAGGGGTGGCCGTTGTAGATTAGGAGGGAGAGGATGTAGTGGGGGGTGTTTGGGGCCGGTGAGACGGTGGGAGGGGGTGCGCGGTTGTTGGTATTGGTGTTGTTGTTGGTGTTGCTGGTGAGCCTGGATGGTTGTGGAGGGGGAGGGGGTGGTGGTGGCCTGGAGGAAGGCATTGTGGTTGAAGTAGAGTGAGACTGAATGGTAGGGTTGAGAGGAATAGACCGCTCCGCTGACGATAGCACAGTTATCGTCAGTCCAGTACTACTCCTTTATCATTTGTTCTCTTGTCACTTGGGAAGTGCAAAGAATCGTAAACAAGATAGAATGGAATAACACCTTAGGCTCCTATGCATAGCTTCTTGAACAACGTACTACTCCTTTACCTTCCAAATTATAAGAGAACTAATAAGACTCAGATCTACACGATCTTTCTATGAAGAGGGAGTAATCGCTTTGGCGGGGCCAGGGCTCCTGGATGTACCTTCCTGTACTGTACGCGAGTAATGCTTGCAGGCGGTGGCGGAAGCGGAGACAATAGCGAAAAGGCAGCTCAGTCTTCTCTTCTTCTCTTAACCAATGTCTTACCCCTCCAAGGTTCTTTGATCTCACTTACCGGATTCTTCTTTCTCAGACTCTTTTCTTGTACTGATTAATACTTCCTGATACCGAGAATACAAGCCAACCTAAGAGGTGCTTATACATAGACAAATGGTCAGTGCGGTCATCCCGCTGGTTCAACTCCACCGCGGGCCGCACAGAAGCCACGAAGTCTATGGTTGACTATAAATGAATCTGTTATGCTAATCAATCTCATGAAAATGTGCAGTACAGTCGTGATGGGGGAATCTTCGCAGACATAGATTATTGACCCACAGCATTCAGCTTTACCAGTCCCTCAGCCTTTCAGCCGACATGTGTGGTCCATTCAGTGATTGGTGGGCTATCTCAGGCATACGGTAGGCACCAACCAGTTCAACCATTTGCCGACGCGCGATCGGCACGGCGCGTGGCTGGCGCTTCAGCCTGACCATCCCATTCCATCCCCGAACCTTTTCAACACAAGGGAAGAGTCTCTATCGCTTCATCTTTCAGCCATCTGACTCAAGATGCCTGAGAGACAGAGGCGACGCGATCTTCTGAACCGTTTTCGAACTTCCGGCAAATCGAGGTCACGGACGGATGATGATGCCAGCTCAGTCTCAGTCAGTAGTGAGCCAATTGCCACTGGGAGGACGCATACTTTGACACATCCTCCTGTGTCAAGTCCTGCTTCTTCGATCGATCTATCGTCATCTGTAGCACAGAGCGTCAAGGTGGCCTCGGACCATTCGATTGCCGCCATCGATATTCCTCCCTCGCAATACTGGGATTATGCTTACGATCGACTGAAATCCGATCAGCCTGAGTTGCTTGAACACTATGAGCAAATACTCTCGGTGCAACTGGGGGGCTTCCCGGACACAGGGAGCTCTTCTGGTAAGGATGTCATTAGCCAAGATCGAGACCGTAGGCGGTCACAGATGGATCGCCTTCTGCAGGGTACTTTGAGCAAAATGGAGAAGCATGCTGGGGCCAGGGGAAAGATGGGCACGGCTATCAATATAGTTCTATCTCTCAAGTCCGCAATTGATCTGAGCCTGAATTCTGTGCCCATTGGTGCCTTGATTTGGAGTGGCCTATGCTTTGCCCTTGAAGTAAGCTTGACAGTTTCCCTAAAAATCTTGGTTTCATATCTTGCCTCTCAGTGAGCTAATATGTTCAATAGCTCTTGCTAAATCCTCTGAACGAGGCAAAAGCAAGTCAAGATGGCATCGCGGACGTGATATTCAGGATGAAGTGGTACTCCAATCTTGCAATTCTCGTTCGTCAGCAGGACTCGAGAATCGATGAGAAACTTGCTGGTCTTCGAAGCGAACTGGCTGAGAAAATCCTGAAACTCTACCAGACTCTTCTGGAATACATGGTCAAGACTATCTGCGTCAGGAATCGCCATAGCGCTTCCATCTTGGCGAGAAACCTCTTCAAGGTAAATAACTGGGCGGGAAGCCTAGAAGATATCGATAAGAATGAGAAATCTGTACAAGCCGCTATGGATATGTTTGGTATCAGACAAGGAGCTTCATATACCGGGAAGCTTGTTGACATTAAGCTATCTGAGAAGGAAAGTGAAATCAAGAGAGCGTGCTACGTGGCAAACATGGAGGCGGAGGCGGAGTCACTCCAGCAGCAGAAGGACACATTGCTCCTCGAGTGCTACCAGTGGGTGCTTGAGACGGAGCAGTACAAAGAGCTCATGGACTGGCATCTCGACAACGCAAAGAGAATTCTCTGGATTAATGGAGATGCTGGGAAAGGGAAGACCATGCTGCTCATGGGGATCGTGCAGGACCTCAGGGAGCAGCTAAAGACGCACCTCGATGAGCCGAATCTCTCATACTTCTTCTGTCGTGGAACGGACAACCGACTCAACACAGCCACGTCTGTTCTCCGGGGCCTCATTTGGATGCTGATATGCCAGAAAAGCTCACTTATTGAACATCTTAAGAAAGACTTTGAGGATGCAGGCCGGGAGATTTTCGAGGGCCCGCGCGCTTTCCACACTCTTAAAAAGGTCTTCTCCGCCATGCTGCAAGACAAGGACTTTACAAGAACCTACCTAATCGTCGACGCACTTGATGAGTGCAAATCGGACTTGCCGCTACTTCTTGATGTTGTTCTGGAAACATCGACCAATGCCAAAGTGAAGTGGGTTCTGTCGAGCCGAAACGAGAACTCTATCTGCGAACGATTAGGTGACTTGACACCTAACTCCCGAGTATCCCTCGAAGTGAATGCCAGTTCCGTCTCTCGGGCTATCCACGCTTACATTGATAAGAAAGTCTCTGAATTGAGGAATGTGCATGTGAGAAGATTTGGGAATGCAGACAAATCACGTTTCCGAGAGGGGGAACTACGAGGCATTCTAGAACGCCTTTCAATTGAGCTCCACGATAAAGCCAATGGGACCTTTTTGTGGGTAGCTTTGGTTATCAAGCAGCTTCGGAAATGTGAACATGCCAACCAGCTTCTCTCGCGTCTGCAGTGTATGCCCGCAGGCCTGCCTGGCATTTACACACTGATGCTGAAGAATGTGGAGGAAGACCAGTCTGATAATTTCGACGTCTACAAGCGGATGTTCTTGACAATGGTCACCGCATTCCGTCCTCTGAATCTATCAGAGTTGGAGGCACTTGCTGGGATTGATTCCATGGCTTATCCTGAACGAGTTGTCAGACAGTGTGGCTTATTCGTCGTGAAAGAAGATGAACATATGGTATCGTTCATACATCAGTCTGCTAAAGATTACCTTGTTCAAGACCCTGCTATGCTTAGCTCCACACCTGAGAAGAAAGCCACATCGCATATCTTGTCGAAGATTTTCCCAGATGGACATTCTGCAGGGAACGGCTTCATTGTCTCACAATCTGTCAAGAACATGGCTGCCTTACGAAGGGATATATATGAGTTGAATGACCCCGGAATTCAGATCGAAGATGTCAAGACACCCATTCCAGACCCGTTGAGTTCTCTTCGTTATTCATGTACATTCTGGGTCGATCACCTGGAGAAAATAGAGATTGGACATGAACAAGTCGGTCTATGTGATGATGGCGCTATTCATAGCTTTCTGAGGCTCCATTTTCTACACTGGCTTGAGGCTTTGAGTCTGATGCAAAGTTCTCCTGTTGCCTTGGTGGCCGTCAGGAAGCTTGTTGGGTTGCTCTCGGTAAGTACAGTATCTATTGCTGCTTTTAGTGCTCAGCTTATCCTAGAATGGCATTGCAGAGGCACACCCCTAATCTTAAGCCACGTTTTCTCCGACCTTTCTACCGATCACCTGTCTCTAGAACTGAGATCCTGCAACTTGCACGGGACTTCCATCGATTCATTATGTTCAACCAAATCCTGATTCAAGAATGTCCGTTACAAATCTATTTTTCTGCCCTCGTTTTTGCTCCCCGCCACAGCCTCACTCGGAAGCTCTTCAGGCATGAAGAGCCGAGCTGGATCACGCAAGCCCCGACAACTGGGGATAGTTGGGACGCCTGCATTCATACCTCTTATATGGGCACACTTGGATTTCATGGTTCTCTGGCATGTAATGGCGTAAGAGCTGCAGGAGTCATACATATTGGATCCATCATAATATTCGAGGCAGATAGTGGCCGGCAACTGAAGACATTATTTTCTGAGCAGGATATTACCCATGTTGCAATTTCATCGGATGGGTCATTGGTGTCCGCCTCCTCAAAAGGTACTTTTCAGAGATGGGACAGCATTAGTGGTACGTGTGTCCATACCTCTAGGCATGAAACTGAGCTACTCGAGGCCCTTGCTCTTTTTCCTGATGGCAGAATCGTGTATGCATTGTACGGAGAATCTGTCGTCAAGATAAGAGATCCGCGCGACGAGCTTCTCAGCACTTTTTACGGACATTCGGACCGGATTACCTCCATTGCACTATCTCCCCGTGGCATGGTTGCCTCTGGGTCCTGTGACCAAACAGTCAGAATCTGGAATCCTGAGTTGCAAAGCTGTGCAATGACTTTAGAACATTCTGATATGGTTAGCTCGGTCACCTACTCATTCGATGGCGAGATACTCGCGGTTGGACTCGCGAATGGATACATTCAGACGTGGAGCTCCAAGAGTGGCATTTGTCTCCAAGCTCTTCAAGGGCATTCAAGCGAAGTGTACTCGGTCGCGTTTCTGTCAAACAAAAGCCTTGTCTCCAGTTCGAGGGGAGATCACTCTATTAAGATATGGGAAGCCGGCGGAATGCTTCTTAAAACTCTTCAATGTCATACAAGTTCAATCATGTTTTTGGCTGTCTCTCACAACGATCAGATTATTTCGGTTGGTTTGGAAGGAGATGTGAAGATATGGGACCCAAGTGGACAGACCCAGGTATTTGACCGCCATGATAGAACTTACTATTACGGCTGTACGAGCATGTCTCCCTCGGGGCAATTGATATCGAGGTCGAGGGACGCCATCAAAGTTTGGAATCAAGACGGTACTTGCATAAGGACCTTGGAAAATGATGATTCATGGGAAACTCACAGTGTTGCATTCTGTCATGATGGCCGCATTGCCGCTGCAGCATCAAAGAATAACTTAATCTTAGTTTTGAACCCCAGCGGGGACGTTCCTCAACATCTAACTGGACACGAAGACAGGATTCACAGGCTTGCATTCTTTGCTGATGGAAAACTTTTATCTTTTTCGAGGGATCGCACGTTCAAGATATGGGATTGCCATGGCTCATGCCTCACCACCCTCGACGCACCTGACGAGTATGATGGTTCTTTATGCTCCATCGAGACTTCTGCTGGTGGCAACTTTGCCCTTGTACAACTGCCCCGTCGTCACGCCCAATATGATCTGCAATTTTTCAGAGTCCGGATCTGGAACCAGAAAGGTGTTTTACTGGCTCACATCCACCCATTCGAAGATGATCTATACTCTTGGTACATGACTGCCTCGGTCGCTTTTTCATTGAATGGTGACTATCTTTTCATGTTCAAAGAAGGTGCCTGGCCTCCGAAAGTATTGGTCTGGAATGTGAGAGAATCTCAGTGGCTCGAGACGTTGGATGCACAGGGAAAGCTCGATCTTCTCAAATCGCAATCCAGTCGTCCTCACATTGACTATTCCCTTGGTCACAACTGGAACTGGTGGGTTTCATGGAGAGATAAGCGGGTTCTTCGGCTGCCAAAAGAGTATCAGCCAAAAGATATAAGAGATTTCCACTGCACTGCCGATGGATTTGTCATTTTCTGTGCTTCGGGTCGACCTCTGTTTTTTGGCACCTCGTCTGAGATAACGCCCATGTCCCCGCATATATCCCTGCCTCCGACTACCAACAAACTGGATGTAAAGTTTCCCGATCTCCACGAAGAAAAGGGGCCTCTTCTGTCTGGCTTGATATGTCGTGTGTTTTTCGGTCTGGCGTTTGTCGTTATTCTCTGGTACTACGTTTCCCTTTTGTTTTAGCAGACTCTTGCGGGCTAGTATGAGGTCTGATGTTGGAAGGCCTGAATTTTTCGGTATATCTTCTTGTTCTGTTTCATACTGTTGGAGCTATATAGACTGGGCTATGCTTCAACCGATAGTCCGGATATCTAGATCTAGACATGCTCCAGTCTGTGCTGGATCGTCTTCCAGAGGATTATATCCCTAGACAAAGTCCCGAAGTCGAAGCTTTGTTATATACGATAGTCTTACTGCAAGGGACTGGATAGCGAAGTGCCCATAGCATCTGCTCGCCACTTGCATCGCTGTGGTTCTCCTAGGAGCACAGAAAGACACGGCCCGGCCCGATCGTGTCAATCACAATACTCCGGTGTGAGCCTATCAAGGTTGTCTCTAGCGAAGAGTCTAATTCAATTGAGGAAATTGGGGGGTATGGCCTTCATGCCCTCCCTACTAAGTGAGATACCCCGAAGGATCACCGACTGAGAAGCAGTGGGGGATTAAGCACGCTTACAAGCTAGCACATGCCACTCATGACCAAATACACTGCGACCCATCTTCTTGTTATATCTTTCCTAATCGAAAGAAAAGTTGGCGAAGAATCATTCAGCGAAAGCTCGCTGGGTTATGTTCAAAGCTACAATTGTCGCGCGGTTACCTCTAGCACATGGAGTGCATTGGGTCCATTTCTTTTATTCTTGATTGCGTAAAAGGGCTTAGGTGTAGGGTTGTGGCTAGTCGGCTCCGAGAGATCTCTTTCGACTCGTGAATCCCTCTTGAGCTACCTCATATCCAGCAGTCGATTCGTGGGATCGCTGGCGAGAATTATCTTGCCGAAATATATATACATAGCAGTCTGGCAGCCGAGCCCTCGCCCTATACTTACTCGCTCCTCTCGCACTGTGGTCTTAGTCTGCATTGAGCACATTCAAGCCAGCTCTTTCTCGATACACTATCTCCTGATATCAAATATGTACAGAGATCTTCCAGCCATCATTACATATCCCCTGAAAACCGCCTCGTTTCTATCCCTAAAACGTCTACCGATACCCACCATTCAACATCTCCAGATCCTCAGGCTGTTTATACAGGGCCTGTCTCCCGGAGACGACATCACTCGGATGCCAGACATTGAAGATGGCGCAGCACGTCAACATCAACGCCGCATCTAGCAGATAAATAAAAATCTCCTTGCTCTGCAGAAACCCGCTCTTCCCCTGAATATACTCCGCCACGCGGTACAGCGACCGGATCAAGATGAGCAAACTAACAACATAGAGAACCTTCAGGTATTTATTCCAGGGGACCGGCGCCGAGCCCACGTGGTGTAGGGGCGTTTTCAGCATCCGCCGGTGGAAAATCACCGAGACGATCATAAAAATGCCGAAGAAGAGGATCTGCACGAAGAGGCCGCCCAGGATCATGTGTTCGCCCAGCTGGGCTTGGTTGGCGTCTTTGGCGCTGGCTTGCATTCCGCCCCCTTTTTTGTTTATTCTTTAGTTTTCCGCGCTGATTGAGTTTGAAGATATGTTGCGATCAATCGACAGGATGGAGAGAAGGGGGCGTATGTACATACCTCCGCTTTGGAGTAGGAAGGAAATCACGTCGCCGGTGACGAAGATCTTGGTGAGCCATGTCGGCCGGATTGGGGAGATGGAGCCGGCGTTCAGCACGCGGATAATCCGTCCCAATAACATGTAGATCGAGGCGGCGAAGAGCGATGGCCCCAGGAGGATGAGCAGTTGCTGGCCCACGTAGGGCTTCATCGTCCAGTCGGGCGTTTCGGTCGCGCTGATGTATCGGCAGAGGTAGCCGGTCGCTTCAACTGTGGAGGGATGGATACTTTGTCAGCGTGTTTTCTGGAATGGTTCGCTTGGTATGAATGAGCAGAGAACATACATATACTTCCGATGATGAAGGGGATTAGATACCATGTTCGGGCGCGGACGGTTTGCCATATGTGAACGACGGCTGTCAACCCGAAGAGGGCTGCGAACGGGATTGCGGCGCTCGGGGAAGGGTTGTAGTGGTAATATTGGTATCCCATTGCAATGAGCTTTTGTTCTGTTGCTGGTATTTGAATGAGGGCAATCGTGCTTCGAATTGTACTGGTGGAGTGGAAGGCAGGGTTGTCAACTGTGCGGCAAGGAAGTCGGCCTTTACTTATAATGCACGATGCTCCCTAATGCTCTGCAACTGTTTTCAAAGACATCGGAGGTGGAACCAGATTGACGGAATTAGTAGCCAGCCAAGCAAACGTCTGAATCCAGAGGACCATAACCACCTCGCACGCTCAGGTTGGTCCCCTGTACGAAGTACGACCGACCCAAGCAGGCATGGCAAATATGTGCGACCGAATGAAAACGCGGTCTTCTTGCTGCATTGTGGCTGACCATGGTCCCCCCTCTGAATCAAATGAGCAACTCAGTTGTTTTCAATTAGGTAGATTTCTCAAAACAGAAACAATTCTCCGTAAAAGGTTATGCGTACGAGAACGAGACCCACCCTCTCAATCTCCCCACACTATTCAGGATTGAACCAGATTTAGTGGGTTCCAGACCCTATCGACTAGATTAATTAACAACAAACCCTTTCAGCCCTCTGGTGAGCTCCTTTTGTATTTAAGAGAGGGCTACATCCGGAACAACAAGATGAGTAGGTCGACTCGCACGCCTACCGTCCATTCCCCAATGCCACCAGCCGGTGGCACCGTCCTAATCACGCATCCCGGAGCTTACTTTGTACTAGTACAAGCGCTCTGCTGCAATTTATTCCCCAGCTTATTATCGAACTGCTAATCAACCATTTTAACAAAGAAGAATATACCATCAGCAAATGTTGAATCGGACTGTCAAGACAAGAGTATAATAGTGTATGATGGTCGACTACTATGAACGTCATTAGTATACCCATTATGAGCCAATAGATACAAAAGCGACAAAGCGGACTTAGGGTTAATTAGGAAACTTCATGCAATTTTGTACGCGAAAGTGCAGACAGATAAATTTACCTTCGACACTTGCCAGCACCTTGCACTCGGAGAGAAACAAGACCCGAGGGAACGGTCCAACCCCACCCGGCGCACCGGGCCATGTTCTGGAAATAGAATGCGGGACTTAATCCGCATATCCTATTGGTCACTAATAAATAAGCTTGTGCACATACAGGAGTGGGTCTTCGACACTGCACTGACAACCCATCCACAGATCCAGCTGTAATAATCAAGTTGCTGTTCCATGCAGCCTACACGGAGAAGTCATCCCAATCACAGGTACTATTATAACGTCCCGGGGGAGAACCCCCGGACCCCCCTTTTCTTTCAGCTTCCTGGCACCTCAACCCTATAACCAGAGATAAGCGTCCCCGGGGAGAACCCCCGGAACCCCCCTCCTTTCAGCCCCCCAGCACCCACATACTCAAGCCACAGACCACAGATTAGGTTCTCCCATAAGCTTGACCTACAGACAGTAAGGAAACTAAAACAAAGAAGAACAATGACTCATCAACCCCAAATAGGAAAGACACCACCCAGCGAGCCCTGCCTCAACCCCCATTCAAGAACACCCCTAACACCGAACATGAATACAGTATAACCACCCTTCAGCACCAGCCCATCCAAGTATTCCACAACTCAACCCCTCCCAATCCCCAAAGCCAAACCAAAACAATGAAACCAACCACATCCCTACTAATCGCAGCAATGACAACAACAGTAATCATAGTCAACGCAGCCCAATACCAAATAACCTCAACAACCAACTCCGGGCCCTGGCTCAAGGCGCCCCCGAACGGACACGTGCTGATCCTGGACGACACCCGCGCCGGGCCGTGGGAGACCTGGATCGTCGCCCCGTCGAGAGCAGCAGTGGCAGCGGCGCCCATACGATCCAGAACGCGGGCAGCGAGGAATACATCGCGTGCGATGAGACGGCGTGCGCGACCGCCAAGAATCAGCCTGCGGCGTTCCATTTGGGGCCGCAGCCTGCGGCCGGGGATACGATCCGGTCTGCGCGGGCGGAGGTGAGTGCTGCGCAGGGATTTGCCTTGGCGAGCGGGGGGCATTAGTCCTGCCCTGGGGCTAGGTTGAGGGGTGCTGGGTTCTCTTCTGGTACCAGAATTGAGGTTCCAGGAAGTTGAAAGGAAGGGGGGTCCGGGGGTTCTCCCCCGGATACTTTATCAAAGTTTATATAGGATTGAGGTGGCCAGGAAGCTGAAAGAAAAGGGGGGTCCGGGGGTTCTCCCCCGGAACGCTTAATGGAGCCGGTGGTTTACAGACAGGGATTATAGGTGAAGGATAGTGGGTGTCATGTTGGGTCTTTACTGGGCTGGTTGTTTCTACTTGGCCTGTAGCCGGGGTAGAGAGTGTTTTTTCTTCTAACTGGAGAGCGGATGCATTGAGACTCGAACGAGGAGCTGCTCAGAACGTACAGTATGTATCGCATGAGGAAGACAAGTAGTCTAACCGCAGGTTTGTGTACTGTGTAAGGTACCAATTACCTATTTCTCGAGGACGGAAAGGCTTTCGTCACCGAATTTCTACATTGTCACTTTCTGAGGCAGTCAGACTGCTTGATTGGGATCGATTGGGTCTATAATGATTTATCCAGGGCATTAAGCGCTGAGCCAGGACTGTGAATAAGATCTATGCAGTTGGTTTCTTGTTTGTATTGTTCCGATTGCCAGTGTCTTCCTCATTATAACTTAAGTCATGTGTAAGCTGATCCATGACCGCGTACCTGACAGCACCGCATTGCTATGTAAACACGACTCATCCCTCCTTGGGCGCAGTGTTTTGGGTCTGCCTACTAGCTTCCCCAGGTACATCCCCAGCGTCCTGACCCTTCTCACCCGTCTCCACGATTTTATCACATGTATGGCTATTCCCACCAAAAACATTCTGCATTTCCTCCAACGAGTACTGCGAAGTCTAGTCCCCGAAAATTTCAATTAGCAGGTGAGCCTGACGCGCGAGAACCCCACCCCGCAACAGCAAGAAAAAGCATGGAACATACCTCTTTCAAAAACACATACGCGTATATCATCACCGCGTAGTTGAAGATCGCAAACATGAGGAACATGCGCCACCCGATATTGTCGATCGCATGCGGGGTGATCTGCGACATCATGAAGTTGAACAGCCACTGTGACGCCGCGCCGACAGTCACTCCAATCTCACGCATGCGGCTGCTGAATATTTCCCCGACGTAGAGCCAGGGGAGCGGGCCCCACGACATGTTGTAGCTGAAGGCTTCGCAGTAGGTCATAAGGATCATGGCGATGCCGGCGGGGCTCGCGTGGGTCGCCGAGGAATTGGTTGGATGGGTGGCCAGCACACAGGCGATGATGAGCATGAACGAACCCATGGCTGCGGCGCCGACCATGAACGGCCAGCGTCGGCCGACGCGGTCGAGGACGAAGAGCTGAAAGACACACACGCCGACCACTTTGACAAGCCCAAAGAAGCCGGTTACGAGCTTGCTGGAGTTGCCGGCGCCCACCGCTGAGAAGATCTGCGTGGCGTAGTACGCCAGAGACGTGTTGCCTGTCAGTTGAGCGGCGAGCTGAATGGTGAAGGCGATGAACAAGCGGTATCGGTTGGCTGGGATGAGCAGTTCGCGGAACGTAAAGCCTTCCTTAATGCGGGCCTCCTCGGCAATTCCGGCAAGGATCTCGTCGAACTCTTTCTGAAGCTCTTCAGTCTCCTCGCCCCCGCGGACCCATTTCAGCGATTCGCGCGCTTGGTTGATCCTTCCTTTAGACGCAAGCCATCGCGCACTCTCCTTGACAGCTAGCATCCCAACCAGAAGCACCGAGGAAGGCAGCAGTTGCAGGCCCAGCGCGATCTGCCATTGTTTTGTCGCAGACGGCTGGTCCTTGGATACGGCATATGTCACCCAATACGCGATCATCACTCCTAATGTAAAGAAAAGCTGGAAACAGGCACCAAGCCGACCCCGGAACTCTTTAGGAGACATCTCTGCCGCATAGACTGGAATCAACACCGTGGCAGCTCCGATCCCAAAACCCGCAATCACTCGACCAGTATAAAAGGTACCCAGCGTGTGGGAGTTGACGACCTGCAGAATGGTTCCCACAGTAAATACTAGCGAGCTTACAATGAGTCCAAGTCGCCGACCGAGGTATTTAGCGATGGGAGTCGTGAAAAAGCAACCGAAGAAGGCGCCTGCTTGCAGGATAGAGACGGCGTTGGAGTTGACCGAGGTCTTCTCAGCCGCAGTGTATCTGAAATCCCTCTGAAATGAGGACAATGTGAGAACGCCGCCTGATGAAGGAATCATATAAGCATTTGAGAACATGGTAGCGATATTGCGCATGGTATCACCCACTGATGACGCCGGTGTCAAAGGCGAAGGCAAATGAGCCCATGCAACTGGCTGACACCAGGCAGATAGCCCGGAAGAGACCAAGCTTTCGACCCATAGTGATAGCTTAATCACCGGCCAGAGAATAGCGCGCTGTCAAAGGAGATCTGAGACAAAGATGGCAAGCAAACAGCGCAAGAACAGCAGTGATATTTAACCCGCTGGAGCGGCAGAGGAGCTAGTAGGAATCTCTATATCCCTGTCACTACGTGATTACCGCTTGCGCGTTCCTCGCGCCAGAGCTAGCTTGGGCAAAGATGTCAGGTTGAAGATCCGTCCATTTAGAATTGAGTTGCTCCCAAATGCTCCCTGTCGGTTGTGCAATCAGGATAACAGCCCATGCGGCGTCAGTGCGGGAAAGCCCCTGTGTGCGACCTGTCTGACCAGAAATTGTCTGCTGTGTTCCCCGCTCTTAAGTCATAGAGACGCAGCTCTAGTGTGAAAGCTGCCAGCTAGTACTGTAGATAACGAAGTCTTGATGCGCTCGACTCTAGGCTGGCGGTTGGTTCTAGATGGGCAAGATCTGGGGGTCGATGACGTGATTGCCATCTTGATGGTTGCAATGAAGCGTCTTGGCAAGATGTGTCGGTGGGTGGTGAGATGGTGACGAATTGTGGCTGATGGCATTTGAGGTTGGGTTTCTCGCTCACGAAACTTCCAAGCCAGAGTCTAGCTATCATAGTACACATATTTGGCCCGGGTTGCTGGTATCAGAAAAGATCCATGATCGCGATCGATACCCCCGCAAACAAGATGAAGGGATCGACATGGGAGATGCATATCATTGGTGGGATTGGGGCTGAAGGCTGGAGTCAGCTGAAGTGGATATAATCTGATGTAGTACTATGAGTAACTTACTAGTAGTAGTATGCATAAGCCGATGTCTGGTGGCCTGATTGAAGCTTCACTGCAACCCAGGAACAGAAAAGTAATATAACAGAGTGATTATCATGTACAGTACCAGGACAAGTATAAGTTCAGGACGAGGAACGATCACTGCGCAGAGGTAGGAGTAACCATAAAAGAACACTCCTCTATCTATTGGCACCCCCTCTTTCCGAAAACGACGAGTTAATTCACATGACAAACTTTCATGCCTGAGGCATAAGACACAATGCCGCATTGCCTCGGCTCAGGGGTAAGGAACGAACTTCCTCGGAGTCTCACTCGGACCCGAAGCCCATCCAGACTAGTTCAAGGCCGTCAGTCGGTATCCAGCAGAGACAAGCTAGTCCAATATTCTACCCTCCGAGGGAACAGAATATGAGTCTAGCCAAGCTTATTATTAATTTATTTCCTGCAGCACGAGAGGCACCAACGTGAAGCGCACCAAGTTTGTCCGACGGCATAAGAGTATAGTCCGGGCTCCACCGCTGAGAATAGCATCATTGGGGTCTAGGCCGCAAGATCCTAAGACCAACACGACGCCGACGTTGTCGACAAGAGCAAAGGGTGAGCCAAACAGGAACAGTTCAACACAGCGCAGGACCTTAGAGCGATCACTGCACTACTATTGATGGCCTAGTAGCTCTGGCAGCACAAGACATAACTATTACTCAATCGCTCGCCGACTGGATGCCAGAGTTCAGGAACAATACGACCGAAGTGAAAAGAGAAACTGAACCCGGGCCACCAAATAAACAATACACCCTGAACAATGGCTCTCGGTTCAGAATCCATCATGACTCGTTTTCGAGATGGCCGGGAATTCCGACCCGGAGGACTGATATGCGCGCGAATGACCTAACATCCGAAACAAAAACAAATCCAACTTCGATTCATCTCTTCGCCATCGATCACGCGTGCGAACCAGAACAGATTAAGAATGTGGTCCGGAACCCAAAATTGAAGAAACCGTGGAGCGAGAACGGCGGCTTGGAGTGTGCTGTGCTCCCCGGAGATCGTCACAACCACATGGGTTCCCAGTCTTATCTCGTCGTATCCAGCCGATCAGAAGAGTCGGGTAGGTGCTTCTCTGGTTGAATTTCGACTCAGGACGCTTCTTTGCTTCCGTCCATTTCCAGAGACGCTTCGATTCACCGGACAGAAAACTGTGAGGCGGATGCCTTTTCCCTTTACCACTTGGCGCAAACTCAATCTCGATAACCTCGATCACTGTTTTGTTTTTCATTTTTAATTTTACTTTTCTATGATTGCTTCTAGCCCTGCGGGGACTTGAGATCGCCGGACTCAGCTCCCATTAAACCCAGAAAGGCCGATCACGCAGATAAACAAGGCACAGGAGACAAGAAAGGGCCCATCCTCCGCAAACCCCAAATTCAGGACGTGGTCGAGTCCGCCGTAGCAGTGACGGACACACAACACCAAACAGGCAGGCATGGGCCGGTGTCGGGTTTGGGGATGTTGACGCAGTGGCCACCGTGTAAAAAGTTTAACCAGGTCGGGTGGAGGGGCCGCTACGCCGCTGTGCCGTTGATCGCACGCCCTTCCATCCTATCTCCCTCCACGGTTCCACGCTCAAATAGACCGCTGGCCGAACCACGGTTCATCCCTGAGACATCTACTTTTTCAGGGCATCGGGTGCATGTCACCTGTCTTGGGAAATGGCCCTGTGGGGGGTGGCTTTCAGCCAATCCCGCTGCCATCACCAGCTCAATTTTGAGGGTCGACGAACGGCAAACAACCACCGAAACGTTGATGCCTTAGGTGTATTGATGTATCCCAGCTGTAAATCTAAATCCATTAAGTATAGTCATTGACTGCCGACCATGACAGTCGCACCCGTCGTCATCAATATAGTACTCTATATGTCCCACATGTGCAGGAGAGGGAAGACATGATCCAAAGAAATAAAGGAAGGACAAAGAAAAATATTCCAAAAGAGTGAATGGTCGCTCCAAAGTAGATCTGGTTATCGCCGGAAAGACGAATCGTCGGACATCACTGAGATTTCGACTTGTTTTGTAATACCATGGCCGGCCTCCATCGCCGAATTCTGCTGGTAGGCATCGCGCAGGATCTGCTCGACACTGTCGGCATCATCATCCCTCCGTTCCAGATTCCGTGATTGTGAAGTGCCATTTCTCGTATTGCCTTTATTGCCGCTAAGGGGCCCAGTGAGCTCGTAGGAGCGAGACTTCGCATTGCTGGAAAATTTCCTCACAGAGGATATCAAGAGTGGTCGGATACAAGGGATAGACGAGGTCATGATGATGATCAAGTTCTCGGTGTAACCCCAGCGAATTAGTTCCACTCCTCCCGACGCGCCAACATTGGTCACACTAGGGACTTGGTCGAGCTTGGTGGTCTTGATGATGGACGCGATCATAGCCCTATTGGTGCAGTATTAGCGCGAGCCGATCAAACGATAGAGTCCCAACTTACACAATACCCAAACTCAGTAAGACAATCAAACTGAGCTTGATGCGGAGCTTCAAATTCAGGTTCCAGAAAATCACCGTGGGGAAGACTGCCAGGAATAGATCGGTCACGGTGTTGATCGCTAGATTCATCAGCCCCGACTCCGACGATAATGTGCAGAGGATCAGGTACATACAAGACTGGAAATAAGCAAAATGGATCACCGCGACAGTATTGCCGCAGGTTGTCTTAGTCCCAGGAATCCATAACGCTTTGACATTGCGACAAATGCTGAGCGGTAGAACGGCAGCAATGATATTGCAGACAAGCTGCAGCATCATGGCTGTCCATAACGCAATCTGGTATGGTTTTTTCCCACCGAGAATCCCCAGCAAATAGAGGACGAACGAGGAGCGGGCCATGCCGGTGCTGAAGGTAACGAGTGGTACTTGAATGGCGATGTCTTTCAACACAGCTTCCAGATCAGGTCTGTCCAGGGTCTCGAGGTCTTTGCCGAAGCCATGCTGCACGGAATGGGTCAAAAGTCCCATGGAAGAGAGGGTCAGAATCTACACCGAGACGGACATGGCGTTAGAGGTAAAATAATAGAGAGGCGAATGCGGCAAGGAGAAGGACATACCAGCGCCGCAATCATCAGCACATCGTCAATGCGAAAATGCCGAATCTTGATCTTAGCAACGATGCGGAGAATGAGGATGAAAGTGGTGATGCCGACAGCCGCCCAGAGGCCACTCATCAGGGACGGGCCGGTATTCGAAGAACTGTCGGAACTCATCTTGACGGAGAGCACATCCTGGCAAATTTCATTGTTCCAGTGGCAGGTCCCAGGTAGATATATCTAGGTTCGGTTGCCGTTCGTTAAGCTTCCGGATCTAGGGGAAATACGGTTTGTGGCCCTGTCGAGTGTCAAATGATTACTTGGCGAGTCAAGCAAGCAGCAAGCAACAGAAGCACTTGCAGTGGCAGCAGCCAGCAGCAGCCATTGGGCATGGCAGAGATTAAGATAGTTTGGGACAGGCACTGCCCGAGAACCGTGGCGCACATTGGCGAGCACCAAGATCGAATTTTACGTTCTTCCTCCAATTTCAGAGTTCAATTCCTCCGATGCAGCCAATGTAACTCAGGCATGGCAGCTGCAAGCCCAGCCCAGCGATACGATCGCTTCCCCAATCGGCTGCTTGGTCCGGTCACTGGGCAGGCCAGCTTCGGTTATTTCGATAGTATCGGCTCTGGGCTTCTGGGTTAGCGTGACGCTTGTGGAAACCGTCGCCACGAGGGAATGAGAACTTTAACCTCCCCCCCTGCAGGAACGATCATCAGTACCACATGGCATTGAGGCCAGAGACCATGCGCAAATGACGGCGTTCTAGTCTATCTTTAGGGCGCCGTTGTCTACTAACTGTACTCTAAGTCTCTTAGTCGATGTGTTCGATCTGCAATGTCGGCCTCCAGTCTGGATGATCCCTTGCCCCAAGCGCTCAGACGACAGCGACAGCGTCGAATGCTGGGTCCACGTAGAAGTCTGGAAGGGTACGAGGAGGTGGGTCGAAGTCGAGTAAGGTGGCAGCACGCAGGCAGACACCTCGGTGACTCCTCTTTTATTTTTCACTTGGGTTTTTCGCTCGTCAGTCCGAGGTCCGTGAGTACGTGGCCCAGATGGGAGCATATCAATAGTAGGGCTATTATGGGCATGATTTTCCACGAGTCCTGTGTCCCCTGAACGTGCTGAGAAGGTCCTGGCGCTGAGAAGCTGGTGGCCGTGGTCTAGCATGAGACAGGTGCCTTGCCCAATGCGGGTGCCGTAACCGATATTCAAGGGCTTTCGGATTGAAACGGATCAAACTGGATCAAAGTCAAGCCCGCGGGCCAGCCGGATGTGGAAGACGAGCCCTAGCCGGCAACCACCAATGATACTCAGCCAGTCTGGCTTCAGGTGGGCTGGTGTAAAGCCAAATGTGTCAAGTTACCAATGGCAGGTCTTGGAAGGCAGCGGAGGCATCGGAGAGTGGATTCTGCAACCAATGGCTCCTTGGAAGTGTGAAAGAGGTCAGTGAGAGAATGACTCGGAAGGCAGAGAGAGAGATGGAGAAGAATTTGTGGATGCAACCTTCCTGGATTCTCCACCGCACCGATTGTGGCACCACTTAGTCATCCCGATCTACTCCAGCTTAGGCTTAGTGTCATTTCTGGAATGATTGGTCCAACTTCCTGGATTGCCGAGTTCTGGTCCTTACCTACTGTAGTACTCTTAGTTTACTCTAGACTCCAACCTGGTTTACTAACCACCTCCCACTCTTGGTTCCAAATGGTTTGACTAACTTAGTCTAAATCTCTTCTCCTGCTCTGTCGCTGCCTGGTCATTAATCTAACGGCTGCATCGCACCACGGATCCTCCCCACTGTCCGTCCCCCTTGAACTAAACGCCCTTTGGGTAAATCTCCGATATGGCCTGCTTCACAGTCCAGCCCATTTGATGGATCGCGATACGCTCTATCCGCTTCGTCCTCACGAACGGGGAGTATAAAGTACGACTTCTCCCATACCAGACTTCGTTTTGCCTCCCAGACAATTCTCTCTCAAATCTCCCACTCTTTCTCTACACAATGAAGGCTTCGTGGGCTTTGGCAGCTGCCACTGCAGCTCTCACCTCTACGGTCTCCGCCACCAACTCCGGTGATTGCCACTGCCTGCCCGGTGATAGCTGCTGGCCCTCGACCTCCAGCTGGGATGCGCTGAATAGCACGGTGAACGGTCGCTTGGTTGCTACTGTTCCCGTTGGTACTCCTTGCCATGCCCCCAACTATGATGCCGCCGCGTGCAAGGATCTGCAAAGCAACTGGTACCACCCGCAGACCCAGTAAGCTTATCTACACCCTCCCCTGATTTTATGGGCGCCCCTTGCCACATTCAGATTACTAATGGGATTCGTTGTTCAGCATGGACACCTCGAGCTCCGTCATGCAAACCTACTTTGCCAACCAGAGCTGCGACCCGTTCACCGCGGAGTCCAAGCCCTGCTTGCTTGGCAACTACGTGAGCTACGCAGTCGACGTCTCGTCTAGCGAGGAGGTTGTTGCCGCCATCAACTTCGCCAAGTCCAACAACATCCGTCTCGTGATCCGTAACACTGGCCATGAGTGAGTTTCTCTGTACATCTAGACGACATGATGCACGGCTAACAGCAGGCTTAGCTACCTTGGTCGTTCCACCGGTGCCGGTGCTCTGTCCATCTGGACTCACCACCTAAACAACATCGAGTACGTCGACTGGTCTGATTCCACCTACAGCGGCCCTGCCTACAAGCTGGGTAGCGGTGTGATGGGTTTCCAGGTTCTTGAGGCCGTCCACGCCAACGGCCACGTCGTGGTCGGTGGTGAGTGCCCCACCGTCGGTCTGGCTGGTGGTTACCTCCAGGGTGGTGGTCACTCCGCCCTCAGCACCTCGTTCGGCCTGGGAGCCGATCAGTCGCTGTCTTTCGAGGTGGTTACCGCTGCCGGTGAGGTCATCACGGCCTCCCGCACCAGCAACACCGACCTCTACTGGGCTCTCAGCGGTGGTGGTGCCGGTAACTATGGTGTCGTTCTGTCCGTCACCGTGAAGGCCTACCCTGATGCCACTATTTCCGGCGCCGGTCTCCAGTTCACCGCCGCCAACGTCACGACGGAGGTTTTCTTCGAGGCTGTCGCTCGCTTCCACGAGCTGTTGCCTGCCATGATCGACGCTGGCACCACGGTCATCTATGAGATGACTAGCAGCATCTTCCTGATCAACCCTCTTACTGCTTTCAACAAGACCACCACCGAGGTCAAGACCATCCTTGCCCCCTTCCTCTCTGCCCTGACCGACCTTGGCATCACCTATTCTGTCTCCTACACGGAGTACACTTCGTATTACGACCACTACGAGAAGTACATGGGTCCTCTTCCCTACGGCAACCTGGATGTCGGCACCTTCAACTACGGTGGCCGCCTGATCCCCCGTTCCGTTCTGGACACCGACGTGAAGCCCTTGGTGTCCGCCCTCCGCAACATCACCGGCCAGGGCATCATCGCCGTCGGCGTTGGCTTGAACGTGACCAGCTCCAACGACGTGGCCAACGCTATCTTCCCCGAGTGGCGCAAGGCTGCCGTGACCATGCAAATTGGAGCCGGTTGGAACGAGACCGCCCCGTGGGAGCAGATGCTCGAGGAGCAGTACAAGATGACCCACCAGGTTGTGCCCCAGCTCGAGGCCGCCACCCCCGGCGCCGGCGCCTACCAGAACGAGGCCGACTTCAACCAGCTGAACTGGCAGGAGACCTTCTTCGGCTCCAACTACGCCAAGCTGTCTCAGATCAAGAACAAGTATGATCCGGACCACCTGTTCTACGTCCTCAAGGGTGTGGGTAGTGATTACTGGACGGTGTCGGAGTCGGGCCGTATGTGCAAGGCTTGATTGATGTTTTCTTTTGTGTATATGTTAGGGACTACTTTTTGATGGGTGATTCTTGGATGTATATATCATGATAGATGTGAACTCATAGATTAATTAATTTTCCTGAACTTGATTGCGGAAGTCCACCCTTAGGAATCTGCTTGTGATTTGGTTTAGTGTCACTTTTGGCTTACTGAACAAGCCGGAGCGCAGGGCTAGTATAGATAGAGAACTTGATGCTGGTGATGCAGACAGGTTTAGAGATGATCACGAAAACAAAAGCTTGCTTCCGATGCCGATAAACAGATACATATTGCTTCTCTCGAAATAGACTGTATTCAATCAGTATCCTATCATTGACTCGAGGTCCAGCTTATAATCCCCGACAGTTCCGACAAAGAACTTCGGTTTTTCTCACAGGCAAACGGATAATATGTTGAACTAGTTTCAGCAGGCGTCCATCTCCACAGCAGGATGAAGCAGGCTCCAAAAAGCCATGTTACATTTACTTGTTTCCAAGGGTAGACGGGGCAGGGATCGTCTTTCGCTGCCTATTCTGTACGGGCCTGTAGGGCTGAGGAGAAGATTGATTCTTGCTTGCCTGTAGTGAGACATCGATCGAGTCTATGGTGGCGTATTGCAAATGAGGATTCAGTGTCGTGGGATGTCAGGCTGGGTCTGGACTTGCACCGGGCGGTGCAGTGGTTGAGGGAAAGAGGGAAGGATATGAACTTAGGTGGATATATAGAACTGGGACACAGCGCAGCAGCAGGAGAAGGATTGCAGCCGGGCGCTGATGCGTCAAACAACATCGATGACCCTTCTATGGGGTGCAAAGTGCTCGTTTCCTGTAGCTGGAGGCGATCGCATGTTCCACTGCCGGCCAAAGGCATGCTTTATCGTCGAGCGGAGACCATGGCGCAGACAGCTCTCGATCATTTAGAAGAAAGCATGGTATGGATCTGAGCCACCCATAGAGTATGTGTGGAGTATTCCGATGATTTTGAGGGCGTTATAAGGAATTCAGTAAGGCTGTCCCGGTTGTGGAGATTCAGTGGAGGAACAGATACGCCATGTTTTGATTAATGAAGACTGAGACATCGACAGAATAAGGTTCTGACATCCAAGACATACAGCAGCCTCATTGTCCTATTGAGGATTAAGTTATTGTAGGACTCTGCCAGTCTGCCAGGTGGTACAGGAGTGAGGTTCTATTCACGTCAAATCAATTGTTTTCCCATACATGCGGCGATTTCTTTCACCGAAGCAAATCCTAAACACGTAGTGCGTCAGCTGGGAAGAGCATGCAGGCGTGACTGAGCCATCACTCTGACAATCTAGAGTCCAGGCGCAGGGAAGATCAGCCTCATTTGGCTGAAATGGAGAAAAGGGCGACGAAGTGGACAATCCATTGCGCGTCCGCTATCAATCAGCCACCAATCAAGGGGGCTGGAGCGGCTCTCCGCCTGCCCGAACAGGCAAAAAGCATCACCGCCCAGGAAGGTTAGACGAATTGCCCAGTGAAGGGGAAATTGTGCCCACTCAATGCAATCCTCAGTCCCCATCCTTACGGCTTCTGTCACGGATCCTCTCTCGCCTACGTCTCGTCTTTAATTGCGCCCTGCTTCACTTTCCCCTCTCCGCTTCTTATTATGATTTTTTCCCTGTCTGAACGTCGCTGTCTTCTTTACAGCTGACCCTTGTCGTTGTTCACTTCCTCATCTTCAGGAAGTCGCCCTCCCTTCCTCCGCCTAGTATCCGGGGACGCGCTCCTTTACCCCCGAATGCCTACGCTAGAACTATATACCACGTTCTGTTTATGATAGATTGATCACGCCCGTCATGCACGACTTCACTTCCCCTCCGAGCATGTTTCACCAACTATTCCTCGCCTGCAGTGCGCTGCTGCTGCTACTGCTTCACGCAACCCCCACAGCCGCCGACAACTTCCCCTATGCCGCCTTCCGCACAGGCCCGTTTCTCCCCCCTCAACTCAAGGTCACCAAGTCGGGCCAGACAGACCCGGGATACATCTTCATTGGGCCGCGGGGCAACCAGGAGCTGGGCACGGCGGCGCTGATCTACGACGAGGCGGGCCAGCTGGTGTACGAGGGCCCGCAGGAGGTGACGGCCAACTTCCGGGTGCAGCGGCTGTTCAACGAGGACGTCATCACCTTCTGGGCGGGCAACATGACAGACCTGGGCTTCGGGTACGGCACGGTGCACATCCTCGACAACACCTACCGAGAGATCTACACGGTGACCCTGGGGGGTGCGTTCGTGTCGCCCTACGGCGAACCGCTCGACTCGTACATCGATCTCCACGAGAGCCATATCACCGATCGCAATACCCTGCTGGTGACCGCCTACAACGTCACGCAGCACGACCTGTCGGCCATCGGCGGCGGTCCCGACGACTACATGCTCGACGGCATGTTCTTCGAGATCGACATCGCCACCAATGAGATTGTCTATTCGTGGAGTGCGCTGGACCACCTAACGGAAATCCCCTTGGAGACCTCCAAGCAAGGGCTGGGGGCTGAGTACGGAACGCAGGAAAAGCCGTGGGATGCGTATCATATCAACTCCGTTGAGCTCATGGATGATGGGTACATCATCTCGTTGCGTCACTACTGGTCTGGGTTCTATATTCACAACAATGGCTCGGTGATGTGGCGACTCAGTGTAAGTTGTTTTGGTCATCTGGTGCCTTTTTGTGGTGGTGCAGGTCTGACAATGGTTTCCAGGGTGAGAAGAACACCGGCAATTTCGAGATCGACGACAATGCGGTCTTTTCGTGGCAACATGACATTCGCGTCTATAACCAGACGCAGGAGGGCATGGTCCTGAGTCTGTTCAACAACGCCAACACGCCGACGGAGACGGTGGCGGCGACGACCGGCCTGAACTTCTACGTCGATCTGGTCAACCACAAGGTGTCGACCCTGCGCACACTGTCCGACTCCAAAGATGTGGTCCACAGCGTCAGCCAGGGCAGTTACCAGCTGCTCAGCCCGGAGACGGGGCATGTGGTGTTGGGGTATGGATCGATCGCGCGGATCAAGGAGTACGATGCGCATGGCCGCGAGGTCATGACGGCGCAGTTTGGCGAGGACAACGCGGTGGCTTCGTACCGCGGGTTCAAGTGCCAGTGGAAGGCGACGCCGTTCTGGCCGCCGGCGCTGGTGGCGATCCGCACGACGGACGATACGGCGATGGTGCATATGAGCTGGAACGGGGCCACAGAGTATGACAACTGGGCGATCTACTCGGTGGCAACGGACGGGGAGGAGACGTTCGTGAAGAGTGTCCAGCGGGAGGGCTTTGAGACGTCGGTACAACTGAATGGGTTGAGGACCAGTTATCTGCGTGTGGTGGCGCGACAGGGTAACATTCCTCTGGGGATGTCTGCCGTGACGTATGTATAGTTAGCGGTGGCACTTGCCGTGTAGCACCTGGAGTGCAGATGCATGGGTTTCTTGTATATACTTAACCGTACACCTTGTACAGATCACGGCTTTGACTGGCTACATCAATTTACTAGACTACTCCCGGTGGCTTTTCTTGGGCTTATTCTTGCTTCTAGATCTTGCTATCTAATGAACTCTTTGACCCTGTAGCTTTCCGTATGTATTGGTTGACACTAAGTATATCTAATAGTCCTAGTATACAACTAATGAAACCACTGTCCAAGATAACAATATTCGTCAATCAGATGTAAGCATACAATAAGTAGATTACAGTTTGATAATCGTATTTCTCACCAGTAGAAGCTGTGTGGTTATAACAAGCAAAACGCGCGCATGCAAAAGCGGAGAACTGGGGGAGAACCCCCAGACCCCCCTTTCTTTCAGCTTCCTGGTATACCTACATTCTAAACAGAAACATAAACGTCTCCGGGGGAGAACCCCCGGACCCCCCTTTCTTTCAGCCTCCTGGTATAACTACCTGCCTGTAGACCGTCCGCATTCCGCAGGCTATCCCTTCCCCTCCCTTCAGAGCTGACCCCACTCTATCTCCATCCTGGCGCTTCGACATGCATCTAGATCACTGTCCACAATGCCCAACTACACGAAGGTAGTGACTCGTTCTCTCCCTTTCCTCACACCACTGCCCCGCCCCCACCGCGACCCCGACTATCACTCTCACCGTCCCAGCGACATACCTTGAGGCTGCGATCCCGTTCTCCCGCGCGACTAATATCCACAACAACGACAACCTCAAAGCCTCAAATCGAATACAACTGGATCCAGGACGTAGAGGCACTCGAGCACTACGAGCCAGGAGGCTATCATCCCATAACAGTCGGCGACACACTGCACGACGGCCGATATTACATCGCAGACAAGCTCGGCCACGGGGCGTATTCGACCGTGTGGCTCGCGCGCGACACGCCGCGCAACCGCTACGTCGCTCTAAAGGTCAACACGGCATCGTCAGTGCTGCGCGAGGCCCGGGTTCTCCGAGCTCTATCCAAGCCACCCTCACCCGGACACCCGGGGCGTCGTTCGATTCCTGACCTCCTGGATGAGTTCGAGGTGCGAGGCCCCAATGGCACCCATATCTGCTACACGGTGACGCTGGCTGCCTGCAACCTGCGGAAGGTTGCTTTCTCGCTGTTGCCCTTGGATGTTGCTCGAGCGATAGATATCATATCGCCTTGTTCAGGCGGTGGCGTATGTGCATTCACAGGGCTATGTCCATGGAGGTTCGTTCGCACCTTTGCACTCTGCGTGTGTTTCTTTATAGATGGCCCGCGGCTGGGTTCGGCTCATTTTGAAAAAAAAAGATATCCATCTCAACAACATCCTGCTCGCCCTGCCGTCAAGCATCGATGACCTCCCGGTAGAACAATTATACGAGAAATACGGCTACGGCCGCCCCCAGACAATCCCCGTAACGCCCATCAACACAAACAGCAACGCCCTCCCGCCAAACATCCCCGCGCAAGCAGTCCAACCACTGGTACTAGGCCAATTTCTCGACCCGCTCACCCCATCCACGGCGCACCTCCTCCTCAGTGACTTCGGCGAGGCCTTGCACCCCGCGGAAGTCCGCTTGGGGAAGAACAGCCGCACGCCCCCTCCCCCGGCTCCCGGGCTCCAGAATGCAGATTCGAACCAGACGCACCGCTGACCGATCGATCGGATATCTGGAGTCTGGCGACCGCGCTCTGGGAGATCATGGGGCATGAAACCCGTCTTCAGCAATGAGTACATCCCGGCGGATGAGATCGTGGCGCAACATGTCGATGTTCTCGGACCGATGCCGCCGGAATGGTGGTTGCGGTGGGCGGCGCGGGATAGGTTTTTTGTTAGCGCACAGGGGCAGCCGACTGAGTCTTACCGGGAGGATAAGTGGCCTCCGCTGGAGGAGTGGTTCGAAGTCACGGTGCAGAAGTGGCGGCGGCGGGGTGGGAGTGCTATTGCCCAGGACGAGAGGGCTGCGTTTCTGGATTTGATGCGCGGGATGCTGGTTTATCGGCCTGAAGAGCGTCTTTCTGTAGATGAGGTGCTTCGCTCGAAGTGGATGGTTAGGTGGGCGTTGCCTGGTTCTGAGGAGGGTGCAGTATGTACATGAGAGATGCTTCGCGTGGATATTCGAGTAGGCGATTGTAGAGTTTCCTATGAAAGAGGGTGGCCTGTGTAGGAGTGGGTTCATTCTCGTGGCGAAGCTGTATGTCGTGATACCCGTTACATCAACTTCATAGATGTTTGACCAGTAGAAGCATATCGTTACACCCATGACATCTACTCTCAAGTCCCTTTGCTTACATCGCCACATACCGTCATCGACAGAGAAGGTGAGACATCCTGGGACTCAGATCATCCGCGCACGGTACCACCCTTTATTATCAAGTGTGTATAACACATAGTAGCACAAGCACTGGTACAGTACAGACACCTACCTCATCGTACAGATCGACGTGGGTAGAAGTACAGTACCAGTGCCTTGCACTACGCAACCGCGTTACCCAGACCCATACCATGAACGCACAGCACCTTATGAGCTGTATACCCTCAGGCATATTCCACCAGCACAATCCCGTCTCAAAAGACATATAAACCCTCTCTCCAAGCATTCCAGTCCATCCCAACACAGCTCAGCACCACCATTATCACCTAACAATTCAAACCCATCCCCAATAAAACCACACAGAGACTCTCAGATATACCATACCATACCAACCCCCTCAAATCTTTCCTCAAATAAACAAAATCAACCGAAAATAATGCACATCCCCCTCCTCCCCATAACCCTAACCCTCCTCCTCCCCTTGACAACCGCAACCCCCCTCACCCCCAACCCCACGAATCATTCCCAAAAAACAGCAGCAACAGCAACAATAACCAACAAATGCCCCTTCGCAATCTACCTAACACCAGTATCCTCAACCCCATCACCAGCCGAAATAACCCTCCCCCCCCACCAAAACTACACCGAACCCTACCGCCACGACCCGGTGACGGGGGGCATCAGCCTGAAGCTGACGACGGTGGCGCACGGGCTGTACACGGGAGCGGCGCAGACGATCTTCGCGTATAACTATCTCGAGGACGCGGGCCAGGTGTGGTTTGATTTGTCCGATGTGTTTGGGGATCCGTTTGCTGGGTGGAGGGTGCGGTTGGGGCCCATTTTTGTTAATGGGGGGAATAATGGCACTGGGAATGGGAATAATGGTACTGGGAATGGGGCGGCGGAGACGATTGTTTGGGAGGATGGGGTTCCGCCTAGGGGCAGTCAGGTTCGGGTTGTGAGTTCGGAGGTTGGGTTGGGGTTGGGGGTTTGTGTTTAATTTCTTTATATTATTCCTGTGTTTGGGAGGGGAGAGGGGGGTTGGGTTGGGGAAATGAGGTTGGGTCGGGAGATTGTTCTTTGTTTCATTTGATTGATATCTGGTTTGAGATTGAGTATGTATGTATCATGAGTGCAACTGAGAGTGTCTGTCCTATTTTGGAATCATGAGATCGAAATGTGCTACGATGAGGTCATTTGACATGAGAATTAACATTGAGATAAAAGCTATGAATTGAGTGGATCTTCGAAATCGAGCCCCAATTCTGATACAATAAACCTAGAGGCAACTGGCATCTAGACGAGAGGACTCCCATTGTGTCTCGGTGGAATCCACCTCCACTACACCTCAGCTGCAACAACTAAATCATGCGCGCCAGAGTTGCCACGATCATCCGGTCCAACCCCTCCAACATTCGCTCGCGATCGTGCGGTCCCTCACACTCGGCACTGCCCTGCCAGCGAATGGGCTCCACGCCCCCCAGCCAGTCACGGTGCACCGAGTCCAACGAGACATACTTCAGCATCGGGCAGCCTTCCTTCATGAATTGTAAAATGTCCGACCACTTGAAGTCAGACCTGATGCAGCGGGCATGATAGAACCGGACATGCTCCAGGGTGTTGCCGACCCACTGGAGAAAGGCGAGCATATCCTGAAGGTTGATCCACGGATCGTTGAACTCCAGGCTCTTGAGCGGCGGCGGCGACGGCCACGGAGACCCTTCCCAGACCTGCCCATAGAACAGGGGCGGAGTGTAACTTACGGAACGATCCTTCGAGCCGCTTAACCGGTACTCTTCGAGCCTGGGCGCATTCGCCAGGATGACGGGCACCAGATTCCGCACGTAACGGAAGGCCTTGTTGTCCTCTGGCTCGTGGACGTGGAGCTGCCGGAGTTGGCCCCAGACGGTGAAGATGCCATCGGGTAAGGGCTTGCAGTTGACTTCCAAGTTGAGGTAGATGAATTGCAATTCCGGTTCGACGACCAACGGAAGGAAGAGGTTCAGGTATCGGACTTCGATCCTGCTCTCGGCGAGCACGCAGCACAGTTTGTGCAGGTTCTGTTCGTTGTGCTTCATCTCGCTTTCGATCGCGACTCGGAAAGGTCCCACACTCATACTTCGGCGTCGGACATGGTAGAGCACTATCTCCCTGCAATTCGTCAGCGAGTTTTTCAGGCCCTGGCCCAAGCATTGAAGCGCTGCTTCCGACTGACTGAGCTCTATCGTACTGTCCAGGGGCGGGTGTATGATGAGGCGCCTAGGGACTGTTCTGTACTCTATGTAGGCATCATCCGTAGCCACTTGATGCACTCGATAATGGCCATACAAAGTAAACATAATATTTAGAGTGCGCAGTTGGCAACCTGTGAAAGGCCGGAATGCTTTCTCGCTTAGGTCCTTTGACACGAACCGTAGGCTGCGCAGGTCTTCCTTCTCGAGATACTCGGCCACATGCCAGAACAACTCCACTGGGATGTTATCGAGGTTAGCGGTCTCATGCTCATCAGCGTCCATCGTGAAGAGCCGCGGGCACGCAGCAGTCAATATGGCGTTTATGAGCCAGGCAGGAGTATAGGTGCTAATTTAGTCTTTATACTCGCCATGACAGGTCTCGAATTGGAAAAGTTGCTTATGCCACGGTACATTGTTGATAATGCCCAATTGATTGACTGAATGCTCCTTTTTGCAGACTGAAACGATGGATAACTCCGTTGTGAGAAGTGTCACTGACCAGCACTTGTGCGAAGCAGACCCTACTCCTCATTCAGGACGAGTTGTGTGAAGAAACCAATGGTTCTATTGGGTTCTGGAGAAGGACTCTGATAACTGCTCGGCTCTTTCTACCTTGTCAACTTCTCTTGGTTTGTTTTGAGACCATGTCGTTTCATTGACTTTCAAAGTCAAACAAGCCCACTAGTATGCTCATCTTTGCAACCCTAGTTTGAGAAGCATGATCGTGTGGGCCGGAAACGCCATGGCAGATCTCAAAACCTGAAATGCAACCACTATTGTAATGCACGTACCGGAACAAAGGGTTCTCCCAGATAGAATTATATTCTTGGGTCAAAGGGTAGTTTACCGGGAAGCTGAAAGAAAAGGGGGTCCGGGGGTTCTCCCCCGGATAGCCCTCTGATCTGGATTAAGAATTGAGAAGATTTATCTCGGAGAATTCCTGCATGGTGCATACGCTAAACAGGGCAATCCATGGTTGTTACGAGAGATGTACCAAAGTTCTTATGCAAGAATGCACGTCATCTGCATGTTATGCGGAGAAGGCATGGAAGACACTCGTGGCTTGGACCTCTTTCTCAGCATCCTGCCTGATGCGAGGCTTGGGCCCCTCGGAGAAATACCAAATGTACTTCTCGAAGTATACAAAGACAACCAATCGGAAAAATCGAACAATCGGGTGCCGTCAGAATTCGAAATAGATCCAAGCTCAGTTTGACAGCCGATAGTGTCTACTTAAACCACCAACGTCGAGACAATCCGTCGACCGAAACCCTCCCAAATCATACTGTACGAAGGCTCGTCAACCAGGAGCAATGACTCTAGAAAGCGTTCCGCGATCCCAGACAGTAGCTCTTGTCAGTGAACTCGGCGGCAGTGTCGAGTTCCGCGAGGACTACCCCGTGCCTAAACCTGGCCAAAATGAAGTTTTGGCCAAAGTTATCTATACCGGTGTTTGCCAAAGCGGTCAGTACACTACTTGTTTTGACCAAAGCATATTGACATGTTGCCATGGCAGATCTCCACACCAAAAACGGCACTGCTGCCTCGGCTGAGGGCACACCGATCACGAAGATCAAGTTACCCCATATCGGAGGCCATGAAGGCGTCGGGCGGATACTGGCACTAGGCCCAGGGTGCGGATCGGACCTCAAGGTCGGAGGGTTGGTGGGTATACGATTCTCGAGTCGTATCTGCAGGAGATGCGAATACTGTCTGGCAGGGACCGAACAGTATTGCATCAAGAGCACCAACCATCTCCACCATGAGGATGGCAGCTTCCAGCAGTATATAGCCCTGGATGCTGATTATCTCACGATTCTACCGGATGATGTTGATCCCAGAGTCATTGGACCTGTTCTGTGCGCGGGTGTGACGGCCTACAAGGTACCTCATCTCACTCGCTACAAGTATGTCACAGCTGACTGGACGCAGGCGGTTCTCAATGCCAATATCCGAGCGGGCAATTGGCTAGTCGTTGTTGGAGCTGGAGGAGGCCTCGGCCATTTAGCAGGTAAGTGGCATACAAACCACCACCACACAATGCTGACTGGTAAGTTCAATACGCCAAGGCACAAGGAGCCCTTGTCATCGGTGTCGATGCCGGTGACAAGCGGGACTTTGTCCTCAATCTGGGGGCCGTCGAATTTATTGATTTCACCACAGCGGATCCTGTCCAGCGCGTCCATGAGATTACTGGCTTGGGTGCACACGCTGCCGTTGTCACCGCTGGCAGCGCTAAAGCTTTCGCTCATGCATGCGAGATGTTACGTGTCGGAGGGGCCCTGAGCTGCGTGGGAATCCCTCCGGGACGTCCAACCTTGCAAACACCAATTTGCACTATCGTGATCAAAGGACTTCGGATTACTGGAAATTTGGTTGGATCGTTGAAAGAATGTATGGAGGCGGTGGACCTAGTCCGTCGCGGGGTGGTGAAACCAGAGATCAAGGTCCGGCCGTTCAGGGAATTGCCTCAAGTGTATGAGGAGATGGAGAAGGGGGATATAGCGGGGAGAATTGTGCTTCAGATATCAGAGTGACCGATCAGAATGACCAAATGGAAGTAGCAGCGCAAACATACCTTTTCAACGGTAGACTTGGAGAGTCATCCAGCCTCAGAAGACCAGCTTAAGCCATTTCATAAGCCAAGGCGGCATCCTCAGAATCTATAGAGTGACTAGGAACCTCTTCTGTGAGTGTACTATTGTCACAACCGAGGCCCAACAACAGCGCAGGGGCATTGACTAAAGCTTCGGCAGTCTTTGCTCGGAGCAATGACTTCAACATAGGGTCATGTTGGAGGAATGGCAATAGTTTCTGGTACAGAGCATGCAGAAAGTCCTGCGGCCGCCATTGCAAGGTTGAGTGTCTGGAAGCCGGCATGGTGAATAGAATGATATCTGCTAGTGAGTTGGTGACCTCGAAGCACTTCAACAGCTGGACCGTTCTCAGCCTGATTCTGAGCCATGCAATTGATCAAGTCTTACCTGGTCACGTCCCAGAGGAAGCAAGTCCGTCTCAGTGAACCCCTGCAACGAGCATAACAGGGCCCGGCCGACAACGGCCGGAAAGCGGAAAGTCAAGAGGTCGATCTGTGAAACTGATGAGAGTAATCGTTGGGACAGTGCTTTCTGCCAGATGATTGTGCGCATCCACTCTTTCGTGATACAGTAGTCTGCCATACGTGCCGAGGAATAGTTGAGAGGTAGGGCTGACAATGCTGCCTCCGTCTCTGCCAAGTATCCCGCCGACTCCCGGGCATTGGCATTTCTATCACCGGCAGAAACCTTGTCGAAAGTTGCAAAAAGCCGGCCCAAATCAAGTAGACCCTTCACCTCTGCATTAGAATTTGAGAGTGTGTCTGGCAAAACAATGGGACTTGTATAGGACGGCTGCAAGCCCAAGTGCATAGCATAGCCTCTGCGAAAGTTAGTGGGAGCAGCTTGTGGTCAGCCACGCCGCGTCTTACCTCTCCGAGATCCAGAGCAGCAGAAACACCACCTCTTTGTTGGCGATGACATCGGCATCACAGGCTATAGCTTGCTCATCCATCCCACCCGCATCCAGTCCCAGTAGCCTGGCTCCTGAGATTGCTTCTTGTATGAACATCATGGCCGAGTTGCGTCGGTTGGTCTTGGCGTGGTAGACGTGCAGGAAGAATGAGACGAGGATGCTTCGCAGGTCGAGATGTTCTCGATACGAGCTCGCCCGGAGTCTCATGCATTCTGCTGCCATGGTGGTGCAATCTACTGCGTGATTGACGCCTGCGTGGTTGATGCTCAATGGTGGAAGCTGCAACTGAGCCATCGTTGCTGCAGAGAGCGCCATGGCTAGACAGAGCGTGTCGACATGGGGGACCGAGTCAAGCTTCTGTAAGAGAGAAGTTGTGTTGATCACCGGCCAGACGCTGTACGATGATTGCTGGTACAGCCGGACAACATATGCGAGAGCTACCAAGGAGATTGATGTGTCCACAATACAGTGCTCTCGAGCAACATTGTTTGGTGGAATGGGGTCTGGTACGACTAATTGAGTGGGGAAGATGGTCGATGTTCGCGCTTGAGCAGTGAACCGCCGCACCTTGGGACCTCTCCTCTGCACGGGTTTCAGGTAGGTGCATTTGACCTGCCTGGGGCTCTGTCGACAGGTATCGCAAGGAGATGTCCCGGTACATCTGACTTTTCGGGCGATGCATTCATCACAGGCTTTTTTAACAAGGTGCCGCATGGGTGGAGTTATTGGAGAGGTGAAGAGGGAGGAAGAGAGAAAGAGGGGAAGAGGAAGGAGGGGAAGCGGAGCAATGCAGAAGTCAAGACACTGAGCACCTGCTCTCTCCTCCCCACGCATTTCTACACAACTGCTTTATTCCTTTGACAATATCCTCACTCCAATTCAATCCACCGAATCCACAACCGCGAACCCCGAACCGCGGAACCCCCGAACTCCCCCAAATCCGACGTCATCGGGCCCTGGTCCACTTTTTCTCCTGGACCTTCCCCGACCACCGCTTCACTTTTCACCGCCATCGTTCCTCGATCTGAGTCTTGACTATATAACCCCTAGATCTGCTTCGGTTGCTTTTATTCCTTAGTTCAGCTAAGAACCGCAAAAGGTCTTCCCCACCAACCTACAATCTATAAATACCGTCACCACCAAAATGGAAGACAAACCCCTCAGCCCGGTCAGCACCGACGTACGTCCCCAATCCCGCCCAGACCCTCCCCAGCAAACCAAAACTAACCCCAAGTCAAAAAGCCCATGACCCTAACCGCGCACGAAACCTCCCCCGCCCTAATCTTCCCAACCTTCTCAAGCACAACAGCCTTCAACCTGGGTCTCGCGCTGCGCAACCGCATCCTCACGCTACCGCCGACCTCACGCAAACCGGCCCTGATCTCCATCACGCTGACGACGGCGCCGCTGCCGACAGTAGACCACCAACCGGTCCCGCCGCACGTGGTGTTCCAATGCGCGACCGAGCCCGGCACGATCCCGGACAACGAGGTGTGGGTGCGGCGCAAGCGGAACACCGTGCTGCGGTGGGGGGTGAGCAGCTGGCTGATGCGGAATAAGCTGCTGGCGGCGCTGAGCGACAGCGAGAAGGCGGGCGTGGAGGCGGCGTTCGTGAAGAAGTATGCGCTGCGGTCGAGTTGCGGCGGGGCCGTGGCGGATGATTATGCGATTCATGGTGGCGGGTTCCCTGTGCGGGTGCGCGGTGTGGATGGCGTTGTGGGTGTCATTGTTGTTAGTGGGTTGAAGCAGGAGGATGATCACCAGGTTATTGTTGATGTGGTGAGGGAGTTTATTCTTCAGGGGGGTGGGAGTGAGTCTTCTTAGCTGAGGGGTACTAAGGTAGCCAAGACAAAGACCCTAAGATAGATGCCCCATCAACAGACTTGACCTGTCAACTCGAAACTCAGACCCTCCGTTGAGCAAAGATCCACCCTTGTCACATCTGCAAAGACCGCCGTCCGTCTCAATCAGCCCGAAAATGCCCTACATTCTTGATTGAAGACAACAGGATTATCTTATCGGATCAACATGTAATCTCTATCTGGACCATTATTAGTGGAAACAGATATACAAACCCCATCATGAGTGAGACATGCCAAGCAGCGTCCATGGCCGTTGGGGTGTATCTACGTAGTCTACTGTACATCAATCTCAAGGCATAGAAAGGCAGGGAAGAAGACCAGCTGGAATTCTCATTCTCAGTCTTTGGTACTCTCTCGCAATCAACCAGGAGTCTATCTTCATACTCTCACAATAAGCAAAACTCTATTTTTATACTCCCTCACACAATCAAAGGAAGCTCAAAAATAAAACAATGCTCTTCTTCAACGTCCCCGCCCTCCTCTCCCCAGCGGTACTCCCCGCCCTCGCTGCACCTGTGCCTGTGCCTGCAAGCGATCTAATAAACCACCCATAACACACAACTACACCATCCCATTCCCACATATCAACATCAATCCACAATAGACCTGACACTAACCTTGGAAACATTCAAGGCGGAAGCCCTCAGCAAACGCTGCTGCATCCTCTGCGACGTCGGCAGATGTGGATGGGAGGATAAACGCGAGGCCCCTGATACGTTGACGAAGTGGTTTGGGGAAAGAATGGGGATCGCATGATGGGAGGAAGTGGGCCTAGCGAGAAAGAGAAAGTTTATTGTTAAGTGGAGGTGGTGCAGTAAGGTTGAATGGGTGGGTAAGTACTGTATAATATATAGCCTTTATGGTTATATAGTCTATATGCTTGTGATAGCCTGTATAGTTCTGATCCTAATGACCCTGATAGCCGATGTTTCTTATAGCCTACTAGATATATGGTTCTGATAGCCTATACTTCTGATAGCCTATGACCGTGAGCTTAGATGACCCTACCACCCACCCTATCTGAATCCTCACCAGTAGCCTATATAGCCCAGACCGTGTCCCATTCTCGATCTCAAAACAAGCAATAAGGTCCTTACTAGAGTCAGATACAGTCTAAATCACCACTGCGTCTGAAGCTGCATCGAAAATTAACCCTGAATTATGCCCGGCGGGGCATCCAATGAGAAACATTTGGCGCTATAGATACGAGGATCTTGCAGCAGACGCACAGACTAGATCATGAATATCAAAATAGCGCCCTAGATAGAACAACCATTCTAGGGGGTAACCTGCACTAGATACCCCTTGTAAATGTACCATCGAGTTCGAGATCTCGTGTTGATCCGTTATGAAGCATTTTCGTCGAATATAGTTATGTGGCAGCCAACAACTGCAGGAAGAAGAAAGAGCAGAAAGAAGGAAATTCCAGCTGGAGATTGGCTGCATAGCAGTAGTCCATTTCTATAAGCGAATCCACTGAGAAGCAACCAGGTCCAAATGTAAGGAAGAAGAGCACTATATCACAAGCCTTCCGGTTCCTGTCTCGCTTTTGTAAAACACTCTACCTATATTTGATCATATGTCACTCTTCGTATCTGAACTGTAGATTGTATCTACCAACCAACAGATGAAAACACATCAGCTCAAGCCAGACTACAGGAACGAGTCTATCAGGACAGAAATTACGTATCAGACAAGCGAATAGAATCTGTGGCAAAGCATTTGCACTACAATTACAGCCGGAAGTCTGCTGGAGAAAGATTGAATCCTGACTAAGATATAGGTATCATATTTAAAACTTAAAAACAAACCAAAAGTTGGTCTTTCACATAATCAAGTCAAGCAATGCAAACTCCTTGAGTCCCTCTAAGAATAAAGTAATTTTACAATTCGTCATGGCCATACGACTCATCATCCTCATCAGCCGGGGCAGAGCCATACAGCTTGCTGGTGATGGGGTAGGCCACGTTGGACAGCTGCTCCTTCTGCTCCTCGAAGTCCTCGGTGGTAGCAGTGGCCGCGTTGTCCTCCAGCCAGTCGGTCACCTCCTTGACGGCATCCAGAATGGTCTGCTTGTCGTCCTCGTCGATCTGGCCACCCAGTCCGTTCTCGTCGTTGACCTGGTTCTTCAGGCTGAAGGCATAGTTCTCCAGTCCGTTGCGGGCCTCAATCTTCGCCTTGATGGCCTTGTCCTCATCGGCGAACTGCTCGGCCTCGGCCACCATGCGCTCGATCTCCTCCTGGGAGAGACGGCCCTTGTCATTGGTGATCGTAATGGACTCGGCCTTGCCGGTGCCCTTGTCGCTGGCGCTGACCTTCAGGATACCGTTGGCATCCAGGTCGAAGGAGACCTCAATCTGAGGAACACCACGGGGAGCCGGAGGAATGCTGGTAAGCTCGAACTTGCCGAGCAGGTTGTTGTCCTTGGTCAAAGAACGCTCACCCTCGTCTGAAACCCAGTTAGTATCGGACTGATCAACATGGCAACGGCACGGAACAACTTACAAACTTGGATGAGAACGGTGGGCTGGTTATCAGCGGCGGTAGAGAAGATCTGGGACTTGCGGGTGGGGATGACGGTGTTGCGGGGAATGAGCTTGGTCATAACTCCACCGGTGGTCTCAATACCCAGGGTAAGGGGGTTGACGTCCATCAGAACGACACCGCCAGTACCCTCCTCACCGGACAGAACACCACCCTGAACGGCAGCACCGAAAGCGACGGCCTCATCGGGGTTGATACCCTTGCTGGCCTTCTTGCCACCGAAGAACTCCTCCAGGAGGGCCTGGACCTTGGGGATACGGGTGGAACCACCAACCAGGACAATGTCGTCAACCTCGGACTTCTTGACCTTGGCGTCCTTGAGAACCTGCTCGACAGGCTTCAGGGTCTTCTTGAACAGATCCATGTTCAGCTCCTCGAACTTGGCGCGGGTCAAGGTCTCGGAGAAGTCCTCGCCGTTGTGGAAGGCCTCGATTTCGATGCGGGTAGACATCTGGGAAGAGAGAGTACGCTTGGCCTTCTCAACCTCACGCTTGAGCTTACCCATGGCCTTGAGGTCCTTCTTGACATCGGTAGAGTGCTTGCGGTCGTACTGCTTGACGAAGTAGTCCATGACGCGGTGGTCGAAATCCTCACCACCAAGGTGGGTGTCACCAGCGGTAGCCAAGACCTCGAAAACACCGTCATCGATCGACAGCAGAGAGACATCGAAAGTACCACCACCAAGGTCGTAGACGATGACCTGGCGCTCACCATCGGTCTTGTCCAGACCGTAGGCGATAGCGGCGGCGGTGGGCTCGTTGACAACACGGAGGACGTTGAGACCGGCAATGGTACCGGCATCCTTGGTGGCCTGTCTCTGGGCGTCGTTGAAGTAGGCGGGAACGGTGACAACGGCGTGGGTAACCTTCTTTCCAAGGTAACCCTCGGCGATCTCCTTCATCTTGCCGAGAACCATGGCGGAAACCTCCTCAGGAGTCAAGGTCTTGGGGGTCTGGTTGACCTCGACCTTGACGACAGGCTTGCCATCCTTGTTGACAACCTTGTAGGGGAAGTTCTTGGCGTCCTTCTGAACATCGGTATCATCGAACTTGCGACCAATCAGACGCCTGAAGAATGTTAGCAAACCGAACATTCACAGCACCAGCCAGCCAGGAAAACTCACTTGATATCGAAGACAGTGCGGCGGGGGTTAGCGGCGTATTGGTTCTTAGCGGCGTCACCGACGAGACGTTCCTCATCGGTGAAGGCAACGTAGGAGGGAGTGATACGGTTTCCTTGGTCGTTGACGAGGATTTCAACCTTTCCGTTCTGCATCACACCAACACAACTGTGACCGTCCTGTTAGTTACACGTCGCGTCTCATTTCAGACCAAAACATCCAGAAGCAACTCACGAGTAGGTGGTTCCCAAATCAATACCGATAACAGTGCCGTAGTTGTCTTGTACAGAGGAGTCATCCTGAGCGTGTGCGGTTCCGAGGAGAGCCAGAGGCGCAATGAAAACAAGGAGCAGGTAGAAGACGGTGGTCCAAGCAGTGAAGGGCTTGGCCGCACCCTGGCGAGCGGAGATGCGCGCCATGGTCGGGGAATATGTGCGAGTAGTAGCTAAGGTCCTTTTCACCACAGGACACGGTAGCACGATATGTTCAGTCCTTTCGTCAACAGTGTGTACCTGTCACGCGTTGAGGAAAAGAAAAGAAAGAGCGTGAATAGGGAGAAGAGGAGAGAGGGGGGGGTGGGAGGGAGGTTGGTGAAAAAGAAAGCGACGAGGGAGGAAAGAAAGAAAGAAAGGATGTCCGAGGGGAGGAGCTTCAGCCAGCTTTCATATTCTTCTTGTATGGGATGGCGGCGGCAAAGAAAGCGCAGCGGCCATGCTGGCCTTTTCGCGGGTATTGCATTTAAGGTTACTTCTCAGCCTCTGATTGGTGGACACCCCGTTCAGGGCACCGACTGACTCAGCATAATCCTGACCGCCCCGTTCATTCTGCCGGCCCAATTTTCCAGGCGGTTCGTCGAAGTTGCTAGAATCTCCCTTCCGATTTGCTGGCGGGGAGTTTCGCTTAGTCCGCCGACTCCGCCTTCCCGAGGTTTGGTCCATTTGCAATCAGGACCTTTTCCCGATCTGGCCAGCTGGTCATTTTACTCCATTCTTGCGCCTACCTTAACAAGAAAGACACGGACAACTTGGAAGTTGACAACTGTCCCCTGAAGATATTCGTGGGGTCGGGTGGCTGTCCACTATGCCTACTCCGTCTTTTCTTCACTCTTCTCAATTCCGGGCTCCTTCAACATTGAGTCAGAAATAAGCCACCAGGGTCTGAGCCTTGAAAGATAGTGGAGACTCTGCCCCCTCCCCCACTCAGGAGACTTACTTACTTCCCTTGCTTTCTGCCACTCTGTTCAAAACGTTCAAGGCCAGTTTTAGGGTGTTTGTCAGACATGACAGGGTCCTGTTTGTTAGTCTAGAAGGTGCTACTACAGACATGGCAGCAATAGCTTCTTCGAGACCAGTACTGTACATCAGGCCAGACTGGCAACATGGACAGGCTATCATAGTACGCCAGCCAACGTTGCCCCTTGAGTCCAATCGAAAGCAATAGAACAGTAAAGTGCATTCATTGTTTATGCAGTAAATGCCGCAGCATCTATAATCATGCGTAATCGTCTAAATCCATCTACTCCAACAAGCCAGCAGCCACCGTTTCGCCTCCGGCTCGCAGAACAATCCGCGTAGGCGCTTCTAGAGGCACCGCTTGATCCATCTCGACAACAATCCGCGCCACTGTGCCCGGTGCCACAATCTTAGGCTTCTTCTTGATGATCGTGCCAGACTGTTTGTCCAAGGTGGCAACGAGCCGACTGATCCGTCCGGGGACATGTAGGCGACCACGGTGAATATCCACCATGCTAGGCAACAGGTGGTCGAAAGCCAGCACCTTGCATGTGAATGACGTGACGTTGGCGATGGGCGCCGATGCCCGGCAGATCACGTCGCCGGACCGAAGGTGGATGGGATCAATGTTGGCTAGGTTCAGGACGACGTTCTGACCCGCCACAGCCCAGTCACTAGGTTCTCCGTCTACCTCCAGGCTCCGGATGGTGGCCGTCTCACTGCTGGGCATGGTCAAGATCTGGTCGCCCACCTGTAAGCTGCCAGCATCGATGCGGCCAGATATCGACAATGGATTCTGAACACTGCCACGGAACACGTCCCCAATGGTCATCCGAAGCGGCTTGTCGACCGCGTGGGAGTAAGGTTCGGTGGCCTCCAGCTCGTCAACCAGAGTACGACCGTGGTACCATGAGACATTCGGATCTTCACTGCGCCGAGTGACATTGTCACCGCTGATACCCGAGCAAGGCACAAAGTTGATGTTCTTGGGCTGGAAGCCGGCAGTCGTCAGGAAAGACGATACCTGCTGCTCAATCTCGTCGAAGCGCTCCTTATCCCATTGAACAGAATCCATCTTGTTCACAGCCACGATGATCCTCTGCACGCCCATACTCCGCACCAACAAGGCATGCTCCTTCGTCTGTCCCTTCAAGCCAGACTCGAAGTTGCCGATACTGGAGTCGATAACAAGGACGGCAAAGTCAGCTTGACTGGCTCCAGCGATCATGTTAGGCACAAAATCCCGATGACCAGGAGCGTCGACAATTGTAAACACCGTCTTCTCCGTCTCGAACTTATTGGTGGCGATGTCAATGGTGACGCCTCTAGCTCTCTCCTCGGCACCTTGGTCCAGGACCCAAGCCAGAGCAAACGACCCTTTTCCGATCTTCTCCGCCTCCCGCTTGTACTTGTCCAGAGTGCGTTGATCGATAGCCTTCAGATCAGCAAGCAACCGACCCATCAATGTACTCTTTCCCGCATCAACATGACCTGTCCTGCCATTAGCGAAAATACCAACGACGAGGGATTAGACCAATAAACCCCACCGATTACCGCAAAATTCATCGCCCTCTTCCGTTTCGCTTTATTATACTCAGACAGAACGTCTAAATTCTTGCTCTTGACGTTCACCTTCTCCTCGACGCTGAGATTATTCATTCCTCCCGCCAGGTCAGCCTGCGATTTCTTGTCACCTGCCGACTTGGAAGCAGGCTGTTTCGATTTGAAGCCTGCACGTCCATTAGGGGAGAGATCCTATACTTTGCGCCGAATAGCCAAACCTTTAGCAGAGCTCTGTGCGTTGATGACGACATCGTCGGGGCTTGGGCCTGCAAAGTCAAAAGGTTCAGCAAGATCCTGTCCGTAGATTCTGATCAAGTCAAGAGTGTTGGCGGATAAGTGGCTGGGCTCGGTCATCTTCGGCCGCGCGGAATCCCCAACGATGGCGTTGGCAAATGTCGACGGCGGTGCACGGATGTTCACAGCAGCTTGCTCCGCCTCTTCACTGGCCACCGGTGTCTCCGGCCCTGACGTCGCAGGCGTAGCCTCCTCCTCCTTGGGGCTTGCTTGTGGCTTCGGCTCCGGAGTTGTCTTCTTAACCGACGAAGAATTACCCTGACGAGATCCCTTGCCGAGGGAACGCAGTGATTGCAAGCCCTCTGCTGTCGACTTCTGCGGCTTTCCACTAGCAGCTAGCCTCTCGCGCAGTGACAAGGGTGCACCTTTCGACTCACTGGGAGCCGGTTGAGGTACTTTCTCAGCATCAGGTATTTCTGCAGCCACAGGCGGGGTCGTAGCAGCCTTATCACCCTCCTTCTTCCTGCGCGCAGCAGCCAAGGCAGCCAATTTCGACATCTTGCCTCCGCCCGCACCGTCCGGCGCACCGCCCAAAAGACCCAGTCGAGGGTACAGCGGCTCGACGAGAATCTCCCCCTTACGGTGTGTCGGGATATTCAACCACGGGGCGTCACGAAAGAAGTCCGCCGCCGAGAAATGTGCAGCCGGAGGCGGTGACATGAGAGGAGGAGCGGGGTATGCCGGCACTGAAGAAGCCTGTTAGAATAACAATCCCAGAGCTTTGTGGCGCAGAAAGAAAGATGTCAGTTTGAACCAGTCGCACACACAAGAAAGATGGACACACGTACTCACATTCCAAGAAGACAGGTAGATAACCAAGCCAGAAACACAGCTAGGTAGCCCGAGCCCAACCACCACAAGAACAAAAACAGAGCAGAGCAAAAAGGGACGTGAATATCCAATGGTGCTTACCTGAAGTCCCCTTCGCCTTAGGAGCCGCAGCGGCGACAGCCTGCTTCTTCTGAAGTTCCTTAACCTTCTTGCCTAGAGTGAAGTAAGGCGGTTAGTGCGGGGCTCCTGCAAGCATGGTACCAATTCAGAACGACGAGGTTCATGCAACCGAACCGTAAGCACACGTACCTCGGAGGTAATTCACAGACTTCTCGATATCGTTGTAATAGTGGTACAGTGCATCCTGGACTTCACCGCGGGTCGCCGTCACCGAGGGATCCCCCGCACGCAGCTGGTTCAGCACCTCCACCGTACACTGCTCGAGGAACTCTTGTTCTTCCGGGTCCGGGGAGTAGTAGCCATCATCGTACTCGTCTTCATCGTAGCTCACGGCCTTGACGCGATGGCGCGACATGGTGGGTGGTTTAGTTGTGTTCGCGGGGCAGCTTGCGGAAGGAGGAGGGGTTTTCGCTGTTGCTGACGAGGCGGATCTAACGAGGAACGGATGCGAGGAAACGGAATCTAACCGGGTGAGTATTCTATGAGTGATGTATTCTTGTGAAAGCCCTAGATGCTCTCGACAAATTGCTGGTTGATGAGACCGAGAGAAGAGTGAGCAAACCAGGGAGATTGGTAGGAGAGAGTGGTTCTAAGGTGAAAGCCGAGCTGCGCTGAATTGAGATCCTCCCGCACCACGTCATTCCCCACCCAGCCAGTTCTTCCAGTCACCGGGGAGATATTGGTCACTACGCAGTCCAGTGAAGAAGCCATATCTCTACAACCATTGTCCTGACGGAAAGGGTGAATCTAAGTAAAGTTTCTATTTCTGATTAACAAGCGATGCATCACAAACAATGGTCCGCCATAGCCAACTGGGACAATGGTAAGCTAGGGGTCGCTTCTATAAGCGATCATGGTATATAGGTAACTAAAGGCGTGACCAAAAGCAAAACCGTCACAGCCTGGTCACCAAGCCGAAAGTCAACGACTGTTTACTTCAACGGGCTTGCCCCAAAAATGTCGCTGGCAGCAGGGCTAGCAAAGCTGCCGTTACTTGGGGTCAGAGCGATCGAGCGTCGAAACGCTTGCCGGGGGGTTGCAGGCGCACTGCCGGCGGGGACCCCGACGACGTCCGGCGTGCTGGGAGTGTTGCGGCCGCTGCCATTCTGCATTGTGACCGCCGTACCGGGGCGAGAAAGGACGGTGGTCGTGCCGTTCCGCGGAGGTGGCCTGAATCCCAGCTTGGATCCTTCGCGGAAGATCTCCTCCAGGATCTGGGAGACCACTCCCGCGTCTTCATATTCCTTGAACTTCTTCCAGAGGCGCAACGCCATCCGCGCATCCTCGATCGAGTCGTGTCCTTGATTGTTATCCGTGGGCTCTTCCTGGATGAATTCCTTGAACACAGCCCACGCGAGATACCGTAGACTCAACCGCCGGTTCTTTCCGGGATGGAAGAAAAGATACTGCGTGTCCACCGTCTGGTTCTTGGGGACCTGGATATTCACCTTCCGGAAATCGGAGGCAAGGCCGTGTCCAACAAACACACAGCCCAAGTTGAGAAGCAACCAGAGCTTCTTATATGCCACTTTCAGTGGGACGAGATTGTGTTGGCTCGTTCTGGGGTCCAGATCACCCGGTTTGATGCCAGAGTACTGGGTGACGTAGTCCACAATTGGTTCTTTGATGGTGATGTAATCGTCGATGAACGGAACACCCTCGCGAAGTCCTGAGCCTCGGAGAACAGACACTCGAGCAAGTCCACTCTTGCTCGGTCGCACCATCTCTTGAGAGCCGTCCGCTTTCACGTCGATTTCCGCCTTCTCAAGATCGACGAACTCAGTGTCCAGAGCAACAGGCGTGCCAGGAGTGGGCTTTTCCTCCTCGGTGAGTGTGACGCGCGATTCCACAGCCTGGCCGGCACTAGTAAAAGATGTCAGAACTAGACGAAGGGCTAGTCAACACCCAGGAGCAACTTACTTCATAGACCAGTCACGAAACAGAAGGGTGGTATCGAGCGATTTCTTCCAGGAGTCGTCCATAGAATGGCGTCCATCTTTGACCTGGTAAGCCAGGACACATGGTATTTTCCACGGCTGGTTGAACCGGAGAGCTTCATCCTTATCAACCTCCGTCACCAGGAAGTCGTTGAACAAGTGCCACTTGTTCTTCGCTTCTGGCTCGCGCGAGGATATAGATACGTTAATAAAAGAGACCAGATGCGCCTTCTGGTGCTCAGGGACATCGATTTCGCAAACCAGCCCCACCAATTCATAAACCACAAGCCCAGCCATCTTGGACTGAAGTCGCAGCTTGAGCTCGTCGCCTTCAAAACACAGGATCTGGCCATTGTCGACCGCAATTCCCATTTCTTCAGGCAGCCAGCCAGGGATCGCCCACAGTCGGCGGCAAATGGGGTTGCTGAGTGCGGCATTGAGCATAAGAACCGATGGCATGCGGTGTATAGTCTTGCGAATATTGACTTGTTGATACCGTCGACAGTAGTTACACCATCCCCGGTTTTGTGTTTCTCGTTCTATGCTTGCGCGCAATATGTTGGAGAAGCGGAAGGCAGGATTTCGACGGAGTTGCTTGAGGTCGATGGCGGGATACACCAGCTCATTGACTAGGGTATTGCCTGGCCTGACGATCTCATTCTGGCAGAACATGCATCGTATGGCCTCAGACGCGACAGTATTGAGTCGCAGATCCAATTCGTCCGAGCTGGGTAGGATCATGCGGTGGTCATGAGAGATTTGCGTGAGGAAGAATCGATTGACTGCTTGTATGGCTGTAGAAAGTGACTTAGTCGTCAGATTCTCTTCGAACAAGCCCAAACTGGAAGCCTCGCGAGAGCTACTGAAGGTCTTGAGAAGGTTCGTCGCCTGGCAATTTTGACCGTTGGCTTTCTCGAGCATATCAAACAGATAGCCCATCTCGCACAGTAGACAGCTTTCAAATATACACGAACTGGCAGCGTGGTGGAGAGCAACGTTTCGAATCATGGGGATGAACTTGAAGAGTTGAAGGAGGGCGTTAGTGAAGGAATTCGCAATGTGTGTTTCAAGACCGGAGAAGGTCGTCTGGTTGTAGAATCTGAGTACCGTTAGTTAGTCTTAAGAGATCAATGTCACAAGTGTTACCAGATGACATACCGGAAGTCAAAATCATCGACACCGAATCGACTATACTTGATTTCGACATTACTGTATTTCAAGAGCGGATCATCCTCAGACTCGCCATTGAGCTTTGCACCAGCCAACGCCTCAGTCGCGTCACCGATCGAACCATCTGGTTTGACTTTGTTACTCTGCTCCCTGGCCTTCTCACTCAAGAACTTGGGAGCAATCAAAGCAGTGTCGGTAGTAGATAATGCGCGGGTATTCTCCACCTGGTATCGCCGCGTTTTCTTCGGATTGGCCGCATAATGACCGATTTCAGCCGGACGCAGGTAGGCAAGCAGAGCCTGATCAATAGGGGCCGGAGGACTACCGACCTCGAAGACCAGATGGCTCGGCCATGCCGAAAACAGGCGGTCGTGGTAATAGGGCATACCGATCATATTCAGCGGGGTTTCCGGAGACCAGTCGAGGGGAGGTGGCCGCGGGGTGACATCGGCAAATTCGGCCTCCTTGCTCAATTCATTGAAGTGGATCTTTGCAGGGGAGCCCCACAGATGAAGGAAGCATTCCGCATCATTGATGGCAAGTGCTTCCCCAGAAGGCGAGAGATCAATACCCAACATGAACGTAACATTCGCCTGACGCAGATTGATCGCATTGGGATTCATCAAGTCGACCACCTGAAGCTGACCCGTCTGCGAGGCCACAAAACTCGTCGTATGCAGCTTAGGGTGCATGCGCACATAGGCAGCACCCGCGTGGAAGGGGATGGGAGGTAACGGGGAGAGTGTTTTCAGGTCATAGACATTGGCCAGCGGATCCACGATCGGGGCGCCAAGGTGTCTGACGGAGAAGCCACAGGTGACCAGCAGATCATTGCGGGCATCCATATCATTGACCGCCGTGCCGTGCGCTTTCCACGACTTCACGACACTAAAGTCATTCAGACTCAACGCATTGACCGACCCGGTGTCCGTGGCCGCGCAGAGGTACCGGCTCTTCTTCATTATGGTGTAATTGTAATCCGTCGGCAGCTTGTCCACGATGATGCCTTTGTCGATATCGATGGTGAACATCACTTTCTGGCATCCTGCCACTATGATCCGGTTCGTCTGGGCCGTGAAACTCATGCAGCGGAGGTCGGTCATTTCTTCGTGGGCGATGTGCCACTGCGTCAGACCGCGGCGGGTGATCATGTGCGCACTCTTTGAGGATATCGATAATACGCCTCGGTCATGGAAGAGAATCTGTCGCACCGCGCCTTCGGACACGGGGTGTGCCCGGACAGAGGTATACCTCTGCATTTCGGGACCATAGAAGGAGGTAATTCGGCCCTGATGGAAAGAATCTCATTATCAGTATGATTACCTCGGCATCATCAAGTCAGAAACAGGGACATACATATTCATTTCCGGCCCACAAAAGTTCCATCACATCGTCAAAGGCGATTGTGGTCGCGATCGTCGGCAACCCGTGCGGGCTTGGAGGGGGCACGGGTATGCGCGACAATTCATCCCAATCGGCTTCCATGGCTTGACATGGCACCCGGGCAGATACCCGGGCTTATTGACAGCGTCGAGATGTTCTGGGGAGGGTCGGGGGAGGTTGTTCAGCAGCAGTTGGTGGGTCTGTCCATCTGGGAACCGGAGACAAGGTGCATCGTTCGGCGAAAGCGCGAGTGCGGGGATAGAGCTTGGTGTGATTGGGGTTTGGGAGATTGGGGTTTGGGTCTCGTTGTGCAGGTCGCGGGAAAGATATGTCGCGTCGAGTCAGTAAGGCAAATCGCGGACCCTCTCGTTCAATAGCCACTCGAGAGACGAAGTGTCTCTGGGATGGAGGGGATTTGACGAGGTTATTGAGGACGGCAATGGAGGGTGAGAGACCAGCACATCGTCACGTGAGCGAGGCAGAAGCGGGACAACGGACTGGAGGCATGAAGAACCAGTCCACCAAGTGTCCAGACACCAGCATCATCCATAGCTCATCCGTGACTCACATCGAACAAAATGAGTCAAAGTCCACTCTTTCTGCAAGATTGAATATGCGTGGTACCTGTGAATGATATCTCCGGGTTTTATGTTGAAATCATTACGGCGTCTCCGGGCCACGGATATATAATCCACACTCGAGTGGTATAACTACAGAGAACAATGGATTGAATCATAATTATTACATCAACGCCTCAATAGCATTGATTCAGGGACTTGAGCCCAATCTGGTACTAAAATAGACGGAGAGATTAATAAATACCAGCTGCCTGCTATAAGCAACCATTGTAGGCAGCACTGATGGCATTATTGGCAGCGATATGAGAAGAGAAGGCCAAGCAACTGTGAAGTGCAACATCAATAGACATCAATGATAGTCGTTTGGACAAATCTTTGTAATGAAGCCCATATCCCAGCTATCAAGTATACGCATATCTATTATGATATCCCCGGATTCAAATCCCGAAACACCAAATTAGCCACATAGAATAGGTTGCCCCGTCGAATGATCGATTGACCTAGCATCAAGATGAAGGTAAAAGGAACATTTCTGACAAGCAATACGGCAGCCTCAGGCCAATCATGGGGCTGGTCCGGAATATTGATCAATGCTTGTACTGATGGTGAATTCGCTTCCTATCTTATATACTACCATACCGGCTGCCGTGTCGCGGAATCATCGAAGCTGATAAATTGATTTTGAATCCCAACTTGCAGGTTTTGATAAGTTGTATTCTCTTGGGCCTGTCTTCCAGATAGTGGTTCCGAGTATGTAAGGAATGATGACGGAGATGAAGTATTGTTGATGCAACAGCTAAGGTAGATGAGAAGGACAGAAGGGAGCCCGTGCCCAGACACACAAAAAGCAGTAACAACCCTTCACTAGTGCCATGCTACCAAACATCTCTCGCCACCACCCCTGCTACGAACCAGCCAAGATAATGAGAAACAAGAAGAAAATCAGATTAGAATAACAGAGAAGAAAAGAACGCTATGGAGAACACAAGTGGTATGAAAAGGAAAAGCTCGACACTCTTGCTAAAGCTCATACTACTGGAAACAAGAAGTCTCCCAACTACCCGAGAACGGCCTGATCAACAAGCGAATACCAGGAAGGAGGTAAGATGCCTTCAATGCCTTCATTACCACTGTCCATCGTCGATTCAACAAAATAAAATTTCACCGATAGTATGAAGCAGGGTTGGACACGTCGGTTTGCGAGGGATTGTACGCTTGGTAAGAGGCGCCACCGGGGGTCGATGAAGGGTAGGGTGTTGGTGTGGATGCTGTTCCCGGGACTTGGGGAGGCTGGTGCATCGGAGCTGGCTGATGGGTGGGGTACGGAGGTTGTGCTTGGTGGGCGGCGTTGGCACCAGCTGGTGGTCGGTTGGCGTCTTCAGGGGGGTAAGACGATGGCGGGTATTCTGGCTGCTGCTGCTGCTGGGGCGGGAAATGTGGCTGCGCGGAAGCGGGAGGTGGAAATTGTCCGGGATAATGAGGTCGCTGTTCGACAGGAGAGTCGTAAACAGAAGTGCCTAATTCTTGAGGATTGTCGTACGTAGACTCGGGGCGGTGGTAAGTGGGCTGGTAAGACTCGGTTGAGGGCTGGCGTTGCTGTTGCTGGTACGGTGCACCAGCGGGAGGTGTGTCACGCGGGTCGGGTGATTGCGACGTAGGAGGAGGGTACGCGTGAGCTTGTTCTGCACCATAGTAAGGGGTGGGAGTGGACTGGGCGGGCTGAGCTTCTATCCATGTGTTAGAAGGCATTTTTGTCGCAAGAAATGCAAAATCATAGCGAACCTTGAGGACGAGGACTGAAGTATCGTTGAGGATCAGCCTGTGCCGGCGGGGCCTGAGGATATCCTACGGGAGCCGGGTACCCGTAAGGAGGTTGAGCCGGTCGTCCATACTGGGGTTGTGCAGGGTGGGACATGGACGCCTCCAGGAGAGACTCGTAGTCTCTGCGGGCTTTGATGAACTTTTCATTCAGCTGCGTGAATTCATCTGCAAGGCAGACAGTGAGTATAAGTCCTATGCAGATTCACAAACGAACATACCCTTCTTCTGCGAGTATTTGCCGATGAGTTCGATCAACTTCGGCCGGATAGCCAAGGTCGAGTGATACAGAGTGGTGATTTCCTCATTGTCCTGCACATTGAGCTCGGAACTGCGAGTGCTGAGAAGCGTCAGGAGCTTCTCAACATTCTTGATCTGCCCGAACACCTCGCCCTCCATCTGAGCTTCGCGCTGCAGCTCCTCAACCGTAGGATCGGGTAGCTTCTCGACATAGTTGAGAGGGAAGATACCCGTCTGGCCCCGCAGGGAGCCCTTCCACCAATCCTTGTAAACGGATTCCAGAACAGCAATGACATCTCCCTTGCGGAACTGCAATTCCCCAGGCTCCGACGGCTGGAAATCGAACAATGCTCTCACCCGGGAGACCGTAGCCGCGGAGGTACCGGAAGGAACGGGCTGTGATGCTGCGGCTACCGGTGATTCGCTAACTGGCGCTGCGGCATTGGAGCTGCTGGCTTGTGGCTGGGCCTGAGGGACCGCGGAAGGCTTTTCTCTTATCGAAAGCGCCAGCGCCATCTGTAGCTCCTCCTCTTCTTTCTGGCGGTCTGCATCGGTGATCTCCCTTTTGCCCGGTTTTGATGGAGGTTGCAAGTTGGGATCTAGAGCGTAACACATCAGTCTCAGAGTACCCGCGCCAGTGATTTAGGTCTATTACTTACTCTGCGTCTTCAGCTTCATGTACGCCTGCTCCATGATACCGAAATCCGGGTTACTAGCAAACATCTCCGTCCATTCTTGCATGCGTTCCAGGATCTTGGCTTTAACCTGTTGATGTGTGTTCTGCCGAGCATAGGTATCAATCAGTAGCTGTCGAGACGCCACAGTAGGAAGAGATACCCACACGATCACCTGCTAGACGCAGAAGCGCATCCGTGAAGCTTCTGGACGCAAGTTCTCGGTGTATCTTCGGTCCACAGTTCTGCGCCAATGCATTTGCCAACTAGTCGATACGGAGGGCAGAGTGTCAGTAATATACCTCCAAAGCAAACCATCGCAAATAAATAGACGCATCGGGACCGCAGACCTCCAAAGTATATAGCTGCACATTGGCATTCCTATGCGCCAGTCTCTTAATCAAAGCGGCCACAGCATCTTTCGCTCTAAAGAATCAAGCCTCCTCATTAGCCCCCATACCTCGTCGAGATAACATAAACTTGAAAGGGGGCGCCGCATACCCGGACTCCTCCGCAGCGACTTTATCACAGACATCCTGGAAGCAAAATGTCAGCTTCCTTCCTGTAAAACAGACGGCAACCACAGGTTATTCGGCAGAATTGCATACCAAGATATATTCCCAGTTCTCGGCAGTCAGGTTTTCGTCGGTCGCCTTGGCTGTTTCCCGAAGTGGTATACGTCAGCGACACTGGATAATCACGGGTATGGGTACTTGGTCCGTTGGTGAGGATGACTGGCGGGCAAGAGCCAGGATGATCTTACCGACTGCGTCGTCGAAGGCGTTCTGCTGTGCGCGAAACATGACTGGGATTGTGCCTCAGAGCACCGAGATGCGGCAATCAGATAGATGTCGTGGTAAAGGTGGCGGTGATGCGCCGTTTGAGGAGTATTCACAGGATATAGACGTAGCGTTTGCGCCACTTAGAAGATTGAAGTATACTGGCTTAGGTGTAGCAAATGCGTCAAAGAAACAACTCGGAGTTTCGCTCGGGTGGCTTGGCTCGCTGCAAGACCCCCGGTGTCCGACTCGGAAGAAGGTACCCAATTGCGGGGAGGTACAGCCTCGATGGTGGAGGAACGGAGGCGTCGTTGTTTCAGTTAGGGAGGTCAAGATGAGGCGATGGCAGTCGTCAAGAGGTGTAGGGGGTATTTCCGCACTTTCAAAAAGAGACAGACGAGAAGAGTTGAGTAGACGAGAAACGGAGGGGTCTAAAGTGAGAGAAAGGCTGCAACCTGATGGATGCTCAGCAGGTGACGATGGATCGCGCAGGCGGAGAGCAACACCACCCACCCTGACTGGCTACACCGCGCCCGAGTAAGCTTGTCCAGGCCTAATCAGGGCTAGTGCGAAACCACATTGAACTTCTCCCGATGACGATATTGTTGTTTATGGCTACACAATGTATACAATGATGAGTCCACCTGTGGCAAAAATCACTCTATTATGAATGAAAGCCCATCACTCGTCAAGGAGAGTTTCATCTCTCGCCACAAGTATAGGGCAAAGTGAATAGCAAGGCGTCAAAAAGTGGTAGAGAGGTTGTTTAGAGGAGTATCGCTTGAAGCTTGAAGTCTGACCGAAGCAGCAGTAAAGACAGTTGCTCTTTGAACTGAGGCACAAATGCAAACAAGAAGAATCAAGATCATGCTTTTGTTCTTTTGTCATGAAGAGATGCCAGAAAATGCCTCATAAATCATCACAGGGTCGGGGCAGAACACAAGGAAAGCCCAAGAGTAACAGAGGGTTAATCGTAATTCACAACAGAATGAGTACTGAGAGGCGCTTCAAGTACAGATCCCTCAATCAAAATATGGAACAGCGACTTTGTTCAACTTCAACCGCGGTAGAAGGGAAGAAGCAACCCGGCAAAAGTTCACTAATAGGGAGCACGAGGACAAATGCCGGAAGAACAAACAGAAAATTACAGAGAATCTTCCACCAATTCAGAGACTGACCTGGAAAAGACCAGCCATATCGTCGAGATACACTGTGCATGTGTTCAGGCGGTGAAAGCTCCAGACCTCCAGCCCCATAAGCACCGCAAGATAGAATAAACAAAGGTCATCATAACAAGAATCCATCGCCATCTAGACAATCAAAATCAAATGGGAGATCCGCGGGAAGAAACAGTCAAAGGATGAACAAGACATTGGTCATTATGCGATGCCAGCATAACATGTCCAGCAAATATGAAAACATCGGGAGTCATGGGTATCTGAGAGAGAGAAGACAGAAGATATCGACGTATATAGTAACAGTTAGAAGTGACGGTACCTAGGCGCCCCCCTTTTGAGCCTTTTCTTGCGCTCTGTTGGCTCGTGCAGCCTTGACAAGCGGCGACAGATGCGAGAGAGGAGCGCAGAGAGACATGAACGGATGCTAGGACCAGTCAGTAAGAGCGAGGGCTGGGAGACAAGAACAGTTGACATACCTTGAGCAGATCATGGGCTGACGCTCTCTTCTCAGGGTCCACCTTGAGCGCGAGGTGCAGGAAGTCCCGGAAAACAGGAGACAGGTTATGTTCGTCCTTGATTGTGGGCGTGCCGTTGGTTGCGATCAAGTACAGCGCTCGCAGAGGGGACTCGGTCAGATAAGGGGGCTCGCCCTCAATCATCTCGATTGCCATGATTCCCAAACTCCAGATGTCGACCTTGCGACCATACTCCTTTCGGGTGACGACTTCTGGTGCCATCCAGTAGGGCGTACCAACCATAGTGTTTCGCTTATTATGCGAATCATTGATCTGGGCACAGAAACCGAAATCGGCTAGTAGAAGTTAGACCACTTGTTTGCGAGAGTGCGCGGATCAGAGAAATTACTCACTCAATTTGATGTTGCCATCCAAGGACAGGAGAATGTTGTCCGACTTGATGTCACGATGGATGACACCTTTCGAGTGCAGATGCTGCAAACCACTCAGAGTCTACCAAATGTCAGCGTTCCGAACAATCGGAGTTTGGACTAGCTGTATAAGTTACCTCTCTGCAAACAGCAGCAATCTGCCCCTCGCTCATGATGTTGAAAGTGACCACGTCTGTTAAACTACCACCCTCCATATATTCCATCACGACCCAGAGATCAAGACCATGCAGATAGCTGTCCAGAAAATTGACGATATTCCTATGCTTGCTGTCCTTCATGACCAGAATTTCGTTGATGATGAGGTCCTTCTTAGGTTGCAAGTCCAGGTTCATCTGCTTGATGGCGACACAACTATTAGAATTATTTTCATAAGCAGTGAAAACGCCGCCCGACGCTCCCTGGCCAATCTTGTTGAGATGGTGGTACAGTTTGGTCGGGTCACCGGGTGTGCAAATAGCAAGTAGTCGTTGTCTAACATCCATGGCGTTACTCTGGCGGGCCCGTTGCCGCGGACGAGCGGCGGGAGCGGTGGCGGCGGCAGCCGCAGCCGCAGCTGGAGCAGCGCGGGCATGCTGCATCGAAGCAGATGTCTCTTCCACGGGTGTAATATGTTGGGGAGGTGCTTGCTGCGAAGGTTGCTTCTGTTCCGCACGAGCGGCTTGCTGCTGACGCTGGCTGCGGCTGCGCTCAAGTTGTTTGTTGACGATCGCCTGCTGGGCTGCAGCCATAGCCTGTTCCTGTTGTTGCTGATACTGTGCCGGAGACGGTGCCGTCCAGGGCACGGGCGTACCGTTGGCCTTAGAGTTGGATCGACTCAACGGGTGCTGTTCCTTGGGCAGAGGCTCCGTCTCCGGGATCGGGGGCGTGGCGTATGCCTGAGCATAGGCATCCTGGGCTGCACGCACTGGTGCTGCGGCGTATGTGGTTGTAGTAGGAGGCTGAGGGGCGGGGCGAGCAGGAGTGATGGTGCCTGCGCTTGGGGGCTTTGGCGGGGCCCGGTTGGGAACAAAGCCACCCGCCGATGGTGACATGGCTTGGGCCGCTGCAGGAGCACCGCGAGGAATCGGAGGTGGCGCCCGGGGATTCTCAAAGCTACCTTCATGGTTCTGAGGGAATCGGGGACTTGTTGGAGGAGACACTCTTTGCGATCCAGGGCCGTAGGATCCGGGGCCGGAGGCCGGACTGGCGGCTGACGGGTGTTGCGGGTATGCATGATCGAATTTGTGCCAAACCTCATCATCACCACGGGCATTCTTCTCGTAGAACCTCATAATATCAACCATGGTCTGTGGGTGTTCTTCCTGCTCCTTCTTGGAGATGCCACTCTCCTGCAGTAACCGTTGCCATTCTTTCGGAAGGCCTGTAAATTGGCCGGTTTGGTTATCGTAGCCGACATGAGTGACGTGGACTGGATTCTCTGGAGCGGAGATCTTGATGCCTCGTGGAGAACCTAACATACTATTGACGAAGCTTGAGAAACTGCTCTTCTTGCTTCTGCCCGCGAATGGCCTGGTCGTTGTGTTACCCTCATCGGAAAGACGCTTCGGATTAGCCGAGCGGTCATTGTCGGTCGCCCTGTGCACAAACGTCTCCATCCGGCTCTGTAAGGTAGCGAGGCTGGCAGACTGTCTCAATCCTCGAGTTTCAGGGCTTGTGGCAGACCGCAGGGTCGGGGGCTTCTCGGGAACGGGACCGGGCTCAGTCGAATTCTCTTTCAAAGAGCTGAGCATGCCCCGAGTATCGATCGGGGTGCCAATTAGTTCATCTGAGCTTTGCTCACTAAGCGAGAAGCGACCGGCGGGGGGAGGACGGTATTTGGACGAAGAATTGTTGTTGTTGTTGTTGTTATTCGGAAAATATCCCGACTCGTTGCCAGAGTGTGCCGGAGACGGATTGCCGCTATTCTGATCGAGGGAGGATGACGATGAGCCGTATGCGTTAGATCTCGTGCGAGTGTGCTCTCGGCCTCCACTAGCAGCGGAGCGAGGGTAGACGGGGGCTGAGGGGTGTCGTTTGAGAGAGGTATTGCTCTGTTGACTCTTCAGGATGCGGGAGGTGAAGCTCGGGGGGTCTTTCTGAAGCTTGCTTGACGACCGTCGAAATTTTAGGGAAGAGAAACTATCGTGATTCATGACGTGCGGTTTAGGGGGTAGAGGGGGAAGGTGGAGTGACAGTTTGAGCGAGTGGTCGCAGCAGGGTTGAGCGACCAAGATTGAGGTTTGATTGGAGGGAGAGGGGAAGCCACTGAGTGAGGCGGTGCGGTGCGCACTGTGCTTGTCCCTACTGTACCGTCACCTTCTTTCGATGATAGGTGTCGAATGGGGACCGCTGGCGGGGAGGGGAGGGGTGGGTGCAATGCTGCACGGTCAGATCGATAGCCCCAACGGGGGGAGAGGAGGAGGGGGGTGTGGGAAGACAGCTCTGATGGAGCAACGGAGGAATCGGAAATGTGAGAGGGATCCAGAATACTTGGACAGACGCAAGGGAGGGCGCGAAAGAAGCTGCCGCGGGCTACCGTCAACCAGTAGTTAGCACGTGGAGAGCATTAGGCGGTGACTGACTTGGTGGTGATTTGACTGACCTGTCGTGTCTGTCTATCCGTCTGCTGGTAACGGGTAAAGAAGAATAGAAGGGATAAGACAGTGCAGAGACCAGAAGGAAACAGAAAAAAGGTTTGGTATGGTAACAGAACTAGGCGAAATAGATCACCAAAAAAAAAAGTGAGAGATGGATTTGATTCCGTTGAATGCAGGATCACTGCAGATAACCGACAGCTCAGCACACAGATCTGCAGCACCAAAAAAGGTATAACATAACAGTGAGTAATAAGTCAGTCACAGAGAACGACCAGCGATGACGGTGGGAGACAGAAGGGGGTTGGGGGAGGGGAGGGGGCCGGGCATGAGGGACTTAGTGTCGAGACTCGCGAGAAAGAGAGAGAGCGAGGGAAAGAGGAGGGGGAAAGAGTGGAGAGAGACAGCAAGCGATCGATTATTGAAGCGAGTGCTAAAACGGCCCCGTCGTCGTTCTCTTGAATCCAAGCCCAGACGGAGGAGGGTGTATTTTATTCTTACCACAACGGATTGTATTGAGAACTACTCTACTATCGGGCGGTCAACATCCCAATCCTCATCGTGTTGGGAAGGACAAACTGGCCGGCTTTTGTTGTCCTTTGTCCAACCAACCAACCAACCCCTCCAGTGCTGGGAAGAGTATCTTTCTACTACTACTAGGTAGGTATGTACAGTAGTTATCAAGTGTCTTCACTCTCGCAAAAAGGGTTCTCAGTAGGTAGTACTGTGTATGTACTAAACAGGATGGTACTTTAGTCCCCAACCACAAGGCAACATCATCTGTCTCAGACTCAGATATACTGAAGCATCCGAACGGGCAACGAGAAAAATTCTAGACACGTCCTTTCGACCCCGGTTGCAGGTCGACGTGTGGAGCGCGAACTGATTGATTGATGCTCTTCCCTTTTCTCTGGTGCAACTCCACACCTTCCCCGTCACTCTGGACCAGGAGGGTAGGTATGGCGTCCATTTACGATTCATGGACCAGACAGCTCTGTGACACTTGGACGGCAGCAAATTAGCATCATCGCCGTAGGATATTACCTGCCTGCCTTATATTAATAATGTCTGAGCTGCCCCGGACTTCGGTGATAGAGTGTGGAAGGTTTGCAGGAGGAGGATGATTGATAATAATAACCAGGGCGATTATAGTCTATCGATGATGCTGAAAGATGGAACGGTTAGTGGCCACGCTAGACAGGCGGGGCACTTTCCAGTCCAACCAAATTCTGTGCCCAACACCAATCTATTATTATTATTATTGTTCCATGCCGCAGTGGATACATTTTCCTTCGACTGGGACGCCCTCCCTTATTATTCCCAGCAGTCGGCTTGTAGCTGGCCAGTGGCATAACATCATTTTCTTGATCATGGATTTGGAGGCAGCCGACCATTCCGTCATCGCCCTGAAGTCGAGTACCAGAATCTATCATGTATAGGACATTCAAACCAGAGGAGACCGAGAGTACAATGATCATACCCCCCCCCGATATGATGAATTCCTGCAGGTACTGTACTGAACATACGGTACATCAATGAGAAGGCAGCCGCCTCGATCATACAACCCAAAACCCCTCCAGACAGTCCAGAACCCCTGCATCTGCAAAACCAAAAAAAAAGGACTTACTGTAAATCAGACAAGAGTCACACATCTGTTTCCGGGCTATTGCCCCTTTAATGAACCCAAGGGAAAAGAGAGGATACAGACGAGGCAGATCATATATGAGCGATCATCAACCTACAAGTAACCCCCGAGGACCCTTGCGGAAGAAGTACTCAGAGGCGGCGGAAGAACAGAAGGCTAGAAGCCATAGTCCCACGCCGGGTTCTTCTAAAACACATTGGACGGCGATCTTAACAAAAGCCTCAATTGCAAGGGCGTAGTTAAATAACAGTGCTCAAGAAATCAGACACCGCCAGCTCCTTCTCATGTCATTTCGATATATCACGGCGGGACTGCAGTGTATGTGAAACTTGGCTGATTTCATCTCTGGTCGACTGGACCAGTCTCATTAAACTCTGGTCGGGGCGGACGGGGACCGGCAAATCCCGTTCGTTCCTTTTTTCTTTCCCTTTTCTGCAGAAATGACGTCTAACCGCTGGAGGTTTCTTGGATAGCAGCCTCTGGTTTTCCGAGCCGGTGAGGGTGTGTGTGTGATCGTATCGGCTCTTGCGATCGGGTGGTTGATGCTGATGATGATGGTGTGGGCTTGTCTGAGATCTCGACACGGTGGAGGGGAGGGGAGGGCGCTCTGTCAAACGGGCAGTCTTCTGATCCTCCCGTACTTTTAGACTTCGTATGCCCTGCCCTACTTGCCCCTTGAATCTGTGGCCGTAGTGAAAAGACTTATGTCCTTATGTCCGTCCAATAAAGCTGCGCATGTCTGGCAGATTATTGATTGAATGAAGTGTCACATTATAGTATGTCGACAACCTTGCTGCGGGATCGAGATCTAGCGATAAAACTACTCCCCGACCTAAGAACAGTAAGTAGATAGGCAACCTCCCCATTCAGCGAGGTCGAATCCCAGCAACAAAGTACTCCCCACTTCCCCGTACAAAAACAGAATCCAGCAGCAAGCAGGATAGGTAGGCAGGTATCCGCCAACGACACCATGACATTTCACAATCGACCTACGGTGGAAAGTATAAATTCAGGAGGAACACTCACTGGCAGTCGGCACAGACGCATTGACCCAGGAAAGCTTCAATGGTTGATGTTCCAATTCGACCACCACGGTCCTGACTTCAGGTATCACTGCTTGTTCCTGTGGCACTCTTCTGCTGTCTTGGGTTTGGGGAGTGGGGGGTCTAGAACTTGAAGGAATCTCGGCTTGCCTGTTCTAGAGCTTTGCGTTGTCACCCGACTGATAGGTGGTGTTGGCTTGACTGCCTCAGTTAGCTAGTCAGCTAGTTAGGGTGGTGTTGTGTCATGGCCGGAGAGGTGTACTGTACGTATTTTCTACCCTCGACGGCCGGACTTTGATCGCTATGTCGGGTGTTGAATGCACTGATGGCGGTGCCCCCAGCTCTTCTACATAATCATGCTCTGTACTTTCTCCCAGGCCCAATCACCCTCTACGCCAGCAATCAAACAAACAACACCACCGACGCAGTTGCAACGATAATGGCGTCGATACCGACACAATAAACGTACTCACCCCGACCCCTCCAGCCAACCTGCCAGAAGCCCTCGATCTACAACCCGAGTGGATAAGCTCGGGCTCGGCCCGGTACATCCTCAACGCAACGGGCGCGCACATCAAGACGGAGATCAGGATCGTCGTGCGATGATGTCGTGATTGACACTGTCGGATGGTGAGCTGCTTCCGCCTCTTACGACTGACTGCTCGTCTTATGTACTAAGTACTGTAGACATCGGACTTGGCGACAGTTCGTGCGTCAAATGATGTAGATTCAAGCTTCGGGCTGAGTTGCCACCTCGGGTGCAGGGTGCATGGGCATGGAAGGTTATCTATCCGTAAGTGAGGGGCAAGGTTTGCTGTAAGGTGTACTGTACCTGCGGGAAACATGGTTGGAGATGAGTAGCGCTGTCGCGTGATATATGCTCGACTATGGGTAGAACATCGCTATCTTGCGGATATCCAGTTCGTCGATGTGAGTCGCGAGTGAGATCGCGGGTTAAGTACATGTACAAATCGAAGAGGTTACCAGGTAACAATGGGAGTAGAATATCATAGTGTAGATTCCTATTAAGCCGTTCCGACGTTATCTCGGGCATTATTTCTTCGTTATGGATACTATAGACATGGAAAAAGGACGTCTCCCGCAAATGAAATCACTGCGATGCATATGAACAACAAAACAACACTGCCAAAAACCGTAGCTTCACCGCCCGACATATTTCAGTTCGAGCCATCTCAGCGGGATGAAAGAGATGGAGGTGAAGACCAGCGCCAGTTCGTTGGCGATATCACCGCCGCCGTCGCCGATCATCCGCGCCAAGGCGCCGACGTAGTAGGTCTCGTCCATGCCGACGATCCAGCCGGCGGCACCGCAGAGGAAGGAGGTCAGACCGGCCAGACCGATGGGCATCTTGGAGGGCGTGTCCCAGGCGTCGAGATCGTAGTTGGCCAGGTTGCCGCCGCGGAAGAGGTAGTGTTCGCAGAACAGGATGACGAAGAACGAGGTGTTCCAGTAGCCCAGCAGGGAAAGGAAGTTGTCCAGAACGGTCAGCAGGTGGTCGCGACCGGCGATGCCGATGGCGATGATGCACGCGAAGACAACCACGGTCCAGAGGATGCGAGGGATCTTTCGGAACGGCGGGGCGAACAATTGCGCCGAAATGGAGGCGGCGTAGATGTTGATACAGTTCATACCGACTGGTCCGGAATTAGTATGTTGGTTGTGCAAGAGAGATTGATAGTAGAGGGAACCTACCGTTAGACAGCACTAGGAGGACCAGGCAGAATTTGGCGAACTTCTTGGGATGGATGATTTCCTGCAAGATGTAGCCGATGCCGTTGTCATATGCCTCAGCCCACTCGGGGTTTGTGCCCAGAGACGAGGCAATGCATGCGCCCAGCAACAATCCGATGCAGGTGGGCAGCGAGATTCCCAAGGCCGTGAAGAAGAAGACCTTGACTCGGGAGGTATTAACCGGATAGTGGACGTAGAAGTCGGAGACGATGGAGGACCAGGAGGCACTGGATCCGTAAATCACGCTGATCAAACTCAAGACTTCGCCGGACTTGGTGAGTCCGGATACTGTAGCCGGTTGAGCGAGATTGGCATGACTGCCCGACTGTCCATAGACAATCATGAAGACGATGAAGGCGATCAACCACATCCACTGCTCGAGGCTCATCACCACTTTGAGCCCAAAGAAGACGATGGCCAGACTGAGGCAGGCGACAATGACGACTCCGACGACAATCGAGATACGTCCGTCTGAGACCGCGACGAGGGCCTGGCCGGCGGTAATACAACTGACGGATGACCAGCCCAGCTGTTCAACCACGTTCAGCGCGGCGATGATGGACGATGGGTAGAACCCTAGAGAAAATCTAGAGATGGCGACTTGACGGAGGCCAGTACCCGGACCCAAGGTAGCACACCAGCCCTAATGGAGAAAGACGTAAGCACTCTTGATATGCAGTCAATCAAATTGACGCAAATGAAGAGGATGGTATGCGAACCGTGATTGCCCCGCCCAGAAGTGTCGCGCAGATGATGATGGGGATGACCTGTCCCAAGCTAAGGCCAAACTGCCATCCCAAGAAACCCGAACTGAAACAACTGAGGTTCATAGTCGCGGAGGCCCAAATCAAGGCCATGGCCAAGGTGTTGGGAGGCTGCTTCTTCTCCGGCGTGACACGCTCGATACTGTTGGATTCAATGCCCAGCTTCTTATCCAGCAGAGCCTCATAGTAGAGAACTTTGGGGAAGAAACCCGCGGGCTTCACCAGGGCCTGCTCCTCCACCTCAGCTGTGGTCAGCTTCGGTTCGAGCTTGTGACCCTCTTCAAGACTGGGGTACTCCATGTTTGGAGGCTTCTTGCTGCTGTCTTTGCTTGGGGAAAGACTTGTTGGCTGCAGCAAGAGGAGAGAAGAAAGAAACTTTTTTTTTCTTCCCCAGAAAAGGTTCAGGGCATTATCTATTTGTAGCACGGGTTATTCCGAAAAATTAATAAGAGAAACCTGTCGATGGCCTCAAAGCGCGCAACAGCACGCGCCGCTAGCCGAGTTATGGGACCGTTTGGGGCACTCGGCTAGTCTCAGGCACGCTTTATCTTTTGCCTTCGAGAAACAATGGAATGTTATTTGTGGGACAAGGTTTTTCTTATCAGCTGGCGATAGTAATTGCCCCCCAGCCTAGCCTCAAACCAGCAGAACCGCCGATCTTATGATATTCTTGGGCGATACGCAGATTTTGTGTCTCACTTCCCCAGTCCACCAGCCATGGATTTTGAGTCGGCGGCACGTGGGAAGCTGCCATTCTTGTCTGATTTAGAGAGAGCCCTACAGTCACTGCACAATCCCGGCTGTCAAACAAGACGAAAAAATCGAATTGTAGAGGCTGAGACTGTCTGCCTGTCTGGGTTAAGGTTGCGGTCCACATCGGCCCATGTGTCTCTCTCTGCAGCAGTGGGGCGGGAAGATTTCGGCATCGTGGTTGAGCCTTGAGGTCTTTGTCTTCAGACTCGCTCAGGTTTTGCTATCTGGCCTCTCTTTCTTCGGCAAATATACAGTTAGAAAGTATGGTGCAGTGGGTTGACACCAAGATCCTTCGCGGCGGAGGGAACGAGGGGGAAGAGACAAGACATTGTAACCTTATGATAAGCTTGTCTTGGCAGACTTTCCCGCAGCGACCCTTGGGGTGGCGATTCTCAGCCACTACTCCCTAGTGTAAGTGGACAGGGCCTATCGGACATCCCGCGATAAAGAGGAGTAGCATCAGGGTTTATCCACGGAAGTGAGAATGATCTTGGCAAAAAACATCGGACAAGCAGTGTCGCTAGTCTGTCTGCATCAGGATCCAGAAGAGCTGAGTCGGCAGTGGTCATTAATAACTACAGTTCAACGCGGTGGAAGAAATTGCCGCTACTCATATATGAAACGGTTGTTCGCCGCCTTCGAAGTCAGCACATAAGATGTCACAGTGCACGACCTAGTTTGAAGTGTTTCTTGATCGATGCAGATGGTCATCGCCTCTTTACTCCAGAATAGCTTCGGTTTTTGACAAGAAGCTTTGAGAGCTAAGACTTCTTGGGTTTTCTTGGGTACTGCTGACTACCACAACGTCGGCGATCGGGCCTAGGCCAGAGTGAATATGTCAGCCTGCTGTCGGTCAATTCTTTCAAGGCGGAGCCCATATTCCCTGCATCGTCCGGCATAAGAGTCGAAGCTGACTGTCAATATGACCCTCGTGGATAGCAGGCTGCTGTAGACGGGAGGAGAAGAGCTGAGGTAAGCCTGCTGGCTGGAGATTGGAACGTCACCAGGTTCCCCAGAATGAGCACAATGCAGGACATTTCGAGCCAATGAGACTGTGCAATTCAACTCAACTGCTGCTGAACTGTCAGCTATGTGCAATAGTCAGGTAGTCAGGTTCAATTGGGGTGAAGTTCAATTCAAGTCATTTTCTCCATGCATTGAATCGACAGAAAGGAAGAAGGATTGAAGAAAGCAGAAAAGCGGCTCTGGGCGGTGGAACTTCCAGACCATCGCCCAAACAGGAATAATGAGGTTGCTCTCCCCGGCTTCCAGTCTGTCCTTCTGTCCTCTTCCCGCCGGGCCAACTTCCAAACCAAACAACCACCACTTCCTTTTCTTTTTGGTCTCTTTCACCTCATCCTCTCCACCTCCCCTCCTCACCTCACATCTTTAAATCTCTCTTGCGTGATTGTGTCAATTCGTTGACCCTTTCTCTCCTCCCTCTCATTCACCTCTCTTTTCTTCTCTCACCCACCTCCCTTCCCCCCACTCTCATCTCTACTCTTCTTCCGCCTTCCCACTTTTTCTTCGGAATTCCTTCTTCCTCCTCCCTCATTTCTAAATCCTGGGATGCAATAGCGCCTGCGATCTTGACTTTCTTCATCATTTCTGCAGCCTTTAGCCTCAACAGATAGCAATTGACTTTGTTCGCCTCTCAGCTGCTCCTTTTTGGCTCTTGCTTTTAGGAATTGGTGCTGTCAACACAATCAGTCCTTTCGGCCTTCGGTACTCGACTACCAATTATAATTACACAGACATTTGCATTTAGCTGGTATACCGCGCCTTTCTCTCAATTGGCTCCTTCCCACATTTCTAATCTCGCTGCCTGCCAGTGCCCGTCGATATCCTTTTTCGTCCAATCGCATAATTACCGTTCCCAGATCAATTCGTCCCGTCCTGGTTTGTCCCTGCTACAATGGCCTCCGAAGCAGTCACGGTCGATCTCAATGGTGGCACCAAGTCCCGGGCTGCTATGTTGGAAGAGCAGCACGCTCGCGATGAGGCGCACAAGGTGACCGTGGAGGATGTCCCGGATGAGGAAGATCTCAAGCACCCTCCTCCGTCCTCGGTGGTCGAGGCTTCCGACTCCGCTGCGTCCTCCCAGGCTCCCACTCCCTCTGTTCCCAAGGCTGCTCCAAAGAAAGCTCCCGCCTTCGATGTGCAGTCCGAGGAATTGTTCCCCGCTCTCGGAAGTGGACCGAAGCCCAAGACCCCCGCCGTCTCCGCTTGGGGCGCTCGGGGTCCTTCCGCTGCTGCTGTCGCCAATGGCGCCAGTGGCGTGCAAGCAGGTATGTGCACGTTGTTCAGCACCGGCAAACATCGAATCAGCGTCGCTGACACCAGCTCCAAACTAGCTTCTGATGTCCCGAGGATCATGAGTCTGCCCGGAAAGCACATGGAACAGCTTCGGCTGGCACCATCCCAGATGCTTCCCCGCGGCCAGCTGAAGAAGCCCCTGCGCGACATTTTGCGCGACATTTCTCGACGTTCCAAAGCCAATGTCGACATGCGCGGTGGACCGGGAGGCTCGATTATCTTCGAGGGTAAAGGTTCCGCGGATGCTGTCAGACAGGCGCTCAAAGAAGTCGCACAGCAGGTCGGATCTAAGGTATGTTGTTTTTGGCGCTCATTCAGGACATAGGAAGCTGACATGTCCTTCCAGCAATCCGTCCGTGTCCCTATCCCCACGTCCGCTCGCCCTCACATTATTGGCCGTCAAGGCGCTGTCGTTCAAGACATTCAGCAACGGACAGGAGCGCGTGTCCAGGTTCCCCGTGCTGAGGAGTCTGCTCCCGGAGATGACTTCGATGACGATGATACCATTGACGTGTTGATTGAGGGTGATGCCGTTGCCGCGGAGATGGCTCGTCGCGAAATCGAGGCCATTGTTCGGGAGAGAGCTTCCAACATGAGCTTGCGACTGAAAACCATTCCCCCGGAGTTCTTCCCCTTCATTGCAGGTGCTCACAACGCGCAGCTCAAGGAAATTGAGGAGCGCACAAAGGCACAAGTGCATGTGCCGCGGTACGACACATGGCAGAGCCAGCCTCCTCCTCAGGAGGCTGACCCTGGCCATGTTCAATTTGTTCCTGCTCCGGAAAGACACATTCACATCGCTGGTGAGCGCATTGCGGCCCAGGAAGCTCGCGCCGAGATTGAGCGTCTTGCCGCCGATCTTCAGCGCCAGCTGACCTTGCGCCAACTCGCCATCAACCGCGGCCAGCACCAATTCATCCTCGGTGAAAATGCTGATGCTCTACACGATTTCCTTGCCGATACTGGCTGTGCCATCGTTCTGCCTCCTGATTCCGATGACAGCGAGTTTCTTACCATCACTGGACCTGTCGACTGCATCGAGAATGGTATCAACCGGGCCATGGATCTCGCGACGAGCATGCAAATGGCCAGCATTGACCTCTCTCGCCAACACCCCAACGCTCCTGCTGGACCTCATGCCCATGCCCGTGCCCTCACTCGCTACCTCAGACAGCGCCAGATTATCAAGGAGTTGGAGAGCCTCTATGACGCTCGCATTGCGCTGCCGCCCAGTTCCGACGGTCCGGTCACCTGGGAGGTTTACTCTCGGGACGGAAAGAACACCATCCGTGCACGCTCTGATATCATGAATCTCGTTCAGGCACACCCTCCGACCAGAATCCGTGCCGTTAATGTTGACCCTTATTACCACCCGTACTTGGAGTCCCGCACTATCCCCAAGCTGCAAAACGATTATGGTGTCCACCTTTTGGTGCCTGAGGATATTGATAGCTCGGACGTGTTCATGGTTTACGAGGGCCCCTCGGCTAACGCTGGCCAATTCGAGATCCCGAGACAAAGGCCTTCTCCTGCAGAAGTGGCCACCTTTGAGAAGGTCCTCCAGGAAGCCCAGGACTATCTCCTGAGCACTCTTGGTGACCAGAAGGAAGTCGTGGCGAAGTGTATTAGCGTTCCCAGCAAGTACCAGGATAAAGTTCGGAAGTTTATTGCCCGTGAACAGCAGAACAAGGGCGAGGATGAGATCCCCGTCCGCGCTATCGTTGGTGAAGGACAGAACCGGAACGAGGCCGAGGTAGCCCTTCGTGGTCCCTCCCGCCTTGTGGAAGACCTGATCTCCAAGATCCAGGAATTCGTTGTAGAGCAGGAGAAGGATGACCTTGAGAGAGGGTACACTACGACCTTTGACTTCCCCCAGAAGTTCGCCAACTTCCTCATTGGCAAGAAGGGCGAGAACATCAATAAGCTTCGTGAGGAGTTCGATGTGGACATCAAGGTCGAGAACGGCAAGGTTGAGGTCAAGGGCCCCAAGGCTAAGGCTGATGCTGCCAAGACCCGGATCATCAACCTCGGGAAGAAATTGGAAGATGAGACCACTCACACTCTCAAGGTCCCCGCTCAGTACCACCGTGAGTTGATTGGTCAGAAGGGGAGCCAGGTCAACAGACTCCAGGACCGCTACGCCGTTCGTGTCCAGTTCCCCAGAGCTGCCAGTGAAGACCAGGAGACTTCCAGCGAAGCGGGTGGTTCTCGCCCCAACCGGTCTCAGCAGGCTGCGGACGAGGTCATTATCAAGGGTCCCAGCAAGGGTGCTGACTCGGCACGGGATGAGATCCTGAGCCTGCTGCAATGGGTCGTCGATCATTCCCACACTGCGACTGTGTCTGTGGCTCAGGCCCAGATCCCCTCGCTGATCGGCCAGCGCGGTCGTGAGATGGACAAGCTCCGTGCCGACACTGGTGCCCAGATTGATGTTCCTGGCGTCAACGACGCTCCGGATGAGTCGGGCCGCGTGCAGATCAAGATCCGTGGTACCAAGCAGCAGGTCGAAGAGGCCAAGAAGATCTTGCTTCAACGGTCCGGCGAATTCGATTCCATCGTCACCAAGACTATCGACGTGGACAAGAAGTACCACAAGTCCCTCATCGGCAGTGGCGGTAAGCTCTTTCGTCCAATACCAACTGACTCAAATTGCTAATCAGTGGACAGGTGCGAACATCCGTAAGATTGTCGCTGACGCTGGCGGTCCTACCGATGGCAGTGCTTCTCGGCTTGTCAAGTTCCCCCGCCCCGAGAGCACTGAATCGACCATCAAGCTGGAAGGAAACGGACAGGTTGTCGACAAGATCGTTGCTGCTATCGAGGAGTTCGTCCAGGAGCGTGCGGATCAGGTGACCGAGACCCTTGATGTTCCCACCATCCAACACCGTCTCCTCATCGGCCGTGGTGGTGATACCAGACGCAACATCGAATCGAAGTTCAACATCACTTTGGACATCCCCAAGCAGGGTTCTGGCCGTACCGAGATCAAGCTCAAGGGTCCCAGCCAGGCTGTCGCCGATGCGAAGGAGCACATTAGCGGCATGCTCAAGGACCAGCAGGGCGAGACGGTCGAAGTCCCCCGCCACCTGCACCATGTGATTGCCGATAACGGCTCGTTCTTCCGTCGCCTCCGCAACGATTACCGGGTCACCGTCGACCACGCTGGCCAGCAGGTGCCTCCCAAGCCTGTCTCGGAGGACTCTCGCGGCGAGGTCAACGGATCCTCGTCGCTGCCCCTTATCACGGATGAGCCCAGCGACGCCGCTGAGGTCCACTCGTGGAAGATCGTCGACAACAGCCCCGCGCCCGCCGACCCCTCCGAGCCTGCTACCATCCCTTGGGTGCTGGCCGGTACCAGCGACAACGTCGCCAAGGCTAAGGCGGCCCTGGAGAAGGCGATCGCCAATGGCTCGCAGCAGTCGGCCACGGGCTACCTGATCCTGCCGGACCCCAAGACCTACCGATTCGTCGTCGGCCAGGGCGGCAGCCAGATCAACGCGATCCGCAAGCAAACGGGATGCCGGATCAACGTGCCCAAGGGCCAAGCCAAGGGCGAGGCGATCGAGATCAAGGGCAGCAAGGAAGGTCTGGAAGAAGCCAAGGACATGATCCTGGAGGCCGTCCGCGCCGGAACCAGCGGTAACTCCCGGTAGACCCTGGAGAAGAGGTGAAGTCAAGCAAGAAGTTAGGAAGGAAGGAAGGATTTGGAAATAATTTGCACGCCCGCCCACTCTTATTGATCCCTCTATCATTTACCACTACGTACACCCTCCTACCTACCTCACTATTACACTTTATCTTACAGTTCTATATTTGTGTTGTTATGTTTATAAAAGAAGAAGAAGAAGAAGAAGAAGAAGACTGTTACGATCAGAGATCCTTTGAGCATTTTTGGCAGCGGTTGGATTTGTTATCTGCCATGAGTTATGCATGAGCTAACTAGCCCTATCTACTCTATCTTACTCTACTCACCGTTTTAAGTCGCTCGTATACTGTATACCAACCCACTCGTACTTGTTCTAATCCAGTAGAATATCCTCTCTCCGCTCGCACAATTGCTCACTCGGATAGAAGAGAAAGTATATGAAATTGCACAGAGCTCTTGAGATCAGTATGGATATCGATCAACCACCCTCTTGTCTTCCCTCTCCTGCCCCCATATCCTCAAACTAACACTACCAAACTCACCAAAGATACCTCTTCCCTCTCCTCAAGAAATCCAAGAACCACAACCCCAACCTCAGACACAAAATCAACCATCTAACGCAAAGAAACAACCAGAAGTGAACCCAGTAAGGTAAGAATCATCTTCTCCGAATTAAGGATATACGGTATGGATTTCGAGCCAGAACAAAAAAATAAAAAAGACATGACATGAACCAAGCATTAACAAAAAGCCGCACGAAAGCGAAAGACTACTGCGTCTCAGCAGACAGCGACGCCTTCTGCAGATATTGGTACGCGCCGTAGGCGATCAAACCACCGACGGCCAGGAACGCGTACAGACCGACGCCCATGCCGGCGGCGTCACCGGAGGAGGCGGAGGCGGCGGGCTTGGATTGTGCGCGGGGGGCGGGGTCACCGGGCTATTTTTGAGTGGAGAGTTATTAGCATGGGGTGTGGTTTGGGTTGCGGGTTTGATGGGGCTGGGTGATGGGGTTAGGTTGGGGGGTTTTTTTTAAGGAGGACGAACCATGCGCTTCACGTTTCCGACAAACAACCCGTCCAGAATCTCGCGGGCCTCGTCGCTGTGGCCAACGTCCTCGAAGGCTTCGGTACCGTCTTGGCCTGCGACGTCCAGAAGGACTTCTTCGCCTCCGCTGTTTGTTTGAGGTGGGTTAGTTGGGGGGGGTGTGGGCCTGTGGGCGAGGGGGTTTATGGGGAGGGAAATGCGTACGGGTGCTCATCGACGAATGACGAGCAGTCGTAGACCTTGTCGTGGATCACCATGTACAGGTCTTTCTTGGTGTTGTGGCCGGTCACTTCGGCGAGGGTGAATTCCTTGGTCTCGGACATTTTGGTTGATTGTTTTGTTTTTTGAGGGAGGACTGGGTTGGATTAATGAGGGAGGTTAGTTGGTTTATTTCTTTTGCTTTTGCTTTTTCTTAGGGGAGGTTTGCGATAATGCAGAGGCAGAGGGATAGATAGGTGGGAATTGAGGGGCGGACGGAGTCAGAGACTGATAAGCTGGACTGGGACTGGACTGGGAATTGGATGCAAGTGCGTGGAAAGTGGCGCAACATGAGCGATGCGCTGGGCTGGAGACAGAAACTCCCGGTCTGGTGGAACGGGTGCTTGTGTATCACTCTTGATGCTTTTCCCGGGGTTGCTGCTCTCAAATACTGGGAGATACAGAGAGAGGGTATATCCAGAGGGTAAAAGGAGCAAGCAAGCAAGCAAGCAAGCAAGCAAGCAAGCAAGCAAGGAGAAGAACTCACCAGAAAAGAGGATAGACAGAAGACGCGAACAGGCAAGAAGCAGACGATGCGGCACGAAGGGAGGAAAAGAAAGAGTGAAGAGGAAGAAGAAGCGGAGAAAGAAGAGGAGAAGGAAGGGAAGAGAGAGAGAGAGAGAGAGAGAGAGAGAGAGAGATAGTCCAGAATAATAATAATAATCAATCAGTCCGTTCGGAGTCGATCAAATGGCGCCGGTGGATTCCTTAGGCAGCCGCTCACTCTGTCTGTGTCCTCTTCCTTTTCCTCGCCACTCCACCGCGGAACTCATTCATTCCCGTGGTGAAGATCCGGACTGGACCTGTGAGGCAGGCAATAGCCGAGCTTCACCGCAAACCTGGATAAATTTCCCCTGGACTTCTTGCTTGTGAAGAGTGTCTTCTTGTCATTCTGTGCCTTTGGACTGGCAATCCCAACACCTTCCCGATTGGGCAATCTGGAAAAGTGGCCTGATAGGGATTGTTTCATCTGCGCCAATCACAGCACGCTTATTCCCGTCTTAGTCAGGTATATATACGGCACTAAACCTAATCAGGCAAGCTTTGCCTGTGCTGCTGCGGGCTGCCAAAAGAGAGAAAAAAAAGGGAAAAGAATTGGAACAGAAAGTACAGTACGTGAGGAGGTTGCAGTCACGAAGCCTGTTACTGTACAGCTACATAGTCACCGAAGACTAGATCTCAAGGAATCAGGGTATGGGAACCGCAAGCAATAGCCTGAGACCTAATACAATACCGCGATACAGATTCCAAGTGAACATTAACATTGTTTCGGAGATGATTCTCCACCACCTTATCTGACAGCCTAGCCAGTCCGTCCTCGATGGGGAGAATGTATCCAGCCGCCATCATAGACTACAAGTATACATAAACATAAGCTTAACACACCATTAATGCATGGTATTTCTCGATCGCTATAGCAAGGATAACAACCCAGCCAAGAGGCAGAGCAATGCCTATCTTATCCACAATACTACTGCCAGCCAACTCAACTCCCGACCTCAGATCCCCCCCGCCCGCGATAACCTCGGGGAAGATCGCCCAGTTGGCCAGTTGGCAGCGTTACCCGCTCGCTCGGGAAGCCCCATCGGGATTCACTGCCCGCCCCGGAACAAGCGCGGAATTCCCTTCTTCTTTCATCAAATCTGCCCTTCCGTGCATGGAAGCTTCTATGGTCGTCCATGGCTTTGGAGTCCACTGTTTTGGACTGTAGGTAGGGAATAGGTCCAGTCTCTGGCGGCCTCGAGGATTTTAGTGCGACGGACTCCTGGGTCCGTCTACTCTGAGCTTTGAGTCAGATGTACTGCCCTGTACTACAATAAGGGTCTCTTGAGTCCGTCGGGGTTAGGGGACTACCTAGTCTAACCAATACTACCGATTGCGTTTGCTTATTCTAGTAAGACTTGGTTGTCGTCATGCATTCACTTCCCGTTGAAAACATCGCGCCGCTATTTAACATCCATGCATCCAGGCTGGAAAGCAGATCTAGGAATCGAAGTGCTATCAAACTAATATCACAAGAAACAAGACCACAGAATAAAACCAAAGGTATAGTTCGTTACATGCTTGCAATTCATCAATCCCGTCCGTCATCATGCAGTCGTGTCTTCGCCAGAAACTGTTCGGTAAAAAAGCAATGAAAAGAAAAGAAAGGAAACATGCGGTAAATAAGGGTAGAATGGCAAATATACCGTGCCAATCGAGCATCGGTGGTTTGGTGTCGATCACAGACTGGCACAGTAACAGAAGACCAAGAAAAGAAATTAAAAAAAGAAACAAATCCGCTCGGCTGGAATCAGAAAATGCAGATGCAAAATTGCTCCTCCACGCCCCTCATTTCGCAGGCACTCGCTCGTAGAATACAATGTAAGCTTGCTCGTTCTGCAACCGCTCCTTCGGTCGCAGGTCCCGCGGGTTGAAGTCCGTCACCCGCTCGTCATCGAACTTGCGCCAGCATTGCCGCTGCGCATCTCGCACCAGAGAGATATAATGCCCGCTACCCATCGAAGACCCAATGTGTCGCAGTACCCCGTATGCGTCATACGTGAAGGGAGGCGCTGTCGCGATCGTCGTCCCCGAGGGTGCAACCGCCGAATGACCGTTCGGAAGAGGGGTCGGAGTCGGCTGCGAGAACACGAAATCGTCCATCCGCAACCCATGCAGCGGGAACTCGATCGGGGTATGAATCTTCCGCGCACTCTGCGTCTTCGAGGCCGAGAACCGCTTGAAGTGGATCACCAGGATCTGGGGTGCACGCGTGATGATGATTTGCTTGGTCGCAACCCGCTCGCACTTGCAGTACGGACATTTCCACACCTCGTCGCCGCTCAACATTTCCTCCTGACAGTAACTGCGGAGACACTGGTAGATGTCGCCCGTTCCCGACGGAGGAATCTCAACGCTGATACTATAGAAGGCCTCATACGTGGTAGAGGTCCGCTTGCATGTCGTGCAGCGCAGTCGACTCGCATGTTGGCCGGCGAAGAGGGATGAGATAAAGGACTCCTCGCGATGACAATACCGATCCCACTCGATCTTGGAAACCTTGGGAACAGGCATCCGCTCTCGTTGCATCTCTTCTTCAAATGTCAGAGGCCGAAGCTGGTTACGTTGCCAATTGATATTGAGGTCCTCGTGCAGGCAATCCACGACAAAATCGAAGAATTCCTTGGCATCTTGCTGACGGTCGATCGCCCACTCCTGGTTTAGCCGCCCGCAGAAGTTTCGGAACGAGGTCGGCATGATTACTTCAACATCATTCTTCCACAATGACCGGATCAGGTTCGCAAAGAGTCCTGGCATGACGCCCTGGGATCCCTTCCAATTCTTCTGGACGTAGTACCTAAATCGATTATCTATGAAAAACTTGCTCAGCAGCAAGGTTGCGCTTAGGCACTGAAGCGTTGAGTTCATATAGCAAGTTACGCCGAAGTTAGTCAGCCCGGTTCGAGGAAGTTTGAGTCGGCTCAGCATGGATAGAGGGGTGTAGAGTGCCGTCTTCGTGGCGGAGCTCTGCCGTTCCAGGGTAGGTTGGATATGCCGGCCGTCCGATACGCCACTATAGCTGGGCCGTGGAACTGCAGGAGGTGGTCGCGAGGGAGCGACAGGCACAGGAGCGGCATAGTTCGGTGCAGAAGTACCCGCCGGTCGAATGTGCGGCGCCACCATGGATTGCTGTATCGCGCCTGGTTCGGGGAAGCGGCGCAAGAAGTCTTCATAGTTCTGAACAAAAGGTGAAGCAGGGACCTCCTCCTCTTCAGCCGGCTCCTCTGCCAGAGCCTCCTCATCTTCTTCAATATAGGTACTGGCGTCGATCTCCTCCGTCTTCGACTTTTCCATCCACTCGGTGAGTTCTTGAGGGTTTAGTGGCTTGTATTCACGCAGTCGCCGTTTCCTGACCTCCAAGCTAGAATTAGCACTGACCATCGTAGGAACTCTACCGAGCGGTCGCCCAGGTCTTCGAAGTGGGCGCTTCGCCTGCAAGGAGCCCATCACAGCAGCGGTAGAAGAAGTGACAAGCGATTGTTGGCCTATGAGTTCGATCCATGCATCGAGACCCCCAAGAAGTAATGCTGGAGGACGGCCGTCCTTGAGAGGTTTGTAGGCATTGAACTCGTAAAGCGTATCATAGAGCGCTCGTAGATGGGGTGCCGAGGTACCAACGGGGGAGCCCGCAAGATAACTGGTCGAGGCCGTTTTCTGGTCATAGTACACGACCATGTCAAATTCGTTCCGTCGCTCAAACAAGGCTTGCTCGTACTCTGGCGACACCACAAGACGCTCCTCTAACTCTTCCGCTGATACGTTCTCCTTCAACACTACCGGCTCAACACAGATAATGGAAGAAGCATAGATATGTCCAGTATCATACTGATCCCGCGACCGCACATCGATTAACAAAATGTTATATTTACGGAGATAATTGATCAAATCGGTCGGAGTGATCGTAGTGCTATGCGGAAGATCAGCACTGCTGCTTCGTATCTCCTTCGCTTGGTGAACCCCGTTTGGTGTCCTTGATCGGTAGGGGTTGTCATCAAACCCATCCCGGCTCGGGCTTCCGTGAGGTGAGTTTGCGAGCTGAGAATACCGTGGGTTGACTGGTCGAGAGCTTTCTGTCGACGTCCGTGGCGGATTGGAGGGTCCCTGAGATGGTACAGACCAAATCGGGCTGTACGCTGGATCCGGTGCTCGTGGAAGGGATGTGTTGAGGGGGACCTTCGGGGGCAGCGTAGGAACACCGTGAGGGGAACCCATGTTACGAGGACCTCGAGGTCCTAATGGACGTCGTGTCGGAGAACTCAGAGCCGAGGTCTGTGGCGGCGCTTGAGCCGCCGGCTGAGCCGAGAGATCTTGCGGTGCTGCTTGTAGAATGCTATTTGTACCGTTTGGTGCGGGCCCTAACGTGGTACTATCAGGTGGTGACATCTTTAACTTTGCGAATCTTTGTGCGAGTGCATCTGTTGGAGGACTTGAAAATCGGTGCCTCTTTGCCTGTAGCTCAAGGTCTGTTTGGTGGTGTGAAGAAGCCGGCATCTGCGCCGAATCGCTCAGGGGAAAAGTACCCAAGATCTCGGACTTGGGCCTTGTCGGGTGTGACTGTGATGATCCCACTGGTTGTATGTTCGTCATCAGGTTGTTCTCCACAATCTGTTGTTTGATGTCATCCATCGTGCCTTGTTTCGTGCGCACAGCCTACCACGGTGCATTAGTCCCAGGCCTGTCAACTTATACATAAAAATAGACATCATGCCAATAGGTAGCGACCTACCATCATCAAGTCGGCAAACCTCTTCAACCATGCCGGTCTTTGGCTGGCGGTCACGCGGTAGTCAGGATGGTGCGGAATAATGTTGATGGTGATCTCGGAGGCACGAAGGTATTGCACATAGGCTCGGTCGAGTTGGTCGCTGTCGGAAAGCTCCCGGGCTTGGTTAATGGCCACTTGCGCTCTTTCAAGCAGGACACTAAGCTATCGTAACTCCAATCAGTATCACTCACGAGACCACCGTGGCAAGCGCTGCACCTAGACCCCGAAACATACCGACGTATTCTCATTGACATCCAAAGCTGCTGCTTCATCCTGCAGGTCCTTTATGTTGGGGAAAATCGGCGGTTGGCTTGCCGGAGAGCTCTGGTTGTTGCCGATCTGATGCGGTGCCAGTCCGACTGGCCGCCCGCTCGCCGGCATAGCCCCGACGGATCGAGGACGACTGGCATTATCCCACAATGCGAAATCGGGCGGAGAGGGGAAAGCCGCTGCATCTGAGGACATGATACGAAACGACGATCAGGAGAAGGCAAGCTTCAGCACATGACCCTGGAAGACGTCGGAGGTGAAGCGGGGAGGAAATCGGCAGTCGTTCGAAAGTGGCTCGGAGCGGAAGCAAAGCGGAGGGGGTGTCCCACTAGATAACGCAACACGCAAAGGATGGAATAATGAACGCGGTCATGAAAGAACAGGGTGGGAGGAAAGAGAAGGGATGCGCAGCGGAGGAGAGACACAATTCAGACGGGGTAAAAGAATAGGACGAGACGAGACCAACGAAGTGGTCAAAAGGTGAAAGGCAGACAAATTGCAGGATGTGGATGGTGGATGGATGGATGTAATTGTATGCCTGTGTATGAATCGGTAACTGAATTGGAGGAATATTGCCCGCTTCACCGCCCAACAGCCTATGACGCCACATGTTATTGCTTGCTATTGTTTGCCTGGGGCCTGACATCCGGCTGACTCACCGCCCACCGCCAATGGGGCCCGCCACATGCTTTGTCTCAAGGTACCTCCTAAGGTTAGGTGGTTACCTTACTTACACTCCCCCCGACATTCATCGATGGATCGGATCTGCCTGGAGCTTGTCATGTCTCTATTGCTGCCTTGATCGCCGTCTCCTTATCGGTCTCCTCTCATCTTGCGCCTTAGAATCTCCCGACTACTACCTCAAGATCTATCCACTGCCCACTTCCCGCTGCTGCTGCTGCTGCCCAACGTCATAGCCATTTGGTAATTCCGTCGCCGTCGCCGGCCGATCGTCAATTGCGCACTATCAAAACATGGCGGGGTGGTTCTCGTCAACTTCGTCGCTCGATGAGCAGGTTGAGAAGGCGACCGCGTCTTCTTTGTAAGTCACTTCTATTATCCTTGATATGCTGATTCTTAGAAACTGTAATCGATCACGTTCCACACAGACCCTAACCCGCCTGCAGGGAAGACATCGCCCTCAACCTCGAGATCTCCGATTTGATCAGATCAAAGAGTGTTCAACCAAAGGAGGCGATGAGATCGTTGAAGCGACGACTGGAGAACAAGAATCCAAACATTCAACTGGCGACGTTGAAGGTAAGCCGCAAGACGAGCTTCCTTCCTCTCCATCACCCATCCCCGCCCCCGAGTCTGGCCTTGAACTGACGGTGTAATGCATTGTAGCTGACGGACACGTGTGTAAAAAATGGCGGTACCCACTTTCTAGCGGAGATCGCATCTCGGGAATTTATGGATAACCTCGTCTCCCTCCTCAAGACAGAGGGTGTCCCACTGAATGATGAAGTGAAGGGAAAGATGCTGGAACTGATACAAGATTGGGCTATGGCAGCTCAAGGTCGTATGGACCTGAGCTATGTTGGCGAAACCTACCGGAGGCTTCAGGATGAGGGGTTCCACTTTCCACCCAAGACTCAGATTAGCGGAAGCATGTTGGAGAGCAGTGCGGTAAGTTGGTCTTGGTACTGTGATTGTTATGGCACGCCTAGAACTGACATGATTGAACTTGGCCAAGCCCCCTGAATGGATTGACTCCGATGTCTGCATGCGCTGTCGCACAGCCTTCAGTTTCATGAACCGCAAACATCATTGTCGCAACTGCGGTAACGTTTTCGATGCGCAGTGCTCCAGCAAGACCCTTCCACTGCCTCATATAGGGATCCTACAACCTGTTCGAGTGGACGACGGATGCTACGCCAAATTGACTTCGAAGGCATTCTCATCCGCTGCAATTTCCGATAGATCTGCATTTAAGAACAACTCCATCACCAAGTCCAGCGTCATGGAGCCTCGTGGAGGCCGGGCGGAGAGCGGGTTTGATGACGATTTACGTCGTGCTTTGCAAATGAGTTTGGAGGAGGCTCAAAATAAAGGCTCGGGCGGTTATGCTCCACAAAATAAGATTGTTCGGGAGCCACCTAAACCCGTCAGTCAACCCAGTATAGAGGACGAGGAAGATGCGGACTTGAAGGCTGCCATCGAAGCATCTTTGCGGGACATGGAACAACACAAGCAGAAGCACGCAGCCGCCCTGAAAAACACACCTGTCGTGGATGTCCCGGCTCATTCGAGCTCAGGAGCGGCGCCAGTTCCCAAGAACCCCTACGAACTTAGCCCAGTGGAAGTAGAGAATATTCATCTCTTCGCTGCTCTCGTTGACCGACTGCAGCACCAGCCCCCGGGCACTATTCTACGCGAGCCGCAGATTCAGGAGCTGTATGAGAGCATTGGAGCGCTTCGGCCGAAGTTGGCACGAAGCTATGGTGAAACAATGAGCAAGCACGGTATGTATTTTGTGCATTTCTATTGGAAGATGTGCCGTGGCAGCTAATAAGGCTCTTAGATACGCTCCTAGATCTTCATGCCAAGTTATCGACGGTCGTTCGCTACTATGACCGCATGCTGGAGGAGCGTCTCTCCAGCGCCTACGCTCAGCATAATTTGGGTTATGGAGCGATCCCCGGCGGGTCACCATACCCCAATATTTACCCCTCGATGCCGGCCCCCGCGATGGAGGCGAAAGCAGGCACCGAGAACTATTATTATGGAAACCCCAATATTGCCGAACCCCCCCAGTCCTCCGGCACACCTTACTCGCAGCTTCCCTCAGACAGAGAGCGCACCAGAACGATGAGCCCAAGCCTCTACCCACAGCCCTCTCAAACTATGTCGCCTAACGCGCCGTGGAATGGAAACCCCCATGCGGTGGCATCACCTCAGATGGCTGGTGCCAATGCGGCACCTCCCGGCAACCCTTCGGCCTTTGCGCCACCCACGCAATTTTATGCACCTCCACCGCATCCCGAACAGGACCCGAACCTATACCAGCAACCGCGGCATGGGGAGCCGGACGCACCTTATCAGCAATCGCCTGTGATGCGACATGACTCTCATTATCAACCGTCGGCCCCGAGCGCCCCGAGCGCCCCGGATCAATCACCCCCGGCTGACCCAGTGTCGGCCCCCGCTTACTCGCACTTCTTTCCGGATCCTAATTCGATGCAACCTGGCGGTCAACCGGCACTGCAGCAGCAGCCCACGGACCCGTCGAGTTCATCGTTCTATAGTCAACAGCAGCCTCCTCCTCCTCCCCACGGTCCTCCTTTCACTGGTTATCCGCCAGGAGTACCAACACATCCTCATCCAACCGGAGGAGAATATCCTTCCGGTGGGGTGTCCGGGGCTCATCCATCATACCAACAAACAACGCCCTCACGGCCACCCGTCGAGGAAAGTTTGATCGAACTGTAGAGTGGGCTGGTTAGTGGTCAGTGCGGGATAGGAGCGGTCAAGTTGCGCTTTGGGGCAAGGAAGGAGGAGAGTTGTTCTATTGGTGTTTTACTTTTTATGTAGGCTTTTGGCACAATGATACCAGATGGATTGGTTACTACTGCAGGCCCCGAAATTGATGCAATATTCATTCTTGTCCCTTGACCCCGGCAGGACGCGCAATTGTAGTTGAGGAGGATTGGACTTGGTTGGATAGTATCTATAATAGTTAATATAGGGGAGTGAGTGCGTGAGTGAGTGAGTGAGTGGCGATGCTTTCGTTATCTTCAGGGCGAGGCCAACCCAATCCGGCCTGGTTTCTGGTCTGGACTCTTTTTAATTTCTGGTGGAAACTATGGGAAAAATGTAAATTTAGCAGCAGTGATTCTCTGTCTTTCTTTCTTTCCCTTCTTCTTTCCTCCAGGCTTCCATTCCTTCTTCTCTCCCCTTTCGGGATTCCTTCTTCTTTTTCCTCCTCTTCATCTTCTCCCCTCCCGCTCTCTTCCTTCCCTCAACAACTCCCCCTCAACTCTCCTCTCTTCTCAATCCCTCCAAAGTCGCTGTTACTTTGGTCATTATCTTACCTCTCCTCTCTGTTGGTTTCTTTTCATTCTTTTGTCTCTCTTTCCCCAAACTGGCCAGTCCCTCCCACGAGTGTGGTGTAGCAGGTCTCTTCTCTGCGTCATTGTGTCTCCCCCGCAATCGGCGGGAATCTGGACCATCACCGATTTGTCTCTCCTTCTTTCCCTGCCTCACATCATCCCCCCCTCCAAAAAGCAACAAACAAATCGCCAGTACTGCTTGGACAAAAGACAGTACTTCTACCCTTCGACCCGCCCAGTCGGATACATACAATCTGCTGTATCACCTGGTGGATGCCTCCTCCAATCGCCGTTGAATCGGGGAAACTTCCCGGCTGCTGCTCGTCACCCGATCGGGGCCACCCTCCCTGCCTTGCTTAAGCCTTAAACGCCTCTTTAAAACACAAAGTACCAACTACGTACCTTCTCCTCTTCTGCCACGGCCGCCATGCCGACTTCCAATACTTCTTCCCCCGTCAAGCGCCCCGGACTGGGCCGTCGTGCTGTTTCCTCTCACGCCGTCGTCACGCGCACCCCTTCCAACCAAGGCGAGCTGTCTCAGTCCCAATCTTCCAACACCACCCAGAAAGCCCCCTCAAGGCCCCATCGTCCCCATCTGGTCGGCGGGGGCCATCGCAACCATCACCGCAACCCCTCTTTCGGCAAAAATCTGCACAAGCTACAAAGACACCTCTCCAGCCATCAAATCGGCCCCGAAGCTTCCGCTCGCGTGCATCAACGCAAGAAGTCCGCCCCTGCGACTCCTGCCGCCAGCCCGCGTGGGCATCACGTACGTTGGGATGGATTGGAGGAAGAATCACACCGCACAGAAGGATCAATGAAGAAGAACAATTCTAGTCCTGCCCTCCGACGCGACACGTCCGTCGTCCTCGGAAAGAAGGCCCTGGTCACCGATCGTCCGCATACGAGCTCCGGGAAGAAGAAAACGGTCGGATTCGAGTTGGCGGATTCCGACGACGACGCTGATTGGGAAGATACTACGCAGTCGCCTGAAAGTACGCGACGCAGCTCGGTGGCACAATCCAAAGAGAGTGTGGAGAATCCTGCTGTTCTGGTCGACCCCCTTACCTTCGTCAAGCGCTCTTACCCGCAGTTCGCTCGAGCCACCAGCTTGCCTGAGTCGACGAGCAAGAGTTTCGGTGAACACCACGATTCGGACGAAGACGAGGACAACGACAACGGCGACGAAAACCCACCGAAGCGCCCGTCCGATTCTGACGAGACACCCGTTGAGATCGTGCGTCCTAGTGAGAACGGCGTCATCGCATCACGAATCCTGAGTCCCTCCATCTCGGCTAGAGCACCCCCCGCCATGTCTTCCATTTCCGCGACCGTCAAGCCGACCGTGATGGATCAGTCTTCTCGCAATGCATCTCTCACCAACTTAGCATCCGGCCATGACGGTACTCGACGGCCCATGTCCTCCTCTATTACCACATTAGCAAACACGCCTGCCCATGCCACTTCCTCATCCATCGAAGGCGGCGTCTCAAAGTTCATCATCAGCAACAAACCCGCAACGAACTCTTATTCCCGCACGGATTCGGATCCAAACACCCCATCTTCTTTCCTCCCACATTATCATCCTCAGACTCCACCATCTCCAAATCGCGCTAGTAGTGCGAGAAAAACACGAACATCGCCGCCTTCGAGGCCCCCAGGCGCAGAGCCCCATTCTCGCACACAGCAGAAGCTCTGGTTACAGCGGACTGCAGCATTGAACACATCTCCGCCTGACGGCGTGTCCACCGTAACCCCTCCCTCCGTCGTGGACCCGAGTTTCGCCGCACCTCACACTCGACCGGGTGCGAATGCTTTCGAGCCGGGCCGGGGACTCGTCAACGGGTCTGCTCGAGCCAGCGGAACTGCACACGATAGCGAAGCCAAGCACGTTCGGAAAGCATACGAAAAGACAACTTTGGAACTGACCGTCGTGCGCCGATTCCAATCTCCCACTGGCGACAGTTTCAGGCGCTTAACTGCTATTCTCAATGATTCGCGAGGCGCGAGCTCGAGTTTAGACCGACCGTCATCGCTCGGCAAACCCATTAAATCTGCGCCGGCCCTAACTCACCTTCGCGACAGCAAACGCCAGGAAAGCAGCCAGGGCAGCGCTAGCCCAGAACCTAGACAATTAATTGGAAGAAAGCAAGGGGATATGCACACCTCCGCTTCTCAGACCTACCTGCAAGAACCCGACGACCTTGTGAGTGAGTCTACGGATCCGACCGCATCTGGCAGCAAATCTCAACATCCCTCTCACCGCATCCTCTCCACATCTGACGAACCCGCCCACCCCGATCCTGCTACGACCGAGAGAGTCCCAGGAGCGGATAATCTACGCCACCCTCACGAAACTGAGCTCATGATGCGTCGCATATGGGAAAGTCGCGAAGTAGCTACAGCCGGCTGATAGAGAGATGACCAAAAGAGATCTTACATGTACAGTACAACCCCCCCCCTTTTTTTTTCCACCGGTCTACCATAGTTCCCCATTTGCTACTTGTCCTTATGTTGTAAGGTGTTACGTGGGTTACATCTTTCTGTTAGCGTTCCAACAATTCTGTTTTATCTTTTCAGTTGACCTATGAATTGCTTGCTGCTTCTGGTTCTATCATGTTGTTCTGAGTCGTTCCATTAGCCTAGCTCTGAGGTCGTCACCCCCCTTTCCATACTTATCTTCCATACTTATTAATTTTGAACCTGATGATCCAAATCAATTTTTACTCCTAAAGATTTGGTCTTTCCTTTGCTTTGGTTATTGTGATTATGATTCTTCTTATGTCTTATGCACGCATTTGGGTTCCCCAGAATGCCTCTTGGTTGATTCCCCGTAATTGTTCCTATCGCGCGCTATTTCATTCTACTTCACTTCACTCAGTGATTCCCTGTGCTTCTTTTTCTCTTCTTGATTTTTTTCTTGGCTTCAAGTGCAACTACAGTTCCTGGATTCAGCGGGAGCTAGCTATGTCTCGACTTCGTAATCGATCACTGCACCTACTTTGTAATTCCGTATCTGGTACTCCCTTCTTTCGTATATCTACCGGCTTTTATTGGATGAGAAATGGGTAGGGTATTTCTAAATATGTTCAATTGTCTTCAAGGCATGAAATGAAGTTTACGGTATTGTAGGCGTCGCTACAATCACTGGAGGCCAACATAGATATCGCATGTTTGTGTAGATTTGCATTTGATCATGAAATACGGCTTGCCATTATCTCGACTACTTGTACTATAGTAGATTCAGGTTCCCATCCGTATCCCAGTCTCGAACAATTGCATCGAGTATAGAAGAAGGGAGAAAATTTAAATCATAGCAATACAAATCTTCGGGTATGTAGTCTAGATCGTTATTATTGCTTTGCGTAAAACCCAAAGGAAATCTATGTAGAAAACATATATGATGACATGTTCGGGGAAAAGTTATCATCCCCGTGGGATGATACAAGTAGATATGTGTGTGATGTATGTGAGGGATTTGAGGGGTGGAGAGAGATAGCAAGACAGCTAGAGTTCTGAGGCGAAGTCGACCGGTCATGCTGCCGTCTTCTCGCGAGGCTTGCCTCGTCCACGGAAACCACCTCTGCCTCCACCACCTCCTCCACGTCGTGAGCTTCCGCCGCCATTAGATCCTGCTGCTGCATCGACGTGGTTTCCGTTCGGAACTGTCCGAGGTTGGTTGTCACGACGGGGCGTCGGGTGAGGAGCTTTCTGTGCGGGGGTTGTGAATTCGTTCCGCGGAGTGGGTTGCTGTGATGAGGTAGATGCGTCGGATAGGCCAGCGCCGCCTTTCGCGCGCTTCTTCCTCTGCGGAAGCTGCTGTTGTTGCTGCTGCTGCTGCGGCGGCGGCGGCAGTGGCTGTTGGCCTTGCCCCTGCGCTTTGCCTTTGCCTCGGCCCCGGTTTGACCGCGACTTGTTTGCCTTCTCTTCTTTGTCGGCCGAGGGGGTCGTGTCAGGGTCTGGGAGGCCTTGCACGCGTCTACTCTCTTTATCCCACCACGCTTGGAACTCTTGTTCGAGTTGAATGTCTTCAAGGTTGTGTTTTGCAGTCGCTGCTTCACGGATCTCATCCTTTTCTGTCTGTTGCTGCAGGAGGATGGTAGCCAGTGAGAGGGAGGTAGAAGACGGTGAGTGGAAGCTCGTTTGGTATGGTTCGGGCCGTGGGATGTGGCGGATGGATTGAATAGCAGGTTGAGCGTTGGCTACGGGATTGGACGATGCGGGGGTTGATGTGACGGATGTCGAAGCTTGAGGTCGAGGAGGATTTTGGACATTGACGGGTCCACTGCGGCCTGGAGTTTGCATCGGGACAGAACTAGGTTTCGTCCGGCTTGCCGGTGGTGTTCCAGCGACAGTTTGTCGAAGGGTCATGGATGGCTTGGGAGACGGTTTGGCGGACTCTGCATCTGGACTGTCTTGCCCACTAGCTGGAGGTGCAGGTTTACTGGGTGTCGGCATCTTCCATGGGTTTTGCGGCGCTTCCTTTGCCTTCTGCTGAGCCGCGAGCATATCTTGCATCTGCTGCTGCTGGATCTTCTTGCGCTCCTTCTGTGACATCTTCGGCGCAAGACTACTCGTGCTTTCTCGACGAGCAGACATGCCCAGGCTGATATTCGACACACGGTTGCCCGAAGTCTCACTCATGATATCCTTCAGGTTCTTCTTCGATGTAGATATCGCGGATGAGCTCCATGGAATTTGGGTGCTCGAGATTGGAGGCGAAGAGAACTGCTCTTGTTTCCTCTGGCGTGCTGCGGCGCGGGACTCGGATGGTGATTCCGAAAGAGTTGGATCTAATGGGGAAGCCATCTGAGCATCAAGAAAGCTTGGATCTCCAAGAGAGCCTCCATCATATGGGCTAGCTCGAAGAGCTGGCGAGTCGATGGATAGCGGCGTCTCGGCTGTAGCAATCTGCTTGGCGTCACGAACGGCTGCCTTGCCTTTCCCGATATCGGCCGGGGACAATGAAAACTCGTCGTCCATCTGGAACATCAGATCAGTAGTCGACTGTCTGGACTTCAACAGCGGACTACGAGAAGCAGATAAAGGCCCTTCTCTGGCTGGGCTGGGTTTGACTTTAGAAACCGAAGGGGTCAAGGACGGCTTCTCATTTGTTGTTGCACGAGGCTTTCCTTCGGAGCTGTCAATGCGATTCAGGTGCGGTCGTAGCCTCATGAAGTCGATTTTCCGCCTCTTGTCACTTTCTATAGCAGATGCAAGCTCTGGGTACTTCTCGAAGATGTATTCTTCCGAGTTTCGCCCTCTTGACACAGGTAGGTAAGTCATCTGGTTGTCGCGGCAGACAGTATCAAGGGCATCGAGTAGAGATTCGTCGAGATCTGCCAATAACCTATCGGGGTGTAAGGATACATTTCGGCTATATGAAGGATCCGTGCGGAACGGAGGCTCACCTGTTTGCTAGCAGATCCTCGAGATTCAAGCAGATATATTCCAGAGCCGCATCTTTGAATTCCTTCACCGAGCATGGCGCAACCGCGTTCAGCAAGTGACAAACATTGCGTGTGTGCACTAATTGCCTTTCATCAGTACCTCGCTAAGAGCAGTGCATTCGTGCATGGGACTCACCAAACTTCCCGAGCATTTGCTGGCAGATTTGGGCCAGTCTGTCGATCATCAACTCATTTGCAACAAATGCAACATCAATGATCAAGTCGATAAACTCGTCCAGATCTTTTGATCTGACATTGTCGAAAAGCTCCTCTTCAGTGTCGGCATATAGGTACCGAAGTACAAAGTCAAACACATGTTGGTCAATGTGCTTGAGGTCAATATGAATGGTTGCATCTGCTTGGACACGACGCGACAAAAGCCATCTACCACCTGAGCGACCGAAGAACAATGCGTTGAAAAAGGGGCATCTCTGGCACAGGACATGGCTATGAGCCTTCACCTCTCCGCCTTTCAAGTCAATTATAACATCTCCACTATCGAAGAAAGCAGGATCATGAATCGCAAGCTCCATATCGTGCCGAAGGGCCTTTGTGGGTTCAATCATGAGCCTCGCAGCTCGTTCTAGAGTTGGGAGGTTCAGATGAGTGGCGAGACGCATCACTTCAGTGCGAACCTGGCGGTATCGGGAGGCCTTCTCCGAAGACTGTCTAGCCTGATGCCAAACATCTAGTATTTCATCCGTGTACATGAAGAATGCCACATTCAAGATGGTGAGGATATCACAGGACTGAAATGTCAGTTCCATATGTCCTTCTCCGTCCTTTTCAATAGTAAAGATGTCGGATGGAGAAGCGCGACCTGTATCTCTGAAAGTGTGAATGACTTCTCTGAGAACTGAACTCCGCCCTGTCAAGATGAATTCGTGTACAGGAAGCCGTATGTCCGATGATGTGGTCCTAATCCAGACAACCCCAGGGAATATTTGGAACCGCGATGGCTCGAAGTAAGGCTCGAGATCTGACGATCCCAATACTGCCCTCTTGATAGCAAGGTTTGGGTTTGAGTCCCGGTGATCATCTGTTACCATATCCTCCGAGCTCATCGTGTTACCGAATGAGCCAAATGGAGATAATGGAAGATAGTCCGCCCATAATGAAGGCTGCGAGACGGTAATTTGTTCTTGAGTCACTTCACAATCGCGCTGTACAGCTGCAAAGGCCCCATAAGCATTGCTGCATACACCCACAACTCGAGAGAGTCCAGGTATCCGAGCAAACTTGTAGTCCTTGGCTGGCCCCTTTGACTTCCTGCGCTTCTCTTTGCTCCAGGCAGAGCCAGATACGGTACAGATAATGACCGACCCATCCTGTCCGACATCAAAATCCTTCGCAGCCATATGGGCTTTTTTCACAGACCAAATCCTTGATGGTTCTGACATCGAGTTCCGAGGTTTGAATGGATTTGTGGTCGATGTTGACGTCGAGGGGACCTCTGTCTTGTTAACCTGCACCGTATACACTTCTCCAAAACTCGATAGGGCGCAGATGGTATTCCCGGCAGACTTGACTTTAACAACTTGGTTGACGGAGGAACCATATCTAGTGGCCATGAAACTATCCTTGATAAACCTCGAGCTGACATCTAGCGGAAATAAGAGTTTCGAGTAACCATACTGGGAAAACACCCAAACCTCATGGTTCTGCAGGAGAACAGATGTTGCCTGATCGATGGCAGACACGCTCTGTATGGGTGCGCTGAACAAAGATGCTCCCACGCGTCGAGGGGTGGTCTGCATCTCAAGCGATCGAGCATCGGAGTCGATCAGGCCGAGTTGTCCTTCATTTTTACCGAAAGTATAAAGACCGGAATTGCTGAATACAACGGAGTGGATTCCCGATGCGGCCGCTCCGATTATGCCCTCTTTCTTAAAAGGATTAAAGATTTGTCGAGGCTGTTTCTGGAGAGGCACATCATCCTGATTGTTTGACCTTGGCAAGCTGTACCCTAATTGACCATACTTGTTACTTCCCCAGCTGAAAATCTCGCCGTTCTCGGTGATTGCAAGCGTGTGGTCTTGTCCTAGGGCAACGGAGACAATCTTCTTATTCGCAAGGCCTCCGCCCTCGATGCAGACGAAAGTGAATCGTGTTGTTTCATCCCCGGTGCCCAAACGCCCACCGGGGCCAAAGCCACACAAGAAGAGGTTTGATTCAGGATCGGTGGTAAGAATAGCGGTATGAAGCTTAGACATGACAACGTCCTGAATCTTGATGGGCTTGCTCTTCACGATTGCTGGCAGATCGTTCGAATTCGCATCGATCGACTCTTGTTGAACGTCAGCCTTACTAGCCTCCAGACGCTGTTCTTGAAATTCACGGAAAAGTCGCTCCAAGAGATGGCCTGGCCTCTTGAGGATCGTCCTCTCTGGAAACTGGCGGTCATCCTGATCCCCTACTCCAAGGTTGAGGTTCTTATTGCTGCCGAAGGTATAGACCTCATCACCAAATAAATTTGTTCGTGGCTTCAAAACACTCCTGCCAAAACGGCTGTCGTGATCAGGATCTTCGTCGCCCAACGACGGTTCAGAGACATTATCGGTGTGTTCCGCCTCTACAGCTGAATCGAAGCTCTGCTTGATGTCTCGAGACGCTATTGTAGCGGCGTACACATCAAACGGGCTGTACCCTTCTCGGTCCTTGATCCGAATCAAACTTCCGACTGGGAGTCCGGAGTTACCTGCTTTGCTGAAGTCCGTGGCGTCGCGCATATCCCGTGTCATCAGAGCCTGTGCGATTGTGGCGTTTCCCGCATATAGTGCTCGATGCAAAGCCGTCCAACCGCTCTCCCAGTCTTGCGCGTAGATGTCCAAGAAAGGAACTTGGAGTAGAGCAACAGCGAAGTCGATCGCCGTGGGCTTCGTTGAAGACGCCACATGGTGTAGAAGTGTCCGACCGTATTTGTCTCGCACATTCAGCTCCTCCTTAGACAACGTCTTTCCCGGACGCGAATTGGGACCACGTTCCAAACTCGAACCCCCAGGAGATGTTCCACTCAGCTTCTTGCTTCTAGTCGAGATCCCAGGAGAAGATGCCAGTCCTAACCCAGGGCTCCCGGCCTTCAAGCTGCTTCCATTTCCCGTTGTACCAGTGGCAGTTGCCAGGAATCGCTGAAAGCTTTCAACGTCATCGTAGAGAAAGAACCCCCAAAGCTTGCTACTCATGTGCCCAAAAGATATGTGTCAGAAACTCTTATCAGCGCAGGACCAGAACGTCGCCGTAACCGCGAAGGGTTGGCGGGCGCACTGGCAAAAAGACTGCGGGCGACAAGAGTATTCCAACGGGATAGGAAAAGAAGTCGACAGGCCGTCAACTAATGTTCGGATTAATTTTCGGGCGTTTCAGATCGAGTATGCAAGTGCGACAGGAGATGAAGTCGAAAGAACGACGAGTGGGTGCGGTTGCAGGCCCGGCGGAAGCGAACGTGTCGCGAGCGCGAGAATGTGTGGTGGCGATGGATAGCTAACTGTAGACGATAAGGCTAGGACTCGACCGCTGGAGGCGGGAACGGAGAGGAAGAAGGCACGACACGTCGAATGGGCTTTGGGACTGGTACGCGACCGTGTTGGGGATACGAGGAAGGAGATTGTAGATAGTATCAAGGGGAGGAATTGAGATCAAGTGGGAGAGGGAGGGGAAGAATGGGGATTTGACAGTGCACCACTCAAGTAATAAATCATGAATGATTGATGGCTTTCGACCCGTGGATAAGACCGTCCGGGTGGTGGCCAATCGGGGGTCGAGCACCCCTCCATGCCCCCGGACGAGAGGCCAACGACGAACCTGCTTCTTTTCTCCCTCTTTTCGCACTCATTCTCTAAGGCGGCTCTCTAGGCTGTAGCCTGGCTTGAAGCTCATTCTCAAACTTCCTTTCCAGTGTGTTCCGTGTCCAAACGGCCGGATATCCTCGGTTGGGACAGTTGTCTCCCGTATCGCGGGGTTATCTGACTCGAGGTTCTAGGAGCATGTTCACCACAGTATGGGGCAAGCACCATGATCAGCAGGGGCAAGTAATCTCGACCCGGTTGCTAGTCTCACATAGTAGCATTCGAATATGACGCATCTTCGAACCCGATATGATATTCCGGATGGGTTATCGTGGGCTTTTTGGTCCTTCTCGCTCTTCGTTGCAGAGGTCATCGAGGGTGTGACCCGTTCTGCATGACCTCGTCTCGTCGCTTCGAGAATGTATAGTAACCAACCCCCGTCCGGTCCATGAGAAGAAGGGGCATCTGGAGTTGCAGTCTGCAGAGTTTAGGTTGCTGCTAACTTTGCTAATTAGTAGAACTAAAGACAGTGAGGCTGAGAACAAAGAATTGCCCTGCTGTGGCTGGTGATGGTCAAGCCTCAGCTGAGACTTGTAGTTCACACACAGTATGCGGTCTCCGATGAATTCAAAATTCTTTGTCTAGCTTGATAAGAGGGTTTGTCTTCTGCCTAGAATACTTATATAAATGCCAGTTCTGCCAAAAGGTGGAGAAAATCATGCCATAACTAGAACGCATGGCTGATTCAGCGAACAGTAACTAGTTGACTTAACTTACTTAGTATTATTCTACATTACATAGTCAAATGAAAGGTCAAACAATCGTCCCAAAGGGGCTTGCAATCTTGTCAATGTCAATCAGGAAGTCACGAGTACCTCCCTCGGATATACCTGCTTTATCATACTTCAAACACCTGCAGTGGTATGCTACGTGCTCAATGCAGATGTGATCAGCTCAGCACCGGGATGTGGGTTGGTGGTGTGGAAGCCGCCATAACGCCCGCGGATGTTCGACTACGCACCGCAAGCGAGAAGAAAAACAGGACAAAGGTACGAAGCACGGAGTCGGCCAACTTCACATTTCGTGCATATCACAGCTGCATCACCAACTGGCCCCAAACAAACCGGTCCAACTGTCGGTGGTCGTGTGTCGATGTGTCGACTGAGCGAGCTATCGACCTTCTGGTTCGGTCGACGTAGAGCAACTGACTCCTGGTCGGAGGTGAGATCCATATATATCTACTAGTCCTGAGTACAATCATGAACAGCTAGCTTTCCCTCCAATCCGGGGTCATCATTCAAGGGCCTAGGTTGTCTAAGAGGCCTTAGCCAGCCGCCTTTGCTGCAAAGCTCGCAGTTCCGGTGCATCATGCCGGTAGTGTGTTGTACAGTGTAAGGCCTAGGATTGGCTCTAATTGCTGGGAAGAAGCTCCTGAAACTTCACCCCTAAGGTATCTCTAAGGTACTGTGCCTTGTGGGCCGGGCAACTAGCATCTGCTCTCCACCTAACCAGCAGGCGGTTGCAGATGAGGCAGCCAGTCCCAGGAACTTGGGGGAAGGTGGAGGTGGTCCATGCTGACGGGTGCTCCAACATGGAACATCGGAGCTCCATTCCACTCCATATCGCAGGTGGCACATTTGGTTGGAAGAAATTCGCCGTCAACCAGGGTTTGAATGGGGGTGGACGCGGAGGTGGAGATCTCTGGTAGAGAGGTACTCGTACATGTAGGTATGCATGAGTAAGAGCACCAGCGACTGAGTGATTGTCGCAAGCAGCTCCAGCTCAGAATAGAAAGAGAGCATGTTGGCATGGGCGGTGATTATCATGCAAGTTGATTGATCGCCCCAAACGCAAGCAATACTCGGCTAGCCCGATTCGGCATTAGGCTCTGTCTCTTTCCATTGACCTTGTTCCGTGATAAAATGCCTACCTACATGTACAAGCTAGTTAATCATATATGAGTAATTTCGATAGATATCGAAGGAAACGAAGTGGTAAAAAGTATCCAATGGAGAGGCACAGCCACCTGATACTGAAGTGGAAACCATTATCATGGCGGTGGTCAGAAAACTACGAGACCGATTGTCCTATTGACCCATGAAGTCATGAGGAGGATTCCAATTCCTTATCAGTGCCGATTACCGTCCATGACGGCTCCATGGAGTTGATCGATCAATGGCTGAGACTGTACCTGACGCGTACCGTACCGTCACACTGCTTGACCGCCTTGCAACTTACCAGCTTATCGCGCAGGGCAGGGAAGCGTTTAGTTGCAGTACGCTGGTGCAAGAGACTCGCTAGGACAAATTTTTTATATAGTACTTGAGTAGGAAACTCCTCTCCCTTGCTGATTCCCTTTCAGAGCCTCTTCAGAAGGCTGTGGTGGCATCCGTCATCAGCCTGACTGACCGCTTGCACTTGACCATCAAGTCACCGGGTGTGCGTCACAGACCCCCCGGTTTCCGTACGGTACGACAACGACCTCAACGGTAGTAGATTAATTCGCCCTCTTGTCGCTCATCCGCTTCCCTCGTCTCTTCCGTCCTCCTCTCTATCTGCTGCTGCTACTTCTTCTCTTCTTCTTCTTCTGTCTCTGACGTTTCATCCTTCCCAACTCTTTGGCCCCTAGCCTGCACCATCAAACTCGAGCTTGTGTGCATTTGCAGCAGTATGGAATCTTGAACGCTTTTCCCCTCGACGTGAGGACGCTGTGCACATTCCCCCTCCCTTTCTCCGCCTAAGTCGGTCGTTAATGCGGAGAAGCTCCCAAGGTTGTCTAGGCCTCATGCTGCGAATGCTCTTTAACATCTTGTTGCCTGAGCACACCCAAACCATGAACCCAGCCCTCTCTCTCGCATCTTCTCGCCCGTGCCTATTGTTCAGCGCCTAAAACTTCCCCCTACTCTCTCGTTGTTGTTCGCTGTCTTATACAACATCTTTTTGGTTGTTTGGTTCGTTAGCATGGCTATCCGCAGCGCAACTGGTACCTCATCATTTCCTTGAATTAGCCCGGTTCATTCCACGGTCTCTTTGGATTCTGTGTCTATATTCAGCTGGACACCCTCTATATCATTCGCAACCCTATCACAAAACATCATGCACCAACATCCTCGATCGCCGGCGCCCCCTGCGCCCGTTGCAACCAGGTCGAGCCGCTCAGAAGACAATCGGGAGCAAGATCCACGTCCAACCTCCCCAGCATTCGATCCTAGGACATCAAGCAGAGGACTGGGGATTGAGACGGGCGCTGAGTCCCCAGAGCAGAGCCAGACTCGCCGGCCATCTAAAGAAGCGATAGCAAAACTCAATCAGATCATATCAGTAGGGCTTCCTCTCACATGCTTGGCTTCGCCTCACTGCCCTAAAGTGCTTTTTGCTGATACATTTTGTGCTCTAGAACTACCATACCAAAGCCGCTCTGATAATACTTCATGCCCGCGTCGAACTCCCCCCATCCCTCAACAAAGGCTCCGATACTCCTCGGGTCAACCGCTGGGTACGTTTTGCTCTGGATCCTCCCCGACCGCCCTCCGCTCGGGCATCTGTCCCAACTCCCCGGATCGCCCAACCCAGAAGTGAACATGCTGGTCATTACTGACACAATTTGCAGTTCAACGTTGAATTAGAAGATACCGACGTGCTCCGAGAACAACTACGAATCTGGAGGACATGTGATGCAACCGAGAACCGGCCTCCGCCGCTAATCATCGAGACATACCTAGACACTAAAGGCCTCACCAACAATCAAAGCCTCGTTGCCTTGGATGAGCATGGAAAACGGTTTGATGTCTTGGAGTCTCTGTCTTCGTCTCCAGAAGGGCAATCTGCCGCACCTCGCCCTGCAGGGCCTGACGATGTGATTCTGGAGCGGTGGAAGGTGGAACTCGGAGATATGTCTGATAGACTACCGACGGATCTTGGTTCTATTCTGCCTACGGTCTACAAAAAGAGCATCGTCCTGTTCAGGTCTTTGTTCACCTACTCTAAGTTCCTGCCTGTTTGGAAGTTCGCAAGACGCAATGGGAGGCTTCGGACACACCCAGCTTTGCGGATCAAGTACCGTATTTTGGCTGAGAATCCCGATGCCATGACTTCGAAGCCAGATCGTCTGACGACGCCTCTGTTTGAAAGCAGCGGCAAAGTCGTCGACACGTACAGCTTCGGTGTGACGGATTCTCCCGCTGGTCCATTCTCTGTCGAGGTCACTTATCGAACGAGCTGCGAATTTCGTGTAGATGATTCCGAAGCCCTTCTTAGTTCGCGTTTCATGGGTGCCGATGATGAAGGTTTCCGCCCCTCCCTTCCAAGTCGAGATTCGCATATTAAAGCGACCAATCCGGAGGTAGGGTCGGTCCCCCTCGAGAAACGGACTGTCGAAAATGCAGACTTTGGTCGAGCATATGGAAGCCTCTCAACCTTCCATCATGTTGGGCCTACCACCAGTGCAAGTCCTATCTCAGCCCTACGTGCTGCACAGCAGTCTGGTGCCTCGTCTCCATCACCACCCGCTTCATCTTCTCGAAAACCACTTTCTACAAACAAAGCAAGCCCTATGGGCCGTGCTGCTGTTCTCGCCAATGAAGGTAGTCCTGGCGTTTTTAGGCGGCCTTCAATCTCGTTCCAGCCATTCAAAGCCCCTCCCTTGTCAGCCTCTCCATCTCTTGTCGATACTCCGCTTGGGGCTTCTCCCCGTTCGACAGTGACCCCCCGTATGCCCATGTCTGAATCCAAAACCATGCCTTCACCCTCTATGGCAACGTCTACCCGAAAGTCGTTGCCCGGCCCTTCGGAACAAACCGTTGTTCCTCCAAACTCTGCATCACCACGACCCAACACAATTGCAAGATACAGTAGCGCGTTCTCTCACCGCCGTGGAAGGCCTTCTGTCGGTACAATCACTAAACCCGACGACGAAACCTCCAGCGGGAAAGCTAGTGCTACCTCATCTACCGCTCAACCTGGTTCTGGCATAATTGCGGAAGCGACAGGAGCGACAGGAACAAGTGCAGACTCAATTCACGGGGATGATGAGAACATTATGGAGTTTCTGAAGCTCGTAGACCAGAAAAAGGACCTGCTGAGTAACTCGAAATCACCTGCTCATGAAGACCAAGGACGGGCTGCATCTGCTGCATTGACCCGCTATCAGCTTATGAGAGATTCCAATGCTGCTCTGTCGGAATCTATCACGTCTTCTTTAATACTTCAACGCTCGTCCAATTCCTCAAGCAGGCAATTGCACAGTGTGCCGCCAATGGTGGCTGGTACCTCAATCTCGACGGCTTCTTCACCAGGAAAGCCTATTTCCCCCCACACCCCCCACACCCCAGCCATACCCTCGCGCTTGAGCTCGCACAGCATTGTTGACTATAATGACCCTGGCAACAACGATCGACGGGATTCGCATGTCGATCGCAGCTCACCACTTGATGAAAACTCTAGTGAAGGGACGACGTTGGTTAACCCGTCGGCCGTAAACGCAATTGATATTCCCACGTCGCCTACGTCGCTGTTCCCTCCCTCTTACCGCCGGCCAAGTTCTGCTGCTCATCGTCGGCGGACAGTCACAACGGATGACGAGGAAATTTTCCCCTTCAATCTCCGCAGTATAAGTCTTGGGGCTGAGGATAGATCCAACAATAGCCTTAGTGCCATACAACGCCAGCATGACTACGAAAGCGGGAAGGGCAGTTCGAATCAACCGCAGAGAATACCGCAAGACCCGTCCGGGAATGGAGATCCGTCTTTGGCACCGAGCACTGCAATACGCACTTTGGGTACGCAGCGAGGTGCAGCCGCGTCAGGCCCGTCAGCAGTCACGTCAAGTAATCGCGTGTATCAGCCGCGCTTCAGCCTTTCTCGCGGACGAGGCCTCTCCGGCCCTCAGTCTCTGAGCTCCGGCTCAGGCAGCCTTGCACGTGGCACGACTGTTCCTTCGTATCTCACTGAACGCGACCACGATCGTGATGGTAACGCTAGTGGGAGCAACAGCGGTACCTCAACTACCGAGGGTCAACGACCTAGTACCGGCCGCAGCAATCCTCCACAATCGCAAATTGAAGAGGATGAACCCTTGCTTTTTGCCATGAGTGATTTCGGGGCCTCTCGGCGGAGCTTCGAAGAAGGCAGACAGGGCCATCATGGCCCTGATCCCACTGGAAACTCCAGTGGATCGAGACGAGGCGGCGGCAGGCGAGGCGGCGGGCTTTCTGGCTTCCATGTCTGGCCGTGAAAGCCATCTCCTCTCATATGAACCCTCTAACTTCGACTTATATTCCTCGGTGCTTCATGCACCGCTGGTGTCTTTGGCCTCTTTCTCCCCAAGCATCTTTACATACCTTTCTACCTTCTAGCCCTTCTATTCTCTCACATTATTCACATATTTGTTGTCTTATGTCTTTTGGGTGCGCATAACCTACCATTTTTACCTCACGGCGGCGGACTGGCTAGTTTATAGACTGGATCTCCAAGCAATTTCCGCAATGTTCGTTTGGGGCCGGCGAATAAGGTTGACTCGATGTCCCGATATTCTTGTTTCTTGGGTTCTAATGCATGTGTTTGTTATACAGTTTTTCTCTTGCATTCCGGCGTGGGAATAGCGTTTTTGTTTTTTCCTTGGATTTTTTCCTTTCTGTTCTCTTACACATCTTCTACCAAGCGACATACAAATAACGTATTGCGGGCATTGATCTGTCCCTTCTGATATGATTCCATGTTCTATCTTTGTCTACTTCCGAAGTTCTCCCAGTTTGTCTTCCTCAATTCGTTTTCATGCGGGCGTAACGGCTTGATTAATGCTTGATTTTTTTTGATGGTTTACATTCTTGGAATGAGTTTATTGGTCACGACATTAGTTTACGGAAGCTTAGAGATGGACTGCACTCAGTGGGTGGAGTAGTTACCAGAATAAGCATTGGAACTCAAAACTTCTCATCTCTTTGAATGCTCCGCCTTTTTGGGCTGTAGATACTATTCTCCGGGTTGAACGAGTAAAAAGCACCAATACGGACCTACTGAAAACGAGACTTTCTTGCAAGGTTACTAAGTAATTCCAATCATGCATTAAACCGCTGGGGTATGATTCTAGAACTTTTCCGGGGCCTCGGCTGAAAGAGGTAGATAAAACAACGATGGATAGATACATGAATGCGCCGTCGCCTTCTCCTTTACTTCAGTATTCTCTTTTTTAGATACTGTACAATACATGGTTGGGTTCTGTGATGGATTGACTCATCGGACTAGGAAGTGACTAGTGACTCATGAGGCGATCCTATGTCAGCAAAGGTAGTTAGCCTCGTGTCTGGCGTAGGAAAAACAGGGATAGGATTTGCCCGGGCTTGGTTGGACCTTGTGACATGTGTTGGTGCTGGAGGGGAAGCTCTTGATGGAGGTGAGCGGGGCATGAGATCGGAGGAGGGGTAGAGGTCCTCATTCGGGTATATGGAAGGTAGGTAGGTGAAATGATGTGATAAGAGTATATGGCGTATGTTATCATGTGACGTGCGCCAGGTGCCTCGCCCTCCTCGTGCGTAGGGGCAAGCAGCTGAACGATAAGAGGGGTCAGCAGCTTTGTCCGAACGATGACGACAAGGCTACTACTTTGTGGGCGCGGCCGGGCTGTGGCTGCTGCTGCGGCAAGGCTTGGCTCGGTACATGGCACGACAGACTACCTACCGCTAGCAACAGCGGTAGTAGCAGTAGCAGCAATGGATAACCGGCCGATCGGGCTGAGCCTGGAAGGCTCGACTGATTTGGGCAGATGGTTTTACATCTTGCGGAAGGTGTTACCGGAGGCGCTGCGGCGCTCCTTGGCCCGGAAGCTGTGCGATGTGGATTGCTCCGGTCGGTTGAAGCTCCTCTGGGAGTTGGCTTGCTTGCCAGCGCCAGGCGTGAAGGTGACTTCGCGCTCCCCAACGACACCGCCCCGGCGCGAGGGTTTCTCCTTGGTGCGCATGTTCTGGGCGCGCGAGCCGAAGGAACGGTCACGGGTCGAGCTGACGTTCGCGGATGAAGAGATCTCCATGCGGGGTTGTTGCTGGTTGCGGCCCTGTTTGTTGCGTCGGTAGGAGGCGGTGGAGATCTTGTTGGAGGCGGCTGGCTTAGTGTATCGCTCGCCTTCACTCTCGGAGTCAGAGCCGTCGGAGCTGGAGCCGGGGACGTCGTCGACCATCTCCTGCTCGACAGCTGTGAGGCCTCTTTCCTTGGTACGCTTGGGAGCCTCGGGCACAGTGCTGGGGTTGAGAAGCTGGAATTCACGCGATGTCTCATCGATGGCGAAGTCCTCGTCCTCGAAGAGTTTGGCGAAACGAGAATCGCCCATGATGTTTTTGCCGGGTTCCTCGGTGGCAGGTGCGGGAGCGTCAACCATGTCGTCATCGCCACCCTTCTTGAGGACGCGCTGCGCCCGCTTGCGCTCGTTCTTCTCCTCGATGCTGAGCAGCTTGTCGGCAAGCTTCTTGTTGACCTTGACGGCGGCCTTCTTCTTGCCACGGATGCGGCTCTCGCGCTCCTTTTCGATCTTCTCCTTAACACGCTTGGCACGCTCTTCTTCCCACATGTAAGGGTTGGTGATGAGCCTGGCCTCTTCGTACAGCTGCTGCGCCACAAAATAACCGTGCATGTACGGCCGTAGAAGGCTGGTTCGACCGATGAGATGTTCCAAATTGAGAGTGCGAAGTTGAGGAACCGTGAGGAACTTGTAGTTGTCGTAAACAGAGCCCGCCTGACTGGGGTTGAATGCGTTGGGGTCGTTAGGATCCTCGGCCATCTCTTCAACAAGCGAGTCAAGGAAAGAACACCATCTAGGTGCTGCCCCAAGCTGGGGAATATGGAACGCATGCTGCTGGCGGCCTTCATTAGCCGTCAATATCATTCCACTATCTTTGCACCAGGCGACCGAGTTGATGTCGACTGCAGGCTCAACCGACGTCCATGCGCTTCCATCCCGCGGATCCCAGAGCTTGATGATCTTCTTATCGGCGGAGAGAATCTTTGGTTCCAGGGTCTGTTCGCGGCTGGCAGTTGACGGCTGCAGAAACTTGAGCGTGTGGATTGGGAACCCATAGCCCTGATCCTTCTTCAAGTAGGGAGATGACATCCGTAGATCATAAAGATGAATGAGACCGTTCGAAGAACCAGTAGCAAGCGTCAATCCAGATCTGTGAAACTCCAGGGCTGTGATTTCATTTCTGCTTTCGTCTGGACGAGGTTGTGTGGGCGATAGCAGAGTGCCGATTCTGCTTCTCATCCTAGGGTCGAAGAACTCGACATTGCCATTGCTCGCGCCGAATGCCAGAAGGTTGTGGCTCTCCTCGGCGATGGCTCCCACGTTGACGGCGCCCGTATTGATTCCACCCTGTAGCGTACCTCCACCCGCAGAAGTAAAGTCATCGCCGCCCACATCGATTTCGAAACTCCGCATGTATCTGCCCATTTCAAGGTTCAATCGGAACACTTCTCCCATCCCGTCGCTGTTGACACCGACCGAAGGCACCAACGCTTCGGTCGATTGTCTATCGTATACCAGGTCACGTCCATATCGGGGCAATCTCGTCTTGTGGTGCATTCCCGAGGGGGTGTGGAATTCGAGGGAACGGTCGGACTGGAGGTGGAGAGACTTGGAGTAGTCCGAGGAGAGTAGGAGGAAGGTGGTGTTTTCGACATCCGTGTGGCGCGCGTCTATCGAAGCAGTCAGTTAAGCGGGTAGTTGAACGCGGGCGCCCTCGAGATACTCACAACTCAAAGACAGAGCTTGCAAAGAGTGTACATGCATCTGTGGCTTGTATGTTCCTGCAGAAATACCGGTTAGTGGGTCTAACTATGACCAGTCAGTTCCTGCGCAAGCGCGTACCTGTGCTCATGACCCAGTCTCCATCTTCGCTGACCCGAATGCAACGACTGGCTTCCTCAAACCCAAAGTCCTGGTAAAGAGATTAGAAGCCGATAAGAATGAAACACAAGCATTATTCGAGTTCATACCTGCAAGAGTTCTACTCGGTTTGCCCATTCCGGATCATTCTTCAAACTGCGCTTTCTTCTTCTCGCAAGCCATTCTGGGAGCTGTAGTCAAATACCGTCAGTACCAATCGTCGTGTTGTGAGTGATATGATGTTTGTACCTCGCGAGCAGTATTGGAACCGGAGATCGCTGCGCATTTGTCAGTCTCTCATTCATTCATCCGCAGAACCATACACTGGCAGGCTTACTGTAGACGGGGACCTCCGACTGATTGGAGAGCTTCATGGCGAAAAGAGAGCGAGGGGGAGTCGCAAAACAGCCAGCGCCAGTCCGTGTCGATAAGGGAATAATTTTTCGGGCAAAAAAAGTTGCCGGGGATTATCGATAGCTGGAGGGATGGCACGTGATGTTGCGAAAGGCAGTCAGCCGTAGTTCCGCGTGATTGGTTAGGGCGGGCCGAAGCAACCTCCGGTGTGTTAAGTTGTGAGGTTGGTTGGAGTGATAGTTAGAGTCCTCAGGCCCCATCGGAACTTCTGGGGAAAATCAGCGGCCATTTCGCCTCTTCGGGAATGCTGATATCGTATCCATCCATCCATCCATCCATCCCCATTCATCCATTATCAATTCCCAGTTCCCGCTCTCCTTACTTCTTGTATCTTCTTCTGCTGCCTGATGGCTCTTGTTTCTTGACCACTTACACCCCCTTATCCTATATATACCTACGTCTTCATCCCTCTCTCTGGTACTACTTTGATCGCGAACCCTTAAATCCCCTTCCCCCCAAAAAGCGATGGCTTCAGGAAGCTGATCTATTTACTGACTGCCAAAAGTTCCCATGTTGTCGCGCTGAGATATGATTACCTGGGGATGCGCTCCTGGAAATGAATTTTCTTTCGCTGGTAGAAGCGTTCCTGGCTAGCTAGAAGACCTGCCAGCATTTTCAAGGGGCTTTTTAATTAAACCATGGACTTTCCAGGCGGGTCCGTCACAAACATACGCGTCATTGTAAGTCTATCGCAGCCCGCACGTGTCCTCACACGATCCTTCTAAAACACTACTCCAGGACGGATTCTCGCACATTTACTGGAGAATATATACCGAAGAGCCTGGTATTACAAATACTCCTGGCGAGCCTTCCGCAAATGGCTATACCATTTTGAAACATCTCAGCCGTCTCAAAGATCTGGAGCTTCGCCTAAGAAGCCTCGATTGTCTCGTTTCAAGCTATCCTCGACGGCTTTGTCTATGGACCTTTTCTCCTACTCCGGGATTTGAGTCTCTAGCCCCAGTGTCTGCAAGTCAGGGCAAAGATGAATCCGGTAGACTGCTCGTCGGCTCTACTACGTTGAAAGGTACGTCATCTTTCGCGGCGCAAGTGTAATTCAGGTGCTGGAAGCAAGCGCTGATCTCATCGTGCAGTCTCCTCTTCTGGCAGTGTGTCCTCGTCAGATTTGGTCAAGAATCTCTCGGCAGAGCCTCAAAATGCGGCAGGTGCAGCCGGGTCGCAAAGACCGAATGCGCCTACACCATTCGCCACAATCTACGCATCATTTATCTCGGCACTTATGGGAACGTTAAGCCTGCAGTTAATACAGCAGACGAGCGCAGTTCCACTCGGGTCACGCACCCTTCTCACTCTCGATGGCAAAGATCTTGATGAGACCATCGGCTTCAGCAATGAAAGCTTAGCTTTCGCCCCATCGCTGACTACGCTTCAGCTTCAACTGATAGCGGCTGGAAAGCTGACTGTAGCGTTGCAAACCGTGTCACAACCGGGTCTTATGAGACTTTGCAACCCCGAAGACGACTCTTCAGAGGTCCTCGACATTCCAACGGGTACGGATCTGTGGCTATCACCCAGCGGGTCAATCGCCAGACTAGTGACGACAAATCCAGGTCTGAAGGTGGCTTCATCGCCTTATCCGTTCGGCGCAGGAGGCGTGGGAGCTGATTGGTCGGACCCGGCGAACCGCAAACAGTGGATGGTCAATGTACTGGGTTGGCTTGCCAATTTTGGTCTTCCAATCAGTGGGATCGACGAAGACTCATGGGTGGAGGTTGAAGTTTGGGAACCATTCTACTCTAGACTGGCTGGGGAAACATGGCGGCCGAACGATGGAGGCTTATCAACGCTTCCTCTCAAGCGCATTCTTTGGCCAGCTATCTACTGCTTCAGAAGGACAAAATCAGCATCTTCAGACTCCTATGGTGAAATGGAAAGCGTCTGTGCTGTTGTCGATGACCCTCTAGACTTTGCAGAAAAGTGGCACGTATTAGAGAACCCCAGCCCTAACGAAACGAGCCCTAAACCTCCATCCGTTGCTCCGGAATCCGAGACCAAAGACCAAGATGCGCCCACCCCCGATACGATGGGGTTGCCGGAAGGGTTAGAAAGCCTTTCGCGGGCTTCACAGTACCCAGACATCCAACCTGCAAGTCTTGTATACCCGACCCCGCCAGACGGGGCCACGACAGCCGGACTCAATCCTATCACCGTCTCCTCAGATGCATTTTCCGAGGACTTCTACAACAATTCCACCCTTCCTCAACAGACCAGACAGATGTCTTTTGGCCAACCCCACAGTAAGGACCGCGCTGGACTGGATGTGACGATAGGGTTTGGCCCTTCGGCAGGGCTTGCCGTTGGGTCTGGACTGTACGATACCAACGATGACGATGATCTATTTGGGGATATGAACGAGAGGGATTTTGGAGCCAAAGGGATCACAGATGCGGACTTTAGCTTCTTTGATGACCCAAGCTTTGATCGTATGGATGAAGAGGGCCATACAGGTGCTCTTCACGATATGCCGGACTTTGTTGAGGCAGAGCCCCTTGGTGTACAGCCTACGCCGGTTGAGCAGGGCTTCCCTGAATTGGTGCAAGAGATGATTGAGGCGCAGAATTTTATACCCGACGCAGACAAAATGGATGTGACAGCTGAAGATCAGACTGAACAGCCCGTGGATGAAAAGAACACCCCTCCATCATCGCCTCATGCAGACAATGTCGGCACGATAAGCCCGCCATTGAGCCCTGTCGAGGTCAAGAAATTTCTCTTTCCCGAGCCGCAAACCGAAAGTCAACCTCTCCAGAACGGACAGATGCCGGCGCATTACCGACCTATTCACTTCAGGCAAGGGGTTTCCGGTTGGGATCACAAATACAGCACTGAAGGAAAGTTCTGGTTTACAATGCGCGGAAAAGATACCTCCGCGAACGTCACGGCCACCACAAAGAGTGATATTCCAACCATCGGCCTTCTTCGCCGCAGTACAAAGTCGAAGAAAAGTGCGGGTGCCACACTGTCCGACGATCGCGACAGTCTTGCGGGTGAGGAAATGCTGCAACTAGTTACAGGCACGGAGATGAGCGACGCTGCAAGTACTGACAGCGAAGGATCTGGGTCGGACAGCGATACGTCACCGACAACGTACTCTACGCGCAAAAGAAAACGCAGTCGTTCGAACTCCACAAAATCGTTGGCTTTGTCTCCAGAAAATGCTTCCTTGAACGTGCAGCAAGACGCAGCAAATCCACGTCCCGAGGATTCCGTCTTCTTGGGCAATTTCCTTTCAACTTTCTCCGACTGGTCCTTGGCCGGCAACTTCTCGATTTCTCAGAACCAAACCTTCCCCGTCCTTCTTCAGAAAGAATTGCAAATTCAAATTGCCCAGATTCTGGTTGATCAAGTGACGCAATCTTCTCTGGATCACAAGTACGATGGTGGTACTATTGGTCTTTCCGCCTGTGAAAATGACGCTCATTCTCCCCAGAACGTTGACGACCAATCGTTTATGGGCGGTATCGAAAGGCTCGACCTGAATAGCTTTGTCTCGTTGCAGGATAATTTAGCACTTTCTCCTGCCCCTGGCAGTGCCCAGGCGCGACAACCTACTCAGCGGAGGGAAACAGGCAAAGGCACCATTTCTCGTCTCAGTCCACCACACCTACGCGTCTGTCGAGGCAAAGATTTCCTAGAAACACTACCACCAGCGATCCCTTTCTGGGAGACATTTGGATTAGGACCGGCTCACGGCCAGAAAGACATACTCGCTTATTGCATCCACCCTCATACCGCCGCAGAAGCTGCCGATACCTTTCTAGATCGCCTTGGCTTAGTATACTCAGGCTGCAATCTGGGGGTTCACGATCGAGGGGATGGATCGAACCTTTTCAACCGTGGCTTGGGCTCGTGGGACATTGGTCTGGCACATAAACGCTATTCATCTATCATGCAATCCTTGAAGACAATATGCGAAGAATTAGGTACGTCAACTCTTCATTTTTTTTAAAAAGGTCGGCGCTGACTAGGTGCAGGAGCTGCTTTGTTGAAGGATCCGCCCGGCAAGGATAACAATCTCCTTGTCTATATCGTCAACCCTTTTACCCACGCTGCAGCATTGGTCGATATCTGCTCGGCCTTCTGGAGTCTGTTTCAGAATTATGTGGCCGATGCTGACCGGCAACAGGCACGGCAACTAAATGAACTTGTACTGCAGATTGTTCCCCTTGACTTTCTCATGTCGAACGAATCGTTAGTTGTGCCTCCTCAAGCCGACTACTTGAACCTGGCTCTTGAAGTCTACAGCCGGTGCCCACCCAAGTCGCCTGATTCTAGCCTAGTCAACGGCGCACCTCCGATGCTTCTTGCGGAACCTCTTCCCAAGACAATCAACTTCAAACTTTCATCCGAGAAGACCTCTCCACTGCAAGAAGGAAAATGTCTCCACATTGCGTGCTCCAGAAGTCAAGACCAAAGATGGCTAAGTGTGGCCTGGTCCGACAACACGGGGGCCCTGCAGCGGACCATGTCCTATTGTCTCCGCTTCCGCAACTCGTCAGCAGTCCGAAGTGTTGCGGAAGTACGCGGTGAAATCTGGGGGGCAACGAAGGACATCATGGACAGGACTCAGGCGCGCTGGCGGGTTGTTGTCGCCAACACGGATCCTATAGATCAGGAGGAAATTGACTGTGAGTGTGCCACTGCAAGCTGTTTCGCATGGTTACTGACGGTTCCCAGCCTGGACAAACTTTACAGAGCAGTACAATAAGTCCCGATCAACAAATCTGGATTTGACGATCCTGAGTGTCAGCACTACGCCCGATCTTACACTCGAGCCACCTTTCTTGCCCTTGACAATGAGCGCCGTCAACCCCCTCGCATCAACCTCGCCGATCGCTACGCCGAATCCTAGCATTTCGTCACCCGACCAAATCAGCACGGCGCCCACCCCTCCCAGCGGAGCTAATGCGCCTCTCAACGCGCCCACCCCGACAGCAGAAACCAATCCTGAAATCGAGTCCGAATCCCTCCTCATGGACATATGCGACGAGACGTGGGGCGTCGTCCTGTCGCACCGGCTCAACAGCTCTATGCATCAAACTGAGTATCGGCCCGCGCTGGCCAGCGGATATCTCCTCCGCAGGCGAGGCTCCACCGACGGAGACGGGGTATTTACCATGGGCGCTAACGTCATCTACACGCGGCGTCCGTCGACTTCCTACGACGCCCTCCTCCGAGATATCCTAAGCATGTACCGAGATCTTGCCAGTCTGGCTCGGGCTCGGGGCACTCGAGCGGTGCAGCAGGGTACCTTACCGTGGCACATTGCCACGGTAGTCAAGGCTCAGGCACTTCTGAGCTACGTTCTCTGATTCCTTTTCTTTTTCTTGCCTCATTGCGTGTTTAACTAGTTCATTATACCATGTTGCGGCCGGTGGGTGTGAAGATGCGGGCGTTTGGTGCTTGCTTCTCTCTCCTGCTAGATTTGCTTCAAACATCCCGGGGTATCTGTATATAATTCATTGTCTTACTTTCATATCGAGCACAACGTGTGTGGTACAGTGTTCCTCAGCGAATTCGGCCTCGGCCAGTCAATCCTTTATTGACATAAACTATTGCGACCACGAACGACCCGACCTGCCGACGGCTGGGATATAGGGATATGACCTCCCTTTCACAAGAAAGCGTCCAGCGGCTACCTCTCGTCCTCTTCCCGATAATCTCCTTCTTTCTCAAAGACATACCCTTGTTCCTTTTCTGTAGTCGCTAACCCCATAAAAAAACTCATCTCCCCAACAATGAATACCAACTGACAACTCCCCTCAGTTACAAGATATATAAGAGCACTCGGAATCCCAGCAAATACCCAAGTCACTATGATACCCAAAGCGGCACTGACACCTTTTGCTCTCTCTCCGCCTCTCTATCTCACGCAGACAACTAAACACAGTCACAGCGTTACAAACAGACAGACAAAATGTCCGAACCGCTCTCCGAAACCAACCGGAAGACCTGGGAAGACGAGTATTACGAGGCCCGCAGCGTCGAGGGGCCCCCAGGCCGTCGTCAGCTGGAGTACGAATGCCGCGCCTGCCTGGTGACAGTGACCTGCTTCGCCACGCAGAACGATGCCGATACCCTTCCGCTTCCGCTCCTGCGCGACCATCTCCGCTACTGCCCTGGCCGAGAATCCGGCGTAAGAGGGCTAGTCGCCGCCGCCGTAGGCGCTATCGCATTACTAGAAGAGCAGGAACAGCAATTATTGAAGCAGATTGAAGACGAGATGGTAGTGGATAAGCCGGCTGAAGTGACGAAGACAGAAGAAGAAGCGGACGACGACGCTCTTCTACCCCACCCCCAACGCAAGTTACATGCCACCAGCACCAGCACCAGCCCCAGCACCAGCCCCAGCCCCAGCAGCAGTAGCTACGCTTACACCCCTTATCCCACCCAAACCCGGGCTCCGTGGTGCGAAGACCCCGCGACTGTCCGCAAAGGTTTCGAGATATCCGGGACCGGGAAACCGAACGAACGCCGTGCGACCTGTCGCTCTTGCGGGTCGGCCGTCCAGGACTTGGTGCACACGTTGCGCGGCCATAATAAGTGCTGTCCTGCGAGGGTTGGGAATTGGGAGGAGGACGAGCGGGGGCTTCTTGAGCATTTTGCCATGGGGCTGAAGAGGAATTCGCGGCAGGCGCGTTGTCGCGCTTGTCGCGCTGTTATGGGCGGGAGGCCCGAGTTGATGAGGAGGCATCTGAGGTTTTGTCGGGGTGGTGTTGGTGTTAGGTCTTCTTCGCGGCAGCGGCAGCGGGTGCAGGTGCAGGTACAGGTGCAGGCACAGGCACCTGGAACTGAGGTGGATGAGGGCTCGTCGCTGGGTGAGTAGGTGGTTAGCTGTAGATCTAGGGGTATGGTGTATGTACTGTACTCCGTGATTTTATTGAAGATATTTTTCGGAAAAAATAGACGATTTTGAACTTGTACGACCTATGTAAGGGTATAAGATGGACAGGATGAAGTAGTCTACTGCGGCTCGTATGTGTTGGATGGCTAAGACGGCCGTTGGAGATCCAGAATAGCCTCGCAGCAGGCTTGGGATGTAGTATGCTAAGCTCAATCACAATCGAAACGACCTCCGAGATATATATCGTTGATCTCAGTCTGTAGTTGTAAAAAGCTCCTAGAGAACTAACCTTTTTTATTCTTGACGAAAGGCGTGTGATGGTGAATAAAAACCCCGGTATTATTTCAGGAGTTTCTCTTCAAGTCGAATTGAGAGTCAAAAGATTGCCAGGGACTTGCCTTCTCAGTAGCCGGAGCGAGACATATATCAGACTCAATCTTCCAACCCCGACGCTCCTTTGGGTAATCCTCTCACCACGAAACACAAGCTATCATCAGAACGCATGTTCAGTTCCAATCTTGTCGCTTATCTGGAGATCTCTGAACCCCAAGCAGCCACTCTCGCGAACAGATCCAGTAGCCATGCCTAAAAAACAAAAGCCCGTTCAGCCGAAACGAAAACTGCCAAGAGTGAGCCCTACAGGAGAAGTCCAGTGCAAGGAAGAGGCTCGGCATCGTTTCCAGATCCTTAGCAGCACAGGAGCAAAGGTTTGTTGCCTCATTTGCGGTGGCAACATGAAAAACAACGTGTCACAACTGAACCGGCATATGAAGGATAACTGCAGTAGGAACAAGCACGAGACTCGCTGGGTGGACCGCTGGACGCAAGCCCAACTAGCGGAGCTGCGCAGCCTTTATCTCATCGAAGACGAAGTCCCCCAGTGTCCGGACTGCGGTCATCTGCTTGCTGACTGGGCAAGAACCGGCCTCTTAGGACACATCCGGCAATGCCCGGCATTGCTCGCTCGGTGCCGCCAGCCGCGGGCTGCTGGTGAAGTGGACCGACCCTTCGTGCGGGAGTATGTCGAGAAGCATTTTTCCCACTCGGTGGCTGAGCGGCCTCGCATTGAGCGGACCCGTGGGTATTTCCGGATCGAGGGAGGCGTTGAGGAGGACGACGAGGACGAGGAGGTTCCGGGCGGCGAAATAGCAGCGCAGCGCACCATGTGCCGTCTCTGCGGTGAGAAACTGCAGCTACCATGGGATCTGATGATTCGATCGCAACGCAAAATCGTCCTCGAACGACACCTCATCATGTGCCCCGGTCCCGGCCTGGAAGATACTTGGTATAAGCTGGGTGCCAGTCGGTCCTGCGACAACATCGGCTGCAAGGAGACGATCCTCCACTCGGAGCTGCCTGCGCACCGGCGCCAATGCCCATGGCGCGACCTCGAGTGCCCTGACGCCACCCCTGGAAAGCTCACTTGCTATGGTTGTGGCACAGAGGTGGGCATGGCCTCGTTCGAGCCGCATATGAAGGACTGCAAAAAGATCTGCCGCCGCTGTACTTATTGCGGCCGACGCGGGTTCACTCCCAGTGAGTTCAAGGAGCACAAGAAATCCTGCTTGATGTGGAGATGCTATAGATGCTTGGATTATTGCACATGGACATACCGCAACCTACATCTCAAACGGTGTGCTTTCGTGCGTTGTCGATTATGCCATCAACCACGAATCCCTGCAGGTCGACAAGGCGATCATGCCCAGAAATGTCGAGCCCGCCGCGGTCAAGGTCATCTGTTGACAAACTCTGACCACAAGGAGCAGGTGTCAGGGGAGGAGCAGCGTGGCCTCGAGCTAAGCGACCTGAGCGACCTGAGTAGCTTAAGCGAGGTGGACACTTCAGGCGAGGGAGACGAGGTGGACCACTTGAACAAGTTGAAGGACGACCATCTGCGTACGATCTTTCCTGTCGATGGCTTTTTGGCACAACTCGCTAAATGGTTATAGTGCTTCAGATCATGATATCTGTGTCTCATGAGGACCGCCGCCAATGTTCAATACTGCTATAAGATCATTGAACACTCATTGAACCCTTAAAGGTACCAATATGCTTTGGGAAAACAAATATGATTTCCGAAGAATGAATCCTGACTCTGGCTGATTATCTACAGTACAATCCGGCCAGGAGGGCGCAGCTCTCTCAACACTTCCTAGCATCTTTAACTTGAAAATGCAAAGACCTTAGATAAACCATGCAATGTACAGATGTATCAATCAAACAATACGTATCTTCCCAACTAGCCATTTACTACTCTGACTTCCACCAACAGCTAAAAAAGGGTATAGGTAGAGCTCCAGAATACATAGAATAGCACGTACGACGAGTTATCACGGCATTACAAACACATGATATGAACCCAAGCAGACTTAGGCCATCAGAACTACACCAAATCCTCTGAATCATTGCTCGTAGGAAATACCTTTCTTGTTAGTGATTGTTGGCAGAACCGCAAGAGATTTTCTCAGATATATTTTAACAATACTGTCTTGTTTTCTCGACAGTCACTGAAGGATATTATCAATGAAGCCAACAGGCAGCCGGTAATCGATCACTTGAAGAGGAAGCAGGTGCAGGAGAAAATCGAGATATGAAGCGATAATATTCTCTCACTACTGATATCATCATGGAATAGCTCTTGATAGCAACAAAGCGGACTCCGCTGAACGACTAAGAAGTGACCAAGACAAATAGATCACTGCCGGGTAGCGATAATCTCCCTTTCGAAACCTATTTCAGAAAGATTTCTGCCATAACATATTTCGTGTATCTTGAAAGGATTACAGTCGATCTTCACCACGTCGACAGCTGAATGAGAAGCAGACTCAGGTTAATGACTGTTGTGGGGGTTAGCCTCTTGCAGCTGATCTTCACGAACTCTGCCATGATCGGTTCATCACCCGGAGATATCCTTTAATGGGGAAAGTGAAGTGAAAGCATCAGACATGGATTTCTGTCGTTATAAATACCTGGTTACTCCTTCTATTATCGTTCTCACTTTAGCCATGACACTTGACAGAGTCTTGCGTTTAGGCTTCGTGTTATATCAAGCTTACACGACAACGTCTCAAGTTGACGCACTAGCAAGAAGCGAAAGCGATGTCTGAAGATCCATCCACCGCAGAGTGTGCCGCCAAGTCCCGTGGAAGGTACAATCCTGACCTTCGCAAGAACTTTCAGATAATCGGCGGCGCTGGACTCCAGTGCTATTCGCGACAACTAAAGTGTCTTGTCTGTGGAGATATCGTAGCTGACCACGCGAGTTGCATCAGACGGCACGTGAAATGCTGCTCCGCGAACGCAGAGAAGCGTATTGCAGCGGAGAACTCAGCGGATCCGAGAGCTTCCTTGGAAGTGGTGACGTGGACCAAGGCTCAAAAAACCGAGCTCCGGAGCAACTTCCACATTGTCGAGCCAACGCAGCCAGTGAAGTGCCATAGATGCCTCGCATGTGGCAAAGACAATGTCAAGGGGAGCAGGACCGAGCTCGTGCAGCATATCCAACGCTACCCGAGCACGCGAGCCAAGTACCGCGAGATGGACGCAGAACACCTCAACACCACGCGTGCGCAGAAATTCTTGAAGCGATATCTGGACGCGGCGGACACGCATTGGATGTGCCCGGGGTGCAGACCAATCTTCCCGCGGACAGAAGAAATGCAGCACCGCCGCGAGTGTGCCTTTTTCCGATGCTACTTTTGCCACCGCTACCGACTCCCCTCCGCTGAACTGAAATCGCATTTACGAACGTGCGGATCCTCTAAAAAGAACAAAAGCAAGCAAAGACTCCGAGCTTTAGTCGCTAAGCCTGAGGGGTATGAGCCTACGCTCGGTCGTTGCAATGCTTGCGCGACTTCTGTGCCGCTGACGGAGCTTGAGCAACACCGTCGGGAACGTATCTTTCTTTACTGTGACGCATACAAGACGGCCAAGATCCATACGGGTGCTTGGGAAAGCCATGTCTGCACATGTTCGAAGCGGGTTGAGGGTACTTTCGGTTATTGCAATGCTTGCGCGGCTTCTGTGCCGCTGACGGAGCTTGAACGACAGTCAAAACTGTGTCTATCTTTACTGTAACGCTTGTAATAGGGCCAAGATCTTCCCAGTTGCTTGGGAAAACCATGTGCGCATGTGCCCGAGGCGAGCTGTTGACGATGTCGCTCCAGGAACGATGCCGGTTCCTGATCCACCGGTTCCTGATCCAAGCCACCTGGGACAGGGCGCATCAGGACTTATGCCGGTTCTTGATTGGCTTTCAGAACAGAATACATCAGAAATGATGCCGGTTCCTGATCCCAGGCTTCTGGAACAGGGCAGCGCAGCCCTTTCTGGGTCTCACTTTTCTTCGGGGACGGAAATTCCATTTGATAACATACTTTAAAAAACTGATCAATATTATTCAAAATGACTGAGACCAATATGATGTCGAATTATAGCAGCAATGCAAGGATGATTTGCAGAAGTAGCATGTATGAAAGTTAGGCGCAAAACGATCATGATGAAGTTGATGCCGTAGCTGTAAAGGAAAGCCGTCGAGAACAAGCGTAGTTATTATTACCATAGTCCATTGACAGAGCATACCAAAGTGAGAAGAAAAAAAGCATCAAGTATCAGACATAAGTCAGCGTCAAACTAATGCTTGAATATGGGAGCTGAAGATGATTGATCCTCCGACAGGCGGGGCGGGAAATACAAACATATAAACATACAAACAGTCAGCGACATCATCTGCAACTCCGACGCTATTCCCAATTGGGTAACCAGCTGGTCATGACGCTCCAGCCACGGACTTAACAACCTCAACCATTGCCCTCGATCACGGAGATGGCACGGCGATTAGAGCTCTCAATGGACATAAGTGTATCCTGCCAGAGCTTATATCGGAGGCAGTCCGCTGTCAAGAATGCATACATCACTCAAACTTGAGGAAGCCAAAACGAGCTCCGAAAAATCATAAAGTTGCATTGAAGAACATCGATGTTTTGAGTATTCTAATAAGCTTTTCAACCAAGATTACCTGCGTCTGCCAGCGCCGCCGGCATTGTCTGCTCTATCAGCAATGCTGACCACCTCACCAATACCAGCCTCCTCTTGCTCGTCTTCCAGAGCCATGATCTCTTCTCTGCTATCCCACCATTTCTCCTCTGCCATGTTGAACGCATCTTTGCGAAGTTCTTTGATGTTTTTGTCCAATGCCATGCCTTTCTCTTTCAAGGTATCCATCAGGATCTTCTGCCATTCTTCCGACGTCCGGCTGAAGAATTCACGCAAGCTCTCGAAGGGACGAGGAAGGGGTCTGCTGTCCTGAACTGATGGCTCCGACTCCTGCTCTTCCACCTCCAATTGTTCCAGTTCTTTAGTCACCGATGGAACGGTAGCTTCAGTCGGCGCAGGAGAGGCAGTGTCGAGGGACATCGCGTCTTCATCTCCTTCATCCTCTTCATCAAGGTCGTCCTCCTCATCTTCATCCATCTCGTCATCGCTCTCCGCTTCGTTGAGCAGATGCCAATTGTCAGGTTCGTTATAGTAAATCTCCTTCACTCCATCGAGCTTGACCAGGTCAATTGAGTACAGATCGTTGAACGTGAATTCCCGGTCGCCCTTCTCAAAGGTTCCACCAAAGATGAAAAGAGTGTCGTCTTGCACCGCCAACTGCGCATTGAATCGTTGATGGGGCATCTCGAATCGCACCACAGAGGGTTTCTCTGGCTGGGCTGGCTCTTCGTCGGCCTTGGATGTCAACTGCAATTCGTCATCGTCGTCCAAATCCCGAACGCCGCCCTTGGCTTCCAGGGCTTTCAAATTCTGCAGAAGTTCCTCTTCCGTAGCCTTGCTACGGTCCCGGGACTTGAACTGGTTCGCTACCTGTTTCTTGCCTTGCGCCCGGGGCCGCCTCAGAGAAAGGGGGAAGAAACGATTACGGTCAGTATTCCAGGCAAACATGGTGTCGAAGAACTCGCTGTCAATTCCCTCCTCGCTCAGTTCGACATCATGGACACCGCCGAACATGATGCCACGCCCCTTGTGGTAGGCCATGGTGGCACCAGCACGAGGCGGGTTGGGTGAGTTAGCTGGCTTCTTCCTTCGCTCCCAGCGTACTGTCGGGAGCGTAGAAGCCGGAGCATCAGCAGGAGGAGGTGTGATTCGGAGGAACCAAGTATCCTGATGAACCATAGGCTTCATCGTCATCCGTTGAGGGCCACTCTTCACGGGTTTTCCACTGTTGCCAGCGCTGACTTTGACCCGGGAATAGCCGCCATAAAGAACGGCACCTGTGTCGTGTGGCAGGAAAGAGAAAGATGAACGGGGATCAGGTTTCTGCGAAGCCACTGAAAGATTGGGACTGAACCAAGTGTAATTTGAGCAATCGTAGATCCACAGGTCCTGAAGGTATTTGGTCTGCTGCGAGGTATCTTGGAATCCTCCAAACAAGATGATGTAGTTCTTCATGAATGTAAGCGTCTGACACCTTGACGATACCTTGGATGTCACTAACCTTGTAGTAAGTCATCCGGTGGCCACTTCTAGCCGGAGGGCCCTTGCCCTTGATTTCCAGACGGGTCCACTCTCTGGTGGAAGGATCAAGGTGCCAGAAATCATTGTAGTGATAGAAAGTACCCTGCTTTGGAGAGGAGAATTCTCCTGGAGACGAGAGATTAATCCACTGAGCCCGCTTTGAACTACCAAGATCGCTTACCTCCAAATAAGTAGACACCTCCAGTGTTGCCGCCACGGCACCATGCATGTCCACTCCGAGGCAGAGGACTATTGGGACTGTTGATCTCTTTCCACTCCCCCCGATTGATGTTGTAAACGAAAAGGTTGTTGAAGAAGGTAGCCAGATTGCCATCGAAATACTCTCCGCCGAAGACCAGAAGCTCGTTCTGGTTCGACGGGGAAGCCAGTACGGTAGCGGACGAGCGCGGAGTAGGAGGATCACTGACGACCTCCGTGACCTTCAGGAATCTGGCTTGCTCCTCTGCATACTGGGCAAGGATGGCATCCAAGTCGGCATCTTCAGCATCACTGTCTGCATCCTTACCCTTGCCCTTGCCTCTCTTTTCTTTCTTGTCAGCCTTTTTCGACTGTTTCGCTGCTACCCGCTCCTTGTGCTCGGCAGACTTCTTGTTCTTCTTGCCCATGATGCTGATTCTAACTGGCCCCGACTAGATTGTGTTGGAGGTGAACCTTGTCCTCGGTCTTGCTTGGTCCAAGGTGGCCGATAATGACACCCACTAAAATCTTCTTCCTTATCGATAGTGGCTTGGGGTCAATCTTTCTTCTATAGCGCGGGGCTTCCTCGGGCCCAAGAAAAAAAAGATCGTTGATCCATTGGCGGGCCCCTCTTCATGTTACCAGGACTAGTAATAGCTTTACATGGCTCCTTGGAGACGTGTAACTTGTACATATTCTTGGATTTCGTATGCTTCATAGTCCCTGAGGTAGTGGGGTATATAAGAGTAAAGTACTAAGTTCTTTGAAATACAAGACCCTTGGTTCAAGGGCAGCTTGATTGGGCCAGGTTGGAGAGAGACGAGCACACATTATTGACATATGTGCTGGAATTACCAGATGCGTACCAGTCAAATACCGATGCCTCAGCGGTGTCTGTCACCGCCCACGTGACGACGCGCGGAGACGCGTCGGAATATTGCCCGTCTCAATGCTGTGGTTCCATATCAATGGTTTTTGATCTTGGCGCCAGAACCCCCCATCGCGATTGTTATGTTCACGACCACTGAGAGAATCATGCGAGAAAGAGCACGGCCCTATGACTAAAAACAACCTGACAGCTCATCTCAAATGGCTGTTGCAGCAAGGTCCTGCACTCTACCCCTCTCTGGTTTCGTCCGAGCACGAGTATCAAAACAACACCGCTAGTACCCGGAGCGCTCTCCCCGTCTCCGCAGTCGCGACATTGCCTACCTCAACTACCCAGACAGATGGCCCATTAGCAATAGGTGACTCGCAACCTACTCGTGGTGCGGCAGGCATAAACAGTTTTAGCGATGATGTGGAGATAGACTCCGATTCGGAAGAAATGGCACGCCTAGCACTTACTCCGGGGTCTGGGCGCAAACCGCGGATGCTCTGCCTCTCTCAGCAGCCTCTCAAGAGAACTCCAAACTCGTCAAAGCATGGCCGAGCTGCAGAGGCACTGGCTCCAGAGCTTGACGCTGCGCCCAAGTCAATCAAAGGTATGCTCAATAATTTGCCCACTGCTTACCACACTTCCGGGCTACTTACGCTCCATAGCATCACAGAGTGTCCCTCCCTCCTCAGTCCGCAGTCCGAAAAAGACATCCGTGACGCCTTTCAGCTCGAAACAAAAGTTCGAACTTCAATCGCCAATCTCCGACTTCGATGTGGATACGATTGACTTGACTGGGGATGTCGACCCAATTGCCTTTTCGTCAAGCACCGCTGACGGCTTCAGTGAGCCCAAGCAGCTATGGAGTGAAAAGGCTGCAGCTCGGGGAAGCTCTCCCGAGAAGCGTGGGAAGAAGCGAAAAAGTGATGATTATATGTCGGATCTTCTCTCGCCGAGGAAGTCGGCTGCCCCTAAAGCGCGCTCACCATTGAAGGTTGCTCGAACTGCGGAACATCTTCAGCCTGCTTCATCACCTTCCCCACCTAAGCGATTGTCACAGCATGCGATGGATCGTTCTGAAAGCACGCCTTCTCGAACCTTGAGTCAAGTCATTGCTGACTCCGATGAAGATGGTGACGACGCGCTATTCGACGACTGGGAAGCTAAGGATAATATTGGTCCGGACCCCGACGAGTCCCTGTATCCGATATTGCCAAAAGTTGACGCTCCGGACACCAACTCCCCTGAGCGTATTGCTCGGAAACCAATATATGCCAACTCCTCATCTGGTAAAACAGAAGTTGTTCCTTCCACCTCACGGAACTTTGCCAGCTCGCAACACCCGTCGCACATACCCGCAACTGCGGATTCATCACCATCTGTGACCCTTGACAAAGATGTAGCAAGGTTTCTGTCTTCCTCTGCAGCTTCAATCGAAGGGCTGATTTCGACATTTAAAGATACCCTCACTAAGAACTCCGAGGTTGTGTATGAGCGAGCAATGAAGGGAGAACCGGCACCGGAATTGATTGTCGAGAACAAATCCCTTACCGAAAAGATTGAGGCTGTTGGGGTCTTGAAACAGAACAGGGCTGCCTACTTTTCATGTGACACAAAGAGGCAGTCCTTGAAAAAGACGCTGATGAAGGCCATTTCCCTAGGTGGTGATCCGCACGCGATGCCAGAACTTGCAGAAAGCCGGCAATTGACCGCCCAACTAGAGAGAATAGAAGCTGATATGCAGCGTACGCTGAAACGGACTGACATTCTATCGTTTCTTGACTCGCTGCACGATGGTACTTCTAGAATTGGTCTCGAACAGTCAACTTCATTCTCGCATTCACCTCTTGCCACGTCTTCAATAGATCATGTTCAAACCAGTATCACGAAAGCCCCTGGGGAATCAGTTTTGAAACCATCATCGCGATCGACAATAGACTACAACGGCGCGCGTTCCGACATCTCCACACGTGTGTCTAATCCCCCGCCCAAGCCTATTAACGAAACATCGAGACGCGGAATCTTTGATTACGACGATTCGGCAATGTTGACCGACGAAGATGCGTTCACGAGAACGATGGGATCTCCAACCGTTGCCACAGAGATCATGGATGAGTTTGATCTGGACGACGAGGACATGCTAGAAGCTGCGGAATATTTCGAAGATCGCCCTGCACATTCCCGCGAACGATTCGAGCTCCAGAATCGCAAGGTCTTTGCTGAAACCTCAGGGAATACTCCGCGTCTTCCGGCGTCGCAGAAGCAACAAAGCCAGAACACCCTCTGGACACAGCATGCATGGTCGAAAGATGTGAAAGCTGCGTTGAGGGATCGCTTCGGGCTTCAAGGGTTTCGTCTCAATCAGCTCGAGGCAATCGATGCTACACTTAGTGGCAAAGATGTGTTCGTATTAATGCCCACGGGAGGCGGCAAGTCTCTGTGTTATCAACTACCTTCTGTGGTTTCGAGCGGAACGACAAGAGGCGTCACCATCGTGATATCACCGCTTCTGAGTCTGATGCAAGACCAAGTTTCACATCTCAAGAAACTTGGCATAAAGGCATATGTCCTGAATGGCGAAACGAAGAAAGACGAGCGCCAGTGGGTACTAGGCGTCCTGTCTGACTTGAGGCCCGAGAGCGAAATTGAGCTGCTTTACATCACTCCTGAGATGGTCAACAAAAGCCAAGCCATTGTTCGCAGTCTAGAGCAGCTCAGGAAAAATCGCAGGCTTGCACGTATCGTCATCGACGAGGCCCACTGTGTCAGTCAATGGGGACATGACTTTCGTCCTGATTATAAAGAACTTGGCGAACTCAGAACTCGACTCCCCGGAGTTCCGATGATGGCGTTGACAGCCACAGCAACTGAAAATGTCAAACTCGACGTTATCCACAACTTGCAAATGGATGGATGCGAAGTATTGATCCAGAGCTTCAACAGACCGAACTTGTCCTATGAGGTGCGGAATAAGCAAAAGGGATCTGAGCTCCTGTCCAGCATGGCTGATATCATAAACACTTCATACCGCCACAAGTCAGGGATCGTATATTGTCTTGCGCGCACTACATGTGAAACTGTCGCTGAAAAGCTTCGCAAAGACTTTGGAATCAAAGCCGCTCATTATCACGCTGGCATGAGTACCGAAGATCGCGCTGAGGTCCAACAAGCCTGGCAAGCTGGAAGGACGCACGTCATTGTTGCCACCATCGCTTTTGGGATGGGTATCGATAAACCTGATGTACGCTTTGTGATACATCATAGCATTCCGAAGAGCTTGGAAGGCTACTATCAGGAAACTGGACGGGCCGGCCGGGATGGCAAGCGGTCTGGTTGCTACTTGTTCTATACCTACAAAGATACTACGAGTCTCTTCCGCATGATCGAGAATAGCGATGGAAACAAGCAACAGAAGGACAGACAACGCCTTATGTTACGCATGGTCGTACAGTATTGCGAGAACCAGACCGACTGCAGACGTGTGCAAATCCTCGGCTATTTTAACGAAAAGTTTCGTCGACAGGATTGCAACGCTTCTTGCGACAACTGCAAGTCCGACTCTGTTACTGAACTTCATGATTTTTCCCACCACGCCGCTTCTGTGATAAAACTCGTTCGTTACTTCCAGGAGTTAGGAGACAAAGTTACCATGTCTTATTGCGAGAACATGTTCAGAGGAACCGTGAAGAAGTTTAGGTCGCCGCAACACCGCAAGGCCCCTGGCTATGGAGATGGAAAGGGCGTAGCGGTGGGCGAAGCTGAACGGTTGTTCCACACCCTGCTCAGAGAGGGAGCTTTGAAAGAGGACAATGTGATCAATGGTAGCAAATTTGTTATCCAGTACATCAAGCTGGGGTCGCGTGCGACTGATTACGAGAATGGTCGAGTTAAACTGAAGCTTGATGTGCGAGTCTCACCGAGTGCGAAGGGTGGACGATCTACACGAGGGTCTAGAGCTGGTGCGAGCAAGGAGAACGCACCTCAATCTACGAATGTCTCATCACCTGTACAGGCAGCTAATCAGCGCCGACTCGCCCGTTTCCAATATCAAGGGCCCGGCGATGACACCACCGACGATGACAGTGACAGTGATGGGTTCGAGAAAATTCGTGTTGCTGGCAGGTCGCGCCCGGATAAGAAGCGCACTCCCGGCCCACCAATCACTCAAGATCGTCGGTTTGATCGGCTTGACCCTCTTCACAAGGCAGTTGCGGAAGATTTCATGGTCTACGCGAAAAATTATTGCCAAGATGTGAGACCCATGGCATCCCTGTAGGGCAAAACTATGACAGCCACTGACAGATTCTCTAGTTGGTTCTTCAGAAAGGTTTACGCAACCAACCATTCACTGATACTATCTTGCGTGAGATGGTCATCGTCTTTCCCAAAGGTAAAGATTATCGGCATTACAATGAAGACCAGAGCTGACCAATGCCTAGACCTCGCAGAACTTGCCGCAATCCCAGGAATTGACCCGGACAAAGTCATTCGCTACGGCCCTCAATTGTTGAAACTTGTCAGGGATACACAGCGCCGATATGATGAGTTGAAAAAGGAACGTGATGATGCGGATGGTGTTGTGCCCGACCCGAATCATCACAATGTTATCTACCTCAATAGCAGTGATGATGAGGATGAGTTCAGCGACGGTGGATTCTTCGCAGACCATGCGTCTAACTTCGATATGGACGAGAGCGTCGTTTCTAGCAAGTTCTTCTCAACACAGCAAAGCGGCCATTCTCCTGAAGAATCTCGAAATGGTGGCGAAGGGTCTGGCAAAGGCAAACCACGAAAACGCCAACCAAGCAAGCGTCCACGTCGCTATAATACAGGAGCGAAAGCCAAAACGAGAACGGCGGCGACTCGGAAGAAGTCCAGTGATCGTGCCGAAAACCGCTCTTCTTCTGCTCGAAAACCTTCCAAGCCGAAGCAAGCACCGAGCCGTATTGGGATGATGCCTATCTGAGATCTTTTTTCCGCGTACATCTGGGATTTAGCGACTGATGACAGCTTTATGATATATGAGCGGTGGTGTAATTGTTGTTCAATTGCGATTAGTGCATGTATAGGCGTTACTTTTGGGAGCCTCGTGAGCATTAACATGGTCAGTGTAATAGGCGCATATGGTCCTTCGATTATAGTACTATATAGAACCTGCGGAACAATGCGACCGCCACTGGGACTGGACAAATGCAGAAAGTCTATAGGGTGCGTCCAAAGTCAATCAATCGCAATCTTCTGGCGTCGCGTGGGTGAAATTGAGCCACTTTCGCTCTTACTAAAAATCTGGATGCGGCAGACTCTCGAACATCCACATACGAGGGGCTTGCCTCCAGTAAAGCATCAAGGAGATTGCGCATCTCAAGAGCCGCCGCCTCTCTCCGGTTGGAGGACCTTCCTTGCTCGTTCTGTCGAGGCAGGATCTGATCGATCCGACGTTGACTGGTGTCTGTGTCAGTTGTTTCCGTCTGTACCTTCGGCTTCTTGGGCTTGCCATGGCTAGTGTAGCCCAACTCCAAAGTAGCGTCAGGTACATTCAACGCATCGCCCACAGTTGGCCCCCCGAGGGCTTCCGCAGCAAGCATTGATGCAAGAGATCGATCAATGAATTCGTACAAATTGGTTTTCGTATCCTCCGTTGCCTGATCGAGCCTGTCATTTTCCCGTTGCTTCTTCTCAATGAGTTCCCTTGCTAACTGGGAGGTTGCCTTCTTCTCCTTTTGGGCATTCTGACTCGTTACGCTTTGGATCCGACGCTGTAACCCATCTCTGATGGCTTGCGCGTCGCGCAAGTTGGCTTCTTCTGTCTTCAGCCGTTGACGGGCGGCGGAGAGGTTTTCGCCCGTCAACGTGGCGGCGACTTTGGTCTCCTTGACCAGGCGGGATGTCTCCTCAAGCGCAAGTAAAGACGGTAGCGGAGAACCAAGCGGCGGGAATTCCGTCTCGGACTTCAGCAGAGAATCATACGCTTTCTGGGCCCTGCGCACCTGTGATACTCGAGACCAGGTGTTGGTACCAATCTTGGACAAATCAATGGAGTTGATCTCGCGTAGCTGGGCCGCGTGTCAGCTAATGTCTGGTTGGTTGTATTAGTGACGATACGCACCCTGCGCAGTTCATCTTCTTGCCGCCTGACTTGGTCTTGAAGCTCTCGTAAGGTTTCGTCCAGTCTTCTATTGTAGGCCTCAATGCTAGCTGAACTCAGCGGCTGCTTCGCATAGTTTTCCTCTGTTTGTTGGCGCTTTTCTGCAAAGCGCTGGATTTTATCGACGCGGTCCTGTGGGATGTCCATTGCGGTTGTTATCAGCAATGGCGACCGCGTAGGCTAAGGATCTTTCAAGATTCTTTGCACGCGCCAGAGTAAGACTCAATGGAGATTGATGAAATTCTGGTCTGGCGCGCTCGCCCGAAATATTATGACCTGTCAACAGACTTGATATACAATGGCATAGCAATGGTTGTCGATGCCCGAACACGTGAGACCGGAAGGTGACCGGCTTGACCGGAAGTGGATTAGCGCGTCTCGTGCCAACAGCTCGCCTCACCAACTCCCGCAACTTCATCTCTTCACCGCGACATCGCATCCCCTGTTGCTCTCCATCGACTCCCCCTTATCACCTCTCTTTGGCATCCCCGTCTTCACGACAGCTGTGAAGTTCGATCGGCTGCTTTCGACTACTTCATCTACTCATCCGCCTTCGTTCACCCTCCTGTGCTAGACTCCCCCGCAGGCCATTGGGTAACCGACGTGCTGTACGTACATACAGCCTGCGCATTTGAACAAATCGCATTTTCTCGCAGGAAAACAAGGAGAAATTGGGACTTTGGGAATTGTTTCAGGCTTAATTCTTGCTTCCATTTCTTCCCTTTCCCTCCCCCACCGTTGTCCATCTCCAGCATCTAAGCTCGCCTGGACCCTGAACACACCTCGTCACCGTCCAGCACCAACACCTCTTGCTTCGTTCCATCGTGCCCGATTCGATTGGTTACTTTTCCTTCATTCCTCTACCTTGCCACTATCTCGCTCTGGTGAAGCTTCTTGCTCCAATCCAAGGCCCGTGACAACCCAGCATCCTCCCACACTTTCCTCCGTCGACTCTCCTTTCCAACCTCACTTTCCCGCCCTGTGCACACGATTACACCAGTCATCCCAATCATTCCAAGCACCAGATTCCCTCTTCACCCGATCGCCAGCACCAGCAAGTTTTATTGGGAACTCCTGGTGTACATAGTCGATCTCATAAAGCAGAAGACAAAAGAAAAAAACAAACAAGAGCTATCCTTGACACTTCGACTTTTTGTGTAAGTGAAGCAAGCAAGACTGCGAAAGCTTTGGCATACAAAATCATGTCTGCCTCTCCGTCCGCGTTGCAATCGACCAAGCGTCCCTTGGAAGACCCTTCCTCGCCGTCGGGTCCCAATGATCAGCCAGAGGCCAAGCGTCCGGCTTTGGACAAAGTAGTAAAGGGCGAGGATTCCGAGGCGTATACCGAGGTGAAGACGGACGCTGCAGGGGCTGCCAGCGCCAACGCTGATGGTCAAGGTGATACCGTGGTCCCTGACGCTCCTAATGCTAAGGGAGCTTCCTCTGAGACCCAACCTATTCAGTCGACCGCCTCTCACGGCGAGTCGGCTGCCGCCCAGTCTGAGCAGCGCCCTCAGGACGAGTCTAGCTGGATTCACATTCGTGCTGTAATCTCCAGCCAGGAGGCTGCGACCGTCATCGGTAAGGGTGGTGAGAATGTATCCCAAATCCGTCGTCTGTCCGGAGCCAAGTGCACTGTCAGCGATTACTCCCGGGGGGCAGTCGAGCGTATCTTGACCGTCAGCGGCCCCCAGGATGCTGCTGCTAAGGTTGGTGGACATTTCACCAGGTGTGATTCTTGCGGATTGGACTCAGATATACTAACTCGACGCTAGGCTTTCGGTCTGATCATCCGTACCTTGAACAACGAGCCCCTTGATGCCCCTTCTACAGCCCAGTCCAAGACGTACCCCTTGCGTTTGCTAATCCCTCATATCCTCATTGGCTCGATCATTGGCAAGGGTGGTAGCCGTATCCGCGAGATCCAGGAGGCTTCGGGTGCGCGCCTCAACGCTTCGGATGCTTGCCTCCCCTTGTCGACTGAACGGTCCCTTGTAATCCTTGGCGTCGCGGACGCTGTGCACATCGCTACCTATTATGTTGCCGTGACCCTGGTCGAGCAGCTCACTGAACGCTTCGGCGGACCGGCAGCCTCGGCCTACGCCACTCGCAGTGGTGGACCTGCTGGAGCTGTGCCTGGCGGGATGCAGGTTGTCCCCTATGTTCCTCAGCCTGCCGGTGGACAGTATGGCCACCCCGACACGTTCAAGCGTCACCACCCTCACCCAAACCGGGGCGCGGCCGGCAGCTATGGCGTCCCCTACCTCCACGGTCAAGCCGCAGCCAGTCCTGTCGCCCAACCCAACATGCCCTACGGCGCTACTCCCCACACCCCGTACTCCGGAGCCGGCCCGCACCAGCCTGTTCCCTACGGCGGACCCCAGGCTGCGCAGCCACGTGCTGGTGGCGGCGCTGCTCCGGCGGCCCCTGTCGGCGGTGCCATGCCTGGTCAGCCACTGACTCAACAGATCTACATCCCCAACGACATGGTCGGCGCGATAATCGGAAAGGGTGGAGCCAAGATCAACGAGATCCGACACCTGAGTGGCAGTGTGATCAAGATCAACGAGCCGCAGGAGAACAGCAACGAGCGCCTGGTGACTATCACTGGTACCCAGGAATGCAACCAGATGGCTTTGTATATGCTCTACTCCCGACTCGGTTAGTATTTTTCCTCGCTGCAAGTTCCGTCCGATCAAGCCACTAACGAACTCATGATATCATAGAAAGCGAAAAGCATCGTATCTGAAGAGTATGATACGGCTGCTTTTTTTATCTTTTTTCGTGCATTTTTATTCTTTCAAGGGACACATTGGGGCTTTTTCTCTTCTTTTCCTTTTCTACTTTCTGACCTTACACCACAAAACGTCTGTCCGTGTTTCTAGTCATTTTCACATTAATGGGGTCTAACACTTTCCTTGCTTTTCGGGATCTTCTATCTTCTCAAACCTACCACGGTGGCTGCAGTTGTATTGTACTTATTGTGGAAACTAAAAAAGCGCAATTTCTTATTCCTTGTATTGCACCCTGCCTGAACACAAACAAAACACACCCCTAGCCCCATACCACCTATCACCACCACCCTTGATCGAAACATCCACCCCCGCATATCCCCAATACCGAGAAAACAACTCACTCCACCCCTTTGAAAGCGACATGCCTCAACGCCAACCCCTGCACAGGCGCCAACATCCGGCCCCTAACCCTCTGAATGGCCGCCTGGAACCCCTCCGTCTCCTTCCCCGCCTTATGCGCCTCGACACTCTCCCACCCCGCCGCAACAACCACCACAAACGCCTCGCCCGTCTCGCTCTGCTCGTGCGTCATCGTCCCCGGCCGCTCGACCTGACCCATGCTGAACGACAGCGCCCGCTGCCCCTCCGGTAAACCCTCCGTCATCGCCGCGCGCAAACCGATCAGGTCGTCGTGCACCTGCGTCACTTCCTCCGGCGAAAGGGAGGTCGGGAACGCCGGCGCAAAGAGCTCTGTGACTGGGTTCTTGGTGAAGGTGGCTGTGGAGGTGAGCGGGCTGGGCGTGAGGGTCCCGAATACGGTGGTGATCGTTTGGGTATCGGGGGGTAGGAAGGGCGTTAGCGTTGTGTTTGGGTTTGCGCCTGCGTGGGCGTCTGCCCAGTCTTTTTTTATTATTTTTTTTGGTTAGTAAGTACTGGTTATCTAGGGATGGGTGGATTGGGTTGAAGTTGGTTGAGGTAGATTAATAAGGAGGGAGGGGGTGGGGGGGGGGAGGAGCATTGGCAAGCCGAGATGCTATACACCCATCGCTCCACAAGATCACCAAGGAAAAGGAAAGAAAAATAAACTAAAACTCACCAATCGCCCACACAATCAGGCTCTCATCTTCTACTGCCCGCCCCCATGATGACCCCTTGTATCCGGCCTGGTACTTGGTGTTTTGGAAGACCTGGAGCAGGGCGGCGCCCTCGTCGCTGTGGGCGGGGTCCTCGGGCCTGACAGACTCCTTGACGTGGAAGTAGATGAGTTCGGTGACGGTTTGTTGTTCGGCTGACATTGTCGTCGCGCGAGTGGTCTCGTTACTTGTTTGCACGTGCTTTTGTGTAAACGACTTCGCGGTGACACGGGGTTGGGAGACTATATGGCTACTGTAGCGTGTTGTCGACCGGCTTGTTGATGTCACACGGGAATGATGTCAGTGGTAGAATAATACTAAGTATTTTGTTGGTGCCTCATGTCTCAGGTACCATCACACCATCCCCACTATCAGACAATGATAGAACCACCACGAATTTCTATCCGCAGCACTCCGACATGGTCAGATTATCCTCGTTCATGGAAATAAATCGAATGCCCTGGTTTGACAAATTTCTTCGTACAAGCACGCACAAACAGTACAATGAATATATACAGGAGACAGACAGATCGGATGCTACCGAATGTCAATTGCTTAAACAGAAAAATAAAAGGAAGAGAAAACCACGCCAGAAAAGATCCGCTGTTTTCTCAACATGATTCATATCCAGTAGCCATCAGTAAACAAGATTGTCTCAAGAACAACAAAGACAAGTAGTTTTACAAATCATTTACCGACCGAACTCGAGACTTCTTCGCCCCAATGGCGCTCCTCAAACTTTCCACAATGTGCTGTTTGCGTTGCACCTTGGCCTTCCATTGTGCAGTTTCCTCCGGGCTGACCAGCTCCTTCGCGCCCTCCACGTTGCGAAGCCGACTAGCCCTAGCCGACCCGTTGATGCTGGATCGGAAGGTGAGGGCTCGGCTAGCGGAATCTGGAGTATGATAAGGCCCGTCAACCGAGCCCCGAGATCCCGGGGTGGTGGGGAACCGTCCTAGATTCTTCTTCGGCGTCGCGAACGGAGACCCTTCCCGGCTCGCTGCCGGCGCAGTCGTGTCAATTCCTAATCTCTTGAGCTGAGCCTCTAGAACATCGACATCGCTACGCTTGCTTTCAGCCATCTCCATCATTTTGTGAATGGTAGTCGTGACAGCCTCGACGGTGGGACGTTTCGTCATTAGGCGAGAGCCACCCGTCTGGGGAACGTCGGCGATCTTGGCGCGCAGAAGCGTCACTGCAGACTCGAGGTCGGCCAACTTAGCCTGGATCTCAGTAGACGCCGTCCGCAGGTCTTGTTGCAGATTGGCATGCTCTGCGGAAAGAGGTGCGTAATGCATCACGGCCGTGTCAGTGTGGGCATCAATCGTCTTGCGGATGCTGGCACACTGACCCCGAAGGGTAATGATATCCTTGCTCAGAAGCTCCCGACAGCTCTCAAGCTTTTCCTCCACGCCCTGGACACGCTGCTGTTCCAGAGAGGCAGCAAGCATGACCACAGCGTCGTCGAATTTCTCGATTTCGGACAGAACCAGCTCCTTGTCGAGTATGTCGGTGGCATTGTCTTCCTTCAGCGTCTCAATCCAATGTGGGTCTTTCGACGCCTGCTGGTACAGAAGGAAGGATGACAATGAACGGACGTTGATGCCCAAGGTGTCGACCATGGAGTTGATGTCCCGATACAGCCGTTCGATCTGACCAGGGATACCAGGCTTACTGGTTTCACCAGCATAGTCTTGGTGAGGCAAGAAAGGATCGAGGGTCGGAACAGGTTCCAAAGGCAGTGCAAGGTCTGCACGGAGTCTCTCATCCTCATCATCATCAGAAAGAGCCTGTGCCTCCTCCTCCAACTGCCTTGCGCGGAGGTCCTGTTGCGATTGCTCCTTTCTAGAGGGCTTAGGCTTCAGCTGACTCTCACGTCTTTGGTGTTCAGTAAGAGAGGCTTTCCTGGCAGTGAGAGCACTACCTGGACTCTGAGGGGCGCTGAGAGATTTCTTTCCGTCCAACTTGAAAAGAGTCTTTGGCGCAGCTCCTCGTACTGGACTAGGTGATCTTGGATGCTCTCGGTTCTGGTGCAGTGCAGGGAATTTTGGATTACCAATGTCACCGAACAATGACCGTGGAGGCTGTGCTGGTGCCGAGGCAGGCTTGGAAGCTGGGGAGAATAAACCACCTGTGAGCTTTGCGCCGGGCTTGAAAGCACCTTGAGGGAATGCCTTGGGGCTTGGCTCATTGGATCCCGATTGGCTGATGTCTTGTGTGATATCCTCCCCACTGTCCGCAAAGTCTGACTCTTCACCTTCCTCGCTCTCTCCTTCTTCGAAAGCGTCGTCCTCCCCTTCAGATTCTTCCGCATCCGACTCATCTGGGACTGGTGCGACTTCCTCGGATTCTTTGTGCGCCTTCGGAACGCTAAAGTCCGGAGGCAATGGAGCCTCTTCAGGTACTGCCTCTTCTTCATCTTCCGTTTTCTTTCCTTTGTCAGATGTCGTGAAGTCTGGGGGTAGGGGTAGTTCGCTTGCGGTTTCTTTAGCAGCAGGCTTGCTAGTGGTGAAGTCCGGCGGTAAAGGCATGTCATCGACTGAGCCTCTAGAGACGTTCGATGAGGCAGATGTATCGCCGGGCCCATATGGTGCCTTGCTGGTCGGGTCTGGAGGTAGGGGGGCTTGAGGTGTGCCACCCGGGGTACGGGAATCGTCTTCCGGCTGCTCTTTCGATGGTGTAGCGATGTCTGCGGGTGTAGAAAAGGAAGCCAACGGCGACTTGGCAGGTGTCGTATTATTACCGAACAACGAGAACGCGGGCTTGCTGGCCTGCTGACCAAAGGGATTCGAGACCGGCGCTTGAGAGCCAAAGATCGATTTAGGCGCAGATGTTGTAGCTGTTGACGGTGCGCCGAACAACGACGGCACGGTGGCCTTAGGCTCAGGCTTCTGTTGAGGAGTAGCGCTCTCGTCTTCCATATCATCCATGTCCTCCGTTGGTGGGCTGGTCTTATTGCTGGAAGACACCATATCATCCATTGATTCACTAAAGGAGAATAGCCCCGATGGTTTATCGGGCTTCGGAAGATCATTTGCAGCACTACCATCGCCCTTGAAAGAGGATCCAACCACAAAAGGACCACTACCCAGCCCGAATGTTCCCGTCGTCTGCCCGGTCTTCTGGGAAGAAAAGGCAGTTTCCGTGCTGGATTGCCCAAAGATCGAAGTACCTGACATCTTGGCGAATGAGCTTTCAGTCGACATTTGCGCAAATGGGGATACGCCTAGCGGTTTTGACGCGAGACTACCGAATCCTCCTGTACCACCTGAGTTAGCGAAAGCTCCGAAGCCACCTCCAGTGCCAGTGCTTGACTGGGCAAACGGAAGAGACCCGGCTCCTTTGCCAGGAGTAGAAGGCTGTCCGAAGGTCGAAGCCCCTCCGCCCAACGCAGCGAAGCCAGACTGGCCAAATTGAGGCTTGTTGGCAGTACCCAGTGCGGCAAAACCAGATTGGCCAAATTGAGTCTTGTTGGAAGTTCCCAGCGCGGCGAAGCCGGATTGACCAAACTGAGGCTTGCTATTGCCCGTCTGCGACGGGGACCCAAAGGATGACGCACCTAAAGATGATGCACCGAAGGAATGTTGTTGCCAAGGGCCTTGAGCAGATGGGCTACATGCAATTGTTGAGGCAACAAAACCTGATTGACCGAATGGTGAAGCTTGAGCCTGGGGTGCTTGCGGCGTTTGCTGAGCAGGAGCTTGTGACTGATCAGCAGACGCCATGCCTTGATAGAGGACCTTCTGTCGAATAGCTTCCGAGTACAAAAACCACCAAGTGCAAAGAATACCCTCGTTGTTGAGCAGTAACATCATTGGCAGCGGAGTTGAGCTCTCAACAATGTCTTCGCCTGCAATTGGAGCAACGACGTTCTCCTTGCTGGAGAGATCAAGCCCCAGGCCAATAGCTGTTGTTTCGTTCAAAGAGTCCGTCAGTGGGACACTTGCTCTTTTTGTATCGTCTGTGACTTCCGTAGTGACGAAAAGTCCTGTGGTGTTCTTTGCATTGTCATCCTTCGCCAATGGTTGATCTGCCCTGGTGATCAAGCCCACATCAGTAGCCGCCGTGGACGACACAATGAGGGTATCTCTCAAATGAGGTTTGTAGTCCCGCAGGCGAGCAATAAACTGATAGGCAGGGACGCGCTTGTATCCAAAGGGCATGCACAATTCGGGTAGTTTCTGGATCAAGAAAGGTGCCTGTTTCCGTCGCGTTATAATATAGTATGACGAAGAAGGGGTCTGGCCCATGTCATCTTCCATCACGTTCGGCGTGTAGATCATGAGGAAGATATCATTCTCCAACCAAGCAACGGAGGAAACTGCACACTATTAGGCGGGCATTGACAAACGACGTTCCAAGGTAAACACTTACCATGACAATCGCCTTCAAGATCCGGAGGGCGCGGGATTACATCCTTCTGCGTGCCATCCGGAGTCATTTGGTAGCCAGTGCCATCTGCAAGACCGGCCACAAGCTGTTTTCCTTTGTTACTCCAGCAAACAGAGCTAACTCCACTTTTGAGCACTTGGCCATTGGGACCTGAGACCAAGTTTCCTGCCTTCAAGTCCGCTATCAGGAGATCACCGCCCGTCGTCACGAGCGCAACAAAGGAGGAAAGAGCCTCCGCGGGGTTGGCGGCAATGGTGCGAAAGGTGGTTCCGTTTGTCGGGATCGACAGCACTGGTTGTGCGTTCCCTGATAATAAGCTTGCGCTTTCAAACACCGACAGCTGTGCGCCGTTCTCTGTGGCCAGAACTAGAGCTGTATCGTTCGAGGCAAAAGTGACGTGTGTAGGACGCGCAGGGAGGGGAATGGTCGCTTGCGGCTGGAACGGTTTCGTCTTGACCTTGCCCTCGGTGGGCGCGGATATGGCGGTTCTGATCGAGTCGGAGGAGGCGATGGCTAGGGCGTTGGGTCCAGCAGCAACGACTATGCCTTTGGTCGGCGCGACAGCGAGAAGAGAACATGTCGGAGCAGGTAGAGCGTCTTCGGGCCATGGGGAGGGCAGAATTCGAACATTGGAGTCGCCATCGACACCTTTGAAACCGACATCCTACTCCATCATACAAGAAGTTAGACAAATACCTGTAAATGTGAAAGCTAGAACAGTGAGGCCTACCTCAGCACAGACGTCTGGAAGATCTGGGCCTAGCTCGGGAGGAGCATTACCCCCGGCGGGGTTCGATGCTCCAAAGTTGAAAGCCATTCTGTTTTACCCGTACTCAATCGAAAGTGAGCTTGAATGATCACCTAGTGAGCTTCTCTTGAGTTCATGAGGAAAACGTGAAGTGAGAGGTGTAAAGAGAAGAAGGAGCGGCGCCGGAGTGGAGGACTCCAAGTGAAGAGCTTCCAAGTGCGCGCGAAAATCGTAGCCACCTTCCCTCGGCGAGGAAAAGGGAACACAGAAGTGGAAGTCAGGGCCCTCGAAGTCCCAAGCCGGGAACACAGGTAAGTGACAACACTGGCGAAGCACAAGGAAGCGCCGCGTGGAAAACAACAAGACCAGACAAGACGTTAAGGGTGCTGTTTCCAATCTCCCAAAGACAAAAACAGCGGCGGGATTGCAAGGGTTGGAGAGCCAGACCGAAAGCGCGCCACACCGCCTTTCTGCCTGAGGCGAGCCAGATCAGGCGCCCGGAGCTTCGTCACTCCCAGCTCCGTCCGACCCATCAGCAGCCAGCAAGCAGTGAAGCTTAAGCAACCTCACCTCCATTTGATACACCACCACTTACCTCCCATCACCTCCGCTATCACCTCGAACTTTCCGATAATTTGGCCCGCGTGCTCTGTTTGATTTCCCCTTTCACTACTCACACACCGATCACTCCGCCGTCACCATGGCAGGCTTCGACTTCACCAACTACAACCGTAACGCGGCTCTGCACGCCAAGGGCGTGCCACTCCCCAAGGCCACCAGCACAGGTACCACGATCGTTGGTTGTATATTCGACAATGGAGTTGTGGTACGTTCTGGTCTTATATCTATCATCTTTCGATTTCGAAGCTAATTCCAATTTCCCGCAAAAACAGATTGCGGCAGATACCAGAGCGACCAGCGGACCGATTGTTGCGGATAAGGTACGAAAGATCGAAGCTCACCCCCCAATCCTTTCCAAAGACATACGCTAACAGCCAGTCTTTCCTATCAGAACTGCGAGAAGCTACACTACATCTCCCCGAAGATCTGGTGTGCCGGTGCCGGTACTGCGGCCGACACGGAATTCACGACCGCGCTCATCAGCTCGAACGTCGAGCTTCACGCTCTCTCCACTGGCCGTCCTCCGCGAGTTATCACCTGCATGACCATGCTTAAGCAATGGTTGTTCCGCCATCAAGGGCACATAGGAGCTTACCTCGTAGTGGCGGGAACCGACGTTTCGGTATGTACACACACAGACACACACCACCTTCGACGCCGATTGCGCCGACTAACGGGAGTTTCACACAGGGGCCGGGACTTTACACAGTGCACGCGCACGGTTCGACAGACAAATTGCCGTACGTGACCATGGGCTCCGGCTCGCTGGCCGCGATGTCGGTGTTCGAGTCGATGTGGAAGGCGCAGCTGAACCGCGAGGAGGCGGTGGCGCTGTGCGCCGAGGCCATCAAGGCCGGTATCTTCAACGATCTCGGGTCTGGTAGCAACGTCGACGTGTGCGTCATCGAGAACGACAAGCCCACTCAGCTGCTGCGCAACTACCTCAGGCCCAACGAGCGCGGCCAGAAGGAGCGCAACTACCGCTTCCCCAAGGGCACGACCGCCTACCTCAACCAGAAGATCATCAGCAAGGAGGACATGCGGAAGTACGTCACCGTCGAGGAGGCCTCCGGGGACCCCAACTTGATGGAGGTGGACATGTAGGAGGAGAACATGGGCGGGTGTCGTTTAGAGGCGACTATGTAATCCCTTTATAGTATCGGCAGAATTCATGTCTTTCCATTCTGTACCCAAGTCGCGCACGAATAAAGTTTCAGATGGATCAATGAAAGCTTTAGTTGTTTCAGTAAGCCATTTGATGATGTTTAACTGATACTACTGTCTAAAGAGCCTGGAGACCGTGGTCTGCCATGGTATATAGGTACAACCAGGGGTATAATAAATTGCATATCCATTAAGGGGAAAAGCTCTAAATCATCTCGCTACCCTCTCCACACGAAGTTGGGATTGCTCAACGCTCGCACAACCTCCGGCGACTCAACCTGCTGAACCTTGCCCATGATATAATTGTACTGCGTACGACAGTACATACCGCGCATTTCACGTCGAGCTCGCACAACGCCAGCGTGATACATAGCACGAACAATGACCGGCTTCACGGGTGCCTGATGCCTCATGAGGTACCCATAGATCCAATAAATCAGTCGGTATGATTGGCGCGGGGTAAGTTCCTTTGAGCAGGACAAAGCAGTTGCCAGAGTATTGATCATCTCGAGCGCGGCATGGGGGTCGGGAGTTGGCTTGCCTTTAGCCTCCGTGGGCTTGTAAACCACAAGCGCCATTCGGGAAGGGTCAGGCAAAGGTTTCCACGAACTCGCCAGGGCAATCTTGAGCGGTATGTGCCACTCGAGAATCCGCACCAAGAGTCGGATTTCGGACCGCTTCCCCGTTCTAGCGAGGTTCAGAGCGCGCTCCATGAAAGCCGGTGATGTGACATCCATTTCCCGAACGAAGTTTGCGATTTCGGGGCCAAACCGCCGAAGGACAGGCAGCCGAGTCTCAGGATCTCGGAACAGATCTTTGAACGAGGCTGTCGATGCTTCTAGACTTTCCAAAGCCTCCCTAACACTTCTATTGACACCATTTTTAGACTGGAATGCAATAGCCATGATCGTAAACCCATTCGCGGGCAGATTCAGCTCACGCGCATCTTCTAGCAAACTGCTCAAGAGTTCCTTCTTTCCATAATTCGTGCGAGAAGCTTGATAAAGACTGAGGATCCGCGCTCCCCATTTATCGATTGGCGGTACACCTCTTCTATCGGACAGTGGCCCCTTCGCGTAGGGTTTTCTCTTCCAGATCGGACCAGCTGCGTGGCTCATATTCATGGCACGGAAAGCCCAAAGGCGTAGGACAAACCGCTGTTGCACTGTCAACCCGGAGTGGCTTGCAGTTGCTGGGATTTGCGATCGGACGTCAACCCAGATCCCTGACCTAGGAATATCTTCGACCGCGTGGACGTGCGCCAAACATTCGTGCCAAAGCATGAGTAACTGGTGCTTTCGAGCCAACACTAGAAACTCTGTAACAGAAATGATAGATGCACAAGCTGGATCTGGATGCAAATTGTCAAGGAGGCGAGGCGCGAAGAAAGGATCGAATTCACTCCGGAGCTCGTCGGAAAGGGCAAGCCAACGCGTTATAAACCGCGGTATCCAAGAACAAGAAACAACATCCAAATGCCGTATTCCAATCAGAATCCTGCTTGCCAGCCTCAACTCGGCAAGTACATTGCGTTCCCATAAAATCTTTAGCCACGTGTTGGCAGTATCCTCGGTTATATTGGTGTATTTACCGTCGTCGGATTGATCGAGAACATTGCAGATTCTCTCATACGCACTGGATACGCTGCTTGGACCAGTACGGAGACTTTCGGTGTCCGTGGCCTCGCCCGTCTCAGCGAATCCATCAGCCTCCGTAAGTTCGTCCGTCTTGGTGATCCCGTCTGGGAGATTTTGCAGGAGTTTGATCACCTCCGTAAATTCAGTCGGAATTATTGTGCCAAGACGAAGAGCCCGTAAGATGCTTGCGAATATAACGGCGCGCTCCTGCGAGTCTATCGCGGGCCGTATGACGTGCTCCGTCGCAGCCGCAAAATTCCCAGCTCCCGGCGTATTAAGCATTGGCTCGTCGAGGAATGATGCCAACATATGGACGCTTGTTTTGCCCAGCAACCAGCGCGAGCGAAAATGATCGAAAATGAGACGACTGTAGACGGGCTCATGGCGAAGATTGATGTCCATGTCACGTACCACGTCGCTAGCAGCTTCGAGTGTTGCGCAACTCTCCAAACTCTCCCTGAGTATGTCTTCGAATGGAAGTGTTTTGGGTTTGTCTGCAGGCCTTGACGTACTAGTCAATTCGACAAATCCACTCTGATCATTTACCTCAGTCTCACTCGGCTCAGACGAAGCTTCTGAATAGCTGGCGAGATCGACAAATAGACCTTCCGGGTTGACTGTTTCATTTTCGGGCGGAAAACGCGAAGGTTCCGATGATCTAGCCAGATCGACAAATCCGCCCGGGTTTGTTATACCTGTATCAAGCGGCAAAGATGAAGCCTCTGGGGAGCTGGCCAAGTTGATGGGTTCACTCCGGTCTAAAGTCCTCTTTTTCTTGCGCGATGAATGAGGCTTTAAGGCATTAGCCCGGTTAACAGGTTTGTCCGGATTAACTGTTTCGGTACTGCGTGAAGATAGAGGCTCTAAACTGCTAGCCAGATCAACAAATCTGCTTGTTTGATTCGTATCTGTATCGCGCGGGGAAGGAGGTGGTTTCAATGAGTTTGCCAGATCAACAAATCCGCTTGGGTCATTCATATCTGTGTTTTGCGGGGCGTAAGGGTCCGATGAGCTAGCCAGATCAATAAAGCCGCTTGTGTCATCCATCGCTGTATCAGGCGGAGGAGTAGGTTCCGATGAGCTCGACAAATCGACGAATCCACTCGAGCCGATCTCGCCGTCGTCGCGTGGTAGAAAAGGAGGAAGAGGAGGCACCGGCGAGTCGGCCAAGTCGACGAATCCGCTGGGATCGACTGTTTCATTTTCGGCAGACATAGGAGGAATCGGAGGCCTCGGTGGGTATGGGTATGATGAACCTGGTCACTAAGTTAGAGACTGAACATGGCCACACCAAAACCCAGCAATCATCCTTCCTTACCAGACTCAGACGGCTGTGCGCTATCATTCGGTGAGGAAAACGGAAACATTTGCACGTGGTGGTCGTTTTGCCAGTTCAGATGCTGTCGTCCATCGCGCCCGAACAAGCCAGCGATCGCATCCGGGGGCATAGCGCTGGGCATCGCAGCCATTGCGCAGTTTTTCCTCCTCGCAAGCCGTCGTCTGGCCTCCAATGGGCCGGGGACGCGGCTTGCATGGCGTCGTTGGGTCTTGACGAAGCGTTGGAACGCCGACGCCAGCAGGTCATCGCTGATCCAGACGTGGTCAACTAGACCCGCTGAGGCTGGCTGCACAGCATGCCTGTACGCATGTCTGCCGAGAGACATGAGGCAATCGACATGTGCGAAGGAGAGATCTTGCTTGACCCTTTCCTGCTGATAATTTCAGATCTCGGGCGCGCGGGATTTGATAGTGATGAGAGCACCGTTCGGAGGAGGGCCGGAGATTGAAGCTCGGCGGATGAGTAAGCACCGATTCTTGCGCCCTCATTCGTTGGTTCTTAGTCATTGCATTCGCCCTTTAGTTATTTACTTATGGAGTTGAACGAGCAGGACTCAACCCGAAGTTGGTACGCTTTGTTTTCTCCCATGGGGAGAATTCTGTTGCTTGGGCTCTTACAGGATCTTGACCAGGGTATGCAGTTGTCATGCGTCTGCTTCAAAGCAAGTTGGTCAGGTATGGATCGTTCACATCGAGACTACTTAGGTTGAACCACCCAAGCATAGACTTCTACCATGGGCACAGTTTTGTTTTTTGTGATGTATGACACTGAGCAATGCCCTTTTTGTAGATGAATGCATGACAACCAGATGTCTGCATCTGTTCAAGAAGTGATCGACCAAACACGCCTCCCAATGCACCGGACACCCTGCCCAGATGGTATCTTATGCCAACACTAGCCCAACGCTAGCCAATACAAGCAACTGAAAAAAAAAGCAAAGAAAGAAAAGAAATATGTGACGAGAAATTACTTGTGCGAGCAAGTACAAGCTCATAAAGGCGAGTCGAAAGAAGCAGACAAAACGGCTCATCCAGTGAGTGGTTTCCGGCCTGTCACGGTATAGAATTCGAAGTAGGCATGGACGTTGCGATTTTGAATGCTCTTCCGAACATCGACGAGGAAGACCTCAATCTCTGGCTTCGACCACCCGAGCAGGCCGAGGGGCTTGTAGGACCATCCCGCGACAGCCTCCAACAGGTTTGTCTCGCTCCAGGCACCGATCTTCCGTAGATGCGGATCAGAGGACCAGGGATTCACGGGCACCATCGAGCGATGTTCCTGCACGTCTTCGAAGCCGATTTCTCTCATCCAGCGCGCGAGACGATGGGCCACTCGGAACTGTCGGGGCGGATCTGAGACTTGGCCGGAGCGTTGGTGCAGATCCATTAGATCTTGGAGGGCGTAATCGCTGAACTTGTCGGGGTCTTCAGGAGGCATGGTACCGTCGTCGCACTTCGGTCTGGAGTCGAACTCGTGGCATTCCACGTACCCACCCGGCTTGAGGTGCTTGTGTACTTTCTTCAACAGGTCCTTGTACGACGGTAGAGACCCGATCAGATGCCCCATGTGGATGAAGTCGAAGTGATTCGGGTCCCACAGCCAGTCCTCCTCCGTGGCATCATCGACGAGGAAGTGGACATTCTCAGGAACTTCAATCGGTTGAACAGGGGAAAGGTCGGTTCCTGTGATCTCGGCCTCTGGAAATTCGGACGCTAACCGACGGAAAAAAGAAAGATGGCAACAGTGAGTGACTGGGTGACAGGTAAGCAGGGGAGCTGTAGGGAAGCTTCTTACCCATCTCGATAGGCCATATCCCAGACCCGGTCCCAATGTCGAGGATCCGTTTAGGGCGTCGGACAGGAGCAAGGAACAAGCGCCCGTGGTTGACTAGCTTGATCATGTGGTGTTGCATATCCATGCGATCCAGTTCCTGCTCATCGTTCGGGTACAAGTATGCTGGGAGATGTCGTTAGACGGTATCCGCGTCGAATGAAGCTGGCTCATCTGCGAACGTACAGCCTTCATGATATTTGTGGTACCGTCTTCCATGTTCCATCGGATAGTCCGTTACGCTTGCCGTCAATGACTGCGTCTCGCTGCCATAGTCAATACCAGTATAAGACCAGAAGTAGAGCCGGATTTGACAATTCCAGCCCAGCTGCCATGGGGTGTTATAGAGTAAGGTGGGACTTACTCCTCATGATTCAATCCCTGTGCCATTGTTTGTTAGTGAATTTCAAATGGTGTCGATTGGGGGCGGGCTAAGTGCAGGTGGCGATTTGACGAAAAGCAGGTGGTGTGTCAAGGCGAACAGCAACAATAAGGACAACAACAGCAACAGTAAAACGAGGTAGTTAGGGCTTTCCCTCTTAGAGATTGAGGGAGGAGATGCTTACAGCCGATCTCGCACCGGCCATGGTACTGGCAGACTCAGGTAACAAGGCTTTTTTGCGCCACGTCTCGAGTGGGGGTGGACTCAATAGTAGTAGACGTAGTAGAGCGATAGTAGTAGCACTCAAGCCTCGGGCTCGATAAATGGTTCCAAGTGATATAAGATCAAGATGAGGAGTAATGAAGATCACGTCTTCCACTCCAGTGTCTACCCGGAAAGTCTATTACAGAAAGAAAATGGGCACCGATATGGTGAAGGACGGCGAGGGAGGGATTACGAATTGTCCGTTGTTGTACCGATATGGGGGCTTGGAATTGGAAGTTGGGATCTAGGGACCTTGACCAGATCTAGAGAACTACTGGGCAGTATTTAAGTTACTCTAATTTAGGTTGACTGGGTACTAGGTGGTAGCCACAGCCTTCTCCCCTATTGTAGGTAGCGAAACTGAGGAGAGACATCGGCAGTGTTTTCCTCTTCTCCTGGATCCTGAACTGTCCCGGCAGGCTGGATTAAGTTTGACTTTAGCAGAAGAGGAGGGGAAGGATTCATCTTCCAATGTTTAACTTAATTTGACAGGATAGTTGCTGAATGCTGATGGGATGGAGACTTTTTTTGATTGGGGAGGGAGGGAGAAAAAGAGAGAATAATAATATCGATAATATTAAACCTCAGTGAATATACACACTGCTTCTAGCAGAAGGTTAATATCTTCTCTGCCGGAATGACTTGCTTGACAAACCAGTGCTCTGGAAGTCCCCGGAAGACGGGGCGTTATTACAGTACCGCTGCGGCGCTGCGAACCAAGTGGGCGGTTCGGGCGGCGGGAAAATCAAGCCCAGCAATAATCCCAGACGGATGCAATCAAAGCCCCATTAAGACTTGCCAACCTTGATTTTCTTATTTTGTTCAAAAATCCATAAATCCCCCCTCAAAATCCTAACCTAATTTAGTACTCCGTGCTCCGTCAAAGCTACCTTGTGAGGCGAGAGGTACGACAGACATACGTACTTTCGTCCGCACTCGGCAAGTCTAATTGTCTACTCGTCCGGAAATCCCCCTTCTCACCCTTTATGTAATCATGGGATAAGGTGGGGGGCAACAAAACACAACCTTGAAGGGAAAAGAAAACAATAAAACAATAAAAAAGCTATTTCTCCGCTCAGTCTGAAGCAAGACAGAGTGATAGAGAGTGGATCCCAGGAAAGACATTGAGTCTCGGGAGAAAGAAAGAGGGGGTGAAAAACTCCCCTGCCTTGAGAGATCATAACAGACCGAGGTTGCTAAGAACAATCCCAAAGACCCAAGCTCGTTGCAGGGGACCCCTGATCTTTGGAACCGATATAGACCTCATCGTACCCTTGGCTCGGACCCGACGTCGCCTAATACCAGGATCATGCCATGGTAGAGTTTGCGCGGACAATTGCTAGGGAGTGTGCGAATTACTTAGTACCAGTAGTAGCAAAGAGGGGTAAAGAGAAGGGGATGCTCGAAAGAAATAGTTCATACCTATCGAATCCCCCATCTGCTCTAGATTTCGTTAATCTTTTCTTTTCTTGCCTGGCATACCTCATATGTGGCATGTCTTATCACCAATTCTTATTTTTATTGCGCTACGCATCGGGACTCAAGCACTAGGTAGCCGGTAAGAGACATCGAACTAAAAAAGCACGGGCGTCCCATGCTGTCGGGTGCGTCTTGCAATAGGTATGAGTGGTAATGTTACCTGCTACTGGAGGAGGGGTCGGTACATGATAGATTAGAGTCGCTAATCAGAACAAGGAAAGAGATTAGGGGGGCTAATCCACCGTCCAGCTAGAATCCGATCCAGCAGCGCATCTTGGAAGATATACTTAAGCATAACACAGACTTGATTCATTTGAGCAATTGGTTATGGTTCGTGGTCTTAGCACAACACTAAATGACAATTCCCACACGAGATCATAATAACGGTAGCACCAGGTACTCACTCCAAGGGGAGATACTCAGCTGTTTGAACTTTGTGGGAGGATCGAGGGGACAGGGAGGTAAGTTTGTGAGTGATCTTCAGAAAAAAGGACCTGGGATCCAATGGCTGTTGGTGCCACACGGCTGGAAAGTCCCATCCATGAATGGCTCCCACATGATCCGACTGGGCTGAGTCGAGAGGGGGGTGGTACTGTTTCCTAACCTGTTGGATTGTTGCGCATGCAGTCTGCATGATTCCTCGTAAGACGCCTCTGCGTATTTTTTTTCTCTTTCCAGAGACGCGATCAAAGTTTAATAGATGAGAAACGTTTGACTACAGGCTTAGGCCCGTCAAGGACGAAAGCGAGAGCAAAAGAATGAAGCGACTAGCCTTGCGACCTACGCTCCCGTGTCCGCAAATCTCTTCGGCTCCCCTTCCCAAAGGTCTCCATGGGAAATTTTGATCTTGAATATGAGCTTTCCGACGACACTCCCTCCCTCTTACAGTACGGTGGCCGAAATGGATAGGAAGCACGGGATTACCGCCGCATCCAGTCTGTCGGATCCTGGATTGACCCACCCACTCCGGTGGAATTGCAAGCATCGCGTCCTTCGAGTGGCCTCGACAGCTCCGTGTTGGATGCCTCCACTATTTCAAATCCAATGGTCAAACTCCACTTGCGGTTATGCCGGGAAGCTCCCGCATCTGGAAGCGAAAGCTAATCGTCGTTTGCCCTTGCCCTTGACCGGTTCCCATGGGACCTGCTTGTCGATGCTCTGGCGCTCGGCACAACCGACTGCAAAGTAGCAAGAATTGACAGAATAGAATACGCACGTGTATGTACAATCTGGGAGACGTGACACTGTACGGAGTATCCTTTGGATCGATCCTTTGGTAAACCCGTGGTTGTACTTGTACGTGACCAGATACTACCGGGCTTGTCTCGGCCGGCTTTCATGCCTAAATTAGTGATGAAAGCCCCTATCGTATGACAGTCGCATGTAATTTGAGTTACTTCCATCTTGGTCTTTCTTTCCGGATTCTTCGACGATGTTCAAGGCGGACACGGTGCATTTCCACCGCATGCAGTTTGCATCTGCGGGGCGGCGATCCAGTTTTTCGGACAGCCGACAGAGAAGAGAGCGGATGAGAGGAAAACATTAAGGTATGTAATCATGCATACAAGGAAACGCTTAGTACGGTAATCACAATGCAGAAAGACCCCAGGTCACTTGTTGCAGTCCACGTTGACGTCTTGGGTTTTGGGGAGGCTGTTGCTGTTGACCATGAATCTTGGGGAATTCTGGTTAGCCTGCTGATGATACGATGGCCGTTGTGCATTCCCATCCCATTCATGACCTTGTTGCTGCCAAGAGAGAGCTTGTAGCATAGCTGATTTACTTGAGTCACTGTAAAAGAGTGGTGGATCATCGAGGTCGATCTATTTCCGCTTCCGGATCCGAGCAGACGAACCACGAAGTACAACCTTCGGACTTTTCGTCCCTCGTTACCACAGCATCGCTATGGCTGGTCAAGCATTTTTCGATACCAAGATCTAGTCTAGACCATGATTTTGCCGATCTGCAAATCAGAATCCATGATTTGCTGCCTTTTCTACAGTCTAGCGTCAGTGTGCCTCTGAGACTAGTATGGCACAATTGGCCATGATGGTGGTTTATCAAAAGGAGGAGTATGTGAGGGAAACGTCATTTATGTATTTATTCTGTCCGGACCCCAACAACCCTACGCAATGCTCAGACACTTGATGCTGTTTAGTGCGAGTATCTAAGCTCCGGGAGTTTGTGGGTGGTCTATTGGAACCGGGTCAGGATGACTACCGCGATCCTGGGCCCGGCCCTAGGTAGGTACTTCCCGATTCGGAGAGTGTCCCTCTCCGATCATCATCATCATCATCAAGCTGCAAATAAGCGGGGGACAGACATTATATTACATGCCAGCTCTAAGCTAGTAGATAATGGTTCATGGTGAATGCCTCATTTTGGTTGTGCTCAATGAGGAGCAGGAGGAAACCGGCCGAGACTGTCAATTCTAGAATTTCCTAGCGTGTTTAACACATTACTCTGCCCTGCTTTTCGGAAAACTGTCTAATTCATGTGCATTGACTCGTATTTGGATGGTGGGGTCACGTAAGTGACAACTGTCAACACCAGTCCTGTGAAGGCAATCTAGTCGGCGACCCCATCGGAGCGAGCTTAGGCGAAGTTAAATCGAGAACCATGAATCACGGAGACCAGATGTCACCTTGCTTCGAGGGGCTTCTATTTATTTCATGTCTAATCCCTATAAGGCATGCTAAGTCAGCTTCCAGTATGGCATATATACTGCTTGCGCACAGGCTGGCCACAGAAGCGATATGACAATGAAACGGAACCGGAAGGATATATGTGTCGTTGGTAGGCAGAGAAGGGCACAATGGAAAGAGAGAGGGGGTTTTAGCAAAGCACTAAGACAGGAGCAAAATGAAGTGAGGAAAGGAGCATGGCCATAATCTCCTGTATGAGAGACCTTCGGGATTTGAATGCTTCCCAGACAGCCTTCAGTTCGCCAACTTTCCGCCGTAAAAAGGTTACCACTGCCCTCACTAAGGCTTAGAACAGTATAGCAGGTGGCTGGAGCTACTGCACCATGATGAGCATAGCCATCAGAGAAGGAAAAGTCACTGCAACGGCCCCCAGATCCCTGCCTCTTGGCCTGTCTTCGCCAATGAACTTCTCCGCCATCCCTATAATTGCCCCAAGGCCCGAGTGAGAGGTGATAGCGCGTGGGTCTAAGTATGGTTAGATAGAGCTCGGCTCGTTGTTCCTGCCCGATGCTATTCGAGCAGAGGGGGAATGGGGCCGGTTCCAGATAAAAATGGGACACTAAGGGAAAATTTAGATGATCTTCCACCAGCACCCCATGTTCACAACCGCTGTTCCAGCCTATAGACTTCCTCTCCGTTGGGGAAAAGCCGCTCGAAGAGATCCTCTTTCCCTACCAAGGGTAGATTGACTCGGTTTGTAGCTCCATCTTGCCTCATTTCCGACGCTTCGCCGACTAATATCCATCTAGGTCTCCAGGCCCCAGCTCCGTCAGCATCACTCAGCATGTCTTATTCCTGCACGGAGGCCGTTTGGAAGTCCATCTGGCAGTAGACATTTCGGTTGGTGAGAGTACCAATTGACTCTGCACCCTTGAGGATTCGGTGGAGGCGTCTTGAAGTGTTCTACACGAGGGAACGCCAATGCGAAAATTCCAAGATAAGCAACCAATTTCATTCGAATGTGCTGAGAACATGTACGGAGTCCCGTCTGCGAAAGACCCGACAAATAGTGGCTGCCGTCGGGGAGGTTTACGCACTTCTGTCCTGATTGGGGAAGATTGTCGAGCCTCATAAGAACAATGGGAGGGGGGAACAAAGAGCAGTATGCCAAGAGTCAACTCCTTAGTGCTTCCAAATTCATATTCGTGGTGCACTGAAGCATCTTCGCACGAATCATGTGAGCCCCCATGCTGCTGTCCTACCTCATCACTTTCCCTCCGCACGAAAGGGCCCTGTTTGCCCATGTCAGGCATAACCGGTCGGGGTGATACTGCTGACAAACAAAGAAATAAGCGTGTATCTGCTGTGTATGCGTGTATTTGCAGGGATGGGTGCAGTTAACAGGCACCGAGGCAGAGACATCTATTTAGGCTTCCACTGAGACCAGGGTTGCCTAAATCTCCCGAGAAGGGATGCCTGCTAGACCGGCCAGGTGATCGGTGTCTACCATAATGCCGGGCCTTCACAGAGCCCTGAGGATGGTTTCTTTTCTTTTTGTGTAGCTGTTTACCTATCGGTAGGGGATGTTTGATAAACCATGTACGTTTGACGTACTGTAACCACGCAATACCGTTTATGTCACTGAAATCATATGGAGTCACTTTCCAACCCTCCCTCACACCGTTGCCGTATCTACTACCTTGGATCCGGCTATTGCAATCATGTCTCCTCTGGAAGACTTGCTGTAAAATAGCAGGCAACTCACATGATTCTTTGCGCCTTTCGTAGTGGGATCTTATCATAACTTTTCTCACAGCCTTGCTCGCTAGAAGATTCCCTCTCAGTCAGTTGCCATTCACCTACTGATCTGGAAAGCAAGATATAGCTACTTTCTCCTATACTGCGCATGCGACGCCCGCTTCACCTGAAACAAGGGTTCATGCTTTCCACGTTCCCACGACATTCAACAATGCCAGAGTGTCCCGAGGTCGATCAACGCTGATTGAACGATCACAAGAGTGAAGGACACTAACCCCTACATCAGACGCGACTTGTACTCTCTGAGTCCCTCATCCCATGTCAATAAACATTCCGGAGGACAAAACCTATCCCGACTCAACCCGAGCAAGGACACAGTTCATTTCTTCATTTAGACCATTTCCCCTACTATGCCACCGAGCTAACCTGCAACCGAGCTGCAGCCCTTGTATCTCTCCTGTAAGTGACTCGAAAGGGCAATCAACTACATCGCTTTCTTCATCCCCGTCGCCACCCCTCCACGTCCAGACCACGGGGTCGATTGGCTGATCACCTCCGGAATATATTAGCTGCAGCCTCTTGAAACATTTCCAATGCCACATGGTAGTAGCGCCTGCGACCTTCTTGTCTATTGTGACGTCGAATACTTGGTGCAGATCGCCGGCGGATTTTGTGCGGAGGTGTGGGGATGTGGCTCTTTTGCGGTCGCTCTTGTTTGGGCTGCTAGGATTGATCATGAGACATTATAGTTATATTCAGGTCTGGGCAATGGCACAATGTGACCTGTTAGGGTAGTCTGGCTTGCAATCTACCGCAGTTTGTACTTTTGTTATGAAGCAGGATTTTCCACGACGTTTGTCTTACTCTAATCATTTGTGCCACCATTCTATGAGCTTATCATCATATCATATTGTGATATATTTTCTATGGCAAGGTAACAGAGCTTTAGCCTACTTGACTAATAGTATGACTGATTGACAAGATGCTAGTGGCTAACTGCATAGCTGGTCGACGTCTGCTTATTGATCCTAGATCAAGTTTGTGAGAGAGATATCTTGGTCAATGTCTTGCCAGAGGGATATCTAGGTTTCCAGCTCTGTAGCAACAACTTCACACAACGCAACTACAATAACATACGATCATCAAATTTGTCCAATCACAACACCAAACAAAATCATGTCATTACCAAAACTACTAAGGTACTACATCATCTTGAAACGCTATAAAAGTCACCTGCCCATCGTCGATCGAATCCATCAACTTTTCGAATCCCAGACCCCATCAACATCACAGTTAAGTAGACAAAACTCTCTGCACCGACGAGATACTCTCCTCCATCGGCTGCACCTTATCGGTCCTGCACACGCCAGACATCAACACTCAAACCTTTTCTTACTCGAAGACGATAGGTCCATTCCATCGGTAGTGGAGTCACACATACCTCGTAGCAATGCGGATATCCGTTTGGATCCTGCCCACCCCTTCGTTGTGCACCAAGGTATGAGCGCATCCGATGGTCTGCGCAACCTGGTCCCATGTTCCTTCTACCAGCGGGCATTGATAATTAGCTCTGTTTTCTATGCTTGGCGAAGGATTAATGCATGATTGAAGGGAGGGAGTATTACTCACCCACGGTGGTGCCAGTGGCGTGCATCTGGGACTTGAGGCCGGTGTTCTGGATCAGACGCTGGATATCGGCGACTTGTTTGGAGAAGGATACGTCTTTTGAACCAATCTGTTTCCCGTTCAAGTTGTCAGTTACTGGTATGCTTTTTTGGAGTGTATAGATCTGGAGTGTCGAGGGCCAGTCTCGAGATTTCTTAAGGGTGTAGACTGGACGTACAGGGATAAGTGAGAAGTCTGCAGTGCAGTACTCCGGGGTAGCCATGGGTGGGTTGTGGAAAACCATTTTCGGCGATGCTTGGATCGTAGTACTAGCTGATTGTCTGGGATTTGGAAACTAGGTTGGTGTGTTTTGCTAGTATCTACAAACGTGGGAGGATTCCTGCGCTCTGATATATCCTACTTGCGGGGAGAAATCACATGTTATGAATTCACTATGAGGAGACACCCGCTTTCCGTAATCCATCCTTCAGTGGCTTCGACTACTCTAGTAGCATGTCTCGTCGACGGTTCTGCCCCGCTGTTGCGGCGGTTCGCTTCCAGGGACATAGATATCTTGGAACAGCACGTCCAACCTTGGCTCCGGGATAGGCATATGATTGGCCTCTTCCGCCTCGCGGTCGACCTTGCTGCGAACTTCCTTCTCCATCGCCTTCGCTTCCTCTTCCGAGACGACGCTCCAGGCAATCAATTTATCTTTGAGAACGGCGATGGGGTCATGATCGCGCTCGCTTTGAATCTCCTCTCGGGACCGATATGTTGTGCCTGGATCAGACACCGAATGCCCGGCATATCTGTATGTCTGGAATTCGAACAGCAGCGGTCCGTTGCCGGCGTGGACGAATGATTTCCCGTGTCGCATCGCAGCGAGAACAGCTAGGACATTCATTCCGTCGATGCGCAGGCCGGGGATGTACTGGCCGCGCTTATAGTACTCGGTCATTGCGGATGACCTTTCCGCGGAGGTGCCCATGCCATACCTGTTGTCTGAGAGGAAGGCTTTCAGCACCACGTCCGCATCGGGGTTTGCTATAGGAAGCAATTTAAGGGGTAACTTACTCTCGCAGCAGAAAATGATAGGCAAGTTCCATAATTTAGCCATGTTATAGGCCTCATGGACTTGTCCCTGATTCGCCGCTCCGTCGCCGAAGATGTCAACCGTCACACTGTCATTGTTGTTATACTGCTGAGCAAACGCAATTCCTGCCCCAACTGGAACATGCGATCCTACAATACCATTTCCCCCAAAGAAGTTTTTCCGAAACATGTGGATAGAGCCCCCTCTTCCGTGGGAGATGCCATCTTGACGTCCTAAGAGTTCGCCAAGGATAGACTTGACGGTAGCGCCACGCATCAGGGTGGTTCCGTGGGAGCGGTACGCTGTAATGAGCTTGTCGTCTCTGGAGATTCCATGTTCAACCCCTACTGCAACTGCTTCCTGGCCAATGGATAAATGACAGAAGCCACGGACCTTCCCCTCTTTATACAATTTGTCGGCTGCCAGTTCCATGCGCCTGCGGGGGACATGTTAAACAGGCCCAGAACTGGTTATGGATAGATTGTGTAGAAGCGAAGGGGGTCTGACCTTATCATGAACAAGTCATGGTATAATTGCTTAAGCTGTCCTTTCGTCGTTTCCAGAGTAAGTGGGGGTGGTTCGAGGTTGTAGGTCTCATAGCTTTCTTCCGGGATGGGGACGTTGAATGGCTTGTCGTCTTCCTAAAGGCATAACATACTGTCAGCAATGGTAAGTGAAGAAGGGCTCCGCCCTTTGCTTCACTTACAGTTGGTATGTCTGTGATATCGGCGACGTGCGCCATGCATCGGCGGCCGGGGTAGAATAACCGCGTCCACGGGACAGTCGTCTTGACCTTCAAGGATCCCGACAGCATTGTCGCTAAAGTAGAGATTCCACAGGTCTAGATCTTTCACTACAGTTGGTAGTAGGAAATTAGAGTGCTAGGTTTGAGCTATGACTAAAGTTTGTCGACCAGCGTGGTCGGACTCCCTCACTTAAGTCTTCTCGATAGTCTGGGATCGATCATTATAGTTTGATTAACGTATCTCTGACGCAACGTCAGATAAGGCTTACTCATACATCGTACTGGAACTGCATTGTTACATCGAATATCTGGTCAATTGAGGTCAATGGAAGTATGCTCCAGGCATCTGATACTGGCTGATCCTTGGTTTATACTTGGAAATCCTTGGGCCTGTTTCGAGCGTTCCCCAGACTCGCCTTTATACATTGAAAGCAGACACCACCAGGAAGATTAACCAAGCTCCCAGAAGGGAAACCGTTTCAGGGTTTGTCTCTTTGCATAATAGTCACGATTTGAGATACAGAGACGAATGACTTTCAGAATAAAGTACAGATTTGATGACGAGTCAGAATGGAATCGATTCATCATTGAGCAGGAGCTATGAAGGAGGATGAATTGAACGCCTCGGCATTAGCGGGCGCACAGACCACACACCCCAAGGACGGGTCCGACGCGTTGACGCGATTTGCCTCAAACGGGAAATCAATTTAGCAACCCGCCGACGTACCTGGACAGGGCTTTCAGTCATTCATCTTAACCAGGCGTCACCCACTATCGACTGCCTAGTCCAGTTAATCTCAGTCGCATCCTCTCCTATGGCTCACTGTGAACCTCCAAACAGTTCTTACCGTTCCCATTTGCGATGAAACAAGGGGAGAACACTGTTTCTGCCAGTCACAGCTCATCCTTCCAAACGCCGGACAAGCCCACTTCAGGCGCACGCCTTTCAACAACAGCAAACGCAGCAAATGGGCAGCTCAAATGTGACCTCTCATCGTCTTCCTCGCTTTCTGAAAGGTTGTATAAGAGAAAACCTTTACCTAGCACACTAGACCAGACCACTCTTACACAGATCGACTTTGTGACGCCCACACCACAGCCATCTCGATCGGACGAAAGCCTTCAGTATCTCGATGGAAAGCAGCCGCAGCCGGGTCAGCGGAATGGCCGAGAAGTGATAGACCTCGATGACGATTCCAACAACGATGGCGATCTCCGGCTACCCTCTGGCCGCCAGTCTCGTCGAGCCCGTGGCGTCAGGTTCGAACAAAATCCGAGCGATGCATCGAGCAAGCAATTCAAGACTCCTCGCCAGCGCGAAGTCGACACGAAGCCGAAGCGCAGGAAAATTGGCACTGGCGTCAAGAGCCACAAGCTGGACAAGGATGCGAAAAAGGGGAACAAGACTCTGACGCAGATGGACTATGTGCGACGCTATCTGAAGATAGAGCCAGACGATGAGGTGAAGTTGGAATATACTTATACCACTCCGAAAAAGAGCGATAGGAAGCAGGCAAATCGGCACGTTTCTGATACTTTCGCCTTGCAACCTGACCACTTCTCTGATCAAGAGGCCTCAAGCGGTGGCAAGAAACGGAAACTGAGCATGACGGCTGATACAAAGGTTAAGCTGGACACCGAGGAGCCCTTGGACCCGGGATCTGTGACCCCCCGAGCAAAGCGGGAGCGTGAGATACCGTCATCCCAGTCTCCTCAAAGCTCGAGTCTCGCAGTCATCACATCGTCACAATTCCGTACCGCCACACGTACTCCGCAAAAGCACGATGCGGACGACATTCCAGGTCGGTGTATCAAGCAGGAGTCCCCTTTTCTACGACGGATCAAGGGGGAAGCATCTCAGAGTCCGATGCGTGAAATTCCAGATTCTAATGAAACCCTTCCCTCTACCGTGGTTCCAGACTCTCCGTTACCGTGCAATACTGTATGTGAGGGAACAGGGATTGCGCAGTTATCTGAACACTTGAAGTCGGAAAAGCATGATGAGCCGCATGCAATTAGTGAACATGTCCCAACTACGCAGAGAACTGTGGTATATGAGACAGATGCGGAGACAGATACGGACACAGACTACGGCGATCTGGAAACTGATTTGCCGAATCCCATGGAGACACTTCGAAAAAGAAGAGTACCGCATTATGATCCCGGTGCAGTCAATCTCGAGCATGAGGATGCCTCGGAAGAGAGTTCCCAAGCTCTTCCTCCGGTCACTGCTCCTGAGATGGAAGAGGAGTTAGAGCAGCCGCTTCTGGATGACAACCCTACTTCGGATGCATCAATATACTACCAGAGGATACAGCCAGCGACTCAATTTCCTCTCGGACCAGTGCCAAACCTAAATACTCAAAGACTAGCGGAACTCTTCCCGGACGACCTCAACGATGAAAGCATTGCTACTATGTCATTGACAGAGTCATCTTCCAGAACGCCCAAACGCATGAGTAATGCATCTGATACCAACGGGCTGGATCATGATCCGCACAAATCCACAGAGATTGTTCCAGAATCTTCGCCCATTGTCCGACAGGACGATGGCGGAAGGGCCAGCTTTCGGACACCTGCCCAGCGTCTTGCTTCCCGTGATATAGTGCAGGTCGAGTCATCTCAGCCAGCAGACAGGCATCGAACTCGGTCCCAGGGTCAAGATGATTCAGGCCCTCGGGGTATATTCAGGAAGAGTGACCTACTTACATCAAGCGTGATGGAAAGCATTCCCATGCCGATGTTTTTACTGGACAGCCAGGACAGTATTGGTGAGCCTTACAGCTCACAGCAGGGATCGTAACTCTTGACGAATGCAATTCCAAGACAGAGATATTATATATAATGCTATGAATATATGAATGACGAGCAAATTTAATACATCAAACACTGCCTTCATGCCTCTTCTTATCGCATTGTGTGTAGACGTGGGGGCGGTCGGGCCGTTGTAACCCCGGGAACGGAACCGCCGATTGACTGACTGACCCCCACCGCAGCTCCGCTCCGTCATTTGATCTCCCAACTCCAACCCGCTCATTATCTCCAACTGACAGAGATGGATGTAGCGTACGATCATATTCAGGAGGAGATCTACTCCTCCAACGACTCCTCGAAGAAAGAAGCCGACCAGAACGAACCCACTAAGACGGAGCACTCGAACGTCGACCTCAACGCCGAGCTCCAAGAAACATTCCGCGCCTTTTCCGCCAGCCCCTGGGGTGCACGCTTAGGTGGACTATGGGATAACGTCCGCAAGCAGGGCGAGAGCTACTACGAAGGGGCCCGTCAGGAATATGCTGCCGCGAGCGAAGAGGCCGCCAAGGGCTTTTCCGACCTGAGGAGCAGCATCGTCGGGCGCACGCGGGGTCTCTCCCTGAGCACGGCGTTCAGCTCAGGGGCCACCGGCACCGACGCCAGCACCAGCAAGGACGAGGCCCCCACGCCGACCGGTACTACCTCCAAGGTAGAGGTGGATGCGACACCACCAGCACAGGGCGAGAAGGGCCTTGACCCCGGGGCTGCTGCGTCGGCTTCCAACCCCGGGGAGGGGTTCCTTTCCCGCTTCAAGGCCGAGGCGGCTCGCCGGCTGAAAGAGATCGAGAAGGCGGAGGAGGCTGCCGACGAGGCGATCTTACGCTTTGGCATGAACATCGGCCAGAAGCTGCGCGATGCGGTCAGCATTGTGCCTCCCAGCAGCGAGTCGTCTGGCGATAAGCTTCTGTTTGAGAGCAAGGATGCGGAGGGGAAGCGGGTCATTCACGCCACGCGCTTCGAGGCCCAGCTACACGTTATCCATTCTACCCTGGATAGCTTCACCAATGATCCGGTTAGCGAGCTCTGGCCTGCGTTCAAGCAGGAGTTCAAGATCGCTGAGAAGACCGATGCGATCGCCGCCGATCTCGAGAAGTACCCTGAGCTGCGCTCGGCGATGGAGAAGCTTGTCCCGGAGCAGGTGGACTACGCTACCTTCTGGTGCAGATACTACTTCCTTCGTCTGGTTATTGAGACTGAGGAGCAGAAGCGCAAGGAACTTTTGCAGGGTACGTCATTTTGTTCATACTTTCTGTGCCTTGGGCTAAAACCTCGCTGGCTCCGACATTCTTGGACTTGTGGTCGGCTTCTTTTCATAGAACCACTCTTACTAATGCTCGACTATAGGTGCAACCGTCGATGACGAGGAAGTGAAGTGGGACGATGACTCCGACGAGGAAACTGACTCCCCATCCACACCTCAAGTCAAGTCAAACGCCGCGGCCGCCCCAACCACTACCACTCAGACCGCCACTCCTGTCGCCCCCGTTGCTACAACTGTTACGACCGTTGCTGCTACCGCAAAGCCCGCCAACCCAACCGAACCCCGCCGCTCCAACGACCAACAATCCCAGCCCGACAGCGAATCCAGCTACGACCTCGTCAGCGGAGCCACCAGCCGCACCCCCGCAAGCCCCAAGGAGAAGCCCAAAGACGACGACAGTGATGACGACTGGGAGTAAATGTCTTTTTCCCACGTAATATCAATGGTCTTGGCCTTCCCCCGCTCGTTCCTGTGGACTTGCATCCCCAGGAATGAAGCGCTTCTCAAGTACCTCCCCCATCTCAAACCGATCACACCCGACCGCTGGCTGGTCTGAAGGATTCGAAATCCCTTCCACACTTACTAGTCTTTTTGCAAGGAGTCACGGTTGTCCCTTCAATTCCAGCTTCTTTACGGCGTTAGAATTCCGTTGATATCAAATCTTCCTTCCAATTTTAATCACGTGCTTACCGCCCCTGTCTTGGTGACATGCGTCTGAGCTCGTTTTCTCATGCCTTGATCTGCCTGTTGTTAAGAGTAATACACCAATAGGGATCTTGGCTCTGCTCCTTGATAGGTACCAGACAGTCTATCTATCTACGAACTTCATCCTTGTATACATCACGGATAGGTAACCGGCCGTAGAGGCAGGACAGTCGTTCTTTCTATCTTGTTCAAAGCTTCGTAGATCATTACTTTAGATCATCTAGATTATGCTATCATGTACATACGGTTCGACAACAATAAACATATCCGAAAGTCTTCGCCAATTCATCAATCAGACGGGCGAACGACCCTCGGGCTCCTCGACACTGGGCACGGGAGTGGACCGTCTCGACAGCGGCGACCCTCTGCGGGACGATCTCTCCTCGACATTCAGCGACGAGGCACCACCGCGCAGCCCACCATGCCGCCGCATCCCCCCGCTAGCAGCCGACAGGGGCGTCTCGGGCGTGGCCTCGCGGGAGCGAAGATGGTAGCCGCGGACGCGGTCGCTGGGGGAGAAAGGGTACTCGGACTCGTCGCCGCGGCCGTAGCGCAGCGGGGTGGTGCCGCGGGCGAAGTCGTCGGGACCAGCCCAGGCGTACTGGTAGTCCTCGCCGCGGCGCTTGACGGGGCTCTCGTCGTAGGGGTCCCAGCCGACGCGGCGGCGGGCGTCGGCGCGCAGCCGCTGGCGGTGCTGCTCGTCGCCGCCGGCGCCGGTCGTCGAGGACTCCTCCAGGAAGAAGTTGAGCAGCTCGTCGCTGATGGAGAGGTGCGATTGCTGTTGGAATTGCTGGAGCGAGGTCAGCCGGAGGAGCGTCTCCAGCAGGGAGAGCGAGGTGCGGATGTTGTTGAAGTGCGGGTTGGAGACGGTTGCGGTTGCGGTTGCGGTTGCGCGCGGCGAGCGTCTGGATCGTCTGATGGATGGGGATGGGGAGGTCGGGATCGGAGAATTGTGCGTAGGGTTGAGGGACAGTTTGCCCATTGCTTCGGACGTGCTTGCGTCTTCTGCTTCGGCGTCGGAGGTTTCAGAGTCGGACGACTCTTCTTCGTTGTACACTTCGAATGCGATCCATTCTGGGTCTAGGTCCTTGGGTAGTCGCCATTGCGGCGCGATCGAGTCTTCGTGGAAGCTGGGCTTGGGGTCGTCGTTGCCGTCGCCGTCACCACTGCGTGAATGGTTGAGTTGCGCGTCGAGTTGCGCTTGCAGTTCGTCGGGCTCGTCGGGCTCGTCGTCGTCCTGGCTGTCGTATGCGAAGGACACGTTGCCCAGCTCCGACTCGTCGCGCTCCAGCATGCGGCGCGGCGGGATGGCGTTGATGTCCCGTTTGAGCAGGAGGACTGGGTTGTTCGTTTCTCCATCCGTGCTGATGTTCAGGATCTTGCCGGTGTCCGCGTAGAAGATCTTGGAGATTTGGTGGATGGGGAGGATCTCGCGCAGCCCTGCCGTGCTGACTCCTTCGAAGTTCTCGGGCTGCGCTTCGTCTTCGTCGAAGGTGTGCACTCGTCCGTCGTCTAGGTCCTCGACTATGAGCACCTGGTAAGCGAATTCGTCTACTCGCGCGTCCCCGGGGAGGCGTATGTTTCGCATGTGTTGGTGTTGTGGGTTCGTCGCCAGGTCCATGGGTACGCGGCGCACTTTCAGTCGAGCCTTGTGCATGACCTCTTTCCAAGTCGCCTCGCGTACGCCGTCCTCGTCATGCGGCCGTAGGTGGCTTGCAAAGAGCATGTACATTGATAGCGTGAACGTAGGCCCGATCTGCACCGCGTGCGACGGTGACATGGAATACTGGGTGTCGCCAGCTGTCAGGAACGTGCTCGCTTGCAGCAGACGCGAGGGAGATACGGTCGATGGTAGGTTGGTCGACAGCTTGGCGCCCGACGTCGTGATGGCTAGATTCATCAGTGGTACCGCATCTTCGATCCGGACAAGTAACTTCTTGATGTCCCGGATGATATGTTGGATTTCTCTCTGCTGCTTCGAGCGATCGCGATTCGGGTTGGCTCCTCTCGCGTACAGCTCTTCCGAGGTCGCAGCTTTTGCTAGTCGTTGCCCTAGAGCTTGTATGTCCCATCGTAGAGACTTGGTGAGGAAGACTGCTGACTCTAGCGACGTGTTTCCTCTTGCAGCGCTGGTGTGGGAAGTTAGAGCTTTCTTCATATTGCTCTTGGCTATGTAGAAACTCACATAAGCTCGATCATGTCGATGGCAGGAGAGATGACCTGGGATCTGTCTTCAGCATCATGTTTCCCGCGTGAGGGTCTTGGAGCGAGTGGAATATACCTGGATCTTGCTTTCTAAGCGGTGCTGCAGCGTGAGCAGCTCGTCTTTCTCCTCGCAGTTATCGACATTCTAAGACTACGTCAGTCACGAAACCTGTCTGGAGTATCTAGCGAACAGATTAACAGAAGGTAACAGACTTTGAGCAGCCGCGATGATTGACGGATGGCGTATTTGGCTGTTATGGCGATTCCCGAGCTATACGTTCACTCAGTGAGCTGCCAAACAAGACCAGGCGAAGAATCGATTCATACCGAATGGCATAATTCATTGCCTGCTGGGTGAGCTATGAGGGAAGTCAGTTTCTAGACAGTGCGCCAGGAAGATGATCTGCCATATGAGCTCACTCTTGTCAAGAAAGCGTCCATTTTGCCTTAGATGTATGGCAGCTGCAGAGTGGTGTAGATCGGCGATAGCTGCTGTATGCAACTGGCCCGTTGGCGGCGGCCCTGTGTTGTTCTGCGGTAGAGTATTTGTTTTGGTTTGGCGACCAGGACACCATATGTGGAATATGGACTTATTCTTTTCTTCTTCTTGGTCACCAGCTACGAGCTCGCAGTCCGCTTTCAGCATCCATCATTCAGTGTCAGTCATAAAACGCAACAAACAATGCAAAACATCCCACTTTGACGCGGCAAACGCAACACACGCGGGAAGGCGGGGAAGAGAAGAAGAAAGGCGTAGCTGAGTCAGCCCGCGCAAAATCAATCGGGCTCTGGAGAAAAAACGCCCCTCATTCGGCCTTTCATCTTGTCTCGCACCCCTCATTCCCGTCTTCCAGACCTTTCACCTGACTTCCTGGGACGTCCTGTGAGTTGTTTGCTCTACTTTGCTGCAGTTTCTCCAGCGTTCCTACATCATGGCCAACCAGGCTCCCGATTCCTGGGAAGATGAGCTCTCTCAGCAGACGGAAAACGTGAACTTGAACAACAACCGTCGCCCTCAACAATTCAGCTATCAGGGCTCGAGCTTCACCCCTGGCGCGGCTTCTTTCACGCCCGGCGCTGCAGCTTTTGTGCCCGGTCAGCAGTCGTACGGATATCCTCAGTACAACCAGCAACAGTACGGATACCCCCAGCAGCAGCCCTACGGCCAGTACGGCGCTCAATACGGAGCCTATGCTCAGCAGCCCGGTCACAACCAATACTACAACCAGCAGCAGTACGGTGGCTATCAACAGCAGCAGCAGCAGCAGCAGCAGCAGCAGCCCCAGCAGACCCAGCAACAGCCCAGGCCCGCTGCCGAGTCCAAGCCCGCTGCCCCCAAGGTCCTGAGCATCGGCGGCGATGCTGCTCCGAAAGCTAAGGTCCTTTCGATTGGCGGCGCCAGTGACTCCCCTAACGCTCCCAAGACCAAGGTTCTGAGCATCGGTACCCCTACATCTTCCGCGACTTCGGGTACGACCACCCCCGGCGATACCAAGGGCACTGCTGCCGCCGACGCTGCCGCTAAGGTGACGGCTTCCAAGGCCATTGATAAGACGGAAAAGAAAGCGGAGGCCAAGGCTGCTGCTAGCGGCAAGTCTTCCCCTGCGCCCGCCTCCGGCCGCTCAAGCCCGGGAAGGGCCAGCCCGACCCGCGCCGAGATTGCTAAGGCTGCCCGCGCCGCCGATGTCGTCGCCCAGGAGCAAAAGGCCGATGTCGACGAGGCCACCTTGAACGAACTTTACGGCGAGCTTGAGAAGAAGGAGCATGTCAACGTTGTGTTCATCGGACACGTTGATGCGGGTAAATCCACGCTTGGTGGTGCGATTCTGGTATCCACTGGCATGGTTGATGAGCGTACTTTGGAGAAGTACAAGAGAGATGCCAAGGAAGCCGGTCGTGAGACTTGGTACCTTTCCTGGGCCTTGGATCTCAACCCTGAGGAGCGCGCTGTAAGTTTTGTCTTTTGCCCGCCTACGTCAACGGATTGGCTAACAAAAGCAGAGTATGATCCCCACCCTGTTACTCCCCGCCAGTTGAATTATTAGATAATCCGTCTCCAGACTAACCGCCTACCTTTCTATACAGAGGGCAAGGTATGTATCACTACGCTTTCGGACTGAACTCAATAGTGGCTAATAATGAAACATAGACTGTGGAAGTCGGTCGTGCTCATTTCCAACTCAACCGCGAGGATGGTGTTGAGAGACATTTCTCCATCCTGGACGCCCCTGGTCACAAGGTATGTTATTTGGCCATCATATTCCCTATCCAGAGGCCCCCGAAATGTTCCAAAGTCTCCTGTCTCTCTTTGTCTTCATTTCCTCCTATTACTCCAATTTCTCCAAAACTCCGGTTGCACAAATCATCAATCCCAATGAAGCTAATTGAATGATAGGCCTATGTGCACCACATGATTGGCGGAGCCACCCAAGCCGACGTGGGTTGCTTGGTTATCTCTGCACGTAAGGGTGAGTATGAGACGGGTTTCGAGAAGGGTGGTCAAACGAGAGAGCACGCTCTGCTTGCGAGAAACACCGGAGTTAGAAAGCTAGTCATTGCCGTCAACAAGATGGATGACCCTACCGTCGAGTGGAGCCAAGCTCGGTTCAAGGAGTGCGTTACCCTCCTAAGTATCCTGCCATTCTCGTCATGATTTCGTGCTAATTAATAACAGATGTACTGTCAAGGTTGGCAAATACCTTATGGGATTGGGATATAAGAGTGAAGGTATAGAACATGATTTCCCGCTAGCAAGATATGTTGCACTAATTTTAACATTCAAATCCAGACTTGACATTCATGCCGATCAGCGCGCAGACATTGGTTAACCTTAAGGATCGGGTGAGTACAAGTCATCTATATCAAAGAATTAACATGCTAACTCTCCGTAGGTGCCGAAAGAAGTGTGCCCTTGGTACGATGGACCATCGTTGCTGGAATACCTCAGCAAGATGGAACTGCCCCCTAGAAAGCTGAACGCACCTTTCATGATGGCTCTCAGCGCGAAGTACCGCGATATGGGTGAGAGAACCACTAGGCATTCCAACAGCAACTGCGCTAACACACACTAGGAACTATGGTTGAAGGCAAGATCGATAGCGGAATCGTTAAGAAGCAGCAAAACCTCATTGTTATGCCAAGCAAGACCAAGGTTGAGGTTGCCGCTTTGTACGGAGAAACCGAAGGTAATACCATAGCTCCTAAAAATATACGGCTGGCCACAAGGCTAACTCTCGGAAGACGAAATTGCGACTGGAAGCTGCGGTGACCAAGTAAGAATGCGCCTTCGGGGTGTCGAAGAAGAGGATCTTCTTCCTGGCTTCGTTCTATGCTCCCCTAGACGTCTGGTTCACTGTGTCTCTGCCTTCGAAGCCAAGATTAAGATCCTGGAAATGAAGAGCATCCTCTCTGCCGGTTTCAACTGTGTTATGCACGTGCACTCGGCTGTGGAGGAAGTTACTGTTGCTGCGCTTTTGCACAAGGTAAGTTTGGATTGGATACGCACACCGCACCGCGCGGCTTGTTAACTTTTGATGTAGCTTGAGCCTGGTACCGGCCGCAGATCGAAGCGCCCCCCTCCTTTCGCCAACAAGGGAGTAAGTTTTCAAGTTTGATAACACTCTTGGTTACTTTTACTAATTGTTTCAAAGATGACCGTTATTGCACGGATCGAAGTCACCAGCACTGCCGGTCAAGTTTGTGTTGAGCCCTTCTCGTACTCCGAGCAGATGGGTAGATTCACTTTGCGTGATCAGGTGAGCAGCTCTTTTAAGCATACTGGCATGGTAAACACGCTAATGTATTCGCCCAGGGACAAACCATTGCTATTGGTATGATCACCAAGCTCATCGAGAATGACGAGGTTGTTGCCGAGTAAATGCGCGAACACATGGTCTTTTGGCATTTCCTATCTCCCAATCTATTTTTCCGCGGCCAACAGCGATGATCCATCGGGTTGGTTAGAATATCGGGTGGCATGGGTGGGAACTGGCTCGACAACGACAAATCTATAACGTTGGCTGATGATGATGAATGTTATTTTTCCTTTTCGTGATCCCTATTTCATTATTTGCTGCCTGCTCGATATAAAAGCGACTACAAGAATTGCCCGCGACCCAGTATCGCAATACATACATCAGACTAAAAGGGTCTTGTGAAGTAACCATGGCAGTGTATTTATCTATCTATATCAAGGGGAATCGGAATACATACAGCTCATAGAAGAAGAAGAAGAAGAAACAGAGAATCATAACCTTGAAGGGCTCAAATCACCGACGCTTCTTAGACACGACCGTCGTAAACCCATCCTCATCCACTTCAGGCTCCGGCTTCTCCCTCGGTGCGGCATGCACCAACGCCGGGACGGCAGCATCATCCATATCGACATCCATACCATCTTCATCGTCATCATCCTCCTCGTCATCATCACTATCCCCCTCCGCCACACCCCGCTGAATGCCGGCCACAGCCTGCTGGGCCCCGCCCTTCCGCTGATACGCCTCCCACAGCGCCTGGATGGGCCCGTACTCGCCGCGCTCCGTCTGCCCCTTCATCTCCATGATCTGGTCCGCGACTGTCGCCGCGCTCTCGTCGTCCACGTCCACGTCGAACTCGTCCGTCATCACCTGCACCAGCACATCCTCTAGGTCGTACGCGTCCGTCTCCGGCCGCTCCGCCAGCATCTCCGAGATCGCCCCGCACAGCCAGTCGCGCTTGTCTGCTGACGTCGGCCCGCCCCAGTTCGATTGCACTGCCAGTGTCAGCGCTGGCCAGTCGTTCAGCGCGAGTGTGATGCCTAGGTCCAGGTAGTTGGTTCCGTTCGGAGCGGTCGTGCTCGGTGTGGGGTCGGTGGGGGTCGTCATTTTGATGGAGAGGTTTTTTTTTTTGGTATCGATGCGATTAGGGGGAGGAGGAGTGTGATAGAGAATTTGTTGCGTGAGCGAGAGGGTTGGAGGTTAGGATTGAGTTGTTGAGTTGAGTGTGGTTGTTGTTTGCGATGCGGGCCTTTGCGGCGGATGGCGGGGCTGGGTCTCGGGGGATTTGAGTACCGTGTTGGAGAATTGGGCGGGAAGTGAAGTTTTTCTGAAAATCGAAGGTTGTGTATTGTGATGCTATTACGTGAAGAAAAATAGATAGAGTAAATATGAGAACCAAAAGGATGAGCGCTGGCGCTTCTCTTGTGTCTGGATAGCTACTGAATTTTTTTCGATACTGATGCTAGTTATCGGGTGGCTGATTAGATAGATAAGCGGGTCAGGTGACTTTGCTGCAAGGGCACCGCTTCCGATGTTCCAGTTTGAAGTATGTACTGCACAGGAACAGCCCTAGTCCTTTCCCCAGGCTACAGATACTGGTCGTTTCTTCCTTAGCAACGTACTTATCCCTCTAAATCTGATTCTCAATCAGTATACCAACCGGACTCCTCACCAAGGTCCCCATGGACTTCATTGCCAGGCCAGTACTCGTGCAGGGTGCCTCTTTCTATCCTTCCTTGAATTTGATCAAAGAAGAATCTGATGATTCGAAGAGTCATGCTCACATCGCTGCCGGCATTGTGCCAGTCGCTAGCGAGCATGACATCTTCAGGGTATAATCTTCGAAACAGTTTTCCCAACCTCAGAGACGCACTGTTAGCATCAAGCTTGAGGGACCTTCTCACACTTGACCACCACGACAAGGGACACTCAGAACGATCAGGCTCAGGTGGGAGTAAGTCTGCCCGGCCCACGGACTCTAAACCATATTTCAGGCAAAGGTAGTCCTTGTTCGTCGAACTCCAGTCCAACAGTTTCCCAAGCCTGCCATGCTTCTCGGTATAACACTCAAGCATTTGTGCGATCTCAGCCCATGTATGGCCTGAGGTCCGCTCAGACCAATCTCCCTCACCATAGTGAGTTTTCAGCATGCTTAAAGCCATATAATAGGCTTCGCTTCGTATATCAACGGCGAGAGAAAGAATGTGGTCTGCAAGCTTGCGGACGGACATCCCGTGATCAATTTTGGTACAGGGGATGATCCAATCCTCATCAGCATTAGCCAGAGCGAGCTCAAATACGCCCAGGTGCCCAAACCGTGGCAGCAACAGCGGGGAATACTCGACGTCTAGGACGCCGACGTTCTTCGGCTTGCTCGACCACAACTTCATCACGCGATCAATCTCAGGGCTTCGCTTGAAATGGACTCTCGCGCTTCGCCAATTGAAGTTGCCGCCACTGGGTGACCGTGGCAGATGTCTGCGATTGCCGGCTGTTGTTGGCCCGGAGCATAGGTGCTCATCCCTCTCCAAGAGAGAAATAAAGTGTCTCCTGCATATGGAGCATTTAAGTGACGCACAGGCTGCCTGATGGTTTCTCCAACCCGAGAATGAGGCAAAGCTTCTCTTGCAATATGGGCAATTGATCGAACAGCAGCTTGAAATGTGTTCTCGCAGCTCTTCGCGCCTCATTCTTGCATCGCAACGGGGGCATTTCACGGCTCTGGTACACACCTTAAGATGCTCCTGGGTCATGTCTCGAGGGATCTTAGCCCCACAGCGACCGCAGCGTATCCGAAGCTTGCGGCATTGGTGCTGGTGCACTTGTAGATTAGAGTTCCAAACCTCTTCGTTGCAGTCAGCACAGGTAAACTTGCCCAATTTGAACCAAGTATCGTCGAGTCCCGGCCCAGGGCAGACGATCAGGTGGAGCAGAAAGCTGTGCTTCACCTCCTGGCCACAATGATGGCATATGCGGAGGATGAGGCCGCCCTCATATTCCTTCGTGGTATCATAATGCAGGTAAATCTCTGCCCAGAATGGCATCCAAACTGGCAGGATCTCCTTCAGCTGACACACGATGGACCACTCCTCGTCTGTAACTCCCGAGGCCGGTTTGCTGTACTTGCCCCATAAGTCTGGACAACTGGGAATATGCCCCAGCAGTCGGTTCCATTTAGCAGGTATGTTACTGACACCGCAATGGAAGCACCGAGCACGGCGTCTTCGATTCACTGACGTTACCTCAAAGTTACTCCTTAGCTCAGTGATCTGGGCTTCTGTAGGCTTTGACGTCCGAACAGGGCATTTTTGAAAATGTGATGAACCCTCTGGTTCAATGCTCTTCCTCTTTGGCATAACTCGTTCTTGTCAGCGGGCAATTTGACCAGAAATCCGTACGGCATGCCGTTTTCGACCGCCACATAGCTCAGCAAAGCAAGGACAAGATTGTTTTCGAAAGGTTTCGTTACCTTGTCCATGTTTGTTCTTGTCTAAAAGAAGAGTTTCTACAGGAAGATCAGCAGGGTAATTATATTTAACCATTTTCAAGCAAAATATGCTTCCCCGTCACTAACCCAATCCACATCTAACATGGAAAGAGTAGTGAAAAACACCTGTATTATATTCATTTTGTTTGTGCGTAGCACCGGTAGTGATCTTCTGCACCTGATCTTAAACATTGCATACAAAGAAACTAGCTGAAGCCATCGTGATAGCTTTCTTATAACCAACATTTTTTGTGCCAGATTTCAAGGAAGCTACTCAAGCGCTCAGGTCTTCCTCCGAGATGTTGAGTAGAAAGATGGAGATTAGCTCCATACCTCTATTTTCGCCTACGCTTGCCTGTACATCACTTCTGAGTGGCTTCGTTGTAGAGTTCTTCGCAGCTCGACGGCAACTGTAGTTATACGCGTAGTGTAGATCACCAGTTCCTTTACAGCGATAATTTGGGATACATTGCATGGGATGGATATGCGATAGGACTCTATTGACTAATAAGCGCATGATCCCAGAAGAAGAAGTAGGAAGGAAGATAGAGATCCGAAAAAGGAGGATCATTCATTCGGCCTTGTTGATTTTTTCAGGCAGCCTTGTCAGAAAATTCCGAACATGGGTTGTTCTAATAACATATTCGTAGTGATTTATATCAACCAGCTATTCGTTTGAGCATATCATTATCGAATAGAGACGGTATTCAGCTATCATTATCATGGAAATGGTTTCAGTATAGACACGAGGAGAAACGGGAGATGCGCTCATTGATCAACGCGCACATGAAATAGAATGACAAAGAATTCTTATTATAACAGTGTATGATTCCCAGTAGACAGTGCCGACCACTAAGAGAGTATTCCTAGGTGCTCCCATCAGCCACGCTCTGAAGTACATCCGTCACCAGCGCAAAGTCCCGCTCTTCCTCCGCCCGCCAATTCGAGATAGCAATTCTGCAAGCTGGTCTCCCATCCCATGAGGTGCCCGAGACAAACATCTTCAAAGTGTCGTTGATTCTCTTTGCTAGACTCTGGTTCAGAGTGTCATCCTTTGCACTGAAAAGCACGACTATGTACGTTTGGTCCAGTAGCGCATCCTTACTGCCAGCTGCTGGCAGGATGTTGTACGCTGGATGATCATATAGCCAACCGGCAATCATCCTGGCAAGACGGATCTGCTTCTGGAGCATGTCCCTGAATCCGTTTCTCCCATACGCCACAAGCGAGGCGTAGACTGGCAATGCCCTGAAACGTCTCGAGTTCTCCATTCCGTTGTTCAACGGGGATGGTATCGAAGTTTCCCCATTCTGGCCACTGGTCAGATACGCTGCATTTGCATTCTGGAACACATTCATGGCCTCCTCGGGGTGACGGCAAAGGACAAATCCACAGTCATACGGCACGTTGAGCAGCTTGTGCGCGTCACATGCAATTGAGTCTGCCAACTCCATGCCTTCGCAGCCTCGAGTGATAGACGCGAATTCAGCCGTTGGCTCAAGGATACGACCGAAGATGCCGAAGGCGCCATCAACATGAAGCCAGGCGCCGTATTTGTCGCAGAGCACGCGAAGCTTCCTCATCTCATCCAAGCTGGATGTGGCAAAATGACCGGTGTTGACTTCCCCGCAGGATACAGCGACGATGCTAGCTTTGTTGGAGGCCAACTCCGTCTCAAGTTTCTCTAGGTCAAACCGAAGGGGGTCATCATTTCGGCAGGTATTCTTGACGTTCGTACGTCCGATCCCGAGGATGCCAGCAGCCTTTCCCACCGAGGAATGAGGTAACGTCGAGAGAACCTGGATCCCTGAGAGACCTGCCGCTTGCATGACCTCGAACAAGCCAGACTCCCCAACGCTCTTGATGGAAACACCCTTCTTCTCAGCGGCGGTCCGTAGGACGTATTCTCTTCCGCACGCCAGCCCCTGGACATTGCTTGCTGTGGCTCCGGTGGTGAACGTCCCATTGTGCCAAAGGCGTCTATCCAACCGGAGAAGATCGGCCAGCAGACCCAAGGCGGAATATTCAACATCTGTTGCAATTGAGTGCTCCGTAATGTGGACTTGTACGTTTTGGTCATAGGCGGAGACAATGTTGTCTGCGAAAAGCGCGGCAGGAGTGATGCCGCCAGTGACGAAGCCGTAGTAATTGGGGCTTATGCTGCTCCGGTTGAAGGCAGGGACTAATTCGTCCAGAACATGTTGAGTGGTCTGGTCGAATCCCATTCCCTCGTCGCTGAGAGTCTTCGGAAGGGACTCCCTGGCCCGGGCAAGAGCAGCAGCATTAGGGAGGACGCCAGGCTCCCACGTTTGAGTCATCTTCCACAAGTCTTGCTGTAGACGGCCCTGCTCTTGCGCAGTTCTCTGAACATCTTCAAGATCCATGGCTAATGAATCAATTGGGTAGTGCGGAAGTCTGGTTTGTAATGCTCGCAGCTCGTCAAGATGTAGTGATTGTATGATGCAGAGTTGATTAACGATCGTAGCGGATATATATCCTCGACACTAAAGCGGGATTTGGAGACTCGGCTATACTTGCTATGTTGAGACAACCGGGCTTTGAGTGAGCTCCGAGTAATTTCGCTATTTAGAGAACAATTGACTCAATTAATGTTAAAGCATTGACATTCACGCTTCAGTGCTCTTGCCAGAAAGTAAGTACAAGAATCGTCATTCATTCAACTGGGGCGAAAATGGAGATCGGATGGTGGAGAGAAGAGGGAGAGATAGAAGAGAGAAGTGTGAAGCTTAGCGCCGTCGGTTGATACCGCACCCGCACTCCATCCATCGTATTCCTGATACCGGCTCACTAAACCACCGCCAGACTCTCTGCCCCCTCTACTTATACCACGTTTTGCGTGATATTGAACTATCACCCCTTGTGGATTCAAGGTATACTCAGCAAGTCAAGATCGATGGCGGCTAAGCTGATTGATCGGAAGTTCCACAACGTCCCAGGTGCGTGTTTCCCTTGTATATCTCCACCAAAGGAGTGCTGACAAGTGGGGGCTACTGCTTCTTCAGGGAGGCTACGCGTGGCCGAGCTGTTCTTTGACGTTCCTCTCAATTACACCAAGCCTAATGAGGGTACTTTGAGACTTTTTGCTCGGAGCGTTCGGCGTCTAGTTACCCCTGTCGAGCCTAATACCGGCAACAATGACGACAAGCAGCTCCCATGGTTGGTCTACTTGCAGGGTGGCCCGGGGTTCGGATGTCGTCCGCCCCAGGAAATCGGCTGGATAAGTACCGTTCTTGATAAGGGCTACCAAGTACTCATTCTTTTGTACACTTATCCCTGAAACATGCATGCTAATCATGCACATAGGTTCTGTTTCTGGACCAGCGTGGAACTGGCCTCAGCTCGACCATCACGGCGAGCACACTTGCACGACAGGGCAATGCAGTCAAGCAGGCGGAATACCTGAAGCACTTCCGTGCCGACAACATCGTCCGTGACTGTGAGGCCGTCCGTCGCTGTCTCACGACAGACTTTCCCGAAGACAAGCGCAAGTGGAGTGTCATTGGCCAGAGCTTCGGAGGCTTCTGCATTACATCCTACCTTTCCATGTTGTAAGTTAAAAGCCCTGGGCGGTAGCCCGAACAGCATGGATACATGCTAACGATATGCCGTGCGTCAAAGTCCGGAAGGTCTGTCTGAGGCTTTCATCTGCGGTGGACTGCCTCCTCTCGTCAGCGACCCGGACCCTGTCTATGCACGCACATACGGTACACGAATCCCTCCCTCAGAATGACCAGAAAACCGCTAACCCCAAGAAGAAAAGGTCCTTGAGAGAAACAAGGCGTACTATGCCAAGTTCCCCGAAGATGTCGACCGGGTCAAGCAAATCGTTCAGTATCTGAAAGACAACGAGGTTGCGCTGCCTTCCGGCAAGCTCAGCCCCGAACGTTTCCAGCAATTGGGTATTGCCTTCGGAATGCACGGTAAGACACACCCAGATCAACCACTACCATCTCTATTCTAACAGCTTGATTCGCAGGTGGTCTTGACAGCATACACGGTAGAGAAGCCACTCCCCACCTCAACCAGCAACGCCTCAAACTAACAACAAGATAGATCTTGTACTGCGCGCCTGGAGCGACCTGGACGTGCTCGGCTTCCTCACCCACCCGACCCTGACCTCGATCGACAGTCACGGCGGCATGGACAACAACGTCATCTATGCCATTCTCCACGAGGCTATCTACTGCCAGGGGTGAGAACGGCTTCAACAACGCCTGAATCCCGGCCCATTGACTAACGCACCCTCACTTCATTGTAGACAAGCATCCAACTGGTCCGCAGACAGATACCGTGCTTCCAACACAAACTTCCACATCGACACGACTCTGCCCGAGATCCTCTTCACCGGCGAAATGGTAAGCACTCAAACCTTATCAGTCAAAGGACCTACCAACTAAACCCGGTGGAAACAGGTCTACAAGGACATGTTCGACTCGTACACGGAGCTCAAACAGATCAAAGAGGCAGCCGACATCCTCGCGTCGACCAACGACTGGCCGCAGCTCTACGACGAAGCCCAGCTGGCGCGGAACGAGGTCCCCGTCTACGCGGCTACGTACCTCGATGACATGTACGTGCACTTCGACCACGCGCAGAACACGGCCGCCAAGATCAAGGGCATCAAGCAGTTCATCACGAATACCATGTACCACAATGCGATCCGCGCGAAGTCGGATGAGGTGTTCCAGCAGCTGTTTGCTATGCGGGAGGATACCATTGACTAGGCTGGGTTGGAGAAAGGCTAGTGGATTATAGTTATCTAGGGCTCTATTGCTGGGCTCTCCTCCACGATAGCAGGCGTATTCGTGAATTGAGAGATGGTTCTGAAGTAACTTTCTGGTGGCTTTCATATTCTTTGTCATAGTAGATTTCGTATACATGGTCTATATGCGAGAGGGTATTGCTCGTACTCTATGATGTGTTCCGCCTCTGACCTCGAAGTAGGTTGTGTAAGATGCCTTCATGGTGACTACCGTCGAATGGGGAAAAGTATAGAAAGAGAGACCGTCCGTCCTCCACGAAATGGATGGTTCTAACTGAGATTGGTGCCCCAGACAAACTTCCCCGCACTGTCGACTCAAGCACAACAGGCGAAGACTAGATGGTGTGAATGTGTAGAAGATCATTCAGGAAAAACCCACTCAACATTTTCACACCTGGGAAGATGATTCCCAATAGAGTGGGTGTACTCAGACACTGCAGCAGTTGATGGTGAATAAGTCGTTCAGAAAACCTGAACAAGATCGAGTTAGCGGATGGAATCAGTCCAATTCATTGGGCACAGTTGAGAGAAAACATACTGCACCGCCAATGATGAAGAGTCGTTCTTCCTCTTGCCGCACCCACTCGATGATCTTGCTCGCGCTCTGAGCCAGAGCATTGCGGTTTGCATTCGCGCCCGCCACGCAATAGAGCTCGAACATCGGGGTCACCCAGGCGAAAGAGCTGGATGACTGAGATACGCAGTGGTGAACTTTTACGTGGGTGTGTTTGGCATGGATACTGGCGTGGAGGTTGTTGTAGGTTGACATCAATCTGCGAATTTTTCCGGGTTAATGCTCTTTCTTGCCCCGATTTGATGTGAACCAAGTTCCCTACCTTCGACGTCGCGATATGGTGGAGAATTCATGGTTGTAGGATGACATTGTGAACTGGACGTTTGCCCGCGACTTGTACAGGAAGTGATGCAGGACGGTCCCCGGGACAATGTCCGTCGTGTTGGGACGGCCTCTGTCCACTGCTTCTTTGATGATCTTAATGCTGCCGTTTTTCTCCATTTGCTGTGGGGTAAGGTCTTTGGGTTAGTGATGTAAAATCTGTGGAAGGGTGCATTGTATTTAAATACCTCGACGAACGCGTTGCGCATGTCTTGCAGCTCGAAGAAACTTTCCTTGTTGGCACTGATCAAGACGATGGCGACCGATTCTTCCTTGGTGGTCGTGTCGTCGGCTGTGTTGCCCTCACCTCGGAGGTCAAGAAAGCTGACATACATGTACAGATATCCGCTGCTGTTGAAGCCGGGAAGACAGACGGGAATCCAGCTTTCACCGCCACCGGCCTTGACAGCCTCAGCCTCGAAGATCATGTTGAACAGCAGTTGCAGGTCCCCGGGGTGCAGGGAATGCTTTTTGGGTCGGACAACATTGACAAGTCGACCGCCCGCAACCACCAAGCCGTAGAGCAGGCTGCTGACTTTTGTTTTCAGAAGAGTGTTGTTGATGGCTTGACGGTGAGACTTGCGGATTTTCAAGCACTCCAGAGCTGAGAGTAGGGTGGATGGCGATCCTTTGGTAAAGCTGTCGGCTAAGGTGGACAGAAGAGTCTCTGATCCTTGGAGCGGTCGCTTTAGATCGGTCGAAGGACGGACAGAGAAAAGATGAGTCAAAGATGGCAGGGTGAGTGTAGACAGAATTTGCATGTACAAGGCTTCCAACTGGAGTTTGAGCTGCGTGTCACTCTCCAGCAGTCGACTGATTGCTACAAGATACAGTGGGCCCTTCGTGACGATCACGAATTTGGTATCTCCCGCGGAAAAGCTCCTTAGAGGGTCCTTGGAACCTTCATAGAATGAGATGATCGTCTGGATAACACCGATATACGTGGATATTAGGCCCCCGTCCCCATGTCGCGTCCATATCGGCTTGCCAGCAGCCGAAAGAATAAGGTAGTGTTTTCGTTTCGCTTTCCATCGCTCAAGGACTTGTTCTGGAAAAGATCATCAGCACTGCCCCATAAACGCCGTATAGAAACGGATAACACACCTTCGTGCTCTCCCTCCTCGTCCACATCCCCTACGGGCTCAAACTCGCTTGCGAAGTCATCCTCCACGTCGTCAGCTCGGAACTCGGGAAACTGTAGAAGCCCCGTGCTATGCTTGCGAATGGGGCCAGTATCCGTTGCGACAAAATCACCAAAGACATTCTCGACATCACCGAGGTCTCCTTGAGGTACCGAGCTCCTGATACTTGCAGTGTCCCCAGTCTCACTCCCCCTCGAGCTAGTCAAGTGGTTAAGACTTGCCTTGGCCCTCAGCGTCTCGGAGGCTTCGCGCACAACGTGATTTTCTTTTCCGGCATCGTGACAGCCAATATCCGTCAAGGAGACGGCTGTTGTGGCCCTGGACTGAAGGGTTGTGGGTGCGCCAGGACGAGCAGTGCGTAGCGAGGCACCTCCTTCATCCAGGAGGCGCAATGTATTGGGGCGCGGGGGTAGGGGCGGGGGTCGCTCTTCCGGTGTTGGATCGGATTCGCGATCTGAGCAACTGTTGGGCTGTCGAGGCAACGACGGCGGCAAACTCTCGGAGGTGTCAGTTCCAGCATCGGTTGCGTTCTGCGCTGGACCGTTGGCCGTCGAATCCATGCTGGTCAGCTCCGGCGCATCGAAGGCTGCGTGGACTTGGGGATGTGCGTCCGTGCACTGGGATGGGAAACGTGTATGTCCAACGTAGAAGAATAATCTGTTATGTCGCTATGCTGAGTTGGTTCACTACACATGCGCTAAGAGTAAGATTGCACATTGTGGTAGTGGCAGCAGTCCCCAACTTGGATGACGAGGCCGGCCGGTGGGAATAAATCGCAGGTAGTGACGAACGTGCCTTGCTTTGCAGTTCAAGCTTGGAGTCTGGGACGATTTAACGTGGAGCACGGGATCGACCCGGCGGAGCTTCCGAAAGGCGGGCGACCGACGCCAGATAAACGGAAACATGTCCGCCTGGCTTCGAAACCGATTCAATGATCCCAACCAAGTCCCACATGCTTCCTTGATGCCTTGAAAACAAATCATGACGGACTGCGATCGCCATATACCTGCCCAGGACATCATCAAATACCCGACATTCGCACAATGAGCCTTGATCCCAGCTCGTTTCCGAGGTCGCACTCCCCCGCAAGCTCCGAAAGCTCTCTTACGCGCTCCCGACTACGGGGGAAGGACGGTCGGTGATATCCTCACTTTTCTCCCTTTACTGGTGCTACAAGTATAGTAGGCGGGACTAACAGAGATGGAGTATCTTAGAGCCCCTTAGAAAAGACAAGAACTACCGCCGTTATGCGTCCACCGTCGAGCGAGCCCTATCGCTATTCGATACCGCTTTGCAGGAATGGGCGGATTACATCTCCTTCTTGAGCCGCCTGCTGAAAGTACATCTCTCGAGATGAGAAACTCAGCATGTGATGTTGACGGTTCGCTCATAGGCACTGCAATCCCACCCTGCGGACATCCACATCGTTCCCCATAAAGCGCTCGTTTCCAAACGGCTTGCACAATGTCTCAACCCTTCCTTACCGTCGGGTGTTCACCAGAAAGCGCTGGAAGTGTACTCGTATATATTCGCTCTGATCAAGGTTCGTTCGGTCCACCCACAGGCTCTGCGCGATGTTTGCTGATTGAAGGCATTGTCCACTAGCCGGAGGGTCTATCTCATGACTTACCATTGTATATGCCTGGCATTGCGCCCACATTAACGTTCGCATCCCTCACGGTCCGACCCCTGTTCCTGACACTGGTGGAGACCCACATATGCAACCTAGAGCCCTGGGCGATTCGTCCGGCCTTGAAGGCCATCATACTGGCTCTGCTACCAGGGCTAGAAGAAGAGACCAGCGATGACTTCGAACCTACAATGCGACTGGTCAACAAATTCCGCGATATCGCTGGCGCTATGGAGACGCACAAATCTGGGGATTCTGCTAGCTCCGGAGGACATTATTTCTGGCAATGCATCTTTCTAGCCTCGATCACAAGTCCCAGCCGACGGGCTGGTGTTCTCGCCTACTTGAGTCGCTATCTTCCTAAATTGGGCAATACGGACCGCCGGCCTTCTAAAGGCGAGTCGATTGAGCCTGTGGGTGTCAGTAAAGCTGTGCTAGTTGCAGCAGAATCAGTTATCGTGCCTGAACCCGGGTTGCTCATACGCTGTTTTGCGACCGGTCTCGCCGACGAGCAGGTACTCGTTCAGCGGAATTTCCTGGATTTGTTAGTCACTCATCTGCCACTCAGCTCGCCAATCTTGCAGTCAAGGACTACGGGGGATGATCTCGAGCGACTAATAGCAGCGGCTGTGGGGGTCGTCGCCAGGCGTGACATGAGTCTGAACCGAAGACTGTGGGCTTGGCTCCTCGGACCTGAATCTTCCAACGAGCGACCGTCATTCGAAGCCCGCAATTCTATATCAGAAGGCACGATTCAATCCGTTGAAGACAACAAGGAGCTCTCGCCATCGGAGTACTTTAGCAAGTTTGGGTTGACCCCACTAGTCAAAGGTCTCTTGCGAATGATTGAGCATGATACAACCATCCCATCAGAAAAGACGAAGCCATTCCGGATCTCGCTTTCGTTGCTGGATAGATGGGAAGTCGGCGGATACATTATACCGGAGATCTTCCTACCAATCATCCGAAGCGTGCAAGCATTTGGACAGAAAGCTTCTAAGAGTCAATTCGAGGAGGTTTTTCGCAGTGCCAGCTCATTTTTCGACGGCGTCGAAAGTGGTGTTATCTTCTCAGAACTCCTCCGTCTAATCGACTGGCAAACACAGGACCTTAACTCTGATCTCGAAAAAATAACAAGCAACCTGGAGCTTGCTCACTTCATACTAGAAAACTTCAACGTTCGTGAAGAAGACATGATCGCGGTTCATATTCCCCTGCTGACACTGTCCACCATCGTCAAAATGAGGGAGTTGTCTTCATTGAGCCACTCCGCAGCAACCGCGGAGCAGTTGCAGTTCGTCTCGATCGGGCTATCAAAAGTCATGGATTCTCTGACGGGTTTCCTCATAGAGAGGTCATTCATAAAGAAGTCCGATTCTCCCAAAGCAGGAGAAAGAACCAGTTCTGATATGGCTGGATCGGACATCCTGAACATAATCCATACTTTCTACGAGCGAAGCAAGAATAGCTTAGACCCACAACCCGTTCCCTTTGCCCCAAAACAGCTGGGCGAGCTCATCATTCGGAATGCCTACGAACAGGCCATAAACGCCCTTGGTGAGCGAAAGGACGCCACGCGATTGCACGATCGGATCAATCTCCTCATCATTTTATTGAAGAAACTTCCTCGAACACGTATATTGCGCGATAGGCGCTTATATCTCGCGCTATCCGATCGGGTCCGCGTCGACCAAGTCGAAAAATCCACCGCGTGCTTTTCGACTATCTCATCGATTGCATCAGCAGTAACGAATCTATACATCATTCATACTGCCGGATACTATATTAGCTATGAAGATGTGTCGGACCTCATCCCCGCACTTGTGGGTCAGCTATGGCAGTTTCTCTCCCCAATGAGCCCGAAATTTCATGTCGAGGCGGTCCGTTGTCTGTGGCAGTTGCACGCTGTCTCTTGGTCGGACCACCTAGTCGAAGCAGCCATAACGTCTTTTATGGTTGGATCGTCGTCTGCAGTTTCTTTTGAAGGGTTGACAGGAGAGCAAATTGGAAGATATTTCGTCCTGTGGAACCACAGTCATCAAGGCAACTACGAACTTCCTCCAAAGCGCTTGTATAACTCCCCTGAGTCAGGAAAAGTGTATCAAGCTTCGATGCTTGAGCGTCCGCTTTTCATTGTTCTAGACTTGCTCTCTCAGCACTCGAATGAGAATTCTCAGGTTGTCCAACGATGGCTCCAAGACCTGTCATCCATGCATAAGTAAGTCAAATGCTCCCTGAATAGCCAGCCAAGGCGACAAATACCCTCCGAGCTCTTTTAGCAATTTTTTCGGGGGCGCAGAGGGTAAACTGTGCGGTCAAGAAATGCTTATCAGTCACAGGGTCTTCCGTATATTAGTGTCACGTCTTAACCGCCTCTTTCACGGGTCCAGTTATGGTGAAACGGAGAAAGATGATCAGGCTGTGTCACCGGATGACTACAAGGAGTGTGATTATCTGCTTCGCACCATATCCAACGTCGTCTCTACGCTTTCCCATAATGGCTGGGTCACTCTTCTTACCCAAACGCTCTCTCAATCGGACAAGCGTAAAGATGCACATGCATCTGAAGGTCGGTCGACTGATTTGTCTTCCAAAGTTTGACTCTCACAATATTTTAGATAACGCTGGACTTCAAAGCCTCCATTCCATCATCTTTCAAGCCAGTCTAAAGGTGATCGGCGAGCAGACCACGGCAGCTGCTCATGACTTGGAGACAATCAGACTACAACAAACGTCACTACTAGTCATGCGTCAGGTCCTTCTGGGTCCGGGGGCTGAAGAGGTGATCGATTCTGGAATTGATTCGTTCTTGGTTGATAGGCTCTCTCGCGCCCTCGATCATGGCGCAAACGAGTCTATCCAAGGAGACCTCATAGACACTCTTCTGGCAGCGTTGAAAGTGCGGTTTGCCCAAGCGTACCTGCCACCCCCTCCCCCAAGGCCAAAGCACAACCGAACAAGCTCCCGTGAGCGCTTGACAAGCCCTTCGATTCTCTCTTTCACAAGCGATAAACCAGAAAAGGCGCCTGCATTCCCTGCCCTCCCTCAACCTCCCCGACAACTTCTCGAATGCCTTCTGAAAGGAATTGGGTCTAAAAGCTCGAGGGGAATCGTGGACAAGTGGACCGTGCTTCTTTGCGAAGTCCTACCATTGTACGCTGGGTCAATCTTCCAGATACTATTGATGCTTGTCGAATCGCTCTGTAAAGAAATCCAACTTTGTTATGCGAGCCTTCAACTTGCCTTCAAGCGTACGGAAGGATGGCCTGATGACCGATCCGAGTATGCCACCATTGCTCTCCTCAGCGCGCTTGAGACCTGCATCGCCACTGCTCACGAGCGACTATTAGTGGAGGAAGCCAATGTTCCTGCTGTTAAGAGTCCTGACCAGACCCATGGATTCTTCGGTAACATGGTGTCAGGGGTCTTCTCGTCCGAATCAAATCATACTCGCCCGGCGGCAGCGAACAATCGTCTTACTGTTCTGCTCTGCTTCCAAGATACCGTGAGACTATGCTTTACCATATGGTCTTGGGGTGCGGTAGAGCGGTGTACACTGCCTCAGGACGCAGAGTCAATAGCCTCGTTTCAGTACACATCTCTCCGCATGAGAAACAGATCGCGCCGCATTCTTGAGCATTTGTTCAATGCAGAGGCACTCGAATGCCTCGAGACAGCTGTCGAGATGTGGACGAAGTCTGATAACGAGACCTCGTCATTGATTATGAGTTTGCTCCACACTCTAGACGGATCTAGACCAAAGATCGCTATCCCAGCTGTGTTCAACTCTATTTACACAAGAACTAATCCCGCAGCGTTAGAGCCGAGCCGCAAGTCTACATTGACGGCGAGCCTTACTGAGTCTGAGTTGGCGGGCTTCTTGGTAGCATACGCCAGGTCACTCGATGATGATGTGCTTAATGAGATCTGGGCAGACTGCACAACATTCCTTCGCGATGTATTAAGCAATCCATTTCCACACCGGCAGATCCTTCCACGCTTGGTCGAGTTTGCAGCAATCCTTGGCGCAAAACTGGAACATACCAGCTTCGGTGAAGATCGACGCATGAGGAAAGAACTAGGGGTATGTAAAGACAGAGGACATTGCGACTCACTTTCTAGGGCTTTACTGACGGGAAGTAGGACGTACTACTGCGCCTTCTTACAGCGATTTGGACGAGCAAGCCAATGGGTCTCGCACAAGAATCTTCCCTCAGCCGGGGTTCTATCGACTATGACAGTTCGCCTTCGCCACAAATTGGACCTGACGATATGCTTAGTATTCTCGCGGCGTCTATGTCTGCATTCACAACCACGCTCGGTGATTCTGATCGGATCACGTCTGCAGTATCTGGTATCTCTACGAATGTGGTTGGGCCTCTCTTTCGCTCGCGACTCTTTCCGAACAATCTCAACCAGAATTTTATGACTTTGTTCCAGCACATAGCTAGAGTTCCGTCTGCTGCTAAGATCTGGAAAAAAGACATAGCCGATGCATTCAATGATCCAAGATTTTTTGGCATGCAGATGGACTTGGTCCGCGACGGATGGCTGAGTTTACTGCGACAATGGGTGCTCGCAGACAAAGATCGCTTGTCTGAGCTGCTGTCTCGCCTTCCGCCACCTAGTACAGCAGGTATCATGTTCGGTGTTGGGGCATCTGCTGCTCGGCTAGAAGCTGATCGCAAAGCACAATTGAACCTGCGTCGTATCAGTCTCATAATTTTGTCTGCCAACGATGATTATTATATTGGCGAGCTACCCGCCCTTCTGCAGAAGCTGGAAGACCTCCTTGGGGCGACTAGTACCTCTTCTCCATCTTCAACGACGAGGGCTGAGATCTTCATGGTCCTGCGTGCCCTTGCGCTCAAAAGCTCTGCGACGGCACTCTCCACATTCTGGCCGCTCATCAATGCTGAACTACAGGAGGCCATAGCCGCCGTGCCGCTAGGGCCGCAACAAGAAGTCTACAATCCATACGTCTTGCTGCAAGCATGCAAACTGTTGGATACGCTACTTGTGCTGGCACCGGATGATTTTCAACTTCTCGAGTGGCTTTATGTGACCGACACCATAGACGCCATCTACCCACCGGAGCGCTTCGAGCCGATGGCACTCGCGGATGAGGTCTCCCAGAGCTTGGGTATGCGAGGGCCTACATCGGCCGATGGTGCTGGGGAAACGGCCAACATCAGTCATGGGGTGAAACAACCGAGCCTTGCCGCAGACTGGATCCGCGAAACGGCCAAAGATGAGATTGTTGATCGGGTACTTCGGCCGTTTTTCGACCAGCTCAGCATTCATGCATTTGAAAGCACCTATAGCATGGGCCAACCACGGTTGGACGCATGCTTGAACGACCTGTTGGCGGACATCTTCAATGAAAGTACCATGGCCAACTAAGGCTCCTAGCTTACTCCGCGTGCTGCGCGTGCATAATTCACTTTTCTGCTTGTCTGCGATGATTTGAACTGATGTGACTACAATGGACACGCATAAGTCAATCAATCATGTATCATGGGATAGAAGCGGCATTTTCCAGCGTTGATTTCAGGCGTCAGGGCGTCGGGCCGCATGGTTTCGTAGGCGCAAAGTATCAATTAAGCATAGTGGATCAATAGCATGAATTCTATGATAGAATATTCTGGAGGAGCGGGAAAATAAATAAGCAGAGTATGACAGGAACATTGGCAATCGGCAGTTGAATTTGAGGTGGGAATAATAATGCAGTCGTCTATTGGGTGGTACTTTTGATTTTAAGTAGTAACATCCTCGGCCCAACTGGCTGGCCAACAACAACGTCACACTCTCCACCCAAGCTCTTCCTCCGCACCACCCAAACATCTACTTCTACTGCTCTACTCCTTGATTTCACCAGGTAAGATCTCAGACAACTACTCCTGTAGCTGTGGCTAACACTCTCATGATTCTTACTGATCAATCTCCCAGATTTTCTTCTACCTTATGAACATGAGTGCTGCTCGAAGGGTGTTGTCGCCTGCCGTGCGCTCCGGCGCAACCAAGCCGGTCTTCATCCCGACGCGGACCTTCGCGGCCTCACCCTTGATGAAGGAGGCGGCCACCACTCTGCCCGCTAAGAAGCCCGTGGGCGCATTCCGTGGAGGGTACTGACATTCCTACACTAACTTTACTCTTCAAACTGACCCTCCATCTCCCGGTTTGACTAACAATCTCTCTTGGTGAACAGAATCTTCGGTTTCCTGACTGGCTCGGTTGCAGCCGGTGTCGCCGTCTACTACTATATCTTGGCCGAATACCGAATCTCCAATGAGATGCTGACTGAAGACATCTACGTACGTGCTTCTGTCTTGCTGCCCACTGAAAAACTCTTTCCGCTAATGCGGGCTGCTAGGCTCTTCAAATCGCTACCCAGAAGCTGCAGACTTACATCGGCGAGCTAGAAACCAAGGTCGACCAGTTGAAGAAGAAATGATCTGAGTTGCATATCATCTTCCTTTTCTCTTTGTGTCAATGTTTTCATCTCTATTCCGGGTTTGTTTGCCTTTATTTGTTTCCGCAGGAGTTCCTCGCTACGTACGGGTCTAGCATATCATTTTGGTCCACTGTTTGAATGCAGGTTCTGTGGGGATGAGCATCGTAAAACCAGTCGAACCAGGACTGTATCTCATATGTACGAAAGTATATTGAAACGTACGCATTCAAGTACATGTTCAGACAAAAAAGCACTCTAAATATCAATCAAATGACCAGTCATCAAAGACAAAGGCATGCATCTACTTCGACAACGCGCGCGTGCACTTCGGGAGGCGAGACAGACTGTTGGCGTCATCATGCAATGCAAACACAGCAAACAAGCGCTACCGCCTTCACCCTCGCTCTCTCTTATCGCGATTTCTCTTGCGCGGTGATCGATAATCGCGCCTGCGCAGCACTGCACCTTCACCCTATCTCCTATCAAAACAGGGAAAAGAAAAAAATGTACCACGTCGAACTCCTCCCAGGGTCCACGACCCACGCCACCCCGGGATGGACCTACGTGCCCGATCGGGGCTTCGATCCAGCCAAAGCAGCCATCACGCCCACCATCGGCCGCAAACGCGGCATCCGGGACCCCGGCCGAACAGACCTGTCGTCCAGACAAACCAACGCCATCATCCGCCATCTGGCCGAGCTGGACCGGGAGAACCATCGCGATGTGCAGATTCAGGTTCCGGTGCGGCAGAAGGAACCTGCTGCGCCACGAGGTAGGACCTTCCTTCCCCCTTTCCTCTTGGTGCGATCTCTGTGAACTCCAGACTCGGAGCAAACGAGAGCACGCAAACAACCAGACAGAACTCTTTCCCCCCAGTCCAAATCTTTATACACCCTAGAACAAAACCGAGCAACTCACTGAAAGAAACAAAAAATCAGGCACCCGAACAAAAGTAACCTCGAACGTGCGCCGGATCCTGCAATCCCAAAAAACCTTCCGGAACTACCTAGACGACGAAGAAGCCGCTCGCGCGCAACAAGCCACCGCAACCCCCACAAACGCAACCTCTTCCTCCTCCTCCGCAGCAGCGGCAGCCGGCGCTACGACCGGGGGAGGAACATCATCAGCAGCGGGGCATAGAGGCAGCATCCACAAGATCACAAAATCCACCGCGACCTCAACGCCCACGCCGCTCCGCCGAAGCTCCACACCCCTCACATCAAAGGACACGTCCCGGTCACGAAAACAATCGTCCGTACCGCCTCAAGCACAAGCACAGCCCGCCTCAACAACAGCCCCCGAACAAACCCCTTCCCCGAAGGAGGAAGAAGAAGAAGAAGAAGAAGAAGAAGAACAAGAACAAGAAGAAGAACAAGAACAAGAAACAAATACAACAACCCTCATCCGTTCAGAACACGACACCAACCCCTTACTCCGCACGTATCTGCCTACCGCGCCCTCGGAGCGGATCATGCAGGCGCTGCTGGCTGAGCCGCCGCTCACGTATAACGCGTCGCGCGCGGGATCGCCCATCGCGAGTCGGGCCACGAAGCGCCATTTCTGCTGCATGTGTGGGTATTGGGGCAAGATCCGGTGTAAGAATTGTCATGCGAGGACGTGTGGGTTGGCGTGTTATAAGGTGCATGAGGATTCGAGGTGTGGGGCGTTCTTTTGATAGGGGTTTTCGTTTATGGGGTGGAGGGGATGACTTTGGTCTGCCGCTTGTCGGGTTTGTACTGTTATATGTTATATTAAGTGATACCAAGTTTGTTTATATGTATACTGCTTATTTAAGGAGGACTGAAACCATCCAAAAACCGCTTTGGGATTGAGTTCGCATTGTGAGTAGATAGATAGTACTAAGTGCGATACGTTTAACATTTCAAGTTGATCCCCGCGCGCGCTTCCTCCTCTCGGATCTCGAACATCACCTGGATTCCCACGAACAGCGCACAGCACGCCAAAACAATATACACGATACCGGCCCACGACCCCAGGATCGACGCTATAAGGCCCTTGAGTCCGTCTAGCCCCAAGGCAAAGCCGACCAGGTTAGCAATCATCATCATCAGGACGTTGCCCACGGCCCCGATGCCGGTGATCACCCGGTAGGCGGTGGGACGTGAGCGCCAGCGACTGGCGGGGAAGAGCAGGGAGCCGATGACCTCAGGCAGCACGAACAGCGTGATGAGCCAGCCCCACATGAGCAGACGCAGGTTGATGTCGTGCCAGAGAGCGACAAAAGTGAATACAATGAGCGTGTTGAAGATCTTCCGGCCCTTGGCATACATCCCAGACGAGGAGTTGCCGCTTCCGCGGCCACTGCTGCCGCCGCCGAGAGGGACGTAGAGGTAGCGCACGATCCAGCGGTTGAAAGAGCGGTGCCATGCGCGCCAGAAGGCCATGGGGGAGTAGTTGTTGGACACGCAGCGGATCATGTTCTCTGGCGGATCGATGCCGTCTACTAAAGCCCAGAAGCGGAAGAAGCGCCATGGGATGAGGAGTTTGAGCCAGATGATGTGCAGGTTGAAATAGGCGAGCATGCTGAGCTGGCCTGCCGTGTACAGGGACCAATCCGGAGAGGCATTGGAGATGGCGACGGCATAGATAAAATGGAGTATCAGCTCCATAGCGAGTAACGTGAGGAAGAAGCGGACTCCATAGAGGGTTGTTCTTGTGCTGGTGAGAGACGGCGGAGCATATCTCTGCTGGGAGATATAATCGTTGAAAGTCAAGATGGGTCCGGTCAGGTAAAGCGGTGCGTAAAGCACATAGGCGATATAGCAACGGCCGTTGAATGCAGCCAGCTCGGCCGGGATACTGACTCTGTCCCTTTCCGAGAGGGCAGCCGGATCGAGTTGCTTCTTCTTATGGCGGTCAGAGGTAGTTCCTTAAAAGGGGAATTATAGACTTACTTCAATGGGACTGGAGGCGGGATAGTCAAGGCTCCAGTAGTAGTCCATATTGAAGCTGATCAGACGGAGGACGGTGATATTGAACAGAATTTCCCACCGGGGAATTATACCCCCAAATTCGTCGAGAGAACGAGCCCAGAGCACCAGTTCGGGCACTTGTTTGGCAGCATCGAAAGCAGGTACCAGGAGAGTAGCTAGTCGTTCGAGCGGATAGCCGGCGCAGAGCTCATTGGCGAACAGAGTCATGATGTTGAATGTCCAAGTCGCTGCGGGAATATAGTCTCGGGGAAGTGATTTGCAAATTCGGTAGTTGATATATAGGATAGCGAGCACCTTCAGAGCAGACACTCCATGGAGGGCCACGATGAAAACAAAAGCGAAGTAGTAATCGAAGTTGACCCGCTGTTTGAGGCGGGCCTCCCCAGCTGCAACGGCCGGGGATGCTTTTACAAAAGCCAGGTCGGGGCTTTCTCCCCCTACATATCGATTATAGACACGGCGAAGCAATGGATGGCCGACTAAGAGAATGAGGAGGTAGGGAACGTTTTCTCGGAAACCAGAATATTGCGAGTCGGAGTTATCCTAGGCATTCGAGCAACATTAGCTTCGAATTGTAGACATCTGAGAGTTCATGACATACGACTTTGCGACCGGGTATCCAACCGTCCTCGAGTAAATGAGAGTATGTTGCATAAGTGGGATGGCTCTCTGCGGGAACAGTCAGTATTTGTTTTCATGCTCAGGAGAGCAAACCAACCTTGCGATACACCAATGACAGTGGTGAACATCAATGGCACAACAGTCAAGAAGATGACATAGTAGATATAGAATTCGAAGGTGTTCCATTTCGAGGGCGAGGCATTGCGGGCAATGGCAGCAGAGCGGGCATCTTTGGCGGAGGGTCGCGCGTCAGCCGCAGCGAGTTTGGCTGGAGTGATCGCGGAGGCCGTGAAACGAGTGTCGAGTGTGTCAAGGGAGTATAAACGCCTGAACCAGGCGAGAAGCGAGAGCGTCATTTTGACGCCAGCATTTCGCGAGAGTGACGGACCCCCCAGAGCGAACAGAGTGGGTAGAGAAAGGTGGTGGACACTGGACAGAGTGCGGAGAGTCAACAGGAGGAACTCTGGGGGAGATCACCGCCCGAATCCATTTTTGGTTCAGGGGCGGAGCGGAGCTGGTCCAATCCGCTGGCTGATTAGCATATCAACTGCAGTATATCACCGTCACGGCGACTTTTAGAAACTGTCCGGAATGTTGGTGTACCCAGCTTATAGGTGTATGAGAAGCGCTGTCTCCCTTGTATCTAGAAGATGGAATCATGAGCACAAAAGAACTATGCCGATTGGTGGTTGGCTGCACAGTTGCTTGAAGTAGAAACATCGAAATCCCCCGCCGTGCGATCAGAAAGGTTTGCCGAATTAGGAAAGCGGCATCGTTGTACCCGTATATGACTAAGCATCTAAACGAGCAGACAGACTACTAACCTAGTAGTTGATGGTGCGAGACACATACAACACATCATTGCCCTGATTATCACGACTTACATGCTTGGAAAAAGAGCCTACACGTCTCTCAAGATGACATCTCAGCGTGTAAGTGTCCCCCAGTTCGTCTGGCCTAGAGCTGTCGACTCTGCTCTATCCAGACTACGTCATCGCACTTCAGATCTAAGCTTCAATCACTGAGTATGATAGATCGCATTCAAGGTTTCTGGAACCGTGCAAGGTAAGCACTTTTGCAGTACCAGGATGATGCAGACTTGCTACAATATCCACGATGTAAATTCATAAAGTTTAAGCTAATAATGCGTATCCTGTAGGAGTGGGATTTCGGTACGCCACTACTCGACTCAGCCTCCAGCGCAAGACAAACACGTGAACAACTGGCTGATATTCTATTCATAACTTCAGGGACTTCACACAGAAACGAGCTACCGAGTATGACTTGAGAGGATGGGTTAAGAACACGCACTGCGGAAGGGTTCGTATCCATCTAATGCTAGCATGATATTCTTTACACCCCTGCTGTGCTTTCGAGCCGCGCATGGTTAAGATGTATGTTCCCATCACTAAATGCTTGCAGGTTGAAGGAGAGGCTCAAGGAAACGAGGAATCTCTGCAGAAGCTTCTCAAAGACATCAACAAGGGACCTCGTCTAGCACATGTGGTCAAGGTCGAGCAGAAAGAGATTGCCGCTAAGGACGGTGAAGAGGGCTTCTCATGCTACAGGACATCCGAATCCGGGTTTGCCAATATTGAGTGATGCAGTTGAAGCATTGGGGGTGCGTACGGTGTGATGGTATGTCTGGACTTACCGGCGAATTGAGAAAACAACACTAGATCTTCTGGCAGTGACTGCCAATGAACATTGAGAAGAAGATACGGACGCGCCTTGCCTTGTCTTTGTTTTCACTTTCACTGCTTGACATTGTTTTGTTGAACAAAATCTGCTAGTCTAGAAGAATAGTACTGGAGCCTATCCCCAAGCAGAGCAGTCTCACGTGCCGGACCGGCTCATTCACCCGAGCATAGAGCTCTCCATCACTCCGCAGCTACACATGCGTCCAATGATCTATCGAGACAAACTTTGCGCAAAACAAAAGGATCCAACATGACGTTGTACTTCGGGGTACGAGAGTAGGTTATGCCAACAAATCCCGATCCAAGCCCGAGTTAAGATCGGCATGTTATGACTCAGACGGAATCCCGGCCTAACCCGACAGGGCTGGGGCGAATAACGTCCAGGATTCAATCCCCGTCAGGTCAGCACAACGAAAGCATGTATCATCATTGCGCAAATCCTTCGACTTGCGTAAACAGTACACGTTTCTACGGAGCCGTGTACCAAAAGTTATGGAACCTCACTAGTAACATTATGTGTAAATAATAAACTTGAATGGTAATGATATAGATCATATTCTTATGGAGCGCAGGGATAGTTATAGTTTTATTACATAAGCTGTTGATTATGCAGCTTCAGTGCATATTTATAATTCTTGGCTTAATTTTATTGGCTTGATATACTTGCCCGCCTTTAATGCACTAGATTCATAATATTATACATGTATAAGTAATCGCAATACACCGTAGAATTTAGTGTTGTTCTATAATTTTTGGTACGCGGCTCCGTACATATCCCCGTACACAGTAATCCTGAGCAAGCAGCAAAGCAATCCGTATGCTGTCGGTGTATGAGTACTGTAAGATTGTTTGCCGAACCTCGTCAGTGGCAAACACACCAAAAGCTTAGCTACCAGGGGCGATCGATCCCGGGGTTCCCTGGGGTTCACCGAAGCAGGAATGATTAACGGATCGCCGACCCAAACCCGCACCAGAGCCCGTTCCAAGTCCAGACAATCCGTCGGAGCCGAGTGAGCGAGGGATCTCGCCCTCCGGTGGACGCCGACCACGACTTTCCCTGTCCCCGCCGGGGGCTTTTCTGGCCTTGAGGTCATCTGGCCGATGCCTGTCTCTCTCACCGGGTTTGTAAGGGCTCTTTCTTCGTAATCCTGTGGCATATACGAGTTTACTCGTGCCGACAAAGAAGGTTTCTCATGGCAGGTGGCTGTTTCATAAAGGAAGAAGAAGGGGCGTTGCGTGGTGGCTTTTACTTCGTATTGCCATGGCTTAATACCTGGTTTATGATGTTCAGGGCACAACAGCTCTTTGTTTCTCCTTTAACGACAAGGATATCAGGTTGGATAGGCAGGCATCGCAGGGGTGAATCGGCTGTAACTTGGATGTAACATTCTAGACCTTTTTCACCCAACCGTTCAAATCATGGTTGATTCCAGGGGTCTCCACCGACCACTGAGGGGCGGCGAGTTTATACTTAGTAGTTGCAGGCTTGCACTGGTGCAGGCAGAAACCCCGGCAGTCTGCCACTATCGGAGACCGGCACTCGGGGATCTGTTCGCGCTAGTCCCTAGGAAGCAATAGTATATCAAGACAGTCAATCTATATTCGAAATACTTGTACGATCTTCGCTGGACAGTACCTGCGCATGAAATTTCCATAGGGACATTCCTCACGCTGGTACACCTCAACAGCAGTAGCGAGTAGCCTGACAATGTAGAGACAAAGTCAATCCTCCTTCGGATAACAATAACCGAGCGGCGAGGAAAGTATTCCTGCAGGATTTCGCAGAGAAGCCGTTTCTACGGGTCTCCTCGTATAAGATCATATCGCATACAAGGCTCTTTTCACGGGGATGGGGGTGGCTGGGCAGGTTTGAGTCCATTACAAACCTGCGCATTGAATGTGATTCCTCTTTTGTCCTTTTTTTCGACCCGCGTGACTTTGGCAGGGTGGCCCCTCCGTCCGTCTTCCGCTGCGTACTAGGATTCCGGGGCGCCACTCCGATTTCTGCCGATCAACGGTTTCAATCCAGGTACAGTACAGTACAGTGGCTCCGGGGAGTCATAGTTACGTGGTTCAGTGTCAGGTACAGTGAATTTTTTTTTGGTGCTTTTTAGGTTTGAAAATGTCATATAAATAGGCACCGGTCAAGGGGTCCCAGCTTTTTGTGATAGTAAATATTCAGATCAAATCACTCTCATCACATACTTGTCTATCAAGACTCAATATCACTTGAACACCTTTCCATACAACTATCAACACACAACTACGATCACCACTTACCATTGATCGCACACTACAATGAATTCTCTGACAGCTACGGCCCCCCTCAGGGTAGCCATTCCGAAGGCAAGCCTTCGCTTGACCATGCGAAGCAATCCAAGTGTCGTTGCCATGACTGGTCTCCGGTGCGGTAGTTCGACCCTGGGAATCAACTACCATCCGCAAACACACACCAAGCGATTCATTTCCACGACACAGAAACAACAGATCAAGGAGTTCTTCCCGCCTCTGAAGGCTCCTCATGTCAAAGAAGTGGAGACTGCCTGGGTCCATCCAGTGTAAGTGCAGCCCATCACATCTCACCTTGTCGACTGACCAGGATGCTGACTGGCCCAGGTACACGGAGGAGCAGATGAAGCAGATCACAGTGGCTCACCGCGATGCAAAGCTTTGGGCAGATTGGATCGCACTTGGAACCGTGCGCGTCCTGCGATGGGGCATGGACCTGGTGACGGGCTACCGCCACCCGCCGCCGGGCAAGGAACACGATGCCAAATTCCAGATGACGGAGCAGGCGTGGTTGAGACGGTTCGTCTTCTTGGAGAGTGTGGCTGGTGTCCCCGGCATGGTTGGGGGGATGTTGCGACACCTGAGAAGCTTGCGGCGCATGAAGCGAGATAACGGATGGTAAGTTCTTCTTTCCTGTCCTTCCCACGGACCATATCTTGACAAATAACTGATGCGTTGGGCATAGGATCGAAACGTTGCTGGAAGAAGCATACAACGAGCGGATGCACCTTCTGACCTTCCTCAAAGTGGCCGAGCCGGGCTGGTTCATGCGCCTGATGGTCCTCGGCGCCCAGGGAGTCTTCTTCAACGGCTTTTTCCTGGCTTACCTCATGTCGCCCCGCATCTGCCACCGGTTCGTGGGCTACCTCGAGGAGGAGGCGGTGATCACGTATACGCGCGCGATCAAAGATATCGAGAACGGCAAGCTGCCTCACTGGGAAAAGCTGGAGGCGCCCGAGATCGCGGTGCAATACTGGAAGATGCCGGAGGGACAGCGGACAATGCGGGACCTGTTGCTCTATGTGCGTGCTGACGAAGCCAAGCATCGCGAGGTCAACCACACCCTGGGGAACCTGAACCACGAGACAGATCCGAATCCGTACGCGGCCAAGTACAAGGATCCATCCAAGCCCCATCCCGATAAGGGCATTGACAACCTGAAAGCCGTTGGATGGGAGCGCGAGGAGGTGGTTTAAGGAAAGAAAGACTTGTTTTGCATCCTTGGTTCACAATTTAGCTGCACTCGGCTGGACCGGGGTTCTTCATCACCACGGGCTAATTATTCCCTGGAGGAGTGTTGTTTCATGTTTAGATACATGGTGGACGGTGCTGGTTGCTCTCTGCCGGGAGCATGGTTTGGGATAAGCAGCGGGCCAGTGGGCACTGTACTGTACTATCATGTTGTAAATAGTTTGACCTCCCCTCACATCTCAACATATCCAATGTTAATAACCTCATGATGATGACGATGAATCTTATGGCTTTGATCAGAACCAGGAGTTCAACCGAGGCTTATCTTGTAGTTGTACCTTGGACGTGCAGTGAGAGTGAACCGTAAGGGGTTCGCGTCAAACGCGACTCAAAAGTCTGGATGCGGGGCTTTCAGGCACGGGGACGCTAGTCCTGAATAGGCATAGTGGCAGTCACTCATCCAGAGAATGGCCGTCCGTCTATTGCCTTCCACCACTAAATAGGAGACAGTCAGAGAGAGCCTGGAGAGTCTCTAGTAACTACAAACAATCTCCACTCGTTTGTCCGCATCATGGGGTAGTTCTGAGGCCACCGTCCCGGGTGTCCGGATAGAAATGACCTCAGGGGCTCGCTTGCCCAGAATCCCGAAAAGATGGATGCACAAGACGAAATGACACTTCTATAAATACCGGGTGGTGCATTATCAATGCAGAGACGTGTTAATCACCCTGGGCTATCTAATTATCGACCCGCTTCCCCTTTTAGTGGGAAAAAAACGCCCCCCCTTTCGAACTTCCCAAATTCAATCTTGCCCCGACGATCGATTTGCCATCTCTGCTAATCAATTACTCACTCATTCGCGTCTCAAACCTAGGCTTGGTTCCCAATTTTCGATCGTCCGCGTCATTTCCATCATTTCCCTTACCCGACGTACACCTGTCCTTTGCTGTTTATATCCGTCTCATACCAGATCTGTTTCCCCTCAAACGCGCCGTACCCATTGCGATCTATCTTCTGCAGACGTGCAACCTTTCCCAGTGAACGAGCCAACAAGGATAACGTGCGCAACCATGGATGACTCTATCGACCCCGAATCCATTACCCCTCCTGCCCGCGCCGGCTCGCCCTCTCCGTCGGTCCCAGCGACCCCGGCCATCTCCTCCTGTCCGTCGCCGGGCCGTACCTTTTCGTCCCTCTCCTCGCTCTCGGCCTCGTCTGCGACTTCCGCCGATGCGAGGTCATCGATCTCGACCTCATCCAAGCGACGGGGCTACATACGGACTCAGGGAGCCGAGTTCGCAGAGTCGGCCAGGAATCGGGAGAGTGTGATGAGCCTGGGTAGCATTGCGCATCTGCAATACTACTTTGCTCGGACAGGCTTGCTGGATGGGAAGGGTGGCCAGGCCCGTGCATATAAGAAAAAGAAAAAGAACCCAGAGGAAGTTCCTCGGTTGCTGCTAACCCCCAATGCTCGATTCATCGACGAGTTGACAGCCAGCCCTACGGAGGAAGAAAGCATTGATCCCCGCGATTCCGGGTTGGAGGATGAAGGAGAGGAGATCGAGGAGGACGTCGAGGAAATGCTTCCGCCTACCGTGAGCACGTACAGCATCAAGACGCACCACATCCCATCCCCACCGAAACTGAAGGCACTCCGGAAAGACTTGATGGACGCGATGGAAAAGGCCGATCGAGCGATCCATTCCATCGACACCCAGAAGGAAGCGCCCGCGGACATGATTCCGCCCCGAATTAGTTTTTCTTCCAACGAACCCGCCGATAGCGGAGATGACTCGCCAGAACAGCCTCCCCCGGAGGCAATCCCTCAAACTTGGCAAGAAATCCAGGGCATGCGTGTCTTGGATGCTGTCACCCTGGCGATTCGAGCTGCGAAGATCTACTACACCGCACATGAACGTCCCGAACGACTGGCCTCGATCAAGGACAAGCGCGAGATCCGACAGGAGCTCTTCAGTGTGCTCGAGGTGATGAAACGCTGGGCCTCTCGGAATTTCGCCGAGGGGCTTCGCGACGACGAGCGATCCGCCATTGTGGACTGGATGGGCAACTTGCGCGACATGCTGGCCCGAGAAGCCCAGCTGGAATCATTTGAAGCCAAAGAGCGGGCGGCCTGGATCTGGACGGAAGGGGAGTGGGCAGGCAAGGAGCGGGAGCGAGAGACGTTGTTCCTGCGTAGCCTGATCGGCGCCGACGCGCAGCTGCCCACATGGACCGCTCCGGAGGATAACTCTCCGCCGCCTGCCATGCTGGAACGTCTGCGCGACGGTCGAGACCTGGTGCGGGCCCATAATTTCGCGATCAAGAACTCCAAGCGGCCGTTCTTCGACATCAAGACTTACCATCAGGATGTTGGGAAGCCATATCGCATGGCCGAGAACCTGCGGTTCTGGATCAAGGCGGCCGAGCTACGATGGGAAACCAAGCTTGAGATCGACGTGATGGGAGTGGTACAGAACAACAGCGCCGAGGCGTGGAAGCAGTTTGATGCAGCTCTGCTGTCCTGGTGTAAGGTAGTCCGCGAAGAACTGGTGCGGGATTGGCGGGAGCGGCGAGCTTCCGCTGCCAGTCTTCCCAGTGACGATCTGGTGATCCGCCCTTTGTAAAAAGGAGGATCTAGGATGATGTCTGTCAATTGACCGATTTCGGTCCTTGAGTAGGAATAGAGGGTGGGAAGGGGGAAGGAGGGAAGGGTTAAGTGAAGAAAGGAGGAAGACCGACGGGACGGTCGGTGGGTTCGTTCTTGCGTGTTGATTTTTTGCTGTCCGCTCTGACCACATTGATACCCCTTGCTTGTCTGAGCTCAGTCAGGTTGGAAATATTTGTGTTTTAAATATCTTGCCTGTTCCTTTGGAGGGGCGACTCTCTCCCTTCATTGCGACTATGGCTACGCTACGCCTCGTCTTCCAGGTGAATGTCGGACAGGCCGCCGGCATCCTTGTTCAGAAGAGGGGCCTAATTCTGTTCCAGATTATACTTTACTTTGGTTATTCTCATCTATATAATATTTTGTCTTGTAAAGATCGAATCTTGCAAGTACTCCTATATACATTATTGTGGTCGGAGTAACGTCATGTGAAGGACTGGGTCGCTCAGGCGCGTTCCATGGATGGATCGCAAACACTAAACCGAGGGGTCAAAATCCCTGTTGTGTTTTTCTGTTGTTCTTTTCAGGGCCCAAGAGAGCAGCGAAAGGATAATCGGCCCCTGGGGCGGAGGATCAGCCGGGCTGGTCGGGCAATGCCAGAGAGAGCCTGAGGCCAACAATAACGGACAACTCATTTACTTGGGGTCGACTTTCTTCTCACTTACACTTCATCATTCACCACCTGCCTCCTACTACTCCTGCTGCCCAAGATTACTTTCACACCTATCATGATTCCGAAAGTTTCCGGTTTGGTTTCTGTTGAAAGTTGAGCAACCGGTTGGAGCCCGACGCATTTCAACCTAGGCCTGTTCTGAAACCGGATCAGGGGGCAAGACTCACCGACAAGGCCAGCAAGCATACTTGTACTAACTAACCTTGAAGGAAGTACGAGCAGTCTACTCCTAGGTAGTCTACCTTACTAGACTAGCTAAAGAGCTAATGAGCCTAACCAAGCCCGTCTCGTCGGGAGCACAAAGAAAGCTGATTTAAAGATATATGACAACGACACTAGATGGAGAATTTAAGGGTATAGTTATTATCCCAGTATAAGGGAACAAGGGTCTATATTTCATATCCAAAGAAGATTATCTAAAGTAGCTGGCTCAGAAATACAGTAGATAAAGAAGATCATAATTCATACTCTGCTCCCAATTTTTAAATGATTCTATAAAAGGACTAATCTAAAGCGGTAGAGAAGATCTACCTATATAAACATCTTTTTACCTCCCAGACTACATTTCCGGTAGCGGCAACTTACTTGGCGCATCCTCAGCCCATCAACCACATTCCTGCGCCCACCGTCATCATTGCTCTACTGCGCAACTGCATTAGTGTGTTAGTCAGTTAATCTTTCACGTCCACCCATCTTTCAACTGTTACCCACACATCACGCATCCCCTACCCAGCCCCCCCAAAAACAACATTCGAACCGCGGTCGCCCTCGTGGATTTTCCCATCCATGCGTGCAATGTTCACCGGGTTGGCTGCAACCACTGCGACCGCCGACCCCCCGGATTCCGGGCTCAACGCATCCACGTCGCAGTTCTTTTCTCCCCCTCCCCCTCCTCCTCCTGCTGTGTCCGTCTCCGCTGCAGATGATTCCTTTGCGCGACGAATCAAATCCAAATCCTCTCTGCGCAGTCTCCGCAGCCTTGGAAGCAACAGTACGCACGAAGACGACCCTGACGACACATTCGACGCCAGCGCCGACAAGACCCTCATTCGCCCTTCCATCCTCCGTCGATTATCTCCCGGCCTCGCTGCCCGCGTCAAGCTTCTGGACGGCAGCAATAGCAAAACAAACAGCCCGTCCCGCGTGGGAGCTGTCGGTCGGATCCCCGAAGAACAAATTAAGGAGTTGGACAGCTTGCACCAGGACTTATCGATAAGGATCCAGAAAAAGGGCCGCACGTGGAATGGTCTGCACCGCATCCATAGGGAGAGGAAACCACAGTTCGGACGGCCACAACAACAACAGCAGCAGCAGCAGCAGCAGCAGTCGGATTCGGGCTGCTTAGAAGTCCCCGACCCAGTGCTTCCGGAAGAACTACTCGCAGAAGAAGAAGAAGGGGAATCTTCGGGGCAAACACTAGAACAGGAGGCCTCAACATTAGTTCTCCAACCGGACGTGGATCCGTCGCCTGTGGACTGGGATCCTGACGCAATCTTACCGATAGAAGAGGACGCGACACAAGCGGTTTCAAAAGAGGAAGCAGAGGAACAGCGAAGGCTAGCGTACGACGAGTTAGCATCCGACATGGCTGCCGTCAGATCATCCCGACTACCACTCCGTCCGGGTTCAGTGAACGGAATGCCGCCTACAGACCCGGCCGAGTTTGAAAAATACGTCAAGAGTACCAGTGACAATGAATCAGTTCCCCCTCCTCCACCACCCAAGGACTCACCCAGTCACCTGTCCATCTCGTCCACGAACTCGCAATCCTACTTCAATCCCTTAGGACTGCAACGGTCCGAATCCATTTACTCATTCTCCAGAGCCTCTTTCAGCAATCAACTGTCACAACTTACCTCCATCTCTCTCCCCCAACCGTCCCATCTCGAAGCCAACATTGCCTCGATATCGACCGCACCTGCAGCAGTAAGAGCACTCACGGGGGCTGCAGAACAGATTCAAGTATGGATTAAAAAAGCGTCGGGCGTGTTGAGCGGACTGGATGCGGAGGATGACGTCGAATGGGCCGCTGCCGGTGGACGAGAAGGCCTGGACGGGGTTGACGGAGCAATCATGCGGTTCGAGAATTTAATCAACGTCTATGTCAAAGCTATTGAGGACGTGCAGCTACGTGATGATATCGAGAACGTCACCACCGACAGTTTGAATGTTGTTGTCGATCAGATGGACGTCATCATCCAGAGCTGGTCACAGATCAAGAATCGACTTCGAGGCGTCAAAGAACAGGTGGAGTTGGCGATGGAATGGGAGGAGCTTTGGGGGACTGTCTTGGGTGAAGTCGGAGAGGAGATTGAGAACCTTCGTCGGCTTGTCTTCGAGATGGAAGAGAAACGACACTGGACCCTGGCGGGTGAACAGGATTCGAGTGCCACAGGGCTGGACATCAATGAGCTAGAGACCATTGTGGAGGAGACACCGGCCGGTGGGCGCCTGTCGACGAGCAAGCGGTTCAGTCTGGACCCTCTCCTCACAGCCCCGCCCACTTTAGATACTCCTATCATCCAGACCCCACAGGACGACTCCAACAACTCCAACTTGATTGCCCTGTTTGCGAGGATTCAACCGCTACGAGCATCGCTAGATTTCCTTCCCATGCGACTCTCCATGTTCCAGTCGCGGGCAGAGCGAATCTTTCCCAGCGCCTGCCAGGAAATTGAGGACCGGCGCAACCAGCTCGAGATGGCCTACAAGGACCTGGAGTCAGACGCAGAGGACTTGCGGAAGGAGCTGGACGAAGACCGATGGATTCTCGTATTTCGCAACGCGGGCAGCCAGGCGCAGAAGATGTTCGAATCGGTCGAGCGAAGTATTGGAAAGCTTCAGGAGGCCATCGAGATTAGCGCTCAGATCCATAACCCGGGGCAGTTTACCAAGCGGGTGGAAAGCTACGACGCCAAGAAGCAGCATTATGTCGCCGCCATTGAGCGGGTGGTGTCAATCATCCAAAAGGGTGTGAATGAGCGTCTAACGCTGAACGGAGAGATCATGCGACTTCTGTCAGACATGACATCGCGAGTCGATGCTCTGAAGGCGAGTATCCGTGTGATGGACGCATCACTGGAGGACATCAGCTTCACACGATCGCAACATCTTCGCGACTCAATCTCCAGCATCCTCACTATGGACAGCCCGCTGACCGGGAGTGTCGCCGACACGCCCGGCAGCTCCCCGGCTTCGTCGGTAGTGATGACTCCGGCAACCGCGTTGAAACGATCCACCACACCTGTCAACAACTCCAGCCGCCGTTGCAGCTCCGTGAGCTCGGTAGCACGCACGACGATGTCGAAGGTGCGGCGCTATTCTGGGTTGCCACAGGTTACATCCAACCTGACGGCAAAGAAAGCGGCGATCCCGAAGGCAGCACATGGCGTGACCTCGCCCACTAAGCAAGTGGCCGCGACGCCTACGCCTGCGGCGCGAAAGCCACTACCGCGTCCGCCGCCCCTGCCCCCGGCTTTGGCTAACCGGCCGCGGTGGACCAACAGTACCAACCTCAACGATCTGGACCCTTACAAGTCGACTTCGCTCAATACACCGTACCGCAAGACTTCTGCCACGGGCCGTAACTCACGCCCTTCTTCGACACTGCCCATGACCCCGTACCGTCGTGACATGTCGGTCTCACCGGCGCCGATGAGCGCGCGGTCGGCGAGCCGGGTGTCGAGCCGTCTGGCGTCGCGCAGCCCCGCGCGAATGGTATCCCCCACGCCCAATCGGTCCATCCTGGACCCTCCGCCGTACAGCAAGCTGCGCCGGCCCGAAGGATTGGCCAGTGCGCCCCGCAGCCGGCAGAGCTTCGCGGGCCTCTCATTCAGCCGCAGTGTGTCCCAAGACCACAGCCGCGGCCTGGCGAGTCCAACCAAGGCGCCGCCGACGCCACGGCCCGAGACCTCGCTCGGCCACTCGAGCCACCGTCGCATCAGCTTGATTCCATTGCCCAAAGGCCGGTCCGGCAAGGACAATGCGCCTGGCACGCGCAGCAAGCTCGGGGAGCGACCTCCCTGGCGGGGCTAGTCGCGACCCAGCGTTTCCGGGATTTATTCTGTTATTTCACCCAATGTAATTTAAATGGGAGTATTGCGGTTCGGGATTATTATTTTTTTTTACGTGTGGGAGTGTGTGATATAGCAGATTTTGCGTGTCTTTCTTTGCAGATTGATATCCCCCTCGCGCATTTTTAGCGGTGTATGGCATTCATTTATTCATTATTATGTCGAAGTTCCGAAGCGTAATATTCGAATCTAGTCTAGTCTAGTCTAGGAAACTGGGCCAAGTCATGAAAACGGAAAAATATTTACAGGTGTTCTTCTTTCTCCGGTGACTCCCAACCTCGGCTCATGCAAATACAGAATAAAGGCGTCCCGGGGGAGAACCCCCGGACCCCCCTTTGTTTTCAGCTTCCCAGCAACCTCAATCCTTAGACTGGGGCATAAGCGTCCCGGGGGAGAACCCCCGGGCCCCCCTTTTCTTTCAGCTTCCTGGCACCTCAACCCTGAGCCAGGATGTAGGTGTTCTCGGGGGAGAACTCCCGGATCCCCCTTGCTTTCAACTCCCTGGCCACCTCAACCTCATACCAGAGACCTCGGAGAGTTATACCAAATCCCGCCCAATGATCAACGCATCCACCAACTCAGCACTGTTCGCCAGTCGCGCCGCGCGCGGCACCCGCCCGATAACCTGGAACCCGAGCTTCTCCCAGATCTTGATCGAAGCGACGTTGTTCGCGAACACGAGGTTGAACACCGAGTACTTGTAGCCCTGCACCGCGTTAACCCTCACCCACCACCACAAACCCAACCCCCCCCCTGAAAGGGAAAAAAACTAACCAAAACAGGCGCAACAGCCAAATACGTCTGCCCCATCACCATACCGACCCCGCGGCCCCTCGCCGCCGGCGTCGTAAAGAACCCCGCGTTACAAACATGCGAGCAGCGGCCTGTCGCAAGTCCCAAAGATGTTAGCATACATAGCTCAACCCTGCGAAAAAAAAAAAAAAAAAAAAAAAAATAAGAAAAGAAGGGATACATACCAGGATAATTAGGCTTAACATAAAACGTCCCCAAACACACCCTCTCCCAATCCCGTCCCTCAACAAGTCCCTCAGGGAACTCATCCTCATCAACCAGCGCAACAACAGCGAACGTCCCGAACCAGTACCCCCGGTACACGTCCAGCGACATCGGCTCTTCCATCGGGTAGGTGCTGCCGCGCACGATCTCATCGCTGAACTCGCGGTGCAGGTATTCGATTAACGAGGCCGGTACGCCGAACGGCCCGTTGGTGATCGGGTATAATGTCACCGCCGTGGAGTCCTTCAGCACCGCGCGCCGTGGGTGGAGCTGCTTCGCGGCGGCTTTCGCAGCGGGGGGTGCCGGGAGGATGGTTGTTGGGTCTTCGAGGAGGGCGGGCATTTTTCTTTTCTTTGGGTAATCTTTCGAGGGGTTTTATTGTGGAATGTATGTATGTACAACGGGTTGAGGGGGAATAAGTAGACAGCGCAGCGGGGAGGAGGCGGTTTTAGGGCGCGGGGAGAGGGGAGGACACTCGGGTACGTGTACCCGGAGGCGATAAGATAAACAGCAAAAATTTGAGACAGGTTCTTGGCAGTGGTGGGGCCGGGTCGGCACGGGATGCCGATGTAGATTGGATATTTAGTGGTTAGTATGCTACTCTAGATCCTGCCACTGCACTATCACCAGCCCTTCGTCGGAGTCTTCGTCTTCCTCGTCTTGCTCGTGCAGCTCTGGAGCTGTCTCAGCCTGCATCGGGCTAGTCTCCTGCTCTTGTGGAGGGGACGCATTCGGGAGAGTTATTGGCTGTGCTTCTTGCTTCTCCACCTTGCTCTTCTTCGTCTTGTTCTTCTTGTTCTTCTTGTTCTTGTGTTTCTTGTTCTTCTTGTCCTTCTTGTCCTTCTTGTCCTTCTTGTTTTTCTTTCGCTTTTCCTTTTCGGTATCGTTCTTGCTCTCCGTGCTGTCGTCCTTTCCCATCTCGCCCAGAGTATCAGCATTCTCTCCCCCCGGGATATCCTGTTCAGCCTTTCTCTCAGCCCATGAGCGCAGCCTCTCCGGATTCCTCAAACAAAACACCACAAGCTCCCTCACCCCGACACACCCCTCCCACCCAGCACACGTCCCCATTTCCCTCCGCTCCGCTTTCTTGCCTTGCGGCTCTTCCTTCCCGGCTTCACCCCTCCACATCTCCCAATCCCACCCCAAAACCTCCACACACAGCTCCTCCACCCCCCACACCCTCCGAAGCGGCACAGTCGACCTCCCCATACCCACCGCCTCAGCCGTCAAGATCCCCGCATCCACCACCCGCCCATGTACCATCCGCAAAGCATGCAGTCCACGATGTAACCCGTGTCCCACAAGCACGGTATCCGCGTCGATGACCTCCCAGAGTGAATCCCGCGCTGCGCGGTAGTCGTCCACGCTTGTCCTGGTACCGACCCAGGGAATGTTGCTGGTGTTGGTGCTCCCACAGGTCATGTTGCTATTGCCCCCCGCCACACCCTCCTTCTCTACCCCCTCGGATCCAACGACGAGGTGGAGGAGTGCCTCGTTGGTTAGGAAGTCTGTTGCGGTTAGGTGGGTGAGGGATTCAGCTCCGGGTTCCTTGTGGGCGTTGGTTTCAATGGTCAGGACGACGGCTCTTCGGCGGGGGTGTGCGGGGTTCGCTTCAGAGGTGGAGTGGTAGTCGGGTGGTGTCGAGGATGGAACTGGGTAGTTCTGCGCTTGGAGCCGGGTGACGGGGTGGCAGCGTGAGAGCAGGTATTTGACTAGCAGGTCTTGTTCGAGCGGGTGCAGGGTTTCGGGGGTGTGTTTTGTCTTCGGTATGGTCGGCGGGGGTGGTTTGGTAGTCGGTGCGTTGGGGGGTGAAGATGAACTCGGTTGCTGCTTGCTTTGCTTGGGGCTTGAGGTAGTGGTTGTGGGTTGTTTCACGGGTGTATCCCCTTGTATAGACGTGGGAGCACCGGTTTTCTTGGATGTCGTTCGTAGATGCACTTGTTCGTGTTGCTGCACGGCTTGCTTATCGCAGAACCTCTTGTGGCAGGTCGGACACGCGACAGGATAGTGATCCAGTGCCTTTTGGTGGTCGCCCAGTGCCTTAGCTGTTTTGAAGCGGGACTTGTTGCAGCATGGACATTTGAAGTTGGACGGAGTAGCCATCCTTTCTGCTGTTGCTGTTGCTGTTGGATTTGGGACTGTCGTTAGCTTCGACCAGCTCGTACAAGGGATGATGGATGGGTTAGAGTAGGCTCCAGTCTGACGGCCTGCTGCATAAATGCCCGCAAGGCTCACGCTTACTTACCCCGCAGCTGGCTTACACATATTGTATCTACTGCACATACGCATACGGAAGATAAGGCAGCCTCGCATCCAACCCAACCCATCCAATGTTCAACAGGGACATAAGCGTCCCGGGGGAGAACCCCCGGACCCCCCTTTTCTTTCAGCTTCCTGGCACCTCAACCCTGGGCTAGGATGTACGTGTTTCCGGGGGTTCTCCCCCGGAACCCCCTTTCTTTCAACTTCCTGGCCTACCGCAATCTAGGTGCTGCGTTTCAACATTCCATGGCTCTATATACATAACATACAGCTCTCGACCGGACATACTGATTCTTAGCTATCATACAACACAGAACAAGACCTTTTACAACTCAAATCTATTGCTTCTCACCGTCACCCTCGCCCTCCCCCTCCTGGATCTTGATAGCCTGCATCAGCTCATACAGCTGGCCAATCTGCTGATCTACGCTCGTTAGCCCACGACTCCTAAAAGAATCACAAAGAAAGCATACCACTCATCTTATCCAACTTGCTCTTATCCAGCTTCTCCCCGATCCAGGCATCGCCCTCCAGCTTCTGCACATACAGTTGCCACTCCGTCAAGAAGCCGATCTACGAGCTCCGTTAGCGTACCGCACAACCAGTGCCATCGGCGCACGGATACTACGGATAGGAAGAGAACGTACAATGTGCAGCGGGTTCTCCACGCTCCGGTGCGCGCGGAACTCGCTCTTCACATACGAGTCCCCCAGCAGCCGCATCTCCGGCTCCAGCTTCTTGCGGTGCACGCGGAGAATGCGGCGGTAGAGCGGGATCGGCGGCAGGAGGGCGAGCGCCTCGGTGAGGCTGGACTTGGAGCCGATGGACGCGGGCGTAGCCAGGAGGCGCGCCGTGGGACGGAGGGCGAAGCTCATGGTGCTTGATGTCGTTAGGCAATGTGTGAGAGTATTTCCCCCGGATGGAAGTGCGCAGTGCAGCTTGAAGCCGAGGGAGGGAAGTGAGCCTGAGAGTGAGTACTGCCGCGGTAATCTAAGGCGGGGAGGAGCCCGGCGACCAATCAGCTGGCGGTGTGGGTGCTATCAAATTCCCGATCCTACGAAGTACAGTACAGACAGACCTGTACATCATCAGCTACATTTCAATCTCAAGAAACCTACACCACGAACCACAATCCTCCTCATCCCTCTCCCTCCCCTCCACCCCGGGACAACCAACCACTACAATGCTCCCAACACCATGCACCTCGCACGTCTCCTTCGACACGATCTACGAACCCGCCGAAGACAGCTACCTATTCCTGGACACGCTCTCCTCGGCCAGCGAAACCGCCTGGCTAACGCAGCACTTCCGCACGGGGCCCAGCCCGCTGATTCTAGAGGTAGGGTCCGGCTCAGGCGTGGTGTTGGCCTTCGTAGCCGGCAACGCGCCCACGCTGCTCGGCCGCGCCGACATCCTCTCGCTATCCACGGACCTCAACCGCGCCGCCTGCCTCGCGACCTGTGAAACAGTGCGGAAGGCCATCGATGCGCAGCAGCCGCCAGCACACCCAAATACAACTCCAGAATCAACCACCACCCCCCCGACCCCAGAAACCACAATCCCAAGATCAACGCACCTAACATCCCTCCACACCTCCCTCGCAACACCCCTCCGGGAAAAAACAGTGGACCTCCTCCTCTTCAACCCACCCTACGTACCCACAGAATCCGTGCCACGCGCCCCTACACCCGCTGACTTTCCCGACCCCCACCCCAATACCTCCGAAAAGGTGAAAGGAAAAGGAAGAGACTTCGAAAGAGAATCCTACCTCCTCTCGCTCACATACGCAGGCGGGAAGGACGGGATGGAGATCACGGAGCTGCTGCTGCGGGATCTGCCGCGGGTGCTGAGCGAGCGCGGGGTGGCGTATGTGTTGCTTTGTGCGCAGAATCAACCACAAAAGGTTGTGGAGCGGATTAGGACTTCGGGGTTTTCTGAGGGGGAGGAGGGTTTGGGGGATACAGAGGAAGGACAAGGGAAGGGGAAGTGGTGCGCGGAGATCGCGGGGTCGAGTGGGGTGAAGGCTGGGTGGGAGCGGTTGGTTATTGTTAGAATTTGGAGGGATCTTTGAGCTGGGGTGTTTTTGGTGTAGTGTATATAAAGGGGATTGGGTAGGAGGGGATAGATAGAGTAGAATAGAATAGAATAGAATAGTAATGAGTTATGACCACTACTTGTTATCTTGTATCAACAGTAGAGAACTTATCTACGGCCACTCCCCAACAATAAACTACACCTAAGACAACCCAAAGAGACAAAGCTAGATAGATAGATAGTAAGAAGAAACTCCATATCCATGATTTAACTCTGAACAATATTAAAAGCAAGCAGACACAAAAAACGGCCCAATCCACAGACCGTACATAAAAACAACCCAACCCAACCCAACCAACACTCAGCCACAATAGAATAAAATGCGGTTGTTGATCCCTATCCCCGACTAGGTACCTCCCGTCAGCCACCTATCCCACGCTCACCCAGTCACTCAATCCTAAGCCGAAAGCACTAGCAACCCCCAACCCTTATCCTTCACGAAAGAAAGAAAGCAAGCTTTTTAAAAACCCCGACCACGCCCCCGACCACGCCCGCGCCCTCTACCGCCTCTCGGCCCGCGCCCGCCACGCGCGCCACGATCCGCCTCCTTCCGCGCCTTATTCTTCGGCTTGGGGGTATCATCGATGAGCAGCGTATCGAGCGGCAAGCTGTCCGGCAGGATGTAATAGCGGATGGTGGAGCCGCGGATGTTGATGGTGTCGAGGGAGATGGGGTCGCGGCCCTTGGGGGTCATTTTGACGGTGCGGAGACTGGTGTTCATCTGGGGGGAGACGGAGGTGATGGTTCCGTGGAGGATTGTTCCTACGCAGCGGGGGAAACGTTAGTGATTCCGTAGACATTGGGGGAGGGAGGGGGATTGGGGAAGGCAAGGCGGAAATAGCTGGTGCGTTGAGTGTGCTGGCACATCGCTTCCCCTATGGGGCTGCTGCTGCTGCTCCAACCAAGAGGGGAAGAAAAACGTACCGTTCTTCAGCTCGATCGTCACCGATTCGTTGGCGCATTTCATTAGGAAGCTTTTCTTTCTGTTAGCACTAGTCGGATCAGGTTACACGATGTGTGGGCAAGCGTACCGGACGAGCTTCATTTTGATGGTCTGGTCTGTTCTGGTCTCTGTTTATCGGGGAGAAGGGGATGAGGGATGAGGGAAGAGCAGACTGCGAGGCCAATTCGACTTCCAGTTCGGGCTGTTGCTTTCCTGCCGTGATGTCGAGATCGCGCTCAGAGGCTGAGCTGCTTACCGCCTTGTCACGTGAAATCTTTAATGTGCGCTTAGTCAGCTATGTCTGCATAGTGGGGCTCGATATATGTCCTCGGGCTTGGATGGAGGTTGCTGGGAAGCTGAAAAGAAGGGGGGTCCGGGGGTTCTCCCCCGGAAACACTTATGCTCCCAGTCGAAGGATTGAGGTGGTCAGGAAGCTGAAAGAAAGGGGGGTCCGGGAGTTGTCCCCCGGATACTCTATACGCTGGTGTACTTCGGATTGAGGTACGTGTTTTACAAGTGTGTTTTTAAGTGATTCCAAGTACTGTGCAGAAATGGTCATTATGAAACCATAGCTAATCATTATTTAACGATGAAAAGAAAAGAAAGAGAAATATCGCTAGGTGGTATCTTAACACAACACAACACTAAATCAAGCGCGACCGACGGCCGCCCGCCTGCGCGGCAAGCTCCGCTTCCCGAGAATTCATTCACAATACGCCGTGACGAGCCTTGAAAATGGCGACCTTGTCATCGTAGAACAGGATCTCGCGCAGGCGGAACGAGACGCGCGGGCGGTTGTAATCCAGCTCGGAGTCCTCGCCGTCGGAGGAGCCGCGGTCGTCCGAGGACACGTCGGACAGCGAATGGATGGCGCTGGCGGCGCCGTCGTCGTCGGCCTCGTCGTCGTCGTTAGTCTCCGAGCCGGCCCAGTCCTCGCCGCCGGGCACGAAGCCTTCGCTGTGGCTGTCGTCCGTGTCGTAGTACTCGCCCCCTGCGTCGCCGTCCTTGCTCTCCAGGATCTCGTAGCATTTACTCTGCAGGCCTACGTAGGTCAGTCCGATCTCTGGCCGGATGGTGACGATGTCGAGGATGAGCATGGCCAGTTCCTTGGGGTCTCGGTGCACGTGGCGGGCGATATGCGGGATGTGCAGTGCGCGCAGCTGCGGCATGTATGGGAGCCTCTGGATGAAGTAGTGCTAGTGGTGGTTCAGTTAGTACCATGCGCTTCCTATGGGAGGATCAGCCTTACCCAATCTTTGGCATGGAGGGCGATCGAGAGCTCCTTCAGCCGCGGCATCCGGCCGCTGCTCATAAAGGTGATCATCTGTCGCGTGAACATCCATTTGTACCAGCGCACGCTAGTGATCTCCGCGCCCCCAGGGGATCGTTGTGCGCTGTCGACCAGGATCTTTTGCAGACTCAGGTGGTGATTACGAATTGCGTTCTTGTAGATTGCGTCAATATTGACGATCGACTCGTACATCGGCGCCTCGTGCAGAAATAGCGTCTCCAGGGTGTTTGGCGCTAATGTATCTTTGATGAACAGCAGCAGGTAAGGCGATACAGCGTCCGTATGGATGTGCTTTAGCCTCAGGGTGTATTCTGGACTGTCTCCACTCTTCGACCGGGATTGTGACGGGGAGAACTGGCGCCGCAGGGCCCGCCAGAGCTTCTCGTGATTCTCGCAGCGAAGGATCGTCAACGTGGTCAGCTTACTCCAGTCGAGAGCATGCACTGCCACCGGGATCGACAACGCAACCCGCTCCAACTCGAGTGTCTCAAGCTGTAACAGTCGGCGGTCATGCTCAGGTCCGGTTGGGAGAGGTCTGGATGGGCGCGATGACCCCTTGGGAACGGGCGGAGGCTTGCTATTTGGCGTGACTGAGGCAGCCGGGCTAGCGAGATGTGTTTGTTCCAGATTTAGGGCGAGCCCATTGACGCCACCATTGGAATGGGGCGGAGAACCCGCTGTCAACATAACCCCATCCCCGAAAATAGCGTCAGCGTCAGCGGCCGCCTGAGCCGTCTCAGAAGGCGCCTCGACCGAATCCTCCTTCGGGGAAGATACGCGTGCCATCAATTCGGGCCGGGTGAGATCTTCCGACTTGCCAAGGACGACCCCCAGTACGCCCCCAGATCGGGGCCAACCAATAATCCTGTTTGGAGGTGTTGGCTGCTCGGCTTGCCAGGCACCGGCCGGTTTCAGCCACGCTGCTTGATACGCTTTAGCAGATATCCCTATACGGAGTTCTCTCAGTCGGCCACGCGACCGGTCGACCAACACCCCCATCTCTTCCAAATACGACGGTTCGTCGATGTCCAAAACGCTCAGGCTCTTCAGGGGGGGAAGAATCGACAGGGAGGGGTATTCCACGTGTCCGTATCGTTGCCACAAGGTGCTATTCCCTGGAGATCCTAGCCCTGGCCCTGGCGCTGGTGTATGGGGGAGGGTAACCGAGGACGCAGTCGGGGCGGTAGCGACCAGCGACCGCATCGCATTCTCGGAGTTATCATGCCAGCGGACCCAGACGCGTTCTAGACGACAGTCGTGCCCCGGCCGTGTCGCGAGGGATGCCAGTGCCACCCACACGTCGCGCAAGACCCCGGTGGGCATGTCCCAGACGAAGGTCTCCAGGTTCACCATCCGGGCGACCGCCAAAGCGACCAGCGTCCCCAGCATCTTGCCCGTCTCTTTGGTCACCGCATACTCCTGCACCCATACCAACGGACCGTTGCCGACGGAGAACTTGCGGGTGTACTGCGCGTAGTAATTCCCGCGCCGGACCCGCGGTGGTGCGCCCGTCTCAATCGGACCTGGTGGCGGGGTGCGGCAACCGCAGTGTGGACATGGCTGGGGCCACCTCGCAGGCACCTCGTGGAATATATCCTCCCCGGTCACTAAAGTCGCCAAGCCGTACGAGAGAGCATCCACGCCAGCCGGATGGTCGGAGGTCGACAAGGTCTCCGGCCAGACGATGTCGAAGCGGGAGTACATCTGCGGAATCGCCAGCGAATGCAGAGCAGAGCAGGTCAATGCAAGGGAGGTCAGGTCAGTCGTGTGGGTCACCTATATTTGTAACAGAACAAATCAGTATGGTTGATGATGGATGGTCTGGACATCCAACGCAACAAGCGCAGGGTACGCACCTCTTTCATGACCTCCTGCAGGATATCCATGGGCAGATCAAGCAAGTTGAGTGGCTTCCTCTCCGACTGTTTGGAAGCTGTATGGGAGCGAGCACAACACGTAACCACCGGTTTAGCTTCAACACTCTTAGGCGGGTGGTTATCCAACGGCCCCGTAGCGGGTTGCGGGTGCTGGGGACTGGAATTCCCCGCAATCATGGTTTCCTTCGTCTGCGACTCGTACGTACTCGACGTCGTACTGGCGCTCGAAACAAACTCCTCTCCATCGTCTGAGAGACCGTCGAAGTCAGAGCTGACGCGGGAGCTTAGATTCAAGCTGCTGGGACCAGCCATGATGGCGGGTGGTGGAGGGTGGAACTGCGACGACTGCCTAGGAGCTCGATCTGTGGAAAGTGGGCGGTGAGGGGTTCAGGACATGCCAGTCACGCAAACCAAGTCCGATGGAGAGTTTCGAGAGGTCCTGCCCCTCAGACGAAGAAAATTGAAAAGTGTCTTGCAGTGAGCAGTGAGCAGTGAATGAGAGAGTGGGGGGTGGAGAATACAACAAGTCAGAAGGTTAGTTCTAGTTTAGTTGGGGGAGGAGCTGAAGGTCAACTGCGGAACTGATGACGGGAATGGGTCCGGGGTAGAGGAAGAGTCACTGCCAGGTGATGGGGGAACACAGCCAAATCGAGCGAGCCCAACCGTGCCGCAATTCCAAACAAAACCGCCAATCATCGACCGATTGTCAACTGTGGGGATTCAAGACCTTTCAGGTAGTACTGACACCAAGAAGAATCATTGGAGGGGGAAGTGAAGAGTGATGAAGATGATGAAGATGATGATGAAGATGATGATGATAGTAGAGTCAAGGAAGAAGATCGGCTTTTAGCTTGCCGGCCAGTTGGCGTCGACTAAGCAGTAAGTAGTTAAGGTAGGTATTGATTTTATGCAGTCAGTGAGTGACTAGAGAAAAGAAGGATGTAAAGTACTATGAAAGTATGGAGTCAGAGGGTGGTCTGAGCCCCGGTGCCTATCTGGGTTTAGTGTCGGTGGTTGGTCAAGTGATCTGGTCGTATCAGCGTCACCACTTCATCTTCTTTCTTCACAGCAGATGCGTAATCAGTGGCAATAAAGATAGATAGATTGATCAATTAAACTCAATCATTGGTGAGACTAGTTACCAGACATAACACACCCCTCTTCCTAACAGCTGGGACAATAATCATCAACTCGGTAGTCCTACCCAACCTTATCTACTTGGTATCGGCCGGGTATACCACATCACAAACCCGACCAACAAACCCCTCAAACCCTGAGGGAGAACCTACCCCCTGTGCAGAAGCCAAGGCTGCCGACGCTGCAGGCATCAGAAGCACCCGCGACCCGACTTCCACCCACTCAATCGAGGAAACAAACAAGAAGGTGATCCTGATATTCCCCGCCTCGGAACTGCCAGAACACTTGATCACCTCGTGGACGCCACGCTCCCGACCACGTTCATGATCAGAGGTATCCCCATCGAAGCTGAAAAACTCCGGCTCCGTGGGTGAGGGCGGGCGCGAGATCACCTCATCCTCCGCCAGCGCCATGCACGTCAGCCTCACGGTTGAGCGGACATTGGCGACGTAGACAATGGCATGGCCGCCCAGCAGCACGGGCGGGGAGAGAGGAGAGGCGAATTCACTGGCCGCGAAGCTGGCCACGAATCCGCTGTGAAACCTGCGGGGGGCGGGGCCAGCGCCAGGCGGAAGCTTGACCAACACCGAACCTTTGCGAATCTTACCCAGTCGCGGTCGCTCATCATCCGGTGACAGTGCCAACGGCTCGATCCCGATAGTCCCTACTTGGTCCCGCGTCAACCTCTGCACTGGTAGCCGCAGGTTTCGGACACTGACGACCCGCACACGCTGCCAACTCGCCTGTACCGCCAGAGGAGTCTTCCCTGGGAGGGAACCATGGAGAAATGAACTTGAAAAATCCCCGGACGGCGGTCTGCTTCGAGAGGAACTAGTAGACAGATGGGCATCTGACCGTCTCTCCATCCGATCTTTAGGTGGGCTTGTGCCAGCCCCATGCTCGGCGGCGGCGTTGGACAAGACAGGCCCTATGATGAGCTCATCACCTGCCGAGATAGCTCCGTAGCGAACAAGCCCACATAGAACGATGCCATGCGTTTCTTTAGGTCGCTCATCACCGGACAAAGAGTGGACCTTTGACGGCGGGATGGCGAAAACTTCATCAACGTCAAAGACGGTCTCGAAGGCGATCGGCGGTGCCAGAGCCTTTGGTAAAGAGACGTCTCTCAATGGCGGCCGTGTGGGTATTGGGAGGCATCGGAGTAGAGCATGTAACTTCGCAATTCCCGAGCCATCCACGGCACTTGTAAGGACGATTGGTACTGTCGAATGCCAGCTTTCCGTCGAGGCGACCAGTTTTCTGACTTCACCGGTATCCTTGGCCCCAACATGCTGCAAGTTTGCAACCGGAACTGTTGGAATGGACAGCATCGAAGGCTTCTTGCCGGACGACTTCAAGGCAGAGAGGATCTGAGCGAGATTCTTTCTCAGGCCAGTGCGGGAGGCAACATCCATCTTGGTGATGACGATCACCGTAGGAATCTCAAGTTTAGCACAAAGTTCCACATGTGACAATGCTTGTGATAGATCCGCAGACTGCTCGGACGGGCTGTTCGCGGTTTCCGCGACCGTGTCATCGTCACATGTAGCTGGGATGCAGAGGAAAACATAATGAGGCGCCCAGCTGATGATGCCTCTGAAGGTAGATTTCAAATATCGGATCGACCCTGGGAGGTCGGACACGAAAGCGAGACGGCCGCCCTCCGACGCGGCATGGATGTCATCCCATGCAGCAATATTGCCAGAAGCGTAGTTGATCACGTCAAACGTGTCAGGGCTAGACCCGTTTACATTGTATCCGATCAGCTCATGAGCCACAGAGCTGGTGATACCAGACGAGATCTCGTGTCGATGTTTCAAGAGCCCCAGTCGGCTTGTGCCCCGACCATTATCGAGCACAGACGATGTCAACGTGCCCAGCAGGGAGGACTTGCCAGCTGCGCTAGGGCCCGAAATGGAGATGCGTATTTGCTCCGTTTTCGACGAGTCGTCCAGCGAAGGTCGCCTCTGGGGGTTGCTGCTCGTGGAAGATTCCTCCTTTTCCCATCCTGTCTTCGGAGACTTGACGCGGTAGAACTCCCAGTCGGGGCTCACGAGAGCCTCCGCAACCCAAAGGCTCTCCGTATGAACCTTACCAGCATCAGCATTGGCATTACCGGGATCTTCGACCCACTCGCACTTGCCAACAATGACCCTCCGAAGGATCTCAACCTTGCAGCCCAGGCTGGCCGCCATGACCTGCAGAGTGGACAAGCTTTCTTCCAGCTCGTCAACGGTAAGGCCGACGAATGTCCCGTCATCGGCAACACCGATTTCGTACAACGCCCCCTGACTCTCCTCAAGACCCGGGAGCAGCCGGGCTGGTTTCTGCGGCGCCCCCAAGTGGGGAGTGGCATCTGGAAGCACGGGGAGGACAAGGTTAGCAGTCGTAGACGAGTGGAACGGTGACGACTGCTGCAGGCGCCAGAGCAACTGCGTAGTCAAGTGCTCCAGTCTTTGTTGACGACTCTCCGTCGAGCGGGCCTGGGGCGTCCTTGCCGTTGCTTCGTAGCTCGACGGCGTAGGACTCGCGTTGGACAGACTCGCTCGGAAATGATACGAGCCCCCCACCAGATGGCCCGTGGACATAGCGACAAACGGACGGCGGGGACGCAGGAGCAGATGCAATTTGTACTCCGTAGGGCCCTCTTGCGGTTCTGGCTCGAGCTTTGCAATGCCATAATCCGACAGCAGGTCGGGGTCGGCCCGGTCCAGAGTCGTGCTGGATCGGGTCCGCGGCACCACGCGATTACTGGTGGCTGCCACCTGAGGAGTGGAGGAGCCCGACGTCGACCATGGGGATGATACCCTTGGGGGGTCAGGGTCATAGGTAAAGACAGATGCCATTTTGATGGCGGTCAGCTAGAACCAATGTAAGGAGATTCGAGAGCAGTAGCAGAAATGGTATTTCGGCAGCAGCAGACGTAGAGTATGTGCGTCCTCTTCCTCAGCAGGCCTTGAGCAGGTCTGCGTTGAAGCGATTTCCCTATATTCGACGCGCTTTTGTATAGCCTATTGTTCGTAGTCCTTCACAATAACCATAGAACGATACTGAAACAAGCATCTTGGGATGGAAGAGGCTAGCTAGAGGAAAGACACCCGGCACAGCTTGACCAAAGAAACATAAAATGCGGTTCTGCAATAGAGTCAAAGAGACAGCAAACGACGTTGGACTTTGCTGATCAAGGGAGGAGTCGGATCATCTTCAACGGCGCGCGTGAGTCATGCGTCCTGGGAATTCAGGCATCGGAAGAGCCGCAGCGGGCGGAAATCCTCTCGGCGCCTTACGACATGACATGACTTGGTCAGGTGACGACGAAACAACAACAGCAGCAGCAGGCAGCGGGTAGCCACGTGTTATCCTTAGTGCCTGAGGCCCCGCATCCTGGCTACCTTAGCGTCCAAAAGGGCCAAGTCAATGGATGGATTGAATGGTTGGGCTGCCAGGGGGGATTCGCTAGGTAGAACAAACTTCCTACGCGGTCCTTTTTGGTGTTTCAGGTAAAGTTAGCAATATCAATAGTCACCCGATCTAAGGAAATCCTACTTCGCTAGTGCTTATCACTGTCACAGTGAATGTCTTTCTGATCGGCAATGCTTTGCAATGCTTTGGTAATATAATTAGCAGCACCTCGTTTCATACTGCCCCCCCCCGTACACCGTACACGAGATTAGAAGTACGTATTTGGTCCCCAACAGCCAGAAGTAGATTCCAAATTTTGTATCCCCGTATATGTCCACAATACATCGCAACCATAACTTGAAGTGCAGAGAACCGTGGGGGCGAGATTGTAGAGAAAAAGCCTCCCAAAGAAGGTATAGATGTGCTTCTTGTCTGATCTAATCCTAGCAACAAAGTATCCGGTCTAGATGATATTCCAATGGCGCTCGAGTAAGATGACAGGTCAAGGTATGGTCAGAAAATAGTGTATCACAGTAACACAAACAAGAACAATCTCAGAGGGTATTAAATCAATGTAAACGAAACCCGTGGCAATGCAAGAACCGAGCGCTCCGAGAAAGAAAGTATGCAAAGCGGAAAAGAAAAAGAAAAGAAAAGAAAAAAGAAAACACTCCGAAATGTGTCGACTGGTAGGTCCATCGTACCCCTCACGCCCAGACTTGGGTCATCCGCCCAGCCATATACCGTATTAGCAGGTGCATATGCCGAGCTGCACCCGTCAGTTCGCGTAAATGTGCTCTGTAGTACATCTTGGGAACTACAGTTCTGCGGCTGTGCATTTGTCAATTGTAGAACCGTGATTTCAGAACAGACCCTCATCTTCAAAGAGATAGGCCTGCCCTAGACTTTTGAAGAGCCTACTCCGCAGAAGGCTCCCGTACCACGCCCTTGCACTTCCCTTGAGCGACATGGATATTCCGGGCAGTGGTGCGAGTGAAGACGGCCCCACAGCTGGGGCATTCTGCCTTCGCCACAACACCCGACTTCTCCCTCTGATGGCGAAGTAGATTGCTGAACGTTGAGAATTCGCGGCCGTTGCATCCGTGGTCCCAGCATTGCGGCTTGGGTCGGAAACTGATGACGCGGACTTGTTGTTCCGGATCGGAGGAGTTGTGCGCGGATTCAGGTGAGGAATACACTGTCCCAGTGGGCATGAGGGCTTGTGGATGTGGTATCGAGTTAGGGGTTTGCCTGCTTATTTATCCGTGTTAGGCTGTAAGTATATCATCGATTGCGTGAGTCCCTTACGATAATGAAGAGTTCGGGGTCATGTAATAGTCTGGTTGGTTCACAAGGTAGGACGATGGCCTGGCTTTCGATTAGCGTTAAGATATCACCAGGAGGCATACAGTGTGCTCACGTTGAAGCAAAAGCCGGATCTGGAATAGTTGGTGGGCTGCCAGAGACGGAACTGCTAGGATAAGAATATGGTATGGAGGAGCTGTTAACGTGGCGGGGTTAGTTTCTTTGCTGTCTTCGAGTCTGAAATCTCATCTTCAGTGAGCGTTACCTTCGAGGCTGCTGTCGACTCTGGGGCATCAGATATTGGGTTGATGGAAGCCCTGGTTGGTAATAGCTTTGCGAGCCGGATGGTTGAGGCGGGTAAGCGGCTGGATAGCCCGGATGTGGTGGGAGCGTCTGCGCTGGGGGAAACGGATGTTGGTCCATTGACATGGACGAGGGATGGTGAAGCGGCTGAGGCAGGCGATTCTGCCAGCCGTAATCTGCTGCTCGTTAGTTTCAATCTTGTGCGGGCTATCGTCGTTCTCCGGTCAGCCTACTTTGTGAATGATGTGCCATGTTGGATGTCAAATAGGCCACTGATCCGGGATGCATCGATTGGGGTGAGGCTCTCAAAGCTCTGGTAGATCCTGTGTGCTTAGTAAACGCGGTCTTGACTGACTGGCTGACTAGAGATGCACACACTGCCAGACTTACCGTGAGCTGTCAAAAACGGCTTGGTCGGGGTTTCTAAGCGGTAGTGCGGATGCAGGCAATCCCCTCGGTTCACTATCGGGCGGGACAAGTTCGGAAGGGAATGGCGTCCTGCCAATGCCGGGGATGGTGTGCAATAAGGGCAAATGGTGCTGCTGTCCCTCGTTCGTGCCGATGCTCGATCGATATCCCGATCCAGGCTGTGAAACACCAGCAGACCAAGCGGAGATGGCGGGCGTGGCAGTTGCTGTACTTTGAGGCGCTGCAGACCTAGGCCGGCGAAGATCGTCCAGTTTGACTAGATCGCAGGGTGCAGCCGGTGATGCAGATGATAGTAGATTCCAGCTTCGTGCGCAAGAGCCACTGAGCTGCCTGTGATAGAAATGCGGATGGCCTGGTGAGTTGTGGATCCCTTTGGAGAGCATTGGAGATTTTCGTGGGTCCGACGCAGGGAGGCAGACAGGAGGAGCAGGAGGAGCAAGAGGAGCCAGTAGATCAGCCACGCAGGGTGAGGGTTTACCGTGGAAGACCAAGTGATGGGGAAACAGGAAGTAAGACCTGAACCAGCTGGGCGAGGGGGAGAAGAAGAAAAACAAGAACAAGAACCAGCAGAAGAAGGGACGGTGAAGGAATAAACCACTGGATCAGACCAAAAGCACTGATGGCACATACAGTTTGAGTGGTAGTAGTGTCTTAGCACTCACGGACGGGAATCCTTCTCGGAATCAACAGGCAATCTATATCCACCGAAGACGAGATGACGGGTGAGACCCTCCGACTAGCTGAGAGACAGACACAGGATAAGACAAGACTTTGAGATAGATGGCCAGATAGATAGGTAGATAGATAGACGGACGGACAGCAGGAGGGAGGGAAGATAAACTTGATTTTTGGGGGTTTCCCTCTCGAAGACTGGTCAGACCAGAGAGTATTTAACGGGCTGCTGATGGGGAAACCAATAAGTCAAGAATAAGCGTAACGAACGGGGGCCGAAGAGTCTTGGGCAGTTCGTCCCTGTCTGGTCCTTCACCAGTTTGACAGCTGATGGCGGGCGGGTGTGGATGTAGGTGGTGTATGTGCGTGTGTGGGTTATTGTGTATTTTACTGTCTCTGAGCAATGGGTTATTGAGAATAATTACCGTCTTTCGAGATTATTTCTGTCGGATTTTCCCTGACCCTGCGCAATTCCTATTCTTCTTCTTCTTCTCGATAGAGCTACGGCACTTTTTTTTTTCTTTGATTCTCATTTCGATTTTCAATTATTATTTTTTATTATTTTCCTTCTCAATTTCCTTATTCTGTGATTCATTATTGCTCCAGGTTTTAATTTGGCATGTGTTTACGAACAAGGTTGGGGGAGATTATTTCCCCATGATAGATGGTCGATCTATTTTTCACTGCCACGGTCCTAAGATGAGACACGATCTCCCTTCCTCTTCTACTCCTGAATGAATCCAGAAACCCGAAAGCCAACATTGACTGCGAATGGAGCTGGCGCCCTTCAGTGGCCCTTGAGCTTGAGCGTCTCCATCGGTCGCGCAGTTAGCGGCCATTGTTCGGCCGGGCCGTGGATGGATGGATCAATGAATGAATGGAGGAAATGATGGCATGAAGGTTTGAGGAGGAGTCCACCCGAACGGTGCGGCGCTTGACACTTCCCTCACCCAAGGAACACTGATGATGAGAGGGGAGATGATGAATCAAGTGCGATCTGCTATTAAGGTGGTCGGGTTTCCAACTGTTTCGGTGTCTTCGCTCACGGGTCTATCCACTCGACTGTTGAAAATGTTCGTTTCGTCATAGGCCATTTCATTTGCCTTTTTTCCCCCGGCTCTGAACTTCTGATCCAGGATGCTGGAAGAGGAATAGTCCTAAACCATCGCCACGTGAAGGTCGAAAGGTCCCAACGTATCTTTAGGTAGCTCAATCGCATCAGCCTGATCCTTGGAAGCCACTTGCCGTTCCTCTGACTCCACCCGGGATGACGGGAGGAGACAAGAGAAGGGGGGTCCGTCAAGAGGGGAAAAGAAAAAAAAAGACAAAAAGTCAAAAACAGTAGAATAGACCAATTGACATCAGTCAGTCATCAGTAAACCTGTCGGATCTTCGATTGTTGACCGACCAACACTGGGTAAATCTGGCTTGAGCTCGGACAGGGGTATTCTCCAGACCTCCAAGCCCGCGGGAGCCTGGCCTGAGAGCCTCCTCGACGTTTAGAAACAAGCTCCCAGCATAGTGGACAGTCCGGCTGGAACTAGCTCCTCCTCTATCGACTCTAGCCAGCATTGAATCAGGTTGGGGAGGAAGAAATGCAGGATCGAATATCAATATCAAACGCAGCCTACCGACATGGGGTTAATTAGATGGGAGATGATCTTCCAGAAATCCTGAGAATCTCATCCCCCTTAGTAATGGCTCTGATTTGCCGTCTCACTGATCTGTATCAAATGATAGTAAATAATTAAGTTATTACATCAACTAAAAATCACGAACTAACATTGGGGGTTGAGAGAGAGACAGAGAGAGGGGAAAGTAAGAAGGGTGAGAGTGAGTGGCAGGAAGGAAGAGGGGCATTCACAAATGTCGACTCCTCCGTAACAACACTTCGTTTTGCAATCCGAATGGAATGGGTTTTTGGGGGCCGTAACCGCTCAGCAGGAAACCCAATTCCCCGATTTGGCCATCCCAGGCGGGTCTTTGCAACTAGAGCCGACAAGGCTAGACGCTCGACCATGGATGATGGCGCGGGTTTGCTGGTTAGCCTGTAGTGGACTAAAGTCCTAAGTACAATTGCAGCGAACCGACAATACGTAGTCTAGTCTACCGTACCGCCTGACATTTGCAACGTGGAGCCCGCCCGGCGCGATCGTCATGATAACTACTAACAGTCTAGCACCCAGGCATGGCCTTGTTTAGATCCAGAACCACATGGCGATAAGCAATAATGAGCGGTTAAATCCAATCCTTTCCCGGGGACTCGGGCGATGGATGCAAGGGTTTGAACCTTTTGAGGAAGGTAGGCAGCAAGGGGGATCCATACCTCAACTCACTTTGTTCCGACCGATGTGCATTACCATTCCAATTGGACGATGGGTTTGGTTGTTTCATCGATTCGTGTCTGTAACCAACCCTATAGAAAGAAGTATAATAGGGTTGTCCCTTCGCATCATGCTCACCTCACCCATGGAAACATCATATATTGAATTGTCAATTGAATCTGTGTAGAAGTACTCCGCACAAGCAGTACCGTAGTAGTTCCCGGGTTGGTTGCCTTGAAGTCTCAGACTCACTCACTCTCTCACTCTCACTCTTTCGTTTCTTCTTTCTTATTCATTCCACAATCTCTTCTCAACTCGTTTCTGCTTCGGCCGGTTTTGGCCCCCACGAATTTTAGCGGCCGCCAGCCACGCTACGGATTCCGACTCCTGCCTCATTTGGGACAGCCTTGAGGATAGGTGGTCGTCGTTTCTACTGAGGATTCCTCTGCGTTTAGTATGATTCCTCCAACTAAGGGTCCTCTTGGGTCTCTTTTCTGGATTGTTCTTTCAGAGCTGAAGATATTCAACCCCCCCTTGCCAAACATGCTAATCCAATTAGTCCGCACGCCATGTGTCCACTTCTCGGTGATTCTCAGCATACACCGGGAGTCCACGTAGCTGACAGGCTAAGGCAAACTAGTTTCATCGCACATACGATGTACGTATTGTTCGTCCGTTCGGACTGCCTGCTCCAAGCTCAGCTCTAGCTTTCCACTAAGACACGTCCATGCAGCATTCGTCCACTTCTAGAATTCACCATGCTGACCGCAGAGAGGGTGGTCGAGCGTGGAGGATCGTCCGATTCCACTTCCACGACGAGTGACGACACATGGGCCTCGCAGGCATGCATCCCCTGCCCTCATCCCACGAGGTGATGAGGTGTGTCGATCTCTCAACCGTTGGCGGCGTCTGCATCCCGGTCTTCTTGGAGATGACGCCTCAGGCGGAAATATGCCGGTGTCCCTTTTCCGGAGCGGTGACATCCGAAGGATTCTTGAATCATGAATCATGGCATTGTTCATTCAGCCTTGGACTGCGACGACCGTACAGTACACTACCAACTAGCTGACTGGCTACAAAGTGACCGATTTGCCTACCTACTCGCAAAGTCTGCCCTGGACGGAGTTCGGAGTATAGTCTAGATAACCAGATTGGGAACGCCTAAGGCGAGACGGACGGTCAGAGCCGCCGATGGGGGGGAGAAGAAGGTCTAAGATGATCGCATTCATCATGGATCGCATCCACCAGCACAAATAGGGAATCCAGCAGGGTACTCTGGAGCCAGCCTTGTATGGGTTAGAGGGTCATATTGCACCCCAGTCCGGAGCATGGCAAGGGCCCGATGCTCCGATCCCGTGATCGTGCTGACCGCCATGGCAATGATCGGCCAGGATCAAGAACCTCCAGACACACTGCTGTCAACGAGGCGAAGGGGAGGGAAAAAAAGGAAAAAAAAAAAAAAAAAAAAAAAAAAAAAAAAAAAAAAAAAAAGACCAGAACCCACTCTCCTCGTATACGATCGGAGCCAACATGTTTCCCAAATTTCCCTCTCTCCCTTCCCTTTTCCCTCTCCTCTTCTCTTCACTCCCTCCCTGCAGCCTCTGGTCTAGCTTCGAACCTGCACTGCCCATTGATCCACCCTCCCGCCCGGAACTGGGTCGAACTGAAGATAATTGAGACGATAATAGACGCTTAGCGAGCGCAACCCTCGCAAAACACGAAAAGAGAGACAGTTGGAAATTAAATGGCCCCCCTCTCATGCCGTTCCATATCGAGGGATCACGAGGCGGCGTTGGTGGTGGTAGTGGTGGTGGTGATGGACTGATTTTGATTGCGACCAAAGATTTCGACCAATTTGCTCCGTTTTCTCCCTTTCGTCTATTTACGGACTCCACCATATTACCTACCTGTCGGCTGTCCTCCTGTTGGCATTGGACAACAACGGACATAGGCAATAGACCATTCGACATGGCATCATTGACTTTGGGCTAACTGGGGCCGGGTCTCGGCGACATCCATCCGAAGCGCCCTTGAATCTTGGGAACGCATTTCCACCGTGTCTGATTGCCTCGTGGTGCGGAGACCCGCGAGAGAGCTGTGCACAGTCCAGCGCTTTGGCATCCCTTAGCCTCCAAAGCGTCTCGGCTGGTGCACGCGCTGCTTTTCCTGCTGGCGCTTCGCGACGCTCTAACTAGAGGCTCAAGTGCCACAAGTGGGAAAAATACAAAAAACGCCCTCAGAGTCTTGTACTCTTACAGACAGACAGACAGAACCGGAGACGTATGAAATTCTGCGCGACACCAAACTAGAATCCGACTTGCCCGCCCGACTAGTCCGGGATCTGTCTGTCGATCGACCTTAAAAGCCCATCTCCACGTGCTGTGGCACTTTTAATGATCCTGCTAGGATGGCCGCATGCGGCCGAAATGAATGCCGTCGTGGTGGGTAGCAGCCGTCAGGCCACATGGTTGTACCTGGGTAATTTAGCACCACTCTTGTCGCTTCCGACGATAAAACTGCAGGGGGGTGAGAGGAAGTGTGGGTTGTCGGGGGGACTGTAGAATTATAGTGTAAGTAGATGGAGGGTAAGCAAGCCATCAGCATCATCATCATCATCAAGATCATCAGCCTCACGATGAAAGTGAACGAACCATGGCATGATTCTGCCCTGCTGCTCTACTAACTCTTTCCGGGTTAAATTAAAGGCCAGCCTCCTTTTTCATCTCGTGGGGTTTAAACTTTCCATCCCGGGTCCCTGATTCAGGCCGTTTTCCCTTGAGATCCTTTCCCAAGGCTCTTTCATTAACAGTTCCGATCTGGTCGCAAAAGCATCTGGGCCAGCAGCGTTCCCACTTATTTCGATCTATCACGTACGCGCCGGGATTGAGCGGCCGAGCAAAAAACCTACCGGCAGCCTACCCGCTACAATAGCGAGCCCCCCTCTCTCCTGCCTCCGGCTAAGCGCCTGTTGTTTGCCCGTCAACCAACAGAGCCATTCCAAATTATTATACGGTCTGTCCTATCATTTCACGCGGAAGCAGTCTGATTTCCATTATGCGGACGCCACCAAAATCGCGCCCACCCCACTCAGGGAACATCCCGGCATGTGGCCATGTGCCAGAGGGAAACAAACCAAAAAAAGCCTGCTTGCCTGGCGTTTAAGCCCACCACCCAGTGACAATCGATGAACTGGCTTTAAGTAGGATGAATTGTTGCCGTAGGGAAATGATGCATGTCTAAGACCATGAGAGTAGTTCGTCTACGGAGTAGTTCTCGACAATCAATAACATATACTCTCGAGAACATGGTCCAAGCAGTCCTCCCCCCCCCCGCCCCCCGGGTCTCTGAAGCATTCCCGATACTAAACAGAAAGCTCACTTTCCTAGTAGCCTAGTAGCTCTACTACTGTTCTTTAGTTTACTACATAGCAGATAGCAATATTGATCAGAAGTTAGGTAATACCACCCCAATCCAATCCAATCCAATCCAACCCAAACCCAAAGCTCAAAGCTAGAAAGCTTTGTTCAAGCGACTCGCTTGCTCCAAACCCAGTCGGAAAGATAGCACAACCAAACAAGATCTCCTTGAAGCACTGGTCGTCGATCGATCCGACAAATTCAGTCTCACCAACTCAGACAAGTTTGGAAAACCGTTTTAGAAAGGCAATTTAAGCATGGCGATTGTGGGGAGGGAAGAGCGGATCATGGATGAGTGGGAAGGAAAGGGGAAATGAGAAGGGACTCATGGGATGGATGGATGCCCGCGGGAAATGCCCGCGGACGGCCGGACGGCTAACTGCGGTATGGGCGGGGTGGGGTTCGATTGGACCTACGGGATGTATGGTACGTACGTATTGTATCGTGGGTGTATAGTGGTGTTCTGGGTGGTATTATTTGTAGGGTGTATGTATGGAGTGTGATTCTTGGGAGGGAGGTCAAGTTGTAGGGGGGATATAGCTGGACTTATGTGTTAGGTGCTTTGGTTTTGGTGAGTGGTGTAGATATATATATATATATATTTTTTTTTCTTCGAGGATTGAGGTTCTGGGTCTGTATGGCTTTTTGAGGGTTTCTGAGGATTTCGTGAGGCGGGTGTTGTGTATATAAATAATGTCCTTGGAGTATAGCGAGCGGCAAAACAGCACCATTGCAGAGATTCAATTAGGTCATAGTGAGTGATGACGCTTTAGACCCTGGATTTAGCTTTAGAAAGGTGCTTGTGTTTGATCTACTCTCCGGGATTCTGGCTTGATGGGGGTGTTTCTTGGCAGGTTAGATTGATTTCATAGTTATTAAGATGCTTTATATACTTGTGGCGATGTGAACCCCAGGCTTTGCTCAGAGTTGGAATGGAATCGATAGTTGCGATTAAATCCGAAATTGACAACGAAGTCAAGCCTAGAGCTGCTGCACCTTTGTGAGATCGACGTGTGGACCAGATCTGCCCCTCTCCCTGTTCTGAAAGCCTCAAGACATTCAATTCAAGGAGAAGTCATTTCACAAGATCATTGTCTCAGCAAAACACTGCCTATAAGCTCTTCGATCACATATACTGTTAGCTCGATTCAACAGCGAAAGTTGAATTAGTATTGTGAGCGTTTCTGTCACCTAACCCGGAGATGCAGTAGAATATCATTCATGGATTGTCACCTCATTGAGCTTTTTGACAAGGCATTCAGGAAGTTGAGATCAGTTCTTTCTGCCACTGTATTCAAGCGCATGCAACACACGAACAAGTATGGCATTTGGTATGTTGTGATCTGGGAACGGAATATGCTTTCGCTCTAGGATCGAGCCGCATTCTGTTCTACGAGTATGGCACAGGTCTATGCCCGAGATGTGTACAAGATCTAGAGGCATGCTAGAGGGACGACTGCGGCTACCAGAGTTTGAATGAGGTAGGAACGTACTTTAAGACACTAATTGTTGACCATCGCTGGCACTGTGACCTCTGGAAGCGGCTGATCTCGTGATATTTTGCTGCAGAAGTGCGTAGGCCACTCTACTCCCACGTAACCAATAGACTCACCAGGGATCACCTGGGAAGTCTTACGAAGAGCAGACCTGACACCCCACTACATGCAATGTACCTCAATCTGCATTGCAAGTCCGCGCGGAGCCAACCCTCACATTAAACTCATCTGGTTGTTTCTTTCTTCCTATCACCTCATCCTCGTCATCAGGGAGCTATGGGTATATGTGTCGCGGGGAAGTTATGGTGCAGCACCCAGGGGGCATATACAGCCGGAGATTTCTCAGTGGGAAGGACTATTAGCTTGATATTCATCCGTCGGTTTCCCGAGGAATTCAGGGGGATCCTCGCCTGACGTGGTGGAGACTAGTACAACCATGCAGAAGAAGTCGCAGAGCTCATACAAAATTACTACCATCTGACACTTGACACTAGAACCACTGTCCTGACATACTGCCATAGCTTCCAACCCCTACTGCCATCCATCCACGCACAACGCCAAACAGACCAACTCACTTCAGCTCATCTCTGACCCGCCACGAGCCTACCACCGGCGTAGCATACTGACCAGGCACACTGGTCGGGCTACACTGCGCCGGGGCTGGTTGGGCGGCCGTCGACCCCCACGACGGAGGCACTGCACCGTCCCTCCTGGCGACAGCCGTCAAGAAAGCAGCATACGACCACGTCAAATCGACGGCGGACACCGGCGCCCCGGTGTTGCGGTCAAACTGCTCCGCCAGGCTCCCATTCTCGGGAGTATACTGCTGCACCACAGCGAGAAAGCCGTCCGCATACCGTCTCACAGCGTCAGTGATGGCCGCGTACTCTTCCGAACCCCGCGAGTACGACCCCGACGAGATATCAGGGACGAGATCCGCGAAGAAAGGCCTAGACAGAGCCGTGACATCGACCCGGCCCTGCCTCTCCCACTGATACAAGGCGTCGTACAGCTGTTCTGCGGCGGCCAGCGTCGTCAGATACCTAGTTCCGAACATATCAGCAATTCATCCCACTCAGCCACACTGTACAAAACCCAAGAAGATGAGATAAGATAGACAGACCAAGGATGTCCACCCTGATAAACATCCTCCGCATAACGGCCCACAGCCGCCGCAACGCCAACCGCACTCCCACGATTCACACCATAGATGCCCCGGAACGAATCAACAACAGCCTTATGATTCGCCAACGCCCTATCCGAGCACGGCTGGAACGACGTGCGATCCTCATCCTCATCCCCGTCGTCCTCGCTATCACGCCCACACCCCGCCCCCGCATCAAAAGTATGCACAACCGCAAGCACCGAACCCGCATCAATCCCCTGGCGCCCACTCCCCGGCCAATTCGCCCTTACCGCCCCACGCGGAGCATCCCAATACCCCCTTCGCAACAGACAAAGCACCTCCGGCGCAACAAGCGCACACCCCGCACACTCCTCGCCCAGCGCCTCCGCAAACGCCATCCCCTCCACCAGCGCACGGTACTGCACAGCGGTCGTAAAGAACGAGGCCCCGCGCACCTCTTCCCACAAATCAAAGGTCGTCTCGTTCCAGTACTGCGCTACATACGCGAGGTCATTCCGAACGATCGGCCAGATATTTCTGCGAGCGAGCGCCGCCCGGCCAGTGGAGAGGAGGTGGTTCCCGTAGGCGATTAGAGCGGAGGCGCGCAGCGCGGGCCCGTCGCGCTGAGGCCGGCCCCATGCGCCGACGTACGCGGTCAGGTTGACGTGGAATTTTGGTTCGGCGAGGCCGGTGCCATCGTCCAACGGGCCGGAGGGGTTGGTGATTGTTTGTTGGGTTGCTTGGCTGGTGATGTAATCTTGGAGGAGGGGTTCGATTTTGGTGGTTTCTGTGGTGGAAGAGGAAAGGTAAGGGGTTAGTGCGGTGATGGTTAGGCTTGCGTCGCGGGTCCAGGTGTAGAAGTCTATCGCCGGGTTAGGTTAGGGCTTCTTTCCTTTTTGAGGAGTGGGTGGGATGTGTGGATGATAGTGTGGATGATGATGATATGGCTTACAGTCTGGATCGGACTTCGATGGCGACGCGACTACGATCCCCGGGTAGGCGCCCCCGGCGCCGATGTTGTTCAGGATCCCTTGCCAGGCAATCGGGGTTTGTTTTTTGATGAATTCGTTGAGAGGGGCTGGGTTGTATGGCTCAGGATGAGATGATGATAGGGCTATCGGTACTCCCGCGAGTGCTTCGAGTACGATCGCGTATACTGGTCGCATGTTGGCGGGTTTGAGGTGGGTGGGTTAGGATTAAGTTACGGGGAGGGGGCCGTGGCGGCCTTTTGTAGGCGGAGTCGGTCTGGTCGTGCATTGTGATGCAGGCTGGGCAATGGGTTGCATTGTAGACCGGTTCTTATCAAGCGACTTACTTGCTGCAGATGCGGGTTATGTACTTGTGTTGGCCAAGAAGACTAGGATTGAGAACAATGGCTACTGGTTTGTTTGTGCAAATTGGCGGCAAGGGTGGGAGCTTATGATGTCATCTTATTGTTGTGCGACTTGCATTGTTCGAGGCTTTGGATATTGTCGGGGGTTCTGAGAAGATCCACCGGTAGACAATTGTGAATGAGTTGTGCTGCTTGCAGTGCAGCTGGTGCAGCTACGGATCTACCATATTTGAGATTACTATACATGTCACACCTACAGCAGATCTCGGGCTGCAGTCTGACGGGGAGATACAAGAGACTCACAAAACACTTCCAGTTTCTTTATCACGAAGCCACAGTCACCTGCAAACAAGCTAACGCCAGGTCGGGAAGGATTAATATCACGGCAAAAGGATCTACAGTGGCAGACAAGAAAGAAAGAAGATAATTCTCAAATAAGATTCATAACTTCATCACGTACTAAGTAATGCTATGCACAAAGAATCGAAGCGGCAGTGCACCAATCCACCAGTGGACTCGACGCCACATTAAACAAGGTTCCGGCTTAAGCTCGAATTGAACGAGGCTGGAGTTCGGTTACATTAATTAATCAAACAGAAACAACCTGACCCTCCTCTTCCTGCAGGATCCGAGCCTCGACCGCCCGTCGGAGATCCCGGTCAGCTTCGCTGGAATTATCCTTGAAGATGTGGTCCATCTGCTCGAGGGTGCGGCCTTTCGTCTCGGGGACGAAGAAAAAGGTCCACAGGAAGGTGAGGACGCAGAAGACGGCAAAGAAGACGTAGGCTCCGTAGCCTGTGTCTTGGATGAGTGGAGGAGTGATGAGGCCCTGGTGGAAAGAAGTCAATCGGGTTGTTCAGGAGCATAAAATAGGAGAAGGCGATTGAGGACTTACGATGATGAAGTTATTGAGCCAGTTGGAACAGGTGGAAAGGGCCACACCCTTCGCGCGGAGGGACGAGGGGAAGATCTCTATGGATTGATGTCAGTATGTTTGGTCTCGTCGTTTGCGTGCAGCGGGGCGGAGCATAGTATGTACGTACCGGAAGGCATAGCCCAGCCGACGGGGCCGATAGATCCTCCAAACGCAATCATGTACACGAAGAGCAGGGCCACGCTGGCCCAGCCGGGTCCTCGGTGCGCGGGCCAATTGTCCGAGTAGAGACCGACCAGCACGGAGATGATGATGTGGCAGAGCGCCATGATAGCTGCACCCCAAAGGAGCAAGGGCCTACGGCCGATGCTATCCATTGTCCAGATTGTCGTGGCCACGCCGACCAGCTGCAGAACGTTCAGAATTCCGGACATGAGGAGTTGCATGTCGTAGTCTAGGCCCATGGTTTCGAAAAGGGTAGGCGAGTAGTAGATCAATGCGTTGATTCCCACGAACTATGCAACATGTTAGACTTGAATACGATCAACAGAAAAGGAGAGGGAGGGCTGGAAGCATACCTGCTGGAAGAACATCAGCATAACGCCCACGTGGGTTCTCCGCCAGCAGCCGCTCTTGAAACAGTCCGCCCAACACGCCATCTCCAGCAACAGCGAATCTTTCAGGCTGCCTCCTTGGAGGCTGGGGTGCTTCTGCGCATTCATCTCCTGGTGGAAGCGCACTTCAGCTTTGATGTCCATGAATTCCTGGCGGACGCGCTTGTCCGTTGCGGGCAGTTGGCGCAGTCGCGATAGGCTGTGCAAGGCTTCCTCCTCTCTTCCTTTCGAGACGAGCCATCGCGGAGAGAAAGGCAGAACAATGACCCCGGCCACCAGAACAACCGCGGGAACCATCTGCAGCAAGAACGGCAGTCGCCAGGCCCATTCGCCCGCCATGTATCGAGTGCCATAAGTGATCCAGTACGCGATGACAATTCCGAGCACAATGAAGAATTCTTCTAGCACTAAGAGGGTACCGCGACACTCAGGAGGACCTATCAACAACAAAGCATTAGAAATGATCCGGTCAAAGCCTCCACCAGGAACAAGACATACTAATCTCTGAGATGTACAACGGAGCCACCATGGATAACATTCCGATGCCCAGACCGCCAATCAACCGAGCGACCGTCAACATGGCATAGTCCATCGCCGCCGTCTGCAGGATAGATCCGATCAAGAAGATAATCACGGCAACGATGATGGAGTACCGCCGGGAGATCTTGTCCGCGATCCAGCCCTGGTTCAAGGCGCCAATGAGCGCGCCCAACTCAATCATCGCCGTCATCAACCCCTTCCAGAACCCAGCCCCTGAGTGTCCTTCCGCTACTTCGGGGAAACGCTGGAGGAATTGGTTCATGACAAGAATTACGGAGACCACTCCCTGGTCGTATCCGAAGAGAAGACCTCCCAGTGTTGAGCACCCGGCGCATAGAAGCACAAAGGGATTGGCCATGAGACCCTTGATACCGGGTGGACCGTAGGGCTCCCGGCCATCAGCGATGTCCTCGGCATGGTGGGCAAACCCTTGAATGGACGATCGACCATCAATGGCAAGGTCTTTTGTTGGCTGATCAATTGACTTGCTCGCCATGACCACGAATGGGAAGGAGGAAGAAGAAAGGAGGAGGAGAAGGAGAGAAAGAGGTTGAAAGGATTGAGCCCAATTGGGTCGGGGAGGAGGAGGAAGACAAGGAGATTGATGCACGTGGTCGATGCTACCAGAGAAGTCTACGATCTACAGACAGGTTGCAGTGTTACTTATAGTTATCAGGGCCTCGGGGTAGTGAGTATTGTCGAAGCTTGGAACCAGTCGGAGGCAGCCAAAAGACCAAGGAAACGGCGGCCGGACCAGTACGACCTGATTGGCTCTAACCCAGCTGGCGGCCCTCGGATGGTCCAGCGCCATGAAGCAGAAGAGAGGAGAAGAAAATAACCCTAAATGCTGTGATCTGCAGGGTGGATGGTCGAATAGAAGGGGTGGATGCAGGTGGGCCGGGAAAAGAGCATGTCCTTGAAGCCAAGCAGCCAAGCAGCGAATCCCATCGAAGGAAGCCGACTGGGGATGGAACAAGATCGAATTGCCGGTATGGTTCCTTATCAAACTCCAGGCCCGACAACAGAACAGAAAAGAAGCGCTTTGATCAGATCAGGCCACCAGGTAGGATCTGTGATCATTCTCCTGCGATCAGGTCTGCTTGAGTGTGCTTGTCATCGTGTTGCTGCACGTGCCGTCGTCATGATTAAACATCTGCCGAATGCGGACATGCAAACGGAATTCGACTTGGCTTCAGACCAGGTCGGGGTAGTTCCGTGGGGGTTGTACGAGAAGAGTTGCCTAGTCTCTTCATCTGACTGCAAGCTGATCAATCCCAGTTGGGGACTCCTCTGACCAACGACATCGATGGTTTCACATCAGTGGACGTGATGGGTCAGAACCACAGCCGGTCACGGGCAGGGAGGGTGACCGTGTCATTAGTTAGTTCCTGGAGTCGGGAGAATGACAGGTGCATATTCTGGATGAATGAGAGAGCAAGGATCGCTGTTGCATCTGCCGATCACTGATAAATGCCTGGGAGGGGGAGATAGAGAGACGGCAACGGAGGTGGAAGGAGGTTCGATCAAGTTCAGTTCACTGCTAGGTAGCCTGACAGCCTGATAGCCTGACAACCTGACAACCTGACAAACCCGACAAACCAAGAGGGATCCCGTGATGCAGTGAGTGAGTCGCTTCAAGACACACACACACACACACGCCTGCGTTGGGCTGCTGCTTCCTTCATCTCTGCTGCCCACCGCCACGAGGGCGGGCGGCCTTTTTCCCTTTCCTCCCTTCTCTTCCCCCTCTTTCTTATTCTCCTTCTTCAAGTGACCTGAATCTGTTCTGCCTCTTCTATTTCTCGTCTCTACTTTCACAACTACATTCAACCCACCTTCATCTACGTATTGCACTCTCCCCCACGGGGTAAATTCGCGGATTAGTTCAGTTCCAGTTCTAGTTCCTGGTCTACCAAACGTCAGACAGTCGGATTTCCCCACCATCGATCGGCTCAAATCAAACGCCGACCGCCCAATCCGTTCCCGCTCGGTCGATCCGTCTTGCTCTCCCCCGCAACCCAAACATTCCCCGACTCTCTCTCCCTTGCTCAGACCTCACCAGCTTCTTCGACTCTCCCGCACCTTTATTTCACACAGACCAGATACTGGTGCTCGCCAATCTGTGGTCACTGCACTGATAGCTGTGTGTGGGCGAGATCGGAAAGTGAAGCCACTCACTTCGCAACACACAGTGCGCCGGCAAGAAGAAGAAAAAATAAGCGCAGGAACAGTTCCTCGGCCATCGCAACAGCGGATTCCACTTTCCGGCTGCGACGTCATTTCTCCTTCTCCAGCTTCTACCAAGCTGCCCAGACTCATCTTTAACCTACCTTGCAATCTTCCCCCGCATCTAGCCGACCAATCGACCGGAAGCGGATCGCCATTATGGCTTCGTTTATGGAGGACCTCTGGTCCAGCATTTTCACCCCCGGACCCACCCCCACGCTCCTCGTCGCAACCAACGTCACCTTTGCAGCGCTGCAGGCCCTCCTCCTATCCCTCCTTCTGGCCACCTACAGCATTCACTTCCTGGTCCTATCCTTCCTATCGGGCGCTCTCTGGTGGTCCATCAACTGGTTTGCGCGGGAGGTGAGGCAGTTCCAGGCCGAGGAGGCGGAGAAGCAAAAGCACGCGGATAAGGAACACGACGACGAACCTGAGGGCAAACCCGACAGCAGCACCCGGAAGACTCCCGGTGCTCTCGACACCACGGACAGTGACACCGAAACCGAACAGGTCGCCTTGCGCAAAGAGATTGCATCAGTGCCCACCTCCGCTCCCCGGTCCACCACTGCCTCGGCCACACTGCAACTTCCCGAGGCGCAAGGCGAAATTCGGAAGCGTCTCAGCGTCAGCGGCGAGAGTTCGGGCTACCAAAGCACCGATAGTGAATGGGAGAAGGTGGATGACAACCACGCGGCCTAGTGATGCCACAGGATTCGCGGTCTCACAACCGCCACTCGCGGCCAACCCCGGCTCGACTTGATTTTGGTTACTTCCGCAAACGCAACCCTCAGAACAGACTCCGATACATCTGTCTTCTGGGCGGGTCTGATACATATGCTCAAAGGTTGCGTGGTCTTATGTTCTCCTCGCACCGACGAGACTCCCATTAGATGGCATTCCCTGCCGGTAGATTGATGATTTACCAATGTATCATCATTATAGACTTACTTCACAGTATATGAAGGCTACAGCCTAGGGCGTCCAATTAGTAGCTGGCCCCCATACTGCTTGGAACGCGACAAGCCCAGTGCTGATAGACGTCCAATGTTTTTGCCAGACTTAGATGAAGGCAGACTTATATTTTTCTCGCACGGCGATACTATCGTATAAAGCAAGCACGAGAACCCCACTTTGTGAAGTCTTCTACGGCCAAAGGTCTCTGGGTATGTATTGAATTCTACACAGTTGTACAACCTCTGTAGTCTGTTAGGTCAAAAGTATGTATAATACTCTGTCCTGCGCTGCTATGCCGTGCTTGCTTGGATATTTCCTCATTCGGATAGTTATGACTTATCGATAAGCCCGCTGAGTCATCGCATTATCCCCAAACAATCAACAGCAGCATCAATTCCACCGACCTGCACCACTCCTTCAATCGCTCCATCACACCCACGACAAGCTATCTACGTCGGAATGCCGCCCTGAAGAAGGCGTGTAACGACCGTCCCTCTGTCCGAATCCCTACTATGACCTCCCTTCAATGATCGCCCACCCAGCAAGCGCGGCCACGAACACAAAATGCCACCAACATCAACAACATCCACCACCACCCGTCGCAAACGCGTTTTCTCCTCCGTCCTCCCCCCAGCCTCTCTCGACGACTTTCTGACAGCTGCGAAATCACACACCCTCGGCCCCAATCCCCCGCTTTTCTTCCCGTCCTCTAAACTCTCCCACAACACCCACCCCAGCGCCGACTCCGACTCCCAGAAAACCGAGAACCCTACCTTCCGCGCCTCCACCACCTCCCAGCAAACCGAAATCGCCACCTCGGACGATGACGACGAAGATGACGGCGCCTGGTTCGACGAGGATACCTGGACCCGCGCATGGGACGTTGCGACGGGGTTCCTGGCGGTACCGGACCGCGGCTACGCGACCCTCCTCCGATACGAGCAGACGGAGCCCACGGAGTTCCTAAGACTGTGGAATCGCCATCGCACGGCGGAGACCGACGTGCTGGAGGCGTTTGCGTGTCTACTCGAGCCGTTTCTAGGTAACCGGAGGGTGCGCAGGCCGAAGGGGGACGCGGTGCAGAAAAGTATCCTGGATTGGTACGGGTTCGAGATCCGGAGGCACTTTTTGAAGAATGTTCGGGGCGGATTGGTCGAGGTTAGTTAAGCTTTGACGACGGGAGGGGAGAGGGAATGTGTGGGTGCGCGTTTGCTGACCGCGGATTCTAGGCGCTGGGACAGCCGGACAAGGATGGTTTGTTGCAGAGGATTGTGGTGTGTCTGCAATTGGTCCGAAGGATTTACTTCGAGCCACTGGTGGATATCCTTGGCGCACTGTATCGAGGCGTGCAGGAAAATGTGTATGGGAGGCTGTGTCGGTCGTTTTATATGATGGTCGCCTATGCGCTGCCGTGGTCGCAGGCGTCTGGGCTGCTGGGTCGTGAGATTATGAAGGAGGCGCTGGTCATTCTGGGGATTGATGCCCTCAGAGAACGAGCGGCTGCTGAGGGGGCTGGCGGCGTGGATGATATGGACCTTGATCGCCAGTGCTCGGTGTCCTATCAGGACTGGCGCGATGAGCCCTCCCCGGCTGCTAGGATGCAGATGTTGACGGATCAGGACTCCCGGGTCGGTGCTGCGCGGGAGCGGCTGCTCATGCTCTTTGACGGGCTGCAGCTCGTGGGGATGGGCGGTGACAAGGCACAGAAGGTATTCGCCAGCGTGATGGATACCATGATGACTGAATTTGTCCGAGCAGCTTATACGGCCCAGTGGGAGGGTCCTTCACTTGCATCGCAGCATTTGCGGCAGTGGATCGAGAACGTGTTTGCGCAGCTCGTCGTCCAAGTCCTGTCGATCATCAACGTGCCCGAATCGGGCGAAAAGGAGCTTGGCAACCTTGACGTGACCCTGAGCGACGTCGAGAAATGGCAGGAGATTGGCATTGCGCGTCTAGGCGCATTACGGACCAGCGAACTCTTCGATGTGATCGTTGAGTGGCCGGCAAGCAGCGGTGCGATCGAGGATCTCCGACATTTCACAACCTATCCAGCTGCGCGATACCATTTGACGCAATCCTTCATCGCCGTCCTCAATCAACGATTGCTACATCCGGGAGCATCCACAATCGAGATCCTCCAGGTATACATCTCGATCATCCGAGCCTTTAATCTACTTGATCCTAAGGGCGTCCTCCTTGATCGAATTGCTCGGCCCATCCGTCGATATCTCCGCGACCGTGATGACACCATCCAAGTCATCGTTGGCGGGTTGCTGGCCGATCCTGCCGACGCGGACGGCCAAACAGCCTCCACCCACCACCCCGACACCCTGGTGGAGCTTTCTGCGGAGCTAACCAAGGCACACCAGAACTCCCTCCGAGCCGACAGCGGCGAGCTCGACTGGGATGACATGAACTGGATGCCGGACCCAGTGGACGCGGCGCCAGACTACCGGAAATCCAAGACATCCGACGTGATCGGCAGCCTGATCAGCCTGTTCGATTCGAAGGAGATGTTCGTCAAGGAGATGCAGAAAATGCTCGGGGAGCGTCTACTCCAGAAGCGCACCGACTTCGACCAAGAGATGGCCGTGCTGGAACTGCTCAAGGTCCGCTTCGGCGACAACGCCCTCCAGGCCTGCGAGGTCATGCTCCGCGACATCTTCGACTCGCGTCGCGTCGACAGCGTCGTCCGCGCCGATCAAGGCCTACACAAGAGCCAGCAGCAACCAGCGCATGCCACCGACCTCCACGCCAAAATTCTGTCCCATTTCTTCTGGCCCGACCTCCCAGGCCCGGACTTCCGCGTCCCGGACCCCGTCGCCTCCCTCCAACACCGCTACGCCCAGGGCTTCGGCTCCCTTAAACAATCCCGCAAACTCACTTGGCTCAACGGCCTCGGCCAGGTCACCGTCGAACTGGACCTGGAAGACCGCGTCTTCGTCGACGAAGTCACCACCTGGCAAGCGACGGTGATCTACGCCTTCAACTCACCTTCTTCGTCATCGGCACCCACCCTCAAAACCACCACCGACCTCGCCCACCAACTCCAAATGCCCATCACCCTCGTCCGCTCCGCCTGCCTCTTCTGGGTCAGCAAGCGCATCCTCCACGAACATCCCCGCGACACCTTCCGCGTCCTCGAAGTCCTCCCTTCCTCCACCTCCTCCTCCACCGACCAACCCGACGCCGCCCACCCGGCAAACACCCACCCCTCCACCTCCCCCAAGACAACCACAACCCCGACCACCCCCACGAGTAATCCCCGCCACCCACCGCACCCACATCACCCAAGCACATCCCCCGTCTTCGAAGACGCCGCCGAGGCAGCCGCAGCAGCCGCCGCAGCCGCAGCCAAGGAATCGGCCGAAGCGGCCGCGATGGAGAAGATGAACCTCTACTGGCAATTCATCGTGGGGATGCTGACGAATCAGGGCGCCATGCCGCTGCAGCGGATCGTGATGATGCTGAAGATCGCCGTGCCGGGAGGGTTCCCGTTTAGCAACGAGGAGCTCCGGGAGTTTTTGGCTGGGATGGTTGCGAAGGGGAAGCTGGAGATTGTGAGTGGGGGAAATTATAAGATTAAGACTTAGACTAGGTCTGTATACAGGGGTTAGATTGGGGAGTGGGATAGTGCCGCGCTGGGGTAGCCCATGTATCTCTGCATTGGTTCTCTAGTGACGCGGTCCTCGCTAGTATACTATACGTACCAGTCAGGCAGGCAGTATCACGCTGCTAAAGCGGCGCAGTGCAGCGATGTACGATTCACGATGATAGCGAGACCTTCCATATAACCATAATACATTTACGTACACACAAGCTTACATTTTTCATAATCAAACTCCAATAAAAAACAGTATTTCCATGCACGAAGTTAAAAAACGGGATCAATCGTACAACCCAAAACACAATCAAAGAACCATCCCCCCCCTTCCCCCAAAACAAAAAAATACCCTACTCAGCATCCAAAGGCGCAACAGGCGGCTGATCATCAACCTGAATACCCCCGCGCTTCTTCTCATTACTATCCCAAAACGGCAGACGCCAGCCACCTTCACTCTCGGGCGTGGCAAGCCACAACCGCATGAGATGGCGACGGGGCGTGGGGGGCGCATGATCCATGTACGCCGTGCGGGCATGCAGCACGTGCGAATTGGCCAGGAACTGGATGTCGCCGACCTCGAGGACCATGTGCAGGCTGAGCCGGTTGCAGGTGGTTTCCAGCACCTCGAGGGCTTCGGTTTGTTTTGCGGAGAGTGGTGGAATGAGGCCTGCGTTTGAGAAGCGGGTGATGGAGCGGACGTAGTAGGGGTCCCATCTTTTTTTTTTCGCATCTGGTTAGTTTTCTTTCTTTGAGGGGAGGGGTGGTTGGGAAGGTAGGGCTGGAAATAGGAGGCTGGACAACGAACTTGGTATACACGCGCGGATGCTCCCCGCGTTCAAGATACACGACGCTGGTGCGGATCCACTCGTCCTCGCCGCGACTGGTCTCGCCCTTGCGGTCGAAGTACCAGATCGGTTCGGCCAGGGTTCGGAGAACGTCTGGCCGCTCGTGGGCGAGTGTGTTGTAGACGTGGTGCGAGGAGACGAGGTCTGATTCGCCGCCTTCTTTGGCGCGGTGGATGCAGAGTAACCCTACGATATCGGAGTCGTCTGAGTGGAAGAATTGTCTGTTGTGATTTTTATGTTAGGGCTTGGGCGCCGGGTCTGGGTCATGAGAGAGAGGGGACTGGGTTCGTGGGCGTTGCTGTAGGGAACTCACCTCGCGTTCGTCCGGTAGATGCGCACCGAGTCGATCTGCGTCGGATCCTCACCCAGGTCCTTGACGTGGCCCAGCACGTGGCCCCGGCTGTTCTGGCTGACGAAGTACCCTAAGTATGTGCCCAGGCCCATGTATGCGATCGCTGATTTGTGGTTGCCCCAGCGTTCTACGGGGAAGCCTTTAAAGAGGATGAAGCCTTTGCCGTTGAGGAGGTCGGCGCGGAGTTCTGTGAGGCGCTTGGAGAGGTTGGGGAGGGGGAAGTTGCTCTGCTTGGCGGTTAGTGAGTATATTAGGGGGACGGAAGTAGATACGGGTGGGATTGTGCATGCCTTGCTGATCCCCGTCATAGGGATCTTGTTGGCCAGGAAATTATCGGCCGCCGTGGACAGTTCCTCGATCTCCTCCGCAGTGAAGCGATGGGTCCATTTCTCCGGGTGCTCGCGATAGTCTTCAGGCTTCCAGACGGTCGGGCCGGTGATCTCTTTGGGGAACTTGTCGAAGGGGTGGATGTGTTCGTAGAGCGGGGGGTGTTGGCCGGTGGTTTTGAGGCCGTCGGGGAAAATGCCCAAGGGAATGGAAGTGGCTTGTTGGGTCAGTGCCATTGTGAAGTGTGTCTGGGATTGCGAATGCTGGCTTGGCTGATACTGTCTGATTGGTAGTCTCAGAGTACTAGGTCAAAGGGTGTTTCTCGACGAGCGAGGGGTGACATATATACCTCGTATCTACCCCTCTATTTCCCCTCCGCCCTGGCGCATCAGCCAAGCCATGGATCCGTCAGGGAGTGTGGTCCTGCACCGGATGATCGCTGAGCACCAAGCAGTTGCAAGGAGTGGAGTGGATGGTGTGCCTGACCGTGAACTGAGAAGTTGGTTATGATTGAACCAGTGGCACGGCGTGTGGGCGGGCGATCGCGAAAGCCGTGGACCGATGGCGCAATCTCCGGTGGTGATGTTGTGTACTCCTGTCTGCACTCCATGTACAGTACATGGTCAATAACGTTATCACTCTCGGGCGAGAAGATGCATCGGCCGGGGCATTGGCAATAATGTAACTGTAGTAACAGCAAGTCGAGATGTGATGTTGGACAAAGTCGCGATAGATTCAGACTTGTCTATTCGGGAAGGTGCTTACACGATCTCGTGCAGTTTCCCTATATGATTATCTTTGCTTCTCTCACAAATCACTTAGCTACTCTTAGATTCAAGTAGATTTCGTGCCATTCTATGTCAAACTCTCTCGTTTCTTGGAGAGAAAGGTGCTTATAGCCATTTGAAAAAAAAAGGTGACTGTCAGTCTGCCCAGCTGACGTAGAAAGCCCAGTGCTCGAAGCCCTGTCTCGGACACGCACAGCCGACACATAACCTGAGTCCGCGACATTCGCCTCACGCTCCATCTTGCATGAGAGGAGAGTACTAACTTTATACAGTATCTTCTATAACATCTGATTGAGCAGATATTTACTCATTGTCCTAGGATAAAGATTACACCCTGACTAGCGCGATGAATAGTTTGATTGGCTGAGTATAGACAGACGAGAGGCAGTATTCCATCATGGTATCCTCACCATCACTGACTAAGGCCTTAGAAATCCTTGCGTCATCGAACCTGGAGACTCTGTTCTTGGCCATAATGGGATATAGAGAAGGTATAGGATGGAATACAGGGTGAATTTAAGGAATTTGGCTATCATTGGCTCAGTTCTGGTTCATTATTCACCCAAAGAAAACTTCCTCGCTTGAATGGCTCCTATTGCCTGGTTGTTGTTTAAGTCTGTCTGGCGAGTCTTGTAACAGGTTAACGGGTCTTGTCGTCTCTATGGCTCTCTAGAGTAGGGCCAAATAATTCTTCAGTAGGGTGCCAAAGTTGCCTGCAAGACGGTAGAGAGGAGGACACCCAAGCATCAAGAAGCAAGCCCCGAAATATGCAACTGTGCCTCTTCGCAGCCACAAAGCATAAGCTGTGGCTTCGTGTGAACTGGACATTCTTGATGACCCTTCGTCGATTTTCCAATACTATTATGACTTCACCTTCAATAAGCATATAGTGGAATAAGAACAAGCTACTAATATTGCTTAGCGATTCGAGAATGGCTCATTCCAGACATATCATCAATCCCTCAGGACCGCCCTGTTTGTACCCCATGTTGAGGACTTCAGTCGCTCTCTTGGTCCCTTCCCTGGAAGCTGTCGTATTAATTGACATATCCGGATTCGAAATTCTTGGCTAAAAGAGATTCCGTATCATGATAGAGTTGCTATCTCCTTTCAAGCCGACGTAAGAAGTTGGACGATGGGCCAGGTCGCGTGAAATAGAACCGGCCCGGTCTCCATTGACAGAAGCGTAAGTTCACCAGGGCGGTTGTGCCCTCGAGTACAAGCCGGGATGTGGTTTCCATACTTCTTGGGGTCTTCAGAAGTATATCAGCTGAGTATGCACCGGAGTTGTTGGTCTGTGGCTGGTATAGCGAGGATTCGTAGTATACCTGGACAATTCCAGTGCTCATCTCCATGCAAAGGCTTCTATGTTTAGCCGGGGTGCTTTGCATGTATCAAAGCCGCAGCACCTCGATAGTAGCAAAGACACCCGCGGTGAACAGGAAGTAGATGAGGAACCTCCCCGCTTCTGGAATGGGTCAACTAGAACAGTTCATGAGCTCCTTCCTGTAGAGGTGGCTATTCTGCTTTCCGAACTGTAGCCATGCTCCCCGTTCTTGGCCATCCACTACCTCAAGCTCGGCCTAGATTCAAGGCCTGCCGCAAGATCATAAAGCTCCTCCCGCATCTACATGTTCATGATTCAAACCCGTCAGAAGACTGAGCTTTCAAAGCCAGGACTCGAGCTAAAAACTTCACTGGTACAAGTCGGTCAGGCACCACTTGCTTCTTGATATTTTGCGGTGAAGCTCCCCGAAATTATGTTTAAAACAACCTTGTGTGAGAAAGACCGAATTTGCAGGAGGCACAGGGATGACCATAGAGTACCTGGGCGGTATCACCGCGGATGTGCCCGCGGATTGATCGTATTGCGGCGATAGCGGCTTGCGTACTAGACACGAGGTAGCTTACCACTTGACGTGGGACAGTCGGTCAATCCGAGCGAGGCTCATCTCATTGGCCGGCAGTCCAGCGCCCCATGTTGCCTGCCCTGGACTCGACCGCGCTGCTCTCGAGGGGCTCTGCACTGCGCGCAGCTCCGCCGGTGGACCAATCCATCGCTGGATCCTGCAGGACGCGACTGCGCGCGCTGCAGCGCTTGCTGCCGGTCTCATGGTGGGCGATTAGACCTGTCAAACTGTTGAACTTCCGGATACAGTAGGGGCAACTGTTAGCAGTGTGGACTCGTGGACCCTAGATGAGAAGCTCGCTAAATACGACCTAAACCTCTCCTAAGCGACCTTGTGCAGTCCGGTGGAGCCATAGCGTTCAGTGCCGAGAGAGTAGATCTTTCCAACAAGGCCAAGCTCAACTTAAGCTTCCTTAATACCGCTCTTAGCAACCCGCGACGAGTGGTTGTGGCAGACATTTTTGAAGATCTGACCTGGACCATGTGTCGGCGGTCACAGTAACCTCGACATATTAAACTCAGTCTCGTGTGTTGGGAAGGCAGTAACCATGGCGTAGTCGGCTGCTGGTAGTAAAGGATCAGACTCATATTGTCTATACAGAAAATCGAACAATGGTGCGAGTTCTGTTTCCCGGGGGCCGATACCATGTAGCTCAGGCGAGGAACATTGTTGCTCGCTGCTACTCGCTGCATCGACGGCAAATCAACTTCAACATAACAATAACAATACCATTAGTCAAAAGATATACGAACACGGAGCTAGAAAGGTACGTACAGCCATGTCGTGCGTTGTGCCACAGAAAGTCTCTCTTGGCCAGTGTGCACTGCTCTCGTGTAAACACCGGATTACCCAATCATGACTCGCCAGTCGTTTCCATGGATATCCATAGACTGGACTTGCGCCTGGCTGGTAATATCCGCTCCCCTCGCGGCACGACGGTTTCCAGATATCTTAGAGGGTAATCGCCAATAGCAGTGTGAGTGCCACCAGGGGGTATTGTAGCAGGCTCCCGGAATAGCTTTTAAATCACCCTGGAAATGATTCGGATTCTAAGTCCATCTATCGTAGTCGAATGCATATCTTTTTAACTTGAAGCCTGAGTTGCCAGATCGCCCATTATAGAAACTTCGACGTCTTTCCAAGTAGGATATTGTCGTACGGACCTCTTGGCAGGTAAAATCGCATGAAGGCACTTGTTGCACCTCTGCCCAGTTCCTGCGCTGATACAGTCGCGGAACACCCTCCCGGAGGAGAGGTTGCGACAGTATCTACACACCTGGTCGGGCAGCGGCATCCAGCCAGCTCTAGTCACAAGGATGCCCTCGCGGAGCTGGGCAGGTCCAGTAACCAAACGTCCGGGGGTCGTGGGGCCGTCTATAAATTCTGCATGTGCAGATTGTACAGCACCACACCGGACTGGATAGAATTAACATCGCGGGGGTTAGGGCCACGCCGCAGGAGGCCAGGCGGCGGCAGGCAGCGGCTGCCAAATTAGCCGTGATACACCCGTAAGAGGCTGAAGAAGAATTCCCAGAACAGCGGAGGCGTAAGCCCCAGCGCCCAGCTCTCGCTATCGTCACCAGCCCCTGGATATACCCGCCCTCCGACATCTCGGCGCCGTGCACGCGCTTAGATGCGGAGCACAGCACGAAGAGACTATACTCCTCGAGCATGGGTGAAGGTAGTTATTGGCTTTGTCGGGGTAGGTTGCGTGCAAGAATTATAACCCTAGGATATGACGCATTCCTTGAATTTTCGAGCAGCATATCTTGGTAAAGTAAGATGAGATTGCGCAGAGATGCAATAACACTTGGAAAGTGTCCCGTGGACCAAGTCAATCGGATAAATATCACAAAAAACAATGTACATGCTGCAATAAACGTTAAGTCTGCGTCAACGCCTATGGACCGAGGTAGTCCATGTGTCGGCAGCTACGACAGCTACGACAGTGTCAACTCTCCTGTAAAGCGAAACAACGAACAGGAAAAAACGAACAAAATCAGCACCTCAAAGGGCAACCACAACGAGAAAAGTGACCCAAGCGCGGGCACAGGAATATTGGCGGCAGCGACGTCAGTGTCGTCGTTTATCGGCGGCGGCGACATCCGCAGACTGACCTCCCAACGGGCTGAATTCTGCAACTCGCGGAAGAGGTCCATGAGCAGTCCGCCATATTTATTGCCCACGATACCGTTGCTGAGATAGTGCTTCCGAGAAGCCTGAAGTATGTCAAGCAAATCCCTCCGGGATTTACCAGCCGGGTGGTAAAGGTGAAGTATTATCAGTTGACCATACCCGGATACCTTCGTCTCGAGGACTCCAAATTTCTTCAATAGGCCAGAAATCCATGTGAATAGTCTCTCTAGTATCAATGTAATCGCGTCCAGCCTCTAGCCGAAGTGTCCTCAATGTACTGGAGGACGGAAGAAGAGCCTAGCAAAAGCTCGGGACACTGAACCTGACAGTAGAGAGAGCGGGTGGTAATGTCAAGTACGACTTCGAAATGTTCCGAAAAATGGCACACTGCTAGGTATACCAAGAGACCGTGATGGCGGTAAACATTGCGAACACTTTCAGGACAGCGTACGAAGCATGACATTCACTAGAAGCTTATTCAGGCCAAGTTCCTTACCCACTGCAGATACTTCAACCCCTTAAATGGCAGGAGGATAGAAACGAAGGGCGAGAGACCTGGTATCTATCTATAAGGCTCACCAGGTGTAATGGTTCTTCTCCTGTTTCAAGGAAATGTTTCTTCCACTCGCGCTTTTTTTCTTGCACGACCTGCGATGGTTTTGTAGCTGCTGATTAGTTCTCCGAATTGGTCGCAGCAAGCCCTGTGTCTCATGACCTTGTGGTATGTTTCATGTATGATCAGAAATGCTTGTAAATGCTGCTGATAAAGTCTCGCGTTAATCGAGATATGGGCCTGCATCAAGAAGTGCTCTCTAGGTGGTAGCACATCAATGGCGGTCTGTTTCCGCATCTGCTTGACCACCCTTGAGCTGCATTTAGTCTGACTGGACGCCATCGATAATGCATGCGTACAAAGTTCTTGTATCTACTGACAGATCATTAGGCCATCAGTATTAAATCACTCTGACAGCCACTCCCGATACACTGCCACTCCGGAGTGAGGTCTTTAGGAACCATTCCGCGCCCCCAGTTGCACCTGGTTATGCTTCTTCTGCTTTCTACTTCCAGTAGTTGTGCCTTGCCTTTTTGAAAGTTAGTGTTGGCTAATTGTAATGACTCCAAAATCAGCGTCACCATCTTTACCATGTATGACCTGATTGTCTCTGTCCGCGACTTCGAATCATAAATGCGAACCACAACAGGTGAGCGTGGTTTATCCGGAGGCTGTAACACCAGGGTTCTCAAGGTTCCAAGGAACCAGAGGGCGTAGCCTTTCGAAATATCGATTTGATCTTCTAGCGGTTAAATTCCCTTTGAAGCAGGTACTTTAATACCCCGTGTCTGATAGTCCCATGAATCGCGATTCCCTGCAGCTGCTTGTTTCTCCTCTCCTTGACGAGGAGCATCCATCGAAGGTATATCAGATGAATCTGCAGGAGGAATCGCGGCTGCAGAGTAATGGCAGAGCTAACGAGATGATTCCGCACGGGTGCTTCCAAACACAATTTGTGCCGTGGACCTCACAAAGATAGGATAGAAATAGTGGCTGATAATAATCATCCACGCTGCAGGCATAATAGCTTTGAAGAAAGAGGTACATTTCATTCCAACAATGTGCGTACCTGGGTTTTCTACTAAAATCAAGAAATTAGTATCAGGTTAGCCCCGAAGGGCAACCCTGCATATAATGTCAGCCTAGAACAAAGAATGGCGCGCGTAAGGCGTGGTTGCAGGCGCCGGCATGGCGAATATTGGCAACTTTGGCGGCGACAAAACCAGTTCATCATCGTCGCGGCGCTCGATAGAAAACCTGGCCATGGCCGCGCTTCCGCCCAGGACATAGTAACCTGCACAACAGGGAAAGTAGATGACGTTATCTCGAACGCTATGTATAGTCGGGTTTGATGGTCCCCGTTCTTTCCTGATATCCCCGCGCACGTCGAAGTCATAAGAATACATCAGTGCTCGCTTGCTTGCCTTAACCTCCTTGACACAGCAGTATACCTTCTTTAGGGGTAAGATTTGGCCGTATGCCACTCGATACAACCAAACGAGCCCTTCCTAGTAAATATTGCTTCGTATTTGCTAACTTCATCAATTGGCAAATACTTGGCAACAAAATATACCCATGCATCTGGGAGCTGTGTTTTATATGGTGACCAGGCGACTAGCACCACATGCCACATCTCAGCTAGAATGGTCCATGGTTTCCACGCTGCCCGTTAAAATCCATCTTGATGGTTTTTTTTTTGCCCTTCGGTGTCTTTTTTGGTGAACCACAGTCATCGGTTGAGCTTCCAACGAGCTGCATTCTGCTACTCACGAAACGCCCGAACGCGCCCTCTAGGGGGGTCTTTGATGCAGTGTAACAGAGTACGCATCGGAGCCCGTAGCTAGATGAGGTGGTACTTAGGCTCTGGAAGAGGAGCCACGCAAAACACCCACGTGCAGGGCAGCAGGAAAGTTCAAAATCGCAGCCTCGCAGATAGTGTTGCGACAAGCTGGGCTCAATGTACGCGAAAACCTAACAGCGGCAAGTCATGCTAGAGAGAGTGTACTTGGCCGCATTCTCCATATTATCGCGGCGCTTCAATATGGAACAAGTACAGATCCACGGAAGAGTTGCGTCACTGTAACATATCAGTCTCAGAGCAAGGGCAAGCAGCTTATCTCAGAGGGATAAATCTATAACGTTATTCCAGCCTCCCAATACCCAACAAGAAAACTTGCGCGAATCTCCGCGCTATGTCCCATTAAGATGCTGCTGCATTTGTATGCAATGACGTGCGCGGTAGTGTTCGACGCAGCAGCTGGAGCTCATTGAGTACGGCCGATTTGCTGGCTGCGATTTCTCACTTATTTGCAATTGCTTCAACCAGTCGGTAATAACCTCAAGGAGTTCGTTCTGCTTGGCAATCATCTCATTGAGTTGCCCCTCCCGCGATTTCGTGCCGTTGGTAATCTCTTCATCAGGCTTGACTGGTTTTTCTTCGCAAGAGCAGACCATCTCAATGGCCTCTGGCAATGTCATAGAGTGTACTGTCTGTTGCAGTACGTACCCGTGACAAACCTGTAGCGGGTTGAAAATTCCAGTCTTATGAACAACGACAAATGAGAGTTGTCCTCTGGCACCAGATGTCATGCGTGATAGCAAGGGAGATAGGGACGGGAGCCACAGTCCAGACCTGAACAGGCGCACCGGTTTCGAAGCCGGACCGAGTGTTGGTGTTGAGATTGTATCTTAGCGTGGAAGATGCGGTGCGAGTGTCGTCGAAGTAGAGACGAGTGCTGGGCTTGCAATTTTTGTCCAAAGCTTGCCGAGTATGCCGCCATTATGCGCCTCTCTGCATACTATTCGCATTCCCACCCATTCTGAGATATGAGACATCTTAGAACCATATCATTTGACTCAAGGATAATTACTCACAAGCATTATCTCCTCTCGCGCATGGTTATCCGGACTGTGTTCAATGGTTTGAAAGACAATTCTCACCCCATTCGTCTATTTGCATCGTGATGCCGGAAGCAATAGAAGAACGGAGGATATGCAGCTTCTCCACGATCCTGTCAGGTATATTGAATTTAAATCCATGACAGAGCTGAAAAGCACCAGTACGATTGGAAGCCTGTGAGTGGGAAGGCTACTAGACTTACCATCAGACGACCACAGGTACTTTCCGCAAACGCAGTGCTACTGGTATCATTGCCCTTGCGCTTTCCAGAGGGTGGATTGTCCAGCTGCGGGTCGGTATCTAAGTTGCATTTCGCCCTCACAATTTCAAAATACCTCGGTCGAGAGTGCGTGGTTCAAATTCCTCAGTGTCATTCTAGACGGATGGCAAGCATTCACAGCCTTATCTTGAGGTCATCGGGAGGAGGGGCCAGTTCAGGACAGGAGCATATGACCACTGGAGGTAGATCGTCCTCCGCTTCGGCGGTGTTCCCGAATAACAATCTCGTGTTGCTAGTTGCGAACACTTTCAACGCTCTCGATCATTCCTTTCACCCATGTCGTGGGCCCATCGTCTGCACGGTCGGAGAGGGACAGCAGTCCGCAGTAGTACCGATGTCTTCACCGGATAGGAAGATTGTGCTCCTGTGGTTACTCCTCTCTCGGCTCTGGGCTGTATGATCTTCTCATGAGGTAGTAAGGCTGGCAGCTGTCTGATCATCCGCTGCTAACATGTCGACCTCCCAATGCTCGAGAGGGATTCCTGAGACTTGTTCGTCAACGGCATCGAATATCTTCTTCTAAAACGACGTAGCGAGATGGCTCGAGTTGATAGCTTGTACCTGAAGATGAGCATATAGTATAGTATGGCCAGGAGACATGACTATGGATCTATGGGTAGAAAGATGGTGAAAGAAGAAGAGGGATGAAAGGATCAAGATCTTGGATGGGGGGAGGATAGGAAGGAAGATGGAGATATTGGTGAAGAAAGAAAGGTAGTTGGTGGCGGCGGTAGTGGTGGAGGAAGAGGTAGAGAGTTGATGAAGGATGAGGTTGAGGAAGGTGGTTTGTGGGAGGTGGAAGAGGAGCTGAAATAGTGGAGAAGGATCAAGAGAAGGTGACAGAGTTACTTGGAGGTAATTGACAACCAACAATTTATAATGACGATGGAATAATTCACCTGTCAGCAGTGCAGAACAATAAGCACAGAGGTAATATGAATATGATAGAATGCAGTGAATCAGAATAAGGCTGCTTGAGTGATAGATTGTGAATATCGGACAAGGACGCTACTCGTGCTTATGAGGGAATAAAACTCAAATCATCCAATTATTTAGCATTATTCCAAAGAAGGCTTGCCGTGCCAGGGTAGATGAGCACGATTAGGACCCTATATTACAAAAACTATGATTGCAGATTGAAAGCCATAGACAAAACCCGAGACTCATGAATCATTACCAACCTGGACATGAAGATCATTCGTTTCAATATCACAGCCAAAGTTATGCTTGGCCTCCATCTCCGCGGCAATCTGCTCCAGAGACTTGTTGTTACCTTGTGAGTCCCGAGTATCTGGAATCCACAGTGTAGTAATGAGGCCCATGAGCATGAAGAAAGAGAGACTTGACGCTTGTTAGAACGCCCCTGTTCATCGGAGAAAGGGAGATGACATACCAGAGAAGAGCGTAACCCAGCCAATCTGGCACATTGTGCCAATTTGCACCGTTTCCGAAATCCACATAACCCAAGAAGCATTGTGCGAGGATTGAGCCCAATTTCCCTGAGGCGGCAGAAATACCATGGCAGGTGCCGCGGAACCGGGTTGGGAAGACCTCGGCGGGGACCTGTAGAATGTCAGCAACACTACTTGTAAACTTACTCAGTCTAGACGTAAGCCAGATGATCAGCATATAGAGAGCGACATACAATATACGTGGTAGTATTCGGTCCTGATTAATCGTTAGCAGGGGGTCTGTAAAAATTCATGCATACAATTTACCAAAGTTGAAAAATATCTGCGTCAGCACGTAGAGTACGACAAGAGCCGATGAGTCCCCATGCTCGCTCAGGTAACGGAAGGCTGCACCGATGATCACATTAAGAATGAAAAGCCAGCAGAACCCCAGGAGCTGCAGATTTCGCCTGCCGATTCGATCAACTGTCATTACGGCGATGATGCTGCCGACAATAGCACCAGACGAGACGACCACAATGCTCTGGTACGAGACCCGAAGGAGATACTGGTATTTGCCTGCTGGCTGAATGTTCTTGCCGTACCAGATGGTGTTGATAATCTCCGCATTCATCAAGCCCAAGCCGTAGAAGGGCAAATCGAGACAGAACCAGCACAAAGACGTGGCAACCAGAGTGCGAAGGTTGTGACCTTGTTTGAGGAAAAGCTTGAAGTCCTTCCACAGGTTGGCACGAGAGTGGGCAACGTTCTCACTGGTTATAGAGCCCGAATCGCGGGATATGACCGGTGAGATAGTGCCGTCTTCGCGTGTATGGGTCTGTGTTAGGGAGATAGAATCTCGTTCTAGGCTTGACATTGATGTGGCCGGTAGCTCTGTCGAGCGATAGAATTGAGAAACATCGGCGGCTGCCTGAAGGCTGTTGTTCATCACATCCGCAGTAAACCGCGGAGACTCGATGATCGTCATCCGGAACCAGATGGCAACGAAAGCGGGCACTGCCCCAAGCCCGACAATATATCTCCACATTTTGTCCATATCTCGAACACAGGAGCCCGTACATTCCAGGCTGTTCGGATCATTCGGGAAATCAGATAAGTTGCTTTGGAAGCCAGCTACGACGATAAGCGTAACCACAGCGGCGGCCGCTTCACCCAATGACTGACAGAGGAACACAACCGCCAGCATGCGACCTCTTATGCGTGTAGGGGCAAGCCTGCAAGTTGATCAGCTTCGGCCAGTTACACGAAGAACGATGAACCGTACTCTGAGCAGATCACCGCTGATAATGGATAGTCAGCCCCAACCCCAACCCCCATGAAGAACCTCCAGAACAGCAGAACTCCGATCATAGACATGGAGTCTTTCCCAGACGACGCCATCGACATACCCAGAGTGCTAAAGATGAGGATGATGAGCTCCCATCCGTACATCTTACGGCGGCCCCAGATGTCAGCTGCAACACCGAAAAGAATTTGGCCCACCAGTGCACCTCCCAAGGTCGCAATGGCTAGGGCCACACTGTAGTTGTGCAGAATATCGGACCGAAGCTTTATGTCGTTCCAGTAGACCGCACTGAGCATCGGAACGACCATGTTGACAGAGAAGATCTACAAAATCAGCGACGGCCTCAGATCCGAGTTAGAACAAACCTACACAATAGGCATCTGCGAAAAAACCGGTTCCGGCCACGACGACTATCCAAAGCCATTCTCTTCGTCTGGCATTCTCTAACCGGCTGATAATGAAATTGCGTCTTTGAGCTGGCTAGGAGCAGGTCAACAGAAGAATCAAGTCAGTTTAGTTGCGACCAACTATGAAATGTAACCTACCGCATGATGTTGGAAGTCGTCATAGGTTTCCCACGGGTTCAGGTACAATTTGACTTGGGGCAGAAGGCCCATGTTGATCGATCACACTAGTACTACCGGCGAGTTTGATTGGCTCGATCTCGATTTCGTGCCCCAGATGGCTATCACCTTCCAAGTTCCACTAAGACTGGAAGGCCGGATTAAAACGACCTCCTTCAAACCGTAGAGACGAACTTTTCACTCAAAGGCCGAAGTCTAGCAGGCCATCTCCTGAAGTTATATGAAGGACATGACTGCGAGGCCGCAAGGCTGACAGGAAGACTGTAGCCGCCTGGGTTGAACACTCAAGTTCCTTCTGCTTCATGTCACAGGTGCCGCTCGTATCCGGACGCACACGAAAGCCGACGGAAGGAAGTGCAATCCCGGGGGAGTGTGGCAGAAAGCATCCAGATCGTGTTGAGTTTGCTAAAAAGGACGATTTCTCTGCATGCCATGTTTGACTAGAACGTCTCTTCTCCGCACGTTCCTGACTAGGGCTTCTCGATTGGTGTAAGAGAGAAACTAGGCCGGTGCTAAAAGGCTCGTGCACCGCCACCACGAAAGCTCGCCCGATGAAGACATCCACAATGAAGCTCCCGGGAATGACCATGTGGTCAGGTTGCCAAGATTCAGAGCTCTTGGAACGGAAATTAATTCGACCTCCAGTCGGGGCAGTTTGCAGGGCGCACTCATCCTCAGGAAACCACTCATGCAGCGCGCCTGTAAGCCAGGCGACTCTGGGGCATGGCATGACTAGATAGAAGTGATGAATCTTCCATTCTAGCATGTCTTGTGCTTGTCATGTCAACTCAGCCTCGTTGCATTTGAGCTGGAAGTCCTTCTGACATGCTAGCGGCCGGGCTGCTGCCACGCCCCTGCAGTCCCATATCTGCTTACCCCCCATTTTCTTCCTTTTCTTCTGCTGTCCAAGACCATCTCATGCCTGCGGTATCTACACACGTCCATTTCTAAGCATATTTATCCCATTCAACAGGCGGCAGCGATGAGCTTCCCGCAGATTGGTCTGGGGGATGTCATGACAACTCTAACTACTGCCTGGACCATCTACAAAAATGTCAAGGAAGGTCCAGGGAGTGCTGCTGCCGACTTCAATTCGTTTCGTCAAGAATTCGGGGCCATCAAAGATTTGTTGGAGCAGATCCAACAGACAAAGCGATCGACCATCAAGGGAGAACGCGACCTAGGACTCTTCTACAACCAGACAATCGACGAATGCGCGGAATTTGTACACAAGCATCGACAGCTGGCACAGAATGAGACCACATCCGGCGGTCGTTGTAACAGTTTCGGCACGAAAGCATCCACTTTGTTTGAGAAGGCTACATGGCCTCTGGAGAGGGATGAGGCGGAGAGGCTCCGACGAAAGCTTGAGCGTTGCCTCAAGATTGCAACGTTGAAGTCGAGCCAGGAGACACGCGATGCAACGTTGGGCTTCATGAAGGCAACCGAGCACAATCAGTTGGAAAATATCGAGATGCTGAGGTCAATCAAGTATGCTTGTCCTACCGGTGGAGCGTGTTATATGACGAAAGACGCTAACAGTTGGAAGAACAATGACCTCGCAAATTTCCTTACTTCTAAGGCGATGTATGCTCGAAAACCCGGTTGAGACAGACCCCTTTGATGCTCATCATCCAAGTCACCGCGCAAGCCGATTGAAGCGAGCTCTTCTCGAATCGGAGCATGTGCTAAGTGCGATACCAGAGAACGACGATATACTAAGCCAGGTGGACAGTCAGAGATATCAAAAGGTTTTGGATCGCATCCGTGAGATATCTGAGCGACTGAGCAATCTCACTCGAAGACTTGACACTTATGAAGCACATGAGCTGGCTGTGGGGCATTCACCTGGCGGGCTCACATATGCGGTCGATGATGATAGCAGCCAGAAACCAAATGTTGCAGCTATGGTGCGCTTCCTTCACCAAGTAAGCGACGATGTGCGTGATGCGCTGGGTATGGTCGGGTATGGACATGATTTGGTGCCTAATCGTGAACTCGCTCCCAAGAACGAAGCTTCAGTCAAGGCACACCATTCGATCAACGAGACGGCCGAGGAGTGGGAGCAATTCCGACAATGGCTCGACTTCCAGCTCGTTCACGCTTTCAAGACCGACGCCTACGATCTGAAGCCGATTCACTCGCCCGGACTGCCGCTCCAGAGAACTAGTCCAAGCATATCACCATCTCCCGATGTTCGCACACCAGTGATGCCTATTTCTCGTCAGAGATCCGTGGAATCTGATTCGACGATTGGCTCTCCCCAATCCGTGATCTCATTGCCGATACCAGATAGAAAGCTTGCATTGACGAGCCATCCAGTGCATCTGTACGTACCCCACTCATGGCCTTCTTCCGTCTTCGACTCAAGGTCTCTGAAACTGACCGTCTTGTCGTTACAGGGAGTTTCCCGACCCGAATGTCTCGAGCCGGGTACTCTTCCGCCCTCTGTTGTGCAATGTCGTGGCATGCTTCAACATGCAAACGAACGAACCCGAAGCCATCGAAGCGATCGATATTCAAGGGGGAGTCAAGGTCACTCAAACGATCATCCGCGGATCATCTACGGTCAAGAGCTCGATGCTCCCTTATGTCCCCAGCCAACGAGTCCCTGCCGCCCAGCACGGACTCTGGTTTCAAGGCTCACACAAGACCAAGATTGAAGACCATCAAACAGTGGCCAGATACCACATTTCACCGATTTACCGATGCCACGACTCAAGCGGTATGGCAGATCTCTTTCAGAAGTCTTTCTCGCAGAACGACTAACCGTATGCAGATTTCGAATGCTTCCAAGAGATCCTCCTGCGAAGAAAAGTGGTTCTTAGCGTGGATGTGAGAAAGATATCCGTCAACGCGACCGACTGCCACGCCAACTCGGCAGAAACCATTCGTATACTTGAGGACCCAATCACGCAAGGTCTTTCGCTGTTGTACTTTGCTTCATTCCCGGGGACTTCTCGGCGAGCGAGGTTCACGGACGTTCCGAGTACGTTTACAGTCCAATGAGATTGTCGCAGCCAAGCTGACACATTCTAGTGAGCGACCTGGGGGCGCCACATGCCAAGTCCAAGCATATCAAATTCGCATTCCAGGGGGCGTCGCGCCGCAGCTCGATGGACAGCGGCACCAGTGTCCTCTCGCAGGAATCGAGGCACTCGACCTTCACAACGCGAGGATCGGACCAACGGACCAAATATCTTGAGCTGGAATTTTACGAGGATAAAGGTGTGCTTTCAGAGTTGGATCCGTTAATCTGGAGAAGTTGCGTGCTGACAGTTATGCAGACTGTACCTCATTCCTCCGGGTGCTCAAGAACGCCGAGGGCGATTGAACCAGCCGACTGTTCCTGAAGGATCAGCAAACCACCATCTTGAAACGGCGAGCAAGTAGCAGCCATACTGAATGAAGTCATAGACAAGCGAAACAGCATACTGTTCACCGGGCGATTTTCTCCACTTCGTGAAGCGAACCCCATATTCAGAGTCTCACCCTTTGAAATTCGGGACTTGGAGAGAAACAAGCTTTCGGAAGTTGGCAAGTTGGTGAGGGGGAACTCCCCCACTCCATCGGAAGCGTTCTTTCCTGCCGCAGTTGACCGCTTCCGATGACTGGCAAACAGGACAAACAGGGCAAATGGGACAAAGATCGGCTAGTGTCCGGCAGTTGAATGCGGGGTAGCCAATGGAGATGAGGAGAATCTCCATGTGCAAAAGAGGTTCAATGACTGCACCGGCAGTCTGTAAGGTCTGAGTCCGAGAATAGCTTGGAATGAGGACTCAGCTGCAAGTTCAGACTGTTACTCTGGAAGGCTAACTTTTTACTGTTGCTGTATAATTGTATACCACGACCTCAGAGAGTGTCAAATATATATACTTTCCAGTGAATAGTCGAGTCTGCATAGAATTCGAACCTTCAATGTGACTTGAATGCCCCAAGAAGCATGAACAATAGCACGAAGAACAAATGGAGCCATATTGCCATATATTGTAGTATGTTCTAGTCAAGACTATCAAACTTAAGACATCACCTCTATGGCTATCTCTAGTAGAGCAATCGCCACTGTCGAATCCAAATATGATGTCATTATACAACAAGATATCAACAACAACAGTCAAGCATACATGAGTGAACAAACCAAGTCTAACTCGCTGAAACACAAGATAAGGATCAAGTATGTACACTGCCGGACACTCCCTATACACCAGCATCATAACTTAACCACCCACCCATCCAAACCTTACCTCAAAGCGAAGCCCTCTCCCCACCCCCCAACCTCCTCCCCAACTCCTGCCTCGCCTCCTCCACCATCCGCGGAATATCCAAATCAGCAATCACCGCATTCCGGCGCACGATCTCCTCCTCGATCTTCCCGAAATCCCTCCCCACCCCCTCTGCCCGCCACTCATAGCAATCCCCGATAAACCGCGAGCTCCGCACCAACCACTGCGACCGCTCGCGCCGACTGGCGTCAAACGCCGCCAGCACCGCCTCGAGATCACGGTGGGATTGCACGCGCTCGTCCTGCAGCAAGCTGGCCAGCACCGCCGTGTCCTCGATGCAGAAGCCCGCACCCGCGCCGTGGTGCGGGGAGGTGGCGTGCGCCGCGTCGCCCGAGATCGCTACGCGGCCTTTGTGGTAGGTTGGGACTGGGTGGTCGTTTAGGTCGAAGATTGCCCACTTTTGTTTGTTGGTTAGTTTATTGGGGTTGTTGTGTTTGAGTAGCGTGTGGCTGGGTGAAGAATTGAGGGATAAGAGGGGATGGGGGCAAAACGTACCACGCTGAGGTCGGACTCGGTCAGCTTCAACAGATTGATCACGTTCGGTCCGTAGCCTTCGAAATCGCGCAGGGCTTCCTCGCGCGTGCTTTCGCGCGTCAGCCGCGGGTAGTCGGCCCAGTCGTCTGGGTTGGTGTGGAAGGCGACGATGTTTAGCGTTTTGCCGCCGTTGACGGGAAAGGTGAGCATGTGGCCTCCTGGGCCCATCTGGTAGGTAACGTGTTAGGATATTTGGGAGAGAGGGATGGGGGTGGAGGGGGTGGTTAAGGAAGACTGGGAGGGAGAGACGTACATGCATGCACGAGTTGGAGGCCAGCTCCTCGCCGATGGCCGCGACGGCCTTCTCCATCGGCACCAGGCCGCGGTAGGCGTACTTATGCGTATACGAGGGCTTCGCGGCCGGGTGGTCAGCGCCCAGGATGATCTGGCGCACCTGCGATTTGATACCGTCGCAGCCGATCACCACGTCGGCCTCTTCCTCGGACCCGTCGGCGAACTTCAGGATCAGCTTGCCGTCGCGGATGCGCTCCTGGACGTCCTCCAGCCGGCGGTGGAACCGGCAGATCTCCTTGGGCACCAGCTTGATCAGCTCGTCCAGGAAGTGCGCGCGGTGCACTCCATTCTGACCCAGGCTGTTGGTGATGGTGAACTCGATGTCCTGCCGGCGGTCGCCGTGGGCCTCGTTCGGCCCCTTGTTGTAGCCGTCCAGGTAGTCGAACCACACCTTCTGCTTGCTTGACCACAGGTTGCGCGTGCAGACTTTCTCGAATGCGCTGTAGATCCCGTCGTGGCAGTAATTCATCGCTTGCACTGCGTTGGGGCTGAATGAGACGCCCGCGCCTACTTCGGAGAACGCGTGCGCTTGCTCGTAGATGGTCACGGAGATGTTGCGGTGGTGCAGGGCGATGGCGAGCGTTACGCCCGCGATGCCGCCGCCGATGATGGCGACGTGGAAGTCTTTCTTGGGTGAGGCCATGGGGTCGTGCAGTAGGGTGATTGGTGGTGAGATGTTGTTGCTGTTATATAGTAGGATGGTTGGTTTGATGGCTGGTTTGATGGTGTCACCACTACGAACGGCCCTTTTATTTACGAGGTCAAACTGCCTACGACTCCCTCCCCTTAACTATGTCATCGTGGACGAAGCGTGGAGGTCGGATCTGGCCCAGCGAGGGTCGGTTCCAGAATTCTGGGCACTCGAGCCCCATCGGATGATCCCCGTGGAGCTTCGGACAAGGTTAGGCGGCACCTACGCTGCGTAGCCGATGCTCTGATGAGGGGGAATATAGCAGGAGCCACTATACCAGTCAAGAACGTCGGCCACAGAGATAGGACGACCGGTCCTATCACCGCAGGCATAGATCTCGTGGACATGATGACCGCACGCGCTGCCTCACCCATGGACGGGATGTAGCCGACGTTTCCGGGGGATTTCCGCATCCGACAGGGGTTGCCTTTTCGGTGCTTGTGCTATGTCTCCAACATGCGAGCCTCACGGCGTGATTTACTACACGTTTCGTTGAACGTGCTGGAGCAGGGACCTGTCGGATACGCGTTGTTTGAAAAAGCCGTTGACACTTGACGTTATGCAGCCCTGCAGCGTGGTCGTGAGCCGGGGACATCAGGGCACATCGGATATCGACGTCATCGAGACGGTGTCACAAAGTACCAGAATCATCATGCTTGGGGGTTCTTGTTCGGCCCTTTTCTCTGGCAAGAACGTGCCGATATGTAACTTGTAAGGGACCCCTCATTGCTGTTGTTGGTCATCGACTGTATGTACTTAAACCCCGACCTCTGTGGTGTAACAACTGGGCGCATTGCCGACAACCGAAACAGGGAATAAGCGTCTACAGTCTGGTTTGTATAAAGGCTGACTGCGCATTCCGACTTCATTCAGTGTAGTCACTACCCCGGATTGACAGTCCCCATGGCCAAGACTGCCGCTAAGCCCATGGGTGAATCCCTTGGAATCCTTTCGTTACTCCTCGTGACCGCTAAGAAGGGAAGTGTGTCTTGGCAACGCTGAAATTTGATGAGAGTGAAGTGGTTGTACGGGTAAGCAAGAGTGCCAATACGGCAATACGGGCCTCGCAGCTAGCCGAGACCGAGTGGAGAAAGCACATTCTTATCGCCCGAGTCAGTTCTGCTTGCCAGTGGATAAAAAGTCTCTTAAAGTCCCCAAAGTCTGGCGCACTGATTGGATACCAGCTGGTTTCCTCCATCAAATTGCCCCGCCAATCAGGCTGCTTTTCCCAGCTGCACCTTGCCTCGAGAGGCAACTGACCAGCTCAGGCTGCCCGGCCGGCCTGCCTGCAGTGCCTGCAGTGCCTGTCTGCCATTTCAAGAAGGTCAGCACCGTGGAATTTTCTGCGCCACCGCATATGCAGGTTGCTCCGCTGGAAGTACAGTCCAGTGAACACTGTACAGTACTTGCTTGCTTGCTTGCTGCTGGCTGGTGGTGGTAACAATGCATGGCATCCCTGCGAGGAGAATCGTCCTGCACACAACTCCAGAAATCATAGAATCGCATTCGCTACGTTTCATGCAAGGGATTGGGAGATCCAGTAGAACCTCATCCGACGACCATGCAAACCAGCTGCCTTTCCAATCCAATTCCACCTTATCCACCCGCCAAAGCTCGGTAATGCTCTCATTTAGCGGCGATCAGTGCGCCCCTCACCCGATGCTTTTTTTGTGCGGGCTGACAATCGCACTGTCTTTCCAATAATAGCCTGTTCCTCCGCACGTCCAATGTGAAACTCTGGATTTTCAAGGTTGGAGTTGGTGTCGGTGAGGAAATTTTGACGTTTGCTGGGAGCGTTGTATTTATAGCATGTGAGCATGGTTGAGCAGCGGAGGACCACAAGAGACCTGCTCTGTCAAAGCTAAGCAAGCTCCCCCCTTCTCCTCATTATCTCCTCATCTCCTCGATATCAGAGCCGATTAGCCGCGGGGTTCAACTGTGCTAGGTGTCGAGCTGTGATCGGACTAAGGCAAGACCGACCACCAACACCCGGGGATTATCCAGTGATCAAATGGAGCAAAGTCTGTCTCTTTGTCTCTGTGTGCCAGAACGAAACAATATAAGTACTAGGTACTATCCCAACTGTACCCAGTAGCAATAGCAGTAGCAGTAGCACCGTAGCTCCGTCGCACCCTCAAGCTACTCAAAACACGGGAATACACGGCAAAACCCATTCTTTCGCTTAAAGGGCGAATTGGGCATCCAACCTCCTCCTCCACTTTCACCGGGCGGATTGCGATAGTGTGATTCCGAGGCACCGCTATTTTTCTCGGCCGTTGAACTTGTCCCTTTGACCGTAGTTCAGTAGTATAGATCGGGTCTTAGTGCGACCTACGCATCTAGGACGGATCTCCAAGTGACCCCTTCCACCCCCCTTCCCTGGATGGTGATCTGAATTGTTTTTCCGAGGGAGGACATGTAGAACGACTCACACCACCCCATGGCCAGAGAGTGGCCAGAGGGAGAAGGAGGGGGGAGCACTTTGGTCCCCCTGCATCCAATGGATCAGCAAGTGGCCATTTATTTCGAGAAGACGAAATTTTCTTCCTTCTTGTGTTCTTCTGGGCTAAGGTACCGTTTCGAGAGCCCCACTGAGACGGGAATAAGGAACTGGAGTGGCGTCGAGGTAAACTGGGTTTGCCACTACCTACTTCAGTGTCTTAGCCTGTTTGGTCCTAGGCAACTACCAAAGAAAGCTCGGAGCTGGGTGAGCTTCTGGGTTGAGGTGCATGGGAAGCTCACCTTACCCTTGGGAGCTGCTGGGGGGAGGGGGGAGGGGGGAAGCGGGTAGGAGAGAAGCTGGTTTTAGGAGGTTAAGGAAGAGTGGAAGGGAAGGGAGGGGGAGGAGCAGCAGCAGCCTGGAGGGGAGGGGGAGTGAAAGAGAGGGGAAGATACTCAGTAGGTGTGTGCTTTACTGATCACTGTGAGGAGGGGTAAAAGTAGGTTGCAGCACATGGCCTTTTTTAGCCTATCGGTTCACCATTTGATCCTTGACCTTCCCCCAACCACGCGGTGCTTTCCTTATTTCCTTATTTTACTAGCTCCAGGCTTCCCAGTAGACTACACTCTAAAGTACAGTCCTCGGACGGGAGTCAAGGAGTATCTAGTACTGTACATGTACAGTATCTACCTAGTACTCAACAACCACGACCACATCTCGACCACATCTTGACCCGGGGATTTACCCGTGGTCGAAGGCCTCGATAAGATTATTCGTCAACGGATCCAGATTTGCCAGTCATTCCGGCGAGGGAGTCCAGCCCCCAGCTAGCAGCTGTCGCAAACCCCAAGAATGGAGGGGTCCCCACCGGCATTCCCGAATTGCTGGTCATTCATTATTGTACGGTATTGTAATTACCACTAGGGCCATTCCAATGATCCGGGCCGTCGACCGATGATGGGTGGTGGAAATTTTAGACCAGCTGGACAATGACAAGAGCCCCCATAAAACTATCCGCTGCAAACTGTAAAAGGTTGAATGGCGCGGATCACGAGAGATGTGTAGCGTAGCTGTCGTTGCTGATAGTATATGAATTATATGTCTTGTGCCAAACTGCCAATGCTTCGACGTGGGCAGAATCGGAACGGAGGAAGCCATTCAGAGGGGTTCCTGCCGCTCATCCTCGACCTCCGGTATGGTCACGTAAGACTCAGTCTGACTGTTCCCCCACTAACCAGGCTGAGCTATCAAAAAGTGTAAGTGTCACCACGCATTAACTATCAAGCAAAAAAAGGACTCGACCGGGACTCGAGCGAGAGACTTCGGCGAACAACCGCTCCCTTCGTTTGCCTCCCCCTAGGGAAAACATAAAGGAAAAATAAGAGAAGGCAGAAAATTTGGATCAGATGTCCAGCTTCGTCGTTCACAACAAAACCCACCAAACTGGTAATTTCCGCGATCAAACCGAATTCTCCTCTCCCCGTCTATCCACGTCGTGCGTGCGGATATCGCGCTGTCCCACATTTAGCTTAGCTACGACTCCAATCACTTATCGATAGGCGCTATCGGCACCAGATACCCTCGGACTTCCACCAGCTAGTCTCGTCTCGGACGGGGAGGAAATCGTAATACCAGGATCACTGGCACATGCTGTACCACCGGCACAACTAGGAGGATAATGCCTCATCATAGGATAATGGGAATTGCTCGGGTGAGAATTCAGGGAATCCAGTAAGCTTGGAAAAGTTATGCCGCCGAGCTGCTACCGTAGTATGAGGGAGTAAGGCTAATAACCAGCCATGAGGGAGCTCCTGCTTATCCGTGAGAGCTATTGACTGTATTGTACTAGCCGATAGCGAGCTTTTATCTTCTAGTTCCCACTTCAACATCGACCAGCTTCCTATCGATAATTGATTATCTCTCCTTCCTCTCTCTCTCTCTCTCTTTTCTTCTTCCCTGGGTTTTATTACTAGAATTCACCACTATAACTGATATATGACTCTCGTCATTTTTTAAACCTCTTCTCTCCCCAATCCTAGTCCTCTTCTTGCCTCCCACGGAGACCGGAAGTTGAATGCTTATCGTGCCACCGACTTCTATCACCTGTGAGACGCTTATCCCACCTTTATTGAGGGCTCGACGATAAAATCCGCCGAAGGGAACCTTCTTTGTTCCACTTATCGCCGGCTTTGTGGTTTTCTGGATTATTCATTAATCCTGGACCACCACCATCTCGGCGAACACAAGCACTCTGTGAGCCACGCGGTCGGGGATACCAGCATTGCCCGAATTGCCAGCATTTGCCAGCATTCGCCAGCATTCGCCAGCTGTTTCGCCCTTTCATTTTAGCTTTCACTGCTGGCTGGTTACTTTACTTACTGTACGTATGATTACTGACTGTACACCTTCAATACCCAATGCCTTCCGTTCCCACTTTTCGCCTTTCCTTCTTCATTTCCTCTTTCTTTCTTTTTTTTTTTTCCTTTTTTTCTTTTTTTCTTTTCCTTTTTCATTTCATTTTTTTTTCCTTTACTCTTTTTGATCTCTTTCTCCTTTTGCTTAGTGGGTAATTGCTCTCCCCCAATCCTCTGCCTGTCAATTGTCCAGATTGTGTGGCACTAGCCTGTTCTCGGCTTAGTGGACGAGGTGAAGCTCCCTTGACTTTCCCCTCCAAACCACCCCAGCTTGTACTTGCTTTCAATGCTACCAGCTCTACCTACTACTAAGTATTACTACTCTCGCTCCCTCCCTTTCTTGGAACCGGTCCCGATATCTCTTTGCTTCTTCTCCTCCTCCTCCTTCTTCTTTTTCGAAAGATTGATTGCTTTTATTTTCTGTCATCATTCTCCGATTACCCAGGCTACTGAATTACTACTATTGCTGCTGCTACTGGTCTTGGGACAGAAGCTAGGCAAAGGGGTAGTAGTAGCTCTAAAGCAGGGTGCCTGCATTACCCATTACTCATACCGTTGCAATAACTCACTATTCTTTTTCTCCTTCGTTTGCCGCCCTCCTCCCGTTGTTCTCTTTCTTCCATCATCCATTTTGCCTCGCCTATTCATTAGACTCGATCAACTGCTGGTGTTTCTTTGATCGCGAACAACCTATGTCGCCATACGGAGATCTGCCAGATTGAATTGACCTTGCCCTGAATATCATCTAGCCTGCCTGCCTAACCTGTTTGCTTGCTTGTGTGCTGCTGGTGCTCGACCCTCCGACCAACCCACACCCCCCGCCGCCGCCCGAACGGATCCATGCAGACCATGCCGCCCCGATCGTCTTTGACCAGTTCGTTCTCCGTCACCGACGCCAACAACGAAGTGGTCTGTCCCTTGAAGAATAATGATGGCTCCAATTGTCGCAAGCGATGCCTTGGAGTGAGTTTTCCGTTCCCAAATTCTTTGTACCCTTGGTGGCTTCGTTACCTCGCTCTCTCGGTTCATCTCGATCGGGGCCCCACTTTTCTCTGATGCAGTGGGCAGCAAGCGCCATGCAAAAATGGGGGGGCAACTGCGTTGAAGGGACGAGCTACGATGACTGAAGAAACATGTGTACATGCTTCAAGAGGATCGCATCTAATCGGTTGGTTTTGTACTGGCAGGAAAAACGCTATCGCTCCATGCAGGAGCACATTCGCCGTGCTCACCCCAACCATTACATTCCGAAGCTCCCGGCTACCGAGGAGAGCTTTATCCTGATGGTCACTACCCCACCAGACCAGCGTGCTCACCTGTCTCCCCCCAAACCGGCTCCCTCTCGACGACGCAATGGTTGGTTGATATTTTCCAAGTAGACCGGAGAGCGAACTTTGCAGCTGATGGCGATATAGATCTGGTCGATCGAGACATCTACGTTGCCGATGCTGGTTCCCCCGCAACCCCGCGGGGTGTCGATGAGGCCCATCCGGCCGCGGCCACCGCTGCCGTTGCGCTGGCTCAATTGCACCACAACCGCTTAGCATCCGACTGGGACACAGACATGGTATGCTATACAGACTGCTCGCTGGTGGATTTAAGCAGGGAGAAGTGCGGGGGGCTGCAGGAATCAGACATTGACTGGTCTGTCTCAGGAAACTCATTCCGACAATGACCGGGACCGGATTCGCTCCGTCGAACTGCCTTCTCTGCGGGAACATTTCAAACAGGAGTCATTGCCTCCATTCCCTTCGTCTCACCCTCGGGACCCTCGCCCTCGAGAGCTTCTGCCTTCCATTCTGACCCATTCCCCGCCCGGTCGCTCTTCGACATTGCCCCCTATTCAGCGCAGGGACAAGCTGCCTCGATCGCGCAAGTCGTCTATCTCGGGAGCTCGCAAGCCGAAGCACGAGCGAACCAAATCCAAAGAATTCGGACGGCGTCCTAGTCTTGGCGATCGCAAGGCTCTCTCCGCAGAGCCCCAAACCGCAGCCTGGGCGCAGGGCAAGCGTTGGGAAGATCTCATCGAAGCCGCTACTTCCGCCACCGAGGTAGATGATGAACACCAGTCTGATGTGAGTCGACTTGGCTCTTTCAGTTTGCGTTTCTAACCGTTGGTAGGTCGGTCGCTCACCGACGATGCCTCCCCTGATCTCGAATATCACCTCGGCCCCTACGGGCAACAGCCGTTCCTCATTACCACCGGCATCCTACCGCCCCTTCCCACACCCATTTGCGTCGCCTTTGCACAAGGCACTCACTCCACCTCCGTTCGATCGCAGTCGTGACAGTGACTTGGAACCGTTCCCGTCTATCGAGTCGTCCATTGACTCGACATCGTCAATCTCCGGCAAGAACCATTCCTTCTCCAGCCATCTCGCCCCGTCGGTCAATTCGGATTCCAGCCCAGTGTTGAATATGTTCCCGTCCATGTCCGCGTCGCAACGTCAACACCATCGGTTCTCCAATCCGACCCCGGCCACTTTCCGCAGCAAAGAAATCCAGATCTATTGTGCCAGCTGCAAGCGAGCCTGGGCGCTGAATGAATGCTATGCCTGTACGGAGTGCATCTGTGGGGTTTGTCGGGAATGCGTCGGAATGTTCATCAGTAGTCCCCCCGCATCCTTTAGGAATGTGACCTCCAGTCCAGGAAGCGCCATGTCGCACGGGCCGACCAGCTACCCAAATCCGCGTGGCTGTCCTCGCTGTCGGACAGTGGGCGGCAAATGGAAGGCCTTCCAACTTGATTTTAGGTGAGGCCTATTACGTCAGTCGGCGCGTGAATTGCGCGGTTTGACCACTTTTATGTTTTACGGATGTTACGATTAATGGCTTTGAGGGTTTTCGGAAACTCAAGATACGGTACAATGACATGACCATCAAGGCACCCTGAGCGACCCTGTATGCGGTCGCTCCAATGACTATACGAACTGCACGCTTGGACTGTTGAAAACTTGGATCAGCCAAGCGATGACTCGAACCAGTGGTGCTCACCATACCACTGTTTTCTAGGAATTCTTCACGAAAAGCTGGACTTTTATTCTCTGAGGATTGGTATAGTACATGTACGCTGGGCGATCTATATACACCATGGTGGAATTTCGTGATGTTTCATTCCATACCATGTTATCCGTTTTTCTCTATATCTCTTGGTGTTTTTCTGCCTGCATACAATTTTGATGATATATTTGGACAATGATATACACTCGGTTGGGCCCACCGTGACCGTCTTCTCCGATTGTGATGGAGTGTGCGTTCTTTACTTTTCCCAGCATCTCCAGCCACCTCTGCAAAGACCTGAACTTGCAAATTCGCGGAGCGCTGTTGTGGCTGGACTCGCCAGCCCTCAGAAGAACCGGCAATCGAACAAGTCACGTGTTTTTATTGTAGCGTGCCGCCCGTGACCGGGTTGGGGGCAACTTCCCGTTCAGGAAACCTACTACGAGTACGTCTCTGCGTCTCTACGGTCGATGGATCGATCAGACTACTACTAGCTCTAGCTACAAGATTGTCACCATCGACATCTGTTCGCTACAGCAACCACGAGTTCCATCAATTTTGGCCTTCTCGTTCTCTCATGTGACCGGATGTCTGTCTTCCCGATTCACACATCATTCAGTAGGGCTACCCCCACATGTGAGTACACAGGGCGCGGGAGCCCTACAACCAGACTCTCCCAAGCTGGAATTCCACCAGCTATCTACATACACTCCATACCTCAGATGGCGGAGGATTTCGCTGGTCCTCCCAAATACTGTGATGAGGTTCTAGACCTACCCCCTCTTGATCCGCGCATCCCCGGTCCCTTGTCGGATGGGCCTTCAGGCTTATTGGATCCGCTATTAAGCGTTGACAATGACGCATTGGATAGACCTTACGATGGAATAAGGACTCACAACCCGCGCTTTCACGCCGTAGCTTGGTCTGCAGAAGAGCCTATTGCAAGGTGCTCAACTTGCTTGGTCTTGATTCAGTGGCTTCACCGTGCTCGTGCTGGGCGCTTTTCGGCAATGTTGACTTGTCTCTCAAAGTGTACAAGAAGAAGCACGTTCTCTGTCGAGATCCCAAATTCTTCCCTCCGCAGACGCTCCTGGGGCGGTGGCCGATACGACATCTTCTGAATGTGGCACGTATGCAAAGAGAAATCATCAGCGATTGTCGAACGAGGCAGTGAAAGTGTTGCGGTCATGGCTCCAATGCCATCGGACTTACCCTTACCCCACGAAAGAGGAGAAAGACACATTCCAGCAACAGACGGGGCTGAGTCGCGCCCAGATATCGGACTGGTTTAGCAACGCACGACGACGCAACCTCGTAGGCATTGCGCCGCCGGCAGCCAGAAAATTGACAGCTACGGTCGATCCCTCTCTGCAATCTCCTCTGGAAAGATGGAAAAACTCCCCACCCGGAAGTGAGGCAGCCACAACCTCGGACATCATGCGAGCACTGCGAACTATACGAGACCCGGGTGACAATGATAAGCACACCGCCTCATCGGCATCGCAGTATGCGTGGTCAAGCCATAGTTGAAGCGACTCGTTTGTGGCTGCGGCACCCTCGATCAGCACGATCAATTGTAGCCACTCATGGGGCTCTGAGCTTTCGTTCGGCCAGCACATGCATCATCAGCCCGTACAACGGCCGCCTACCTCAATGACAGGCCGACGACCTTCCGCTCGCAGCCGCCGCCGCCTCCCTCGCCAAAAGCCGCCATGCTCCACAGATCGCTAGACCGAACGCCAGAGAATAGAACAACGCTGCTACCAGTGCACGTTCTGCACGGATTCATTTAGCACCAAATATGACTGGGAGCGACATGAAAAGACCTTGCACCTTCCTGTGGACGTATTGATTTGCGCCCCTGACGGTGGTATCACGTCCCTTGAGGGCGTTCCGACCTGCGTGTTCTGTCGGACCGCAAACCCGGATGACGGTCATCTTCTGGATTGACACGATTACCCGGCCTGCCAAACCCGAGGCGTCGCAAAACGGGCGTGCTCCCGCAAAGACTACCTGCGGCAGCATCTTAAACTTTCGCAATACGCCGAGTATCATTCCGGCCTCATGGACGGATGGCGAGCGTCCCGCACGCCACACATTGTCTCCCGCTGTGGACTTTGCGACGCGGCCTTTACGTCTTGGAAGGAGCGCGTGGACCATGTAGTGGCGCACTTCAAGAATGGGGCTGACATGGCGGAGTGGAGGGGAAACTGGGGATTTGAGACCGACGTGCAGCAGTTGGTCGAGAATGCCATGCCACGCCACCCTACCTGCTGGGCCACAAACGCCGCACCATGGATTCCTGGAAATTTTCGGTAGTGTTACTCGGCGAGGGAGTCTAGGACAGGAAGACACGCTGTGTCGTTTTCCAACTTCGATTGAAGACGGCGTTCCGAATGCCTTTAACCGCTACACGAGTCTCCGTGGAGCGCTGGTCGCTTATATCCGCAGTCAAACTGCGGTCGGGGTCTTCCCGTCAGATGAAATGCTTCAGCAAAAGGCCCGCCAATTCTCATACGGTGGTGATGACCTTTGGGATCAGACCTATGCGGACTATCATCCCTTGTGGTTGGAGACTGTCAAGCAAGAAGCGGGTATGAGTACAACGCATGCAGTCTCATCCGATGCGAGTGGAGTTCAAAGAGAAGTTGTTGACGAATACATTTTCTTCTAGAGATTCAAGATCTTATGAAAGGCAGCATCTACCGAGCAAAAACTATTCCACCTTAGACTTGAGAGCCCCGGTCTTTTAGATATCCGTTACAGTTTTTCATGTTTGTTTATCTCGAGCTTTATCCTTACTATGTTACATCGTTTATCGATGGTTTTGATTCTCGAGACCCGAGCAGTTCTGGCAACAGGAGAAAAACAAGATATTTGGCGTTCTGCCGAGAACTCTCTGCGAACTGGAATCGATCCGAACGATGATGGCTCCCAACAAGATTATGAAAGAGCTCAGCTCTACCAGTCCCGGAGCCGGACGAGATAACTCTCACAACCGGGCTCTTTTCTCCACGAAAGGTTGTTCTCGTAGTACTAGGTTGGCATCGAAAAAGCAACGTGGATGGTGGTTTCCTCTCTTGCCGCCCTTGCCATGCTTCCTGCTTTGCGCCTCTGTTCTCTGTCAATTTCTTTTCAGTAACATCCAATTCGATCGTTTATCTGTCAATCATCGCCAGCAATACAGCAGCGGGTCACTGTGACGCTTACCCAAGATTGGGAGTGGGTGCTTGTTCCGCATCTTCAACTCAAACCTCACCCTAGCTTTAAGAAGAAATTCGTGGAGGCAAGCAGGTTCAGCTGCCCCACCACCAAATGTCACATCTCACACCAACGGGCGACTCAAAGTCCAGTGGATGGCCCAAGTCACAGATGGATCTAAGCCGAAGCTGCCGTGATTGCCGGTCCGTGGTTGCGCACGAACGATGATCATCATTAATCCCGGATTGTATTATCAACGTAAGAATCACGAGTCTAGTTCTCCCATAATCATCGATCGTTATTACTGCTCTAGCCAACACCCTACCCACAACCAGTGGGCATCCGATCACCCCCGGCTGCCTGGCCGCTACCCAACTGAAGAGGAGCAGCTTTCCCTTCGGCAAGCGAAGCAAAACTCTCAGCCAGGCACTTGGGCAGACATTCGACCAGCATGTCTTGGGCGGCTACCGATTCCTGATGCGCCACTACCGGCAGCGGAGCAGCGACATCTACATATTTGGCTTCTCACGGGGAGCATACATGGCTATGTTCCTGGCCGAGAGGCTTGATTATGCTGGCTTGCTAGGCCGGGGCAATGAGGAGATGATCCCGCTGATCTGGGAGGCGTTCTTGCAGGTGAAGCTGGCTCGCTATCGTACGCCTGATCGCCGGAAAGTGGCAGGAGAGTATCTGAGGCATTGCCGCAAGACACCGTGTCAGCCTGTAGATCGGATCAGGTTTTTGGCCCTCTTTGATACGGTGAATAGTGTCACGGGTTTCGAGGTCTTGAACGATAGCCGGTCAAGTGCGCGCGTGATTCGACATGCGGTAAGTCTTGATGAGCGCCGCGTGAAGTTCCAGCCGGTTTTGCTGGGATTGTCTGGAGAAGAGAAGAGAGATCGATAGCTGCACAATAATGTAGCTCCACATATGATGCAGCAAGTGCGGAAACCTCTGTTCGGGCTTCGAGTCCGGTCCTAATGGATGCAGATGACTGCTCCCAAGATCTGGAAGAGGTCTGGTTCCCCGGAAATCATGCAGACACCGGAGGTGGGTTTCAACGTGGAGCGCATGAGTGGACGCAACTCAGCCATGCACCACTCGTCTAGATGGGCAACGAAGCTCGGCGAGCAGGGCTTCAGTTTGACTCTGAAAGATTGTTGGCATTCAAATGTGCCGATTCGGTGGATGAATTATCTAATATGGACTACGAGTCCGCACTCGTCGATTCAAGCATAAAAGCCCTACTGTATTCTTGCCTGGACTTTGGTCCCGGCGTCGCTAATGCCACCGTTTTGGCGTGGCGTCTGATGGAGTATATCCCCCTTAGATGGGCTGCACTCCAGTCGAACGGCAGGTGGAAACTGGTGCATTGGCCACTGCACCGAGGGACACCGCGCGATACACCGCGCGATGCTAAGTTCCACGGCTCGATAATTAGACGAATGGAGGCGAATCCCAGTTAGCGTCCACCAAATGCGATTGTTGGTGAGGGTGGAACTGGCTGCAGGGTAGCTCCTGAGAATTATGGGATCGGTGACTGGGAAATCTGTGATAATGAAGGGGTTCTGGTACGGGAGACATACAGGGGGAAGAGTATTCAAGCTTGATATGATGAGTGCGAATGTTTCGAGAAAATGCGAGGTTATTGCGATGGTGGTAAGCACGGAGATAACTTGTGGTCTGCGAGCATCGGCTGTATTCCGGACTCCGGGGCTTTTGCTTGCTGAACCCTCGATCTCCGGCCAAGGCCGGCCTGGGCCCTAATTGCATAAAACGTACAAATTGGAACCAAGTTATAGTGACTGTTCTTGCTATCATCTGTCAATCTGGTCATGGAACGCCATCTTGTCAACCAGACCTATCAATAGGGAAACAATAATGTCACGTACAATCAAAAACGTGGCTCTTGCCGGGGTGAGCGTCTAAACACCAATCCAACCACAATTTCTCCATTAACGAGACCACCAGGCCAGCGGAAACGTCGGATCTCATGTTCTCAGCGCCTTACTCGAACTGGAATTCAACGTCACGGTGCTGAGTCGCAACTCCTCCAAATCATTTCCGGGTGCTGCGCGCGTACAGGTGGTCGACTTCACCTCCACGGAGTCCCTCAGCGCTGCTTTCGCCAACCAAGACGCCGTAATCGACACGACCTTCTCTCCGGACACCGAAGCTCCACTGCGACTGATCGACGCAGCAGTCCAAGCTGGGGTCTACCGCTTGTCCGTGCCCCCTCCCCCCTTGTCCACTCTCGCCCACCCCCCCTCTGCCCCCACAAATACACCCATACCCCCAACTAACACAAATGCATGCATGCATGCATAAAGCATAACAAGCGACTTTGGCCTCGACCCCAACCACCCCGAAGTCCACAACCTCCCCGTCTTCGCCCGCAAAAAAGCCGCCTATGACTCCGTCAAGCGCCACGCCCACGCCACCCAACCCCCCTCGCTAACATACACTTTAATCGCCAACGGCATCTTCCTCGACTGGAGTCTATCCTCAGGGTTCGCGGGCTTCGACCTCTGCAACAAGAAAGCCACGCTCTTCGGCGACGGAACCAACATCGTCCCCTGGACGGCGCTGGAGGACGTCGGCCGCGCCACCGCGCGGGTGCTTCTCCGGCCTGAGGAGACGGTCAATCGGGTTGTCTATGTGCATTCGGCTTATCTGTCTCAGCGGGAGCTTCTGGGTGTCGCGAAGGGGGTGCTGGGGGAGGAGGGGTGGGGGGTGGTTGCTTGGGAGGATATGCGGGTGCGGTTTGATGCGGCGTTGGCGGATTTGAGGGCTGGGAGGATCAGTGATGCGGTGTTTGAGGTGCAGATTCGGTATTGTATTGCGGATAGTGCGTTGGTGGGGCCGTGGCCAAGGGATGATAATGCGCTTTTGGGCGTTAAGGAGTGGGATTTGGGGATGGTGGGGGGGTTGGTTGGGAGGATTGCCGGTGTGGATGCTTGAGGGTTGTCAGGATTTATGATTGTTGGATCGGCGATAGGATTATGCCAGTGGGTTGTGAAGGTTTATAGGTTCGCCATGGGCTGATTGCGTGGTCTGAATGTGGACCGCCGGCATTCTCAGGCAGATGTTACATCATCTCTGCTGAAGAAGTCTAGCCATTAAACCTACCTTCGTTGTTCCGAGCTGCAGACCTTTTTTCATCATTCCAGGTACTGTATCATTCACTGCACATGTAGATAGACCTTGGCTGCTGACGCGCTGATCAGCCCCGCTGGTCTATCCCGGGAGTGTGGAGAGGGCTCAACATGGGACCCCGTGGCATAACCCAGGCGATGGATGTGAGTGGGATAAAGAATTAGTGAAATGGCTTGTCTCGTCGACAAAAAGGTGTGGTGCACATCAAAGTACTAGGAACAAAGACTGAGTTGTGAGCGGACAGACAGATGCAGAAGTTGGCGTCTGGTATGTCGTATTTTAACGTGCTGATGTTTTGAGCAGACAAAGGGAGGTGGCACTTCATGTATCCAACCCGCTATCATTCCTTTACCTTGATTTTGAAACTGTGCACGGACTTGAACTTATATCCGTAGATCCTTAAGTACAGCCCTAGGACAGACGCCCTTAGCTCCTCCTCCTTCCTCCCCCCAAAACATTTTCTATCGAAAGTGCCTTCCCCGTAACAGGTTCTCGACAACAAAAGCTCTCAACATCAATCATGGACACGAGTCTTACTCTCAATTGGAAGGACAGTGATTACTACCTTCGCCATCCTGCCAGTCAGCATGCGCGGGATGCATGCGTGGCAAGGGTGGACTGGGACGCGCTGTGTACGTACGCGTCCTCGATCAACCAGGGTAAACCCTGTAGCCTTCTTCCGGACAGCACAATGGGCGGAGTACATTTAATCCGACTCGTGAATTTTGAGGATACGCAGTGGATTGCTCGGATCCAGCTCGAGCCTGCGACGCCGGCCACGGCCAGCGGTCTTCGCGCCGAGATTGATGCCATGGAGCTTGTCCGCGCTCGAACAACAATCCCGGTCCCGCAGGTTTTTGGCTATAAGGTTGACGATACGAACCCGGTGCGCGCGGCCTTCACCCTGATGGGGTTTCTTCCCGGTTCCTCCGCGATGGATGCCGATGGCGGCTACGACGTGCACCATGGCAGCATCTTGCCGGAGAGAAGAGACACCTTCTACCGAGAAGTCGCCGGGATTCAGGTATGCCAGATCCAGATTGAACTGAATATGTTCTGCAACCCATGACTGACCATTCCGGAAGGTTCAACTCGCCTCGATCAGGGTCCCCAAAATCGGCACCGTGGTCCGACGGGAGGACAATTCATTCGAGGTCGGGCCGCTGCCAGGAATCGGGGGACCTTTCGCAACAGCAACCGATTTCTTCATTGCTTGGGCGAAGAAGGCGAAATTTCCTGCGTCGGAGAAGTCCATTCGGAAACGTGTCCCAGACGATCTCGCCGCAGACATTCTCAATTCGGTCAACAACTTCCCAAGCAGGCTACAGTCGATCGCGAGGAAGATCGCAACGAACGACAAAGACCCTTTCCCGTTGTATCACCGGGATCTGTATCACAGCAATATGATCGTGGATGAAAGGTTTCGTATTATTGGTACGAGTGACTGGGAGGGCGCTTCTACCGTCCCCTGGGAGCTTTTCGAGCCACCGTTGTTTATTGTCGTCGGGCCCCGTGCGCTGGATTATGCGGATGAAGATGCGGAAGACAGGCAGCCGGAGGATACCGAGCGAATAGGGCTCCTCGAGGAGAGCGCTCGATATGTCCGGTATGTACAAGAGCGGGAAATTATGCTAAAAAAGGATAAGCAGCTATCTACCGTTCTTCTAGATCCTTCAGCGCAAGGGATCGCGCGCGCGGTGAAGGTGTATCCAGAAGGTCGGTTAGGGTTCCATTGCAATGTCCTGAAACCTTTCGAGCTTTTATCAACAGAGTGATGTGAAAGGCTGGTCAGCTGTCTTGTTGGTCTGGCTGGGCCTGCATGTCCCTCGTGACCTCGAACCAGCGACTCTGAGCACTAATAGGATGAGGCTCTTGGTGATGGGCTTGGTGCTGTGACTCCTCATCAACATGAGGTAATTCGTGGAAGCGGGGCTTCTGTGATGTGGTTTGTATGGTGTTATTTCTTTAACCTTGCAACTAAGTTAAACAGCATTTGCTGGCATGCTAGTTGGCACAGCATGACTCACAAGGCCCCCAGACATTGGGGTGGGTCAAATATCCATCCTTTGGCTATTTATTCCTAAATAACACTTCCAGTCGTATTCCTCCCAGTCCATCACATCTGGGAAAAGACGTGGTGTTTTCATCAGGACCTGCCTCTCCATCTCTTCGTACGGTCCTCAGTAAAACGGATCTCAGTAAACCCAAGGCAAAATCCTCCATCTCACGGTCCGCTTGTACGTCTTCCAATCCTCGCCATACTTCTTCGCGCACATGGCATCGTCCCGGCGTTCGCGATGGATGAGCAAGACTCCGAAGTACAGCACGTAGAAGTAGGTGAAGATCATCCCCCACCTAGTTGCAGGTCCTTGAACCGCTACTCGCCCGTCTAGCATAGTCCGAGACTGCGATCCGGAGAAATCGGCCGAGCCCAATGCAGCCCCGGCCGGGAGAATCATGTATCCCGCAAGCCCCGTGGGGAGGCTAAATGGCAAAGCCTGCAACCAGTCGCCGAAGTAGTTGATATGCCGGGAAAGACCCCACCACCCAGCTGTGAGGAGACGGGTTCCGCGCTTGGTTTGGATGGAGGATAAACGCCGCACGGCTGGGTGCTCTGGCTGAGTCCGGAACAGGTGTTTCTGATTGTTCGCCGCTTTGAAGATGTAGATGCCGAGTACGAAAACAGCGGCGACGGCGAGAATTCTTGGCCAGCCGAGATGCACGGGGAAGGCCGCGAGATAACGAGCTTGCGTAGAGTACAGGAAGGGGACCCAAACCAGGTCGCCGAATGAAAGCATAAAGCCCATCCCATCTGTCGTTATATCCATCATCGTCAGTATGGATGCCTCGTGATACTGACTGCTTAGGACGTAGTATGCCTGTACGGCAGTCGTGAAGACGATGCTATCGGAGATGTATCCATAGTTGCGGTACTGCTGGGCTACGAATGCTAGGTCCAGTAGGATCCACCCGGTCAGACCGGGGCAAACTTCACACCAGGTCTTGATGTCGACTTCTCCAAGCAGAGGCAGAGTGACCCGGGGGTTGAGCTCACGCCCAATGTAGAAATCATAGATGAGGTTGCTTGTCGTACCCCCGGCAGCCAGCTCTCGAAGGTCGCGGTTGGGATACTTGGTGTCGACAGTGAAACTGTTGAGGTAGAGAAAAATAGATAGGGCGTACGAAATGAGGACGTTTGCCGTCAGAAGTTGCACGTAGTTGTCGGCGATAAAAGTCCATGCGGGGAACTCAGCCCCCTGGAGGAAAGTGCCTGCCGCACAGATTGACAAGGTGACCATACTCGCCGAGAACGCTGAGGTGATCATTAGCCTGCGTTGATTTTGAATATTGAGGAGGTGTCGATACCATTGAATCGATACAGAAGCGAGCGATCATGATGCACCAACTTGGTTCCATGAACTTCTTTCGCAGGAAGGATTTTCCAGATGAATAGACCGAAGACATAATAGGCGACAGTGACACTTGTCACTTTCCAGGAAAGGAAACTTGACAGACTGACATTCAATAGACCTGCGTCTGCTTTCAGCTTCTCCCAGGTTAAGTCGCGAGGTTGAAGAAGAGTTGGCACTGGGCAGCCAGAAACGTCGTTGCAAGCGAATGCGAACGCGTAGAGCAGCACGGGCAGGCCAAAAGTGATGGCCGCGGCACCCAGACTATGGAGGCGTAAGCACAAGTCAAGGGAGCAGGAGCAAGTTGCTTACGGTCCGCCGAAATCGTATTCGACCATTTTCTTCCGGTGTGATTTTCCGCAGTGGATTTACGATGGAAGGATTGGAGATCTGAAACGCTTTTTGGGGGGTTGCGCGCGGGTAAAGGGGCTGGCGATTGTTTACTCCAACCCTACCCCGGGTACTCAGGCCCTTCGCTGAATTATGTAGAAATTTATTCATATTTATGAGCGTGGTTCAGCCAATCAGAATGCGCCAAGCGATATGGACCCACCGAGGCTGTTTTTCAGCGAAGCTCACTTCATCTATAACTACATTCTTTGCTCATACATCATTTATAAACGCAATCCCCACCGAAGTCGACAGATCCAGAGAAGAAGTAGTTAGTCAAGAAAGAAGAGTGCCATCTCAACGCATGGCCCCCTGGGCCCCCTCTCCCATCACCGGTAACCCATCATCCCCGTTGCAGGTTTAGTGCACGGGTTGTAAGAACTCAAGTACACTTCAGAAACTTCTCCGTGGGACCGTGGCGAATGACACCACAAAAGGTCACCTTGAAGTCCTTGCTGTCCTTCGAATAGTCGTAAATGACGCGGTCCGGGATATTGTCGGTGAGTCCGCCATCGTAGACCTTGCCATCAGTCTGAATAGGGAATTCCATCTTGTGCTTTCCACACGTAAAGGGGAGTCTTTCTCTGTTTTTGTAATTGTGGGGGTAGAGACCTGTTGTATTGGGGATCACATGTGCTCAGCGCGGCCCCTTTCACACCTTTCGATATGAGAGTGGTAGAGAGTGAGGAAAACTTACTCTTCCCAAGCTGTTTGCCCTTGGCAGCCAGCGTTGCGCCTTCGGTCATGGCGGCCTTGATCTGCCCGGCCGTGTAGGCGTGCTCCGCGTAATCTCGATTCTCCCCGTTGTTTGTCGCCGGGCATGTCAGGCCGCTGGTGGGCTGTGTTCCGACCCTGACGGTCAGACTGGAGGTGCCGCCGCGGATGAACAGATTGGTCATTTCCCCGTCATCCAGATGGGCACCTGGGTAGGGGTAGGCGAGAGCCTGGAATGCTGGGCCAGCCAAAAAGAGGCTTAGAGTGAAGAGGACCTTGAATTGAGAAAGCATTCTGGGTGGGAAAGACTTGGATTGGGAAGGGACGAGAAGAATGGAATTCGAGTTGAAAACGGATGCGAAAAGAGCTGAATACGTTGATGCTATATGGATCTTCTCCTCTGGATGAGAGTATGAAGGTATAAATACTCCTGGTGCTCGCTCAACTTGTGATGATATAGGGCATTCAGCCGTAATATCACTGCTTCCATTTTCAGTGTAAACTGATGCCTGCGCTGGGGGCCAGAAACCAACACCCAAAGCTCTTTACAAAGCTCGAGCACGATTGGGAAGAAACGATGGATAAGCCATGGACATGGATAGTAGTGCTGCTCCGGGTGTTGGCCGTCATAAAGCTTCGCCACATGTTTGCATTGACATGAGGATGTATTGGACCGGGACGAGGGGCCATAATGTCAATATGTAAGCTTTCCAGTCACACAGCATAGGTTACCTCGTCAGATAGATGCGTTAAATCGCATTGACAAGGTTCAATTGGGGTGAGACATTAGACCGGCACCTCAGCTAGGGCTGTGGAATGGTCCAATCTAACGTGAGCACTAATACACTCTAATGCAGACAAGAACCGGGATGTACCGAACGGTTCCTGCAAGGTAACCGTGGCTGTGGCCTCAAACTACCCTACCAGGCAGCCAATTCGGTCCCCTATAAATCCAGTGAATGGTCCTCATTTCCGATACCCCAAAGTATCCCTGTTCAAATCCTCCTCTCCTCTCCTCTTCTCTATCTCACCACCTCCCACTGCACCGCCCCCAGAACCTCGTCGACTTTCCAACCGAACTAAACCAGAAACATGTCTCGCACGTCTGACTACGATGACCATAATAAATTCCTGACCGATGAAGCTGAAAGGGAATACCCGCCCGAGCCGGAAGTCCTGGCAGCCTTTCGCACGCTGTTCATGGACCCCACTGTTCCTGTCTCCGAAGTCGCTCGCCAGGCAGCAGCCCCTTTGCTGCGCCAGATTACCCTCGAACCAATCTATATCCCCGACTGCGGTGAGATTTGGCGAACGCACATGCGAGCAGTGCGTCGACTGGGGAAGTTCAACGATCGTCTAGTCGAACTGATTGTGGAGTTGTCCAAGTTGCCCGACAAGAACGGGGTTTTTCACCAGTTGCCGGACTTCGGGTCATATTGGCTTGAATTTGGCTTTGATTGTATGTAAATCTTTCATCTACAGCTTATCCTACGCCTCAAAAGTAGATCAATGACTGATATGTTATTGTCATGTCATGAGGTATCCAGTTGCCGACCCCCTCCCAACAGACCCCGACAAGACCACCATACGGCAAGAATGGGTGAACGAATGCGCCTGGGGCGCGAAACTGGCCGCTGTCCTACCCGTCCCCTCACTCGCCGATTTCCTGGCCGAAGAAGGCGGCATGATCATCCGCCAGACGCTCGAGAACGCCGACTGGGAGATCTACCACCACCCGGACATCGAGAAGTACGACGACGGCGCGGACGACGAGTGGTACGAGGAGTTCCGGGACCTGGAGATTTTGAAGATGGACGTCCGCACGCTCAACGGCAAGATCCCCGGCGCCTATCAATGGATCAAGTATCTGGGTAAAGAGCTCTATCAGCGGAACGGCCGACCTATGCGCCGCGAGTGGGATCACAGTATCTGGAAGGGCCTGCATGGTTGGTCGAAGCTGCGCTGGGCGTTCTGGATTCAGCGGTTGCGGTGGGTGACTACCGTCACTGCGTTGGATCGGCGCACTAAGCTGGTTGCTGTCCAGATGGCGCGGGAGATGGTGGCTATTGCGGAGCAGTTTGGGGATCGTTTGGATGTTGATGGGCCGGAGAATCGGAATGGGTATCAGAGTGGGAGTGGCCGATTGAATGGGAATGACCAATCCGGTGGGAATTGTGCGGTGCCAAAATGATGGGCATAGACTATTATGCTCAGCCAGTATGCACTACTCTAGAGAAGCGCAGCAATGGATTGTAGAGAACCTTCAAGGCACACGAGCTTAGAATCCATTTCTAGGCCGAGGGTTAACAGGCTTCTATCTTGCCCGGACATAGACCGGCTATGGACGGTAGTCTTGTGGTCTAGCGGGAGCTCCCCAGACTGAGAAACGCAAACTCACAGCCTGATTCTGCGGAAAGGTTCACCAGTCATTAACCATGAATTCCCTGAGTGACAACACGGTGCTAAGCAAGCACGCTGTGCTCCAGACTAGTCCACCCCGAAAGCCCCCAAGACTGAACAAGTAGGTGCTCTGCCCTCCGCGACGGGACCACCTGACTCAAATCCCGAGCTTCATTTTCCGGAATCGGCGGCAGATCGGAATCCCCATTGGAATTTTTGTGCAGGATCTCGAGCACGTCAGTCCAATTGAAGGGGTTCGCAAATGCGAAGATCCTCTCCGAAGCCACCGTGCGATCGAGGAGCGCGGTGATGTGCAGGCGCGCCGTGTCTTCGACATTGACGAACCATTCTAACAGTCGCCTGGAATCAGTCTCAGTCTGAGTATATCCGGGGTCATGGGAAACAAACGCGGTGGAATGGCCTTTATAGGGAATGAGTCGCCAGCGAGCAGTGCACGGACAAGGCCCATCGTGGAGCCGCCGATATTCGGGTGCAAGATCTTGCCAAACTATGCGAGTGGGTGACTTCAGCATCGCCGACTGGCAGTTTTACGTCCCATCAAGTAGTTTGCGTACATTTGTCCCCGGCAAGACGGTGTTGAACACGTAACCGGGCTTGTTGTCGGCAATCCACTGCCAGCCCTGGCGTTCTCCTTCCGTCTTCGAAGCTGCATAGACGAGGTACGGCTTCTGAGCGGCGGGAATTGTGGAATCGTAGGCACAGGCCACCGCATAGTCATTCCAGGTGTCTGCGTCGCGCCAAGAGTCAGCTGGCTCCAGATCCGCGTGATGCTAGACGCGGCTGGCTGACTGACCTTCTGTCACAGTGATATCTGGCCGATTGGGCTGGGGCAAGACTGCGGCCGTCGAGGACGAGGTCAACACCACCCGAGACACAGAGTGGTGCCTGGCCGCGTATTTCAGCAATAGCTGGGTTGAGGTGACTGTCTTGGCGATGACACTCGAGTCTGGACTCATTGAGACATCTGACGCCTGCCAATATCAGATCAGTGCAGACTTGGTGATCGTGCATGGTCCCTACCACGTGAATGATGCCCGACACATCCTGTAAGACTCCATCTAAAGCGGCCGCATCATTCATGTCTGCTAGAATCACGCTCTCAAAACGAGTGACATCGTGTCTGGGTTGGAACAGGTCATCCAGCCACGGCTTGGGTGCTCGCACAGTGCCGCGGACGTTGTAGCCGAGTTCGAGCAACTGGTCAACAATGTGCGACGCGATGAACCCATTCGCGCCGGTGACCAAGACTCTTGAGCCAGATGGAAGAGCAGGGTTCTCCATAAAAGGTGGCATTGTGGTTGAGTGTTGGTCTCCAGCGGACTTGTCCGTCCGGAAATCTACGGTTAAGTACTGTGCTTTATCAATCACTGCCGGAGTTCGGGATCGATCTCATTCCCGAACCCAGCCCTAGGGTAAATTCAATTTGTCAGCCATTCCAAGATATTACTAACTGAGGATCTGACATTATGAGAGTGGCCAGGAACTCGCCAGGAACTAGTGGCTGATCACCGCCGATGTCGCCCAACACGCTCAGGCCCTTGGGCAGCGGCGAAGAAAAGGCACAGAGGGCTCTTTCTCATCAAAGAACTACTATCTTGGTGACTCGCAACCACAGCTTTTAATGGTGAGAAGATGAAGACTCTGGATCTAACATCGAATATTGGGGCTCTTACATTACATTATTAGACAGGGACCCAATGATCAAAACTGCCATCTCTTCATGTACTTCAGTGCTCTAATAATATTGTAGTAGATTTACAGGTATCCGTATACCACATGTTCTAAACAGGGAGAGAACTGAAGAGAAGCCGAGTCTTCTGTGGCTCAGGCGAGCTAATACAGCTGACGCTGACCAGCTTTTTATTCCGGGTAGGGGGAAGGATCGATGCTGATAGTGTTGAAGAACGGCATCGCTGTACAGTCCATGGACACAGCCCTACTATATAATGTCCGGTCCGCAAAACGACCGCAATCACTATTCCGAATTCATTTAATACACAGTCAATCTTTAACCCACCCGCCCCGTTGAGCCTGGAATGTCATCGCAGTCCGGTTGAAATTGAGAAATTATACATGATACCAAGGACTATCAAGAGCGATCCCCAGATCCCGCTGAGTTGTGGGTGGCTGAAAACGTTGTGTTCAGTAAGCAAGTACTGTTCGGGATTGAAGGGAAGGCCGGAGAGGCTAGTGCGAGTGCTGAATGCAATGGGAGGGAGCCCAAAGCTTACACCTGCAGCTAGAGTAGATAAAATGACCCACTGTATCTTCCAGATCTTCACCTCTCGCTGGCTCGATATAAGTAGGTTATCTCGTCAAGATGCTGGTGACGCGCATGACCAGCCAGCAGCTGCGTCGTCGGCCCTGGTTTTCGAATGCTGGGTTTAAACTTATTTCTGACGCCAATGGGCGAAGAAGATCGAAGAACCCAGCTCCGATTCTCTACCAGGCCGATAGATGTATGGACGATGTCATTATCCCGCGACAGAGAAAGATAAACAGAATTTATATACTCCTAAACTCCATCATAAAGCTCATGTCTTAGCGCCTGCCTATCATCGTCACCCTCTAAGCCTTAAAAGTGCTCCTGCTGCCTCTGGACATTCCATCCAGCAGTCAAGTTCCGGGCTTGAGCCATTTCCTCCTCCGTCGGCATGTTGACGACCATCAGATAGAGGACTTTCTGCATGCAAGTCAGCGAATGACCGACAGGAAACCGAAGCGTGAGATATACGTACCGAACTGACCAGATTCTTGAGATTGAGACCCCGCCCGCCACCGCGGCCTGCACGTGTGCGACGATATTGCTGCTGCTGCTGCTGTTGTTCCGGATATTCGTTGTAATAGTTATCATAATAACTAGAGTTGGATCCACCGTATGCGACCGGGGGTCTAGACTCACCGTCGGTGTTATGCTGGGCGGAATCACATCCACCGTACGGCGCGGGCGGGTTAGAGCTGCCATATGGGGCTGGGGGGTTGGAGTGGTTGTTGCTGTTGCTGTTATTGTTGCTGCCACGGTCCGCCACGGCCTGCGCAGCCATATTGACCAGGCCGAGAAGACCACCGCCACCACCTCGTCTCCCCTCTATCCTCCGGCCGATTAGGTCCCCCCTCGAGCCCAAGCCCCGACCCTGTTGTCGGTGTGCTCCCCGCATACCCCCCGACAGCCCACTATGCATCGGATGCGTGGGATCGGCATACTTGGACGCGAATTTCGGCTTACCAGCTTGGGTGAGATAGCTATCCGGGTTCTCGGCGAGCTGTAATCGTGGTAAGTAAGAGCCGACGAAAGTAAGATAAGGAACAAGGATTGAACGCACGAATTTCGCCTGCGCCTTGCGATCCAGATAATCATCCACAAACATCTTGCCCCGCGCCAATTTCTTCTTGAACCCCGCCTGCTCATCTTGAGTCGCCGTCGCGAGGAAGTCCAGTCCGGGGAAGACCAGCTCGGCCGTCTGCATCGACTCCATCCCGTTCGTGACGCCATTCGACGATTGGAACTTATGCGACATGCGACCCTGGCTATCCATTGTGTTCTGGACGGTCGTGTTGATGTTCATGTTGATGCGGGCGTCGTCCGCGGCGGTGGCATCCCAGGTCATGACGAGGCAGTAGAGGCCGCGGGGCTGGAAGAATTCCTGGTTCAATCTGTCTAGGGCTTTGTTTTGGCTGTTCCCATGTTATGGGTTATTAGTTGGCTAATACAGGCAATTGGAGGGTGTTGCACTTACCGATACCGGCTCTGCGCTTCGATTGCAACATCCGTCGCCACCATGATCGCCATCGAGATGGCGGTGGATATAGCGAACGGCAGCGGAGCAGCGGCTATCGAGGCAAGATTGATCGCATTGATCCAAGGGTTGGCGAGACTGGCTTCGTTGAGCGTCTCGATCATGTCCAGCCAGGTGTCTTGGTCGATGCCGACGGCTTGCAGGTCGGGCGCGTAGGCGCGGATGAAGCCGCGCTTTTTGTCCTTGGGGCGGCGCTGGGGGATCGCCACTGGGTAGGTGAGTTTACTGACTGGTGAGAGGTGCATAGCGCCATCTGGGGGAGGGAGTCGGCGTTGGAGGAAGGCGGCGATGACTTTGTCCGGGTTGGCGGTTCCTTGCTTGCTCGTGCGGGGCTGTGCGGTTTCTTCGGCGATGAGCTCTTGGGCTTCGTCGAGGTGCCAGGTTCGCTCGATGTCGGTTGCTGGAGGGGTGGACTGGCTTAGTGAGAGTGTTCTTGTCGTCTCGTCTGGGGTTTTGTTCTGGTCACCGGGCGGGGTGACTGAGTAGGGAGGGGGGAATTGGGAGGGAGAATGCGATGATTCTTGCTCTGATTGTTCTTCTTGCTGCTGCTGCTGCTGCTGCTGCTGCTCGCGCTCCCTCCGAGCAGCTTTCTTGGTTTTCTTGTAACTGTGGACTTCGGTAGCGAAACCGATACCTGAGGTGACTCCATGGATGATGGCCCCGATGGGACCTCCTTGGTCTGAACGGCCCATGTTTGGTTGTAGTAGTCTAGTTTTCCTACTTCTTTTGGGGGATATTAAGTGATGATGAACAAGGTTGCAATTTGAAACTAGGATGCAGGCTTTGTAGGCATTTTATAACCCGGTGCCCACCTCTCAACTACGGTAATTATCGCATAGAAGGATGAATGAACCAAGCACTGCCCGGCGGGCCATCAGCAAGCTTTGCCGATTAAGGCTTGCAGTGCGAGGGCTCAGCTCCCGTAGACTAAACTTATTTGGGTAACCAACTCGACCGCAGCCTAAAAGCTTAAGCCAATGTTAATTCACTTAGTACGGCAGCTACTAACCTCCCGGCGTATAGCTTAAACGCGGCCAGAAGATAGATAGATTTTTTCAGGTAAGCTAGCAGGTAAGACTACTTTATATAATAAGAAAATTAACTGAAAAGAGAAACCTCACAGCATCTAGAAGTTAGAGATCTAAGAAATCTTTTACTAAGGTAATATAGAAGGTAGTAGAGTAATCAAAGAGTGGAATCCCTAAGCAAGCCAAAAATACTACATTATTATCATAATTCATAGTTTTTTAAATTATAACTTTAAAATCTAGATCTATTATAATTTATATATAGAGAAGTATCTCGAGTAGTGAACTGCTACGTTCATAATCATTAATTTTTAATATACTGCTAATAGATTCTTAGTAGATTATTGATAGCTGGTCTAGGTCTAGTACAAGAGGATTACGGCTCTACATAAAATTGAGATGATAGTTAGAGTTAGAAATATGATTCTCGTTATTACACCGGTGATTATTTTGGGGAAATGAAAGGCTGGATGCAAGGCAGAGTCGCCATAGCTGTTTATAGTTCCATGAATCTCATTGTAGCTCGAATGAATGATTTCTGTTGAGGCCAACCCTAACCCGGCGTGAACATGAGTAGCCCAACCAGTTCCAATCGCCTTGAGGTTTGAAAGAAATTCTCGATAAGACAAACAATGAGAAGAGTTGAGATCTAGGACATTTGCAGAATTGACAAAAGGAAAATAAAAGCACAGGGGAAATAATGGTTATATTCCATTCAGGTGGCAGTGGGATCAATCTACAACCACAACCTATTCGTCCCCAACGGTCGCGTTTTGCCATCTCGACAGATGTGGCATCAAAATTGAGCTGAGGGAAACAGCGGAGGACCCTGCTCGTGGCATGACTCTTGTCAGTCTGACAGTCACTGTGGTTTCGACTTCTGCTCCTTCTTTGCCTTGGGCACTCGGGCCAGCCAGTACAAAACCAAGGCCCCTAACACGTTGAAGGCGACGTACACCCACATGATGCCAAAGTTGCGCCAACGAGTACTGTAACGGGAATGAATTGCTGCCAAGTATTTATTGGTCTCTTTGACCTTGCAATACTGGCAGTCGCTCGTGGCATTTGTGTCTAGCAGGTAACCCCCGGCCGTGGAAATATACTCAGCCAGGTACTCGCCACACGTTTGGCCGGACGGAGGATCCAGCACGGTGAACTCATTACTGGCACATGTCACATTCACATTGGCGAGACCGGTAGATAACACAGCGGACACGTAGTATGATAGGGGCGAGGCGCGATAGAGGAAGATCCAAAACCGGGGCATCTGGTCTGGCGATGCAAGCACACCACAGAAGAAGAAGGCTAGTACGAACATGAAGTTGGCGATATTGCCCCCATCATCGGCCGATCCTGCGAACGAGATGCACAGGTGCGCAAAGGTTGCCACCCACAGCAGGAAAACCCAGAAGAGGAGCCACATCAGCGCGCCTCTTTCTGTGCCCTCACCGGCTGCGTCGGCATTACGGTAGAACCCGACCGGGAAATAGAACAGCGCCCACATGAGCACTGAGGCCAGTGTATACCAGGGGGTCTCGCACAGAATCTGGCTCAGCATGAATACTTTCCAGCTGTATGTTTTTGCTGGCTGCTCGCGCGCCTCGTAGAGCGAACGCTGCGCGATGAAGTGTGGGAACTGTTGATCCGCCAATTGCCCAACGATGCTCATGAGCTCAAAGATAGCGAACATCTGGTTCTGCAGTCCTTGGATACTGAGCGGCGAATCCAGGAAGACCAGACCAATGAACAGACTGGTGGCAGTGCAGAGCAAGAGCTTCGAGTAAATGTACGAAGGAGTGCGCCAGGTCTGTTTGAAGGAGCGCTGGGCGACCAGAACGAACTGATACCACGTAGAGACGGCGAACTCTTGATACGAAGCCGAGTCATCATCATCATTGACCGAAGGGTCAGTCGTGGTGGACGACCGAAGTCGCGCCAGTTCGGCCCGAACGTTGCGGTACTCGGGGCTGGAGAGCCAGATTTCGTGCCAATCGACTTCCGACTCGCTGCCAGGAGCAGCCCCAATGGCCTCCAGCATCCATTCACCTGGATTGGCATCGTGCGGACAAGGCTTTGCCCCGTTGGTCTCGAAGTAGTCTACCAGGACCTGGGAGTTGGGTCCAATGTCACCTATGTGAGATTAGCGCATGCTTGAAGTTAGCCCTGAGTAACAAGCACACCTACCAAAATACACCGTCTTCCCCCCTTCAGCAAGGAGCAACAGACGGTCGAAGCGCTGGAATAGCATGGCAGAAGGCTGATGAATTGTACAAAGGATCGATTGACCGGCCTTGGAGAGTTTGGTGAGGAGGTCGAGAATAGCCCAGCTGGTCTGAGAGTCCAGCCCTGATGTAGGCTCGTCAATAAACAGGAGCAAAGGTGGCTTCGCAGCGAGCTCAACCCCAATCGTCAGACGCTTGCGTTGCTCAACATTTAGTCCTTCCCCAGGTACGCCAACTACAGCATCTGCGTATTCCTGCATGTCAAGAAGCTCAATCACCTCGTCAATATAAGCAAGCTTCTCCGCTTCTGGAACACTCTCTGGCTGGCGAAGAAGAGCAGAAAAGGTAAGGGCCTGTCGGACGGGGGAGTTAGTATCCATTCTTGAACCCCACACCTAAATCTCACGGCGAACTCACTTCCCGCACTGTGGTCGTCTCCAGATGTATATCTTGCTGCTGCGCATAACCAGTCTTGCGCTGGAAGCTCTTATCACGCAGCCTTCCGTCCACCAACATCTCTCCAGTCAACTCTCCCACCCCTGCGCGGCGGTCCGCAAGACAGTCCAGTAAAGTGGTCTTACCAGCCCCGGATACGCCCATGAGGGCTGTCAAGGTGCCTGGCTTCACCCAGCCATCCGCATGGTCCAAAATGCGGCGGGGCTTGCCTTTGATTTTGATGTCATAACATACATCACTCCAGTGAAACACGCCTCTCGAGCCCCGGAATGCCGGCTCGTGGCTGGGTCGGTAGTGGTTGCTGGGCTTTTCAAGTAACGTCGTCACGGGGCCTGAGGGCAATGCTTCGGCATCTGACTTACCCCAGCGCAGAGATCGAGGGACGAACCCACGACGAAAGACAAGAACTGCACCTTTGGACTTCTTGGCTGTGACGTACTCACTCGCGAGGAAGTAAGCCAAGTGGTTGAAGATCGCCATGGCGATAATGATCCCGACGTTGCGCCACTTGTGATCATGGTAGTAGCTGTAGGCTGAATTGATATACGCATCCCCGTTCACGTAGTCATGGCCACGCACCGCACCTACCGCATTGCAGGCAACACTTGTGCTACCGGCAGAGTTGTAACTTGGGATATATGAAGAACAGGTAAAGTTCCGCGCGTGATATTCGTTGACCATCAGCGATTCGTACCCGTAAGCGACAGGGTTGAGGTAATTGATCCAACGGCACCATGACAGCATGTAACGAATGGGGACCACGAAGCCGGTGAAAACTAGCAATGCAAGCATTAAGATGGACGCGGGGACCATTGCCTGTTGTTCTGTTCGAGAGACAGCGCCACTGATATTTTCTTAGCTTGTGTAAGGCATCCCTGAGGGAGATTCCACTCACATGAATCTGAAGACCCCCGACATGGCTAGAACGTTCAAGAAAACCACAAACAGGTAGAAGAAGAAGTTGCCGGGGGTTCGATTGAGATTCGTCATGAAATAAAACACGAGGTTGAAAGAGACCGTGCCTGTGATCTTCATGGGCAAGTCGACCAGGACCGAAGCATACGACTCGGCAGAAGCGTGGTAGAAAGCGTAGCGGACTTGCTTTTCGACGATCGGTCGTTGAGCATAAAGAGTCATAACTTCAAGAATTGAGGAAAATGCATTGAAAAGAATAGCCATAAAGAGGACGACGGCCCGCCCGTAGAATGAGGCCGTCGTCTGGTCTAGGTTGTAGAACAAGGAGGACATGATCAAGGCCATTATCACATTCCCAACCATCACCCACACAGAGGGACCAGGGTCGGCCCAGAAGCGTCTCCATCCTCGCCACATACACAGCCTAACCTGCTGGGAGTAGCTGAGAAGATAAGGCGAGTTGAGACGTTGCCCCTTGGCTTGACAAGCCCGCTTCAGCTGTCTGTAGGCGACAGTGTCGGGGCCGTCGATTGGATGCTGGGCCTTGTAAAGCTCAATGCTCTCCTGTAGTGCTTGATACTCCACGCTCCTCTTCCAGGCAGCTGCAAATTCGTCTGCTGTTCGAGGCGGGTTGCATCCCGCGCGAACGACGCGCTTTGCAGGGAAAGCCATGGAGGTGAGAAAGTCTGGCGTGGTCTGACGAGCTGGACACTCAAAGCCGAGATCGATGAAGTACTCCTTGGCCCGCTTAGCCGGTCCGAAGTAAATCTGCCGCCCTTCGTAGAGAACTAGAGCCTTGTCAAAGAGATCGTATGCGCTTTGGGGTGCCTGATACATCGACACCGCGCAGGTCTGGCCGAATAATTCTGACTGCAGGCGCAGCGTTCTGCAGAACTCGACGGCATTGGCAGCGTCTAGACCTCGCGTCGAGCTGTGACATACACAATCAGTTCATGAGATCCGATTTGACTTTCACCTGTCACTTACTTGTCCCAGCACTGGAAAGGCGCATATGCTAGGGTGGCCTCGGCAATGCTGACACGTTTGCGCTCGCCTCCAGAAACCCCACGAACGAATTCGTCTCCAACCTTGGTGTTTACGGTGTGACTGATGCCATACATGGCCATAACGACGTCACGCAGATGCTCGCAGTAGCTATAGGTGAAAGTTGGTCAGCGATAAGTGCCTAGTCGGCATAAGCCTCAAACAAATGACCTACCTTTTTCGAGTCACGCCATCCGGCAGTTCCCTTTGACAGCGTGCAGAAGCGGCAAACGTGAGGGTCTCCCCAACCGTTAACATAGGAAAATGAACGTCAACCTCCGCCGTATAGATCGCATCACCTCTGTGAGCTGTGTGCATCTCGCGATCCGAGATCCCTTGATAATTTAGATACGATTCCTGGTTAACGTGGATGCCATTGCGGTCCCCAGAGATGGTTCGAAGAAAAGTTGAGCAGCCAGAACCAGGGGGGCCTAGCACCACACACATTTCCCCCGGCAGTAGTATGCCATCGAGCCCTCGTAAGATGTTTACTCGCGTCTGCCCCGAAGTAGTGACGCTGGGCAGGAGCCGACGAGCAATCATCCCTGGCAAAGCAAGCCAGATGTTTGCAACCGTCTTCTGAAAGTCTGTTGCGGTGCTATAGCCGAAGACATTAATGTCTTGAAAGCACAGACCAACGCGACGATACTCCTGGCCTCTGTCTGCCGCCAACTTAGCAACTTCTGTAGCCCATGCACGTGCATTGAACCTCTTGCTGAATGGGTTAAGTGGAGATTCGGGATCATTGCTTCCAAATGCCGTCTTGTGGTCTGAATAGGGGAGAGTGTCGCGACTGAATCGACGAGCGAGCTCTTGGACAGTCGATGGCGTAGACTGGGCCATGACTCTGGCCACTATGCCTGCTTCTTCTGGAGGATGGTTGTCAGAGTATGCTCTGCGGTCCTGTCCAGTGCGGCTCTCAAGGTGTAGTTGCAGTAGTAAGAGATCAATCTTAGTGTTCACGGTCCTTGTATGAGAATTTATTACAATATAGATAAACCACGAGTACCGTCTGGTGAAGGTGCCCTCAAGAAGGGGCTCAGTATACATTCGGTCTATGGCGGACTTAACGTCGGCCGAAGCCTTCGGCCGACGTCTGAAAAGGCAACAAGGACCGACACCGTGTCTCGGCCGACCACCTCGGACTGTTACACCACCTCTTCGGAGTACTTCTTATACTATCGCCCGCAGAGACCTGTATGGATACTTGCTGCTTACTCCTCATACTATTAGTCCTTCCACTCCTGACAAGCTTTCCAGGTAAGCCCTGCTCTTAATCAGATAAGTACTTGTCTCACCTCGCAGCCCCAAATCTTGTCAACGAGCTGACAGTTCGGACCGTATCTTGATTGTTTAGTATCGATGCCATGTAGGTCGCATGGTTTATTACGAATCTACCTTTGTACTATGATGCCTCTGCTAGCTTCATCTGTCCACAAGTGCCTCGACCTGAAAGTGTTCAGCTTCAACACCTTGTATCGGGCAAGGCATCCTGTGAAAGGGTGTACGGGTTCGACAAATTCGCTAAGACTTAGCGGAATTCAGCGAGTCGGTGTTTCGCATGCATGTTTAGTGCTTCGACAATACGCAATCGTACTAGCTACTTGGTGCTGACTCTCCAAGTTCCAGCTCTATGTCAGCCCATGAGGGGTAACATTTTGCCTTCCTACTTGCAGACTCAGTGCACTGATCTGCTCGGCGTGATACTTGCTCCGACCGCGTCTTGAAATGCTAACCGGGCTGGCGAGCTGTGCTTAGGGTTCTCACAGGTCGGGAACTGCATCGGTGGCTGTTCGGGCTCTGCCATCGCAGCATCTAGCGTGATTATTTCCATATAGTTGGCTCTCATCTCACGTCAGATGTATGGCTAGTAGCACTAAATGTCCGCCTTTATATCAGGTCGCCATCCTTCCACAGTACGACCCTTTCTTTGGCGGGTGGGGTAGTAAAGGGCAAATAGCCCGGTCAGGGTAATTCATTCAAGAAGGCAAAAATATCCCGCGCTATCTATAATTCTTAGTCGATAATCTCTGCATCAATCCTCCGCCTTTATCTTGCTCGCACTTGAAAATGGCTTCCGAACGTCCTGCTGGCGCTGCCGCCAACTGGCCGCAATCTCGACCGGTATCTGAACGCGGAGGAAGATCAATGGGGCGAAATCTGAATTCAAAGACGCCAGGACGGAATTTCGCTGCCCATGACGCCTGCCGTCAGTCCAAGATCTGCTGTAGCGGAGGTAACCCTTGCGTCGCTTGCCAATGGTATCCCAAAGGGTGCAATTACAGCCCCGCAGGTAGGCTGGGACGACCAAAGGACAGCAAGAACAAGCGGACGTTGATGCAGCAATACCTAAGACCAGAAAATGAGCAAACGACGGGGGTAAACGAGGATAGAATTGGTCGAAGCAGCGGACCGGATCTCCTGCAGTGGAACAGCCCTGACCAGGGAAAACTGCAGGCTATGCAACAGTCATCATCTCAGTCTACATCAGGCTCGATTCCCTTCGAATTTGACATGTATCAACTCTTGAATAGCACGTTCGCCTTTAAAGAGGGAGGCGTTCCCGAAGATAGTGTGGGACAGGATATGATATTTGAGATGGACCAGAATTACATCTGGTGCTTGCGCGCAGTCGAGAGTTCGGGGCCTTGCAATCAGGATTGCTCAGATCAGGTGAACTCCAGCTGAGCCGGTCTCAATTTCGTGCCGGATTAACTCAAATAACTCATCCTTACGGTGTCTTTTGGTGCCATTCATCGAAGTTGTAGGCGAGCTCGACTTCGGGCTCATTGAGCCACGGTTGCTCGAACGTGCCACACGGTCCCGTTCGGTGTGGAAGTGGTCAGGAGGAGATTTCCATTGGGCCGCACCGCAATATTCTCCACCCAGGTTCCATCTAGCCTATGGTATAGGAGGCGTTCGGGCAAAGGGATAGACACGATTGTCGCGTTGGTTGTCGAACTGTCGCGTGGGAGAATGGCCGGGAGGGATGGCAATGCGGCCACAAGGCTGATCAACACAGAGGAAATAATGTAATGCATGATGATCCGCAATACAGTAGTCAGACAGAGAGCATGAAGCAGCAGGGAACCCTAGCAACTAGGTTACATGGCTTGTTCATAAACTCATAATCGTATAATGTTGTTTCGGTGCAATGAATTGAATTATTCCCAATGAAGGCAAATCCACTTCCACCTCAGCTGTAAGAGAGAAGTCGGAGACTAAACAAATGTCCAGAAAAAAGTCGCCGATTTTGGAGCATCAAGGTCTCCACCAAGTCCGAAGATAATAGTGGCCGACGCCATCGAAATTATCATTCAAAGAGAAAAGTCCCCGCGCTTATTCGCGGTAAAAGCGTAAGCTGCAGAATCTATAGTCCGCGAATTGTTTCGAACATGCATTTGTTACGATGAGTTAGGCCCACATAAATCGAGGAAACTGTAAGCCTATGTTCGATGAAGTTTCTATAGGATTGATTTATCGAACTGTCGAGTCAAGTATCTTCTACAGCCATGGCATCGCTCACCACCAAGAGAGGAGAGGTAAGAGGAAGAGCATTCGTGGAAAAAGTAGGTAGAAGAGAAGATAAAATAGAGAATTAGATTATACATATTGATAATTAACTAGCTCAAACTTACTCTGCAAGAAATATACAATCTTTTCCTCTACCAGTTGCCATAATTAGGGTAACTCGGCCAAATGCGGAGTGTCCGAATAGCGGAAAGCGGGTGGAGACGGAGATAAGCGGGAGTTCCCGTCAATCGGGGTTATTGTTCCACCTCCTCCTCTCCGCCTCCTCTCCTCCTCTTCCTCCCCGCCCCCTCCCCCTCCTCCTGCATCTCCCCTTCATCTCCTTGTATGTACGTACTACTCAGATCGGAGATCGGTCTTTGCGCTGAATGCAGAGCCAGCCACAACCGGCCCGACCGCGTCGACGTCTGAGACCCGCCCTTGCCTGCCGGGAATGTCGTCGTCGGAAGATCAAGTGTGACCATAAGAGTCCATGTACACAGTGTCGACGTCATGGAACCTCCTGTTTATATACCTCCTATAGCCTTTCGCCACATGGCTCCCCAGTTAGCTCTCCACCAATCGTTGCCAACGCGAGCCCACCCCCTCCTCCACTCCCTCCTCTGTCTCCTCCCCCAGTCATAGCAACAACTAGCGCTTCAGGAGAACCCCTTCGGCTTCCCGGCCAACATACCTTCAAGCTCGGAGCTACAGCCCCGGTAGCAGCTGGAGCGCCTGCAGCCTCTTCAGGACCTCCAGCAAGTGATACACAAGCTAGGCCACCTCCCTCTCCGGGTGATGGGGCCACCTTGCATGAGCTGCTGCACCGCGTGCAAAAGCTCGAAGAATTATCCGTTACAGAAAACCGTGTCACCAAGAGTCCCAACCTTCATGTCCCGTTAGGTGCTGGCGGAGGGTCTTCTTGCTCTCAGCCATCGCCTGCAGGGACACATGATTGGCAATCCGTCCTGAACAAATCCAGGGACTGGGGGCGAAGTCGTTGGATGGGCGCAGCCAATGAGTTGAACGCGGTAATTGCTTGTTATAGTGAGATCGCGAGCCAGTCAGTGGAAAACAGGCAGGTATCCTTTCATAGTCCTGAAGCCTCAACTCTGGTCACCCAGGCGGGTGATCTTTTGCGGAAATGCAAAACTCAGGCGAGAAGCATCAAGCTCGGTCGGCCCACTCGAGGCCTTTTGCCTCCAGGCCTTGGATCGGTGCCTCCTCCTCGTGAGACCGCAGATGCCATGGTCGAGCTTTATCTGTCCTCGTTTGAATCAGTGTACGTATCGCCGGCCATTCTGACCTGGGCCCAGCTGTAAGAAGAAGCCGTGACTGAAGAGATGTTGAAAACAGGCAGCGAATACTTCATCTCCCAACTTTTCGTGCAGAATACCGCAAATACTGGGATAACCCAGAAGCGATTACACCGATTTTGCGCCTCAAGGTTCTCCTTGTGATTGGCATTGGCTCAAGCCTCTATGACCATGGCGACAGAGCTTCTGTGCTCCACAACATTGACCGCGTTCAACAATGGATATATGCAGCCCAGACCTGGCTTTCCGGGCCCCTAGAGAAAGATCGATTGGATATCCCAGGGCTGCAGATATTTTGCCTGACAATTCTTGCACGTCAACTTTTCTCCATCGGAGGGGATACGATCTGGATCTCGATGGGGTCTCTAGTTCACAGTGCCATGCAGATAGGACTACATCGTGACCCGAAACACCTTCCGACGAGGTCCGTGCTGGATGCCGAATTGCGCCGCCGGTTGTGGTACACAATCTTGGAGTTTGTTGTTCAGGCGTCCCTCGACTCGTGGATGCCTCCACGAATCTCGTTCGACGATTTCGATACCGAGCCACCTTCCAACGCTAGCGACGATCAGCTAAACGAGTCGACGGTCCAATTCTTGCCGCGAGATAGCACCACGGAGACTTCAATTCAGCTGGCCTTGATTCAGTCGCTGCCCGTCCGTCTTCGCATCGTTCAGCTTCTCAATGGACTCCACTCGGAGAACTCTTATGAGCGAGTTCTAGCTCTAAGCTCGGAGCTGATAACCGCACTTCAAGAGTGCAATCGTCATGCTTTCACGCCTTTTCATAGGAATCTCCTGGACTATCTTGTCCGTCGATTCATGATTCCAATGCATTATTATTTCAGTAACCAGGCGCGCAGCAACCCGCTCTTCCATTACTCACTAAAGCTCAGTCTCGATGCGGCCCTAGCGCTGGTCTCTCCGGAACCCAATCCCCAATTTGCACGATTGATGGCGATGGGCGGGGGACTTTTCCGAGAGGGCATCCGAAGTGCTACCTCCGCAATCAGTCTCGAGCTTCTCGCGCACGTCGAAACCCAGCGCCTGAATGGTACCTTGTACCGGACTCGCCAATACCGGGAATTCCTCAAGCAGGTGGTGCGGGATCTTATCGACTTGTCCGAGGATCGCATTCGTCAAGGTGAAACGAATGTGAAGAACCACATGTTCCTCAGCATGATTCTTGCTCAGGTTGAAGCCGTTGAAGCAAATAAAACCGTAGAAGTAGAGGTGGCGCGGGGGGCCAGGGACAGTTTAGGGCTTTGCAACACCTTGCTTCAGACCAGAGAGCAGAGCTCAATGTCGTCAGAGGAATATGCGGCTATTGCGGCGATGGAGATTGACGGCAGCCAGGATTTGGAGGGACTGGGGCCTGGTTTCGATTGGGAGTCCTTTTTTCCGGACGTGGCCTCGAGTCAGTGGATTGGATGATGCCTCGTGCTTTAAGATATGGTTAGTGATCTTTAGAGAATATCATGATATCCAAGTATTTACTGACATGACTTTCCCAGAACTCGAGGGTTAATCCTTCTTTGCACTATTTGATGTGGTTAATGTGGTTGATGTATTTGTTAGTGTTTGTTTCTGTCTTTGCACCTGCCGCCTTAGGCAGAAACTCCCTCCATCTTCCCGCCTTGATTCACTTTCGCAATTCCTTGCTGGCGTCAGAAATCATTTCGAAAACTGCTGTACCCGAGGGCCAATTTTATCTTGAGAATATGGGCAACCCCTTTACAATAATGAGCACATACGACCACAGGGTGTGGAAAACAGGGCTTCCCGTCCGCTCAGCCGTACTTAAGCCACCTATTGAACGCGGCCGAGTGGAATATGAGCCCTTTCTCAGTCGCTGCTTTATGGGTGAGCAACGCTAAGACGAAGGGTGAGTGCGGGTGATTTGGGTGATGTTGTCAAGAGCGTGGGTGAGCGGGGTGAGCAGGATGAGCAAATGGGTGAGCGATCGAGTGACCAAGCGGGCCAGCCAGGCAACCAAGCGAAAAATTTTTTGAAGTTAAATAGGGCGTTTGACCTGGTTATCCATTCCTTTTTTTCTGTTCGATATACTCATTCTCAGT